>NC_140579.1:38054527-39254527 GCF_964204655.1 Triturus cristatus | reverse complement strand
AAGAAACTGTTGGTGCTTTTATTGTGTACCGTCGGAAGCTTACCAGGACATGACATCACTTAACACTTAAAGAAAACATAGGGGCCCTTGGAAAGATGATATCCGGAGGCCTGGCCTGCTGTGCACAGCAGGGATCTGCCTCTGCAAAGTTGTGCTTTCTGTTGGAGCCCTGGCCTGCAGCAAGCAGGGATCTGCCTCTCCTTTAATACTTCTCTGCAGTTGCTTGTCTGCTGGAGAAAATATTGTACCTGTGGGTGCCTCAGATATAGCTGGTGGTGCATGTAGAGCTTTCCCTCTGTGGTCCAGGCCTGCTGCTCTCATGGTGTGGAAGCTGTGGATCCAGGATGTCAGCCCCTCACACTTGATGGCTTTTGCAGTTGTCAGGAGAACCTGGTGCGGGCCTTTCCACCTGGGCTGGAGGCAGTGTCTACTGGTGTGAGCTTTGATACAGTCCCAATCGCCTGGCTGCAGGTCATGTGACGGTGGAGTTGCTGCTTCTGGAAAAGCCTGCAGGACCTGGCAATGGAGATAACTCAATGTCTCTGTTAGTTTCTTACAATAGCACAAAAGCAAATCGTCTGCTATTGACAGTGAAGCAGTAGACATGTGGACATGTGGACAAACGAACAAACAAAATTTCATGAGGGCTTAGCTTGGTCTCCCTATTTGGTGTGTTTCCCATTGCCAACAGAGCTAGTGGCAGTGCATCTACCCATGATAGTTCAGTTGATGCACAAATTTTGCCAATTTTATTTTTCAACACCACATTCTTCCTTTCCACAGCACTTGCTGTTGGTGGGTGATAAGCATAGTGCAGTTTTTGTATGACCCCGAGCCCCTTGCATTTTCCCCCTATCACATGGGAAATGAACTCAGGTCCATTGTGTGAGCTCAGAAGTGCTGGAATTCCAAAACGAGGAATTAGTTCTTTCAACAAGCATTTAGCAACAGTGTGTGCATCATAGCTCTTTGTTGGCTAAGCCTGGTTGCATTTGCTGAACATGCACACTATTACCAATACATGTTTGTACTTCTGGGTGGGGGGCATGTCAATAAAGTCTAGTTGGAGCCTTTCAAAAGGTCCTTGGGGGAGTGGAAAGTGGCCAGGTGCAATTGGTCACCCTTCTCAGTATTTTATTGTGCACAAACAGTACAATGGTTTCAAAGTCTCTATGCTTTTATGCTTTTTGATGGAATTTGCAGTTGTACCAACATTGTGAAAACAGTCTGATCATGCCGTCCTGGCCATCATGTGAGGGACCATGAAAGAGAGTGCCATAGAGAAAAGCATTGATGAAGGTAAACATATCTTTCCATTTGTCCCTGTCCACAGCCCATCACACATGGCCCAATTCTCCTTTTCATGTTCCTCAACCATTTTGTGAATGTGCATAGGATCAAAATGTAGTGAGTCAGTCCATACATGAATCTCTTTGTTCTTGTTGATCATTTGTATAATTGTTAACTGGCATCCTGTTAGAGCTATTCTCTTTGCTTTCCCATCGACAAAAGCGTTGCCTTTTGACGCTTAGGGGCTGATTACGATGGCGTGCGGATCGCCACAGCCGGCCCGGCAGTGGCGATCCGCCCGCCTTCGTAACATGAATTACCCACCGCTATATTAAGATGGTGGTGGGCATCGCGGTGGACGGAAAGACCATCCGCCGCTTTTCCGCCGGTCGGCAATCGTCACGATTACCGGCCGGGCGGAACTTGGGCACATATATGGTGGCGGTGCCTAGCAGGCACAGCCATCCATATTATGATGTTGGGATTGAAAGGCCTTTCCATGTTGGGATGCCGACATGGAAAGGCTGGTGGGGATTTGCTTTGGGGGTCTGTTGCAGGCCCCCAGGGGGTGGGAGGGTGGGGGGGGTGCACTCGGGGATACACATGGAACCCCCCTGCATGTCCATGCACAAGGTGGCAGGCACTGCGCGGTGCCTGCCACGTTGTGCATGGAAATGCACAACATAGCATTCTACCATAGCGGCGGGTGCTGATGCCAGCAGCACCCGCTGCAATGTTACAATGCCAGATGCGACCGTCGCGGTGGCGGTCGCATCATAATTGGGCTGTCGGGATTACTGCATGGCAGGTGGGCAGTCCTGTTACCGCTAGGGTGGCGGGTGGACTAAAGTCTGGCCAAAATCCTAATAGGCCCCATAGTCTTTTAATGAAGTGTTGCTGCGCATTTTATTATGGCTACTTTGAGGGGTAGTAAAAATGCTTTGAGAAGGTCACTTATCAATTCTGCATGCTGTATTTGCTGGCCTGCCGATCTTAGGAATCCCCTCAATGACCATAGCTAGCCAAACTCGTGGACCACCTTGAAGGCATATTGGCTGTCTGTATATATGTTTACTCTTTTTCCTTCAGCCAATGCCCATGCCTTCGTCAGTGCCACTAATCTAGCTGCATGTGCACTTTTGGCAAGTGTCAACCTTTCCCCTTCCACTGCATAAGAGGCCTGCAATGTTCCATTGTCGTCCCTGAGACATGACCCATCTACAAACAAATCCCCTTGGGTGTCTGGCAGTGGTGTGTCTTTCAGGTCTGGGCGCACCTTTGTATGCCTGCCTATAGCCAGGGCATAATCTTGGAATGCATCATCTGAGGTCAGATCATCTAGGTCATGCTCTGTGGGAAAAAGGCATGCTGGATTCAGAGTGGTGCACCTTTTGATGACAATGTGTGGCGCTAAAAGTGTCAGCTCATATCTGGTGAGGCGTGCATTTGGCAGATGCTGGGTCTTGGTGGACGTGAGAATTGTGTCCACAGTGTGGGGAACGTGCAAAACCATGGAGTGTTCCAGTACTATATTTTCTGACTGTTCTACTGCTAGTGCTGCCACCGCGAGTGCTCGGAGGCAAGGCATAAGCGCTGAAACCACTGGGTCTAATGTTGCAGAATAGTATGCCACTGGACGGTATAAAGACCCATGCTTTTGTGTGAGGACCCCTAGTGAGCAGCCCCCCTTCCCATTGCAGAAGAGATGGAAGTCTTTGCTGTACTCTGGGAGGCCTAAATCTGGGGCCCCACTGAGTTCTTGTTTCAAATTCTGGAACACTTTTTCACAGTCCTGTGATGAGGGCACGATATCTGGTATGTCTTTGTGTGTGAGGGCTTGTAGGGTCTTGGCAATCAGAGAGTTATTTGGGATCCAGTGCCTGCAGTATCACGCCACACCCAGGAAAGCCCAAACCTCTTTTTGTGTGCGGAGATGGAGAAAATGGGTGATGGTGGATTTTCTGTCAGGCAGTAATTTTCTTGTTTCTTCAGACAATTCATGGGCCAGATATTTCACAGCAGTGAGGCAAAACGGCAATTGCTTTGGGGTGACCTTGTAACCCTTCAGCGCTAGGTGGCACAGGAGGGTAGCAGTGTCCTTTGCACAAGCGTCCCTGAAATGAGAAGCCAATAGTAAGTCGTCTATGTGCTGGATAAGTGTGGAACCCTCTTTTAGTACTAGGGAGTCCAAGTCTGTTTTTAATGCATTTGTGAAGATGGAGGGGGACTCTGTGTACCCCTGAGGAAGATGGCACCAACAAAATCTCTTAGAACAAAAGGAGAACGCATAGAGATACTAGCAGTCAGGGTGAACGGAAATGGTAAAGAAGGTGGAGCTGAGATTCAGCACTGATAAGTGTATGGTTGTCACGGGAATGTTGGACAATATTGTAGCTGGATTGGGGACCATGGGAAAGGAAGGTACCACGATTTTGTTCAATTCTCTTAGGTCTTGTGTAAAAATATGGACCGGGGCACTTTCCAGGCCCTTAGAAGCTTTCATTACAGGAAGTATCTGTGTGTTGCATGCACTAGAGTGAATCTCTTCTATAACTCCCTGTTGGAGGAGGTACTCTATGACTGGTGCTGTGCCCTCTCCCTCTTTCGAAATCTTATTTTGTGGCACTCTCGGGAGGGGAGCTACTGGTTTCAATTTGATCTGAACTGGGGGGTAGTTTAGCACCTGTCCCATGTCATTGTTACTTCGGGCCCACCTGAAGTGGCAAGCAATCTCTCAAATCTGGCAGTATTACGGGGTTCTGTGCATGTCATGAAAGCTGGCAACATCAAACCATTTGCCCTGCTTTCTAGGAAAACTGTTGGTGAACAGTGTATGGTGCATTGTAATTTGCAAAGCAGATGCCTACCCAGTAAATTCATAGAGCAGAACCTGCTAAGGATGGTGGACCATTGAACATTGCAAGCACTCACCCCCAGTCAACTGATCTGGGTTTAATCCATCATCATTCTTTAGCTCACTCTGCCACCCCAGTTCAGACATGGTGATATGCAAATCAGTCTGACCCTGTGCCTCATGGGAACAGTCAAGCCCGAACTGCCAAGCCATGTCTTCCCTGGACCGGAAACAAGCATCCTGGGACCGGTTTCGAGTTCATAACCCTCATCAGCCAGGCTATCTTGAATTCAGTGGCAAAGTGAGCAAGGGACCCACGTCTGGGCATACCTTGCCAACTTAGGACGAACAAAGCAAAGCCAAAGGGGATTATGGACGGAGTGTTGAACATTGCAAGCACTCACCCCCAGTCAACTGATCTGGGTTTAATCCATCATCATTCTTTAGCTCACTCTGCCACCCCAGTTCAGACATGGTGATATGCAAATCAGTCTGACCCTGTGCCTCATGGGAACAGTCAAGCCCGAACTGCCAAGCCATGCCTTCCCTGGACCGGAAACAAGCATCCTGGGACCGGTTTCGAGTTCATAACCCTCATCAGCCAGGCTATCTTGAATTCTGTGGCAAAGTGAGCAAGGGACCCACGTCTGGGCATACCTTGCCAATTTAGGACGAACAAAGCAAAGCCAAAGGGGATTATGGACGGAGTGTTGAACATTGCAAGCACTCATCCCCAGTCAACTGATCTGGGTTTAATCCATCATCATTCTTTAGCTCACTCTGCCACCCCAGTTCAGACATGGCCATATGCAAATCAGTCTGACCCTGTGCCTCATGGGAACAGTCAAGCCCAACCTGCCAAGCCATGTCTTCCTCTGGACCGGAAACAAGCGTCCTGGGACTGGTTTCGGGTTCATAACCCTCATCAGCCAGGCTATCTTGAATCCAGTGGCAAAGTAAGCAAGGGACACATGTCTGGGCATACCCTGCCAAATTAGGACGAACAAAGCAAAACCAAAGGGGATGATGGACGGAGTGTTGAACATTGCAAGCACTCACCCCCAGTCAACTGATCTGGATTTAATCCATCATCATTCTTTAGCTCACTCTGCCACCCCAGATCAGACATGGCCATATGCAAAAAAGTCTGACCCTGTGCCTCATGGGAAAAGTCAAGCCCGAACTGCCAAGCCATGTCTTCCCTGGACCGGAAACAAGCATCCTGGGACTGTTGTAGGGTTCATAACCCACATCAGCCAGGCTATCTTGAATCCAGTGGCAAAGTAAGCAAGGGACACACGTCTGTGCATACCCTGCCAACTTAGGATGAACAAAGCACAGCCAAAGGGGATGATAGACGGAGTGTTGAACATTGTAAGCACTCACCCCCAGTCAACTGATCTGGGTTTAATCCATCATCATTCTTTAGCTCACTCTGCCACCCCAGTTCAGACATGGCCATATGCATATCAGTCTGACTCTGTGCCTCATGGGAACAGTTCAGCCTGAACTGCCAAGCCATGTCTTCCCTGGACCGGAAACAAGCATCCTGGGACCGGTTTCGGGTTCATAACCCTCATCAGCCAGGCTATCTTGAACCAGTGGGCATTCCCTGCCAACTTAGGGCGAACAAAGCAAAACCAAAGGGGATGATGGACGGAGTGTTGAACATTGCAAGCATTGAAACTGGTCCTAAGATGCTTGTCTCCAGTCCAGGGAGGACCTGGCTTGGAAGTTCGGCCTGGACTGTTCCCATGAGGCACAGGGTCAAGACTGATTTGCATATGGCTGGGTTCAAAATTGGAATGGCATGGTGAGCAAAAAAACGATGGATTTAGGCCCAGATCTCTGTACTGGGGTGAATGTATGACATTGTTCTGCATTCTGTCCATCAGCTGTTGTTTTTGCATTTGTCACCCCGAGTGGGAAGGGTATGCCCAGACGTGGGTCCTGTGCTCTCCATGCCACTGGAATCAAGCTATCCTGGCTGAAGAGGGGTGAAACCCCGAAACAGGTCCGAGGATGCTTGTTCCCAGTCCAGGGAGGACCTGGCTTGGCAGTTAGGGCTGGACTGTTCTCATGAGGCACAGGGTCAAGACTGATTTGCATATGGCTGGGTTCAAACTGGAATGGCATGGTGAGCAAAAAACGATGGATTTAGGCCCAGATCTCTGTACCGGGGTGAATGTATGACATTGTTCTGCATTCTGTCCATCAACTGTTGTTTTTGCATTTATCACCCCGAGTGGAAAGGGTATGCTCAGACATGGGTCCCGTGTTCTCCATGCCACTGGAATCTAGCTATCCTGTCTGAAGAGGGGTGAAACCCTGAAACCGGTACTAGGATGCTTGTTTCCAGTCCGGGGAGGACCTGGCTTGGCAGTTCGGGCTGGACTGTTCCCATGAGGCACAGGGTCAAGACTGATTTGCATATGGCTGGGTTCAAACTGGAATGGCATGGTGAGCAAAAAAAACGATGAATTTAGGCCCAGATCTCTGTACTGGGGTGAATGTATGAAATTTTTCTGCATTCTATCCATCAACTGTTGTTTTTGCATTTGTCACCCCGATTGGGAATGGTATGCCCAGACATGGGTCCCGTGCTCTCCATGCCACTGGAATCACGCTATCCTGGCTGAAGGAGGGGTGAAACCCCGAAACCGGTCCTAGAATGCTTGTTTCCAGTCCAGGGAGGACCTGGCTAGGCAGTTCAGGCTGGACTGTTCCCATGAGGCACAGGGTCAAGACTGATTTGCATATGGCTGGGTTCAAACTGGAATGGCATGGTGAGCAAAAAAACGATGGATTTAGGCCCAGATCCCTGTACTGGGGTGAATGTATGACATTGTTCTGCATTCTGTCCATCAACTGTTGTTTTTGCATTTATCACCCCGAGTTGGAAGGGTATGCCCAGATGTGGGTCCCGTGCTCTCCATGCCACTGGAATCAAGCTATCCTCACTGAAGAGGGATGAAACCCCGAAATCGGTCCTAGGATTCTTGGTTCCAGTCCAGGGAGGACCTGGCAAGGCAGTTCGGGCTGGCCTGTTCCCATGAGGCACAGGGTCAAGATTGATTTGCATATGGCTGGGTTCAAACTGGAATGGCATGGTAAGCAAAAAAATGATGGATTTAGGCCCAGATCTCTGTACCGGGGTGAATGTATGAGATTGCTCTGCATTCTGTCCATCAACTGTTGTTTTTGCATTTATCACCCCGAGTGGGAAGGGTATGCCCAGACGTGGGTCCTGTGCTCTCCATGCCACTGGAATCAAGCTATCCAGGCTGAAGAGGGTTGAAACCCCGAAACAGGTCCAAGGATGCTTGTTTCCAGTCCAGGGAGGACCTGGCTTGGAAGTTAGGGCTGGACTGTTCCCATGAGGCACAGGGTCAAGACTGAATTGCATATGGCTGGGTTCAAACTGGAATGGCATGGTAAGCAAAAAAATGATGGATTTAGGCCCAGATCTCTGTACCGGGGTGAATGTATGACATTGTTCTGCATTCTGTCCATCAACTGTTGTTTTTGCATTTATCACCCCGAGTGGAAAGGGTATGCTCAGACGTGGGTCTCGTGCTCTCCATGCCATAGCTATCCTGGCTGAAGAGGGGTGAAACCCTGAAACCGGTCCTAGGATGCTTGTTTCCAGTCCGGGGAGGACCTGGCAAGGCAGTTCGGGCTGGCCTGTTCCCATGAGGCACAGGGTCAAGACTGAATTGCATATGGCTGGGTTCAAACTGGAATGGCATGGTAAGCAAAAAAATGATGGATTTAGGCCCAGATCTCTGTACCGGGGTGAATGTATGACATTGTTCTGCATTCTGTCCATCAACTGTTGTTTTTGCATTTATCACCCCGAGTGGGAAGGGTATGCCCAGACGTGGGTCCTGTGCTCTCCATGCCACTGGAATCAGGCTATCCAGGCTGAAGAGGGGTGAAACCCCGAAACAGGTCCAAGGATGCTTGTTTCCAGTCCAGGGAGGACCTGGCTTGGAAGTTAGGGCTGGACTGTTCCCATGAGGCACAGGGTCAAGACTGATTTGCATATGGCTGGGTTCAAACTGGAATGGCATGGTAAGCAAAAAAAAGATGGATTTAGGCCCAGATCTCTATACCGGGGTGAATGTATGACATTGTTCTGCATTCTGTCCATCAACTGTTGTTTTTGCATTTATCACCCCGAGTGGAAAGGGTATGCTCAGACGTGGGTCCCGTGCTCTCAATGCCACTGGAATCTAGCTATCCTGGCTGAAGAGGGGTGAAACCCTGAAACCGGTCCTAGGATGCTTGTTTCCAGTCCGGGGAGGACCTGGCTCGGCAGTTCGGGCTGGACTGTTCCCATGAGGCACAGGGTCAAGACTGATTTGCATATGGCTGGGTTTAAACTGGAATTGCATGGTGAGCAAAAAAACGATGAATTTAGGCCCAGATCCCTGTACTGGGGTGAATGTATGACATTTTTCTGCATTCTGTCCATCAACTGTTGTTTTTGCATTTGTCACCCCGATTGGGAATGGTATGCCCAGACATGGGTCCCGTGCTCTCCACGCCACTGGAATCACGCTATCCTGGCTGAAGGGGGGTGAAACCCCGAAACAGGTCCTAGAATGCTTGTTTCCAGTCCAGGGAGGACCTGGCTAGGCAGTTCGGGCTGGACTGTTCCCATGAGGCACAGGGTCAAGACTGATTTGCATATGGCTGGGTTCAAACTGGAATGGCATGGTGAGCAAAAAAATGATGGATTTAGGCCCAGATCTCTGTACCGGGGTGAATGTATGACATTGTTCTGCATTCTGTCCATCAACTGTTGTTTTTGCATTTATCACCCCGAGTGGGAAGGGTATGCCCAGACGTGGGTCCTGTGCTCTCCATGCCACTGGAATCAGGCTATCCAGGCTGAAGAGGGGTGAAACCCCGAAACAGGTCCAAGGATGCTTGTTTCCAGTCCAGGGAGGACCTGGCTTGGAAGTTAGGGCTGGACTGTTCCCATGAGGCACAGGGTCAAGACTGATTTGCATATGGCTGGGTTCAAACTGGAATGGCAAGGTAAGCAAAAAAAAGATGGATTTAGGCCCAGATCTCTATACCGGGGTGAATGTATGACATTGTTCTGCATTCTGTCCATCAACTGTTGTTTTTGCATTTATCACCCCGAGTGGAAAGGGTATGCTCAGACGTGGGTCCCGTGCTCTCAATGCCACTGGAATCTAGCTATCCTGGCTGAAGAGGGGTGAAACCCTGAAACCGGTCCTAGGATGCTTGTTTCCAGTCCGGGGAGGACCTGGCTTGGCAGTTCGGGCTGGACTGTTCCCATGAGGCACAGGGTCAAGACTCATTTGCATATGGCTGGGTTCAAACTGGAATTGCATGGTGAGCAAAAAAACGATGAATTTAGGCCCAGATCCCTGTACTGGGGTGAATGTATGACATTTTTCTGCATTCTGTCCATCAACTGTTGTTTTTGCATTTGTCACCCCGATTGGGAATGGTATGCCCAGACATGGGTCCCGTGCTCTCCACGCCACTGGAATCACGCTATCCTGGCTGAAGGGGGGTGAAACCCCGAAACAGGTCCTAGAATGCTTGTTTCCAGTCCAGGGAGGACCTGGCTAGGCAGTTCGGGCTGGACTGTTCCCATGAGGCACAGGGTCAAGACTGATTTGCATATGGCTGGGTTCAAACTGGAATGGCATGGTGAGCAAAAAAACGATGGATTTAGGCCCAGATCCCTGTACTGGGGTGAATGTATGACATTGTTCTGCATTCTGTCCATCAACTGTTGTTTTTGCATTTATCACCCCGAGTTGGAAGGGTATGCCCAGATGTGGGTCCCGTGCTCTCCATGCCACTGGAATCAAGCTATCCTCGCTGAAGAGGGGTGAAACCCCGAAACCGGTCCTAGGATGCTTGGTTCCAGTCCAGGGAGGACCTGGCTAGGCAGTTCGGGCTGGACTGTTCCCATGAGGCACAGGGTCAAGACTGATTTGCATATGGCTGGGTTCAAACTGGAATGGCATGGTAAGCAAAAAAATGATGGATTTAGGCCCAGATCTCTATACCGGGGTGAATGTATGACATTGTTCTGCATTCTGTCCATCAACTGTTGTTTTTGCATTTATCACCCCGAGTGGAAAGGGTATGCTCAGACGTGGGTCCCGTGCTCTCAATGCCACTGGAATCTAGCTATCCTGGCTGAAGAGGGGTGAAACCCTGAAACCGGTCCTAGGATGCTTGTTTCCAGTCCGGGGAGGACCTGGCTTGGCAGTTCGGGCTGGACTGTTCCCATGAGGCACAGGGTCAAGACTGATTTGCATATGGCTGGGTTCAAACTGGAATTGCATGGTGAGCAAAAAAACGATGAATTTAGGCCCAGATCCCTGTACTGGGGTGAATGTATGACATTTTTCTGCATTCTGTCCATCAACTGTTGTTTTTGCATTTGTCACCCCGATTGGGAATGGTATGCCCAGACATGGGTCCCGTGCTCTCCATGCCACTGGAATCACGCTATCCTGGCTGAAGGGGGGTGAAACCCCGAAACCGGTCCTAGAATGCTTGTTTCCAGTCCAGGGAGGACCTGGCTAGGCAGTTCGGGCTGGACTGTTCCCATGAGGCACAGGGTCAAGACTGATTTGCATATGGCTGGGTTCAAACTGGAATGGCATGGTGAGCAAAAAAACGATGGATTTAGGCCCAGATCCCTGTACTGGGGTGAATGTATGACATTTTTCTGCATTCTGTCCATCAACTGTTGTTTTTGCATTTATCACCTCGAGTTGGAAGGGTATGCCCAGATGTGGGTCCCGTGCTCTCCATGCCACTGGAATCAAGCTATCCTCGCTGAAGAGGGGTGAAACCCCGAAACCGGTCCTAGGATGCTTGTTTCCAGTCCGGGGAGGACCTGGCTAGGCAGTTCGGGCTGGACTGTTCCCATGAGGCACAGGGTCAAGACTGATTTGCATATGGCTGGGTTCAAACTGGAATGGCATGGTGAGCAAAAAAACGATGGATTTAGGCCCAGATCCCTGTACTGGGGTGAATGTATGACATTTTTCTGCATTCTATCCATCAACTGTTGTTTTTGCATTTATCACCCCGAGTGGAAAGGGTATGCTCAGACGTGGGTCCCGTGCTCTCAATGCCACTGGAATCTAGCTATCCTGGCTGAAGAGGGGTGAAACCCTGAAACCGGTCCTAGGATGCTTGTTTCCAGTCCGGGGAGGACCTGGCTTGGCAGTTCGGGCTGGACTGTTCCCATGAGGCACAGGGTCAAGACTGATTTGCATATGGCTGGGTTCAAACTGGAATTGCATGGTGAGCAAAAAAACGATGAATTTAGGCCCAGATCCCTGTACTGGGGTGAATGTATGACATTTTTCTGCATTCTGTCCATCAACTGTTGTTTTTGCATTTGTCACCCCGATTGGGAATGGTATGCCCAGACATGGGTCCCGTGCTCTCCATGCCACTGGAATCACGCTATCCTGGCTGAAGGGGGTGAAACCCCGAAACTGGTCCTAGAATGCTTGTTTCCAGTCCAGGGAGGACCTGGCTAGGCAGTTCGGGCTGGACTGTTCCCATGAGGCACAGGGTCAAGACTGATTTGCATATGGCTGGGTTCAAACTGGAATGGCATGGTGAGCAAAAAAACGATGGATTTAGGCCCAGATCCCTGTACTGGGGTGAATGTATGACATTTTTCTGCATTCTGTCCATCAACTGTTGTTTTTGCATTTATCACCTCGAGTTGGAAGGGTATGCCCAGATGTGGGTCCCGTGCTCTCCATGCCACTGGAATCAAGCTATCCTCGCTGAAGAGGGGTGAAACCCCGAAACCGGTCCTAGGATGCTTGGTTCCAGTCCAGGGAGGACCTGGCTAGGTAGTTCGGGCTGGACTGTTCCCATGAGGCACAGGGTCAAGACTGATTTGCATATGTCTGGGTTCAAACTGGAATGGCATGGTGAGCAAAAAAACGATGGATTTAGGCCCAGATCCATGTACTGGGGTGAATGTATGACATTGTTCTGCCTTCTGTCCATCAACTGTGCTTTTTGCATGTGACTGATAATCAGCACACTATCTGGCTGCTGCCAATACCTTTTCAATTGGTTCTTGTTGCCGACAAACAAATGATTTTGCAGGTATGCCTCAATGGGTTTCTCAGCCCTTGAACAAACGTGGTGACAAATGCAGGCATGACCTCTCCCATTGGATTCTTTAACCCACTTTTCTGCTGGTAGACTTGCTGAAGGCAGTCAAAGTACGACTTTACACTCTTATGTTTTTCCTGTTTTGTGTGTGTTATTTTGTTCCAGTCTACCTTATCTTCTGGAACCTTTTCCTTCAAGTGTTTCACTACCTCTTTGTATTTTTCATCTACCTCTTCTCCTGGCATCCCTCCTGTTCCCCTTTCTGGCTCCCTCTTATGCCAATCTACTCTCCTTTTGAAGTCTTCCCGTAGGTCTTTTGGCACTATTATATTGAATTGAACATCAAAGTCCCTCCATAACAGTCCCCCTATCACTGCCATCCTTTCTAATTCTATGTACGATTTCCTTGGTTCTTCTCTTAATTTGGGTAAGTCTTTAGCAAAGGTCTGCTCTGGACCATGGGACATGGACATATGTGAGTTCGGTGTCTTTGTTTCCAGCTGGAGGAGGCACCTCTTGCAGAGGCATAATTGACCTGGGTGCTGCTGGAGTAGTGCCGCTATGAGGGGTAAGGGTCTGGACTACTTCTAGGACTTCCATGGTGTTGATTCGTTTCTTCCACTGTTGTAATGTATCTACTGCGTATTTTAGCGTCTTTGTAATCCTATCATCGTCTCATTGTGGCAGGTCTGAATCTTTAAAGCTAAATTTAGCTACATCCCAGCTGTACTGTGGAGGCAGCGAGGGAGGGTCTTTTGTGGTATCTGGGTATTGTTTCTTAGTTTGCTGTATATAGGCACAGTGTAGACACAATCACAACACAGGGCAGACAATATCAGGATAACGTGTTTTCATTGGCACATGCAGACCTGATGAATACAGGCCCATATACCTGTAGTTGGATTAGGCCTCAACACGCACTGCAGGAGTTGCGCCGTGCTTGTGACACGACTCCAGCTTTTCCGCCAACAGATGCGTCAGAATTTCTGACGCATCTGTCAATCCTTGCGCTATAGTGCGCTGTATTATAAATACGGCGCATCTATGGTGCCGCAAGGGTTTCTAAGGGTGGCGCAGGGAAATGCGTCACTTTCTTGTAAATCTGTCCTAGAGTCCTTTTCCTTCTCTGCCCGTTTCTCCCGTACTGATATGGTTTAGCAGGTTAATGTGTGTAGGTATTCGGCTGGCTGGCTGGCTGTGAAGAGGCTTGCTTGCAGCCCAGCTCCGCTGAGTGAGGGGGCCCCTGGAGTGCGCCCCCCCCCGCACCGTGGGGGCTGCTGGGGCCTGTCTTATGCCCCTGTCCTTCTCCCTTTTTAGAAGCAGTGTCATATCCGGTTACCAGTACTCAATGATGCCTTCCTGCCTCCTCAGTACCCTTGAACAGGAAGTATTGTACCAGCTCTCCCTCGTGCCCACTGCCCAGCTGCCACAATTTCAGGGACATGAATGAATCTGATAACAAACTATGAACTGTGGCAGAATTGCCAATGTCTCTAAGGATGTGTATCACAGCCGGGGCGCTTGATGAAGCCGCGTTGTGCCTGCCCTTGGAGAGAGGCGCTCTTGTGTGGGTGGCGCACCATGTCCCCGAGTCCTCAGACTCATGCCCCTGGGCTATAGAGAGTGTGAGGCCGCCTCACCACGAAGATATAAGACATCCTCTTCATCAAGGACAGGGGAGAGGAGTCAAGAAGGGAGCTGAGGGCAGGAATGCAGAAAGAAGTGGCATTTAAACTATGAACATTGCTGAGGTAGCAGCCCTGGGTTATGTCCTAACGCAAGTAGCTTGTCATCCTGCATGAAGTATGGGAAGCCCAGCAGACAACACGTGGCACCCACTACCGCTCAGCATGTAAGAGAGTCGCACCTGCATTCAGAATCTGTCGCAGTAAAGAGATTGTCGGTAAGGAGACTGTCGCTTTTACAAGAATGTGCACAGTAAAGTGGCCGTAGTGGGTAGCCTAAATGCAATCTATTAATGACAAAAATACAAGCATAAATGAAAAAGTGCTACAAAAGAAAAACAGACGTACAGACACATTCGGCTGCTCTGCAGTTTATTGGTGTTGGTGGCAATGGAGTTGACGTGTGGTAACAGTATATCGTGGCCTGAAGAGGGCTGCTTAATTTGAGCCTTTCTGTTGCTCAGCACCGGCACTTATTTGGTGTCCCATGCTCGGCGCCGGCACCTAATTGTCATCACCAGACTTAGAACAGTTCACCACATGGTTCGCGCTGTTCATCTAATTTAGAGATGAGCAAAACACCAGTAGTGTGGGACTACAATGTACATTAAAATTACTAATACCTGCTTCCCCAGCCATTCCTTTAGCTTTGGGGACCTGGAATAATCTGAACTGTCGCATTTACATGTGAGAGAGATGGTTAGTAGTTGTTTCGGCAGCAATGACAGGGGTGATGGGTGGTGAAAGCTGCAGTGGCCTCCGGGTCAGAGCCCTGGCACTTAATATGTTACAAATTAAGCACTGACCGGGACCAACTGTGAGAGTCAAGCCGCCCAGCTTCAACTGCAACATCTCCTTGTACTTGGCACGGTACAGCTCAGTGCATGCAAATGGAATCGGACACGGAATGCAAAATAAAACAAACTTTATTAATTTCTCTGTGGAAAAACAGCCTTCTGGCAGGCGCAGGCGCCCTCTCGAGTGCCATTATTGGGAGGATTGGACCAGCATTGGCACCTTTGTTCCTTTCTCACTGTGAATTATCTCCTGTGCCCCTGTTCCTTTCACCCAATTAAAGTTTTCATTGACAGATTAAAAATGGCAGAAAATATATATAGGTGGGCAAATATAGCGATTAGGACGCAAGCACCGCTTATGCTTTTCAGGCGAAAATGTTACCATGTCGGAATGATATAAAACTTAACATCAAACAGCTAGTGTTTCCAGTCGCTTACTAGTATGTTTCGCATTATTGCGGTTTGCAAACAGGCAGCGTACATGGTGTGCACCTCGTGACGGCCACATACACATCGGGGCTGAGAAATCAGCATAAATACGAGGCCATCATCACTCCGGCCTACAAATGGGGGCGGCCTGTCTGTGGTGATTTGGTTGGGAACTTGGCACACACAGGCCAGCTTATCAGCTGTAACCTATGTAGCACAAACAGTGTCTGTGTTGGGGTCGCGAGCCTGGTCCTGCGAGTTACAAACATGACAGACTGTAGGCACTGTCTTTGGGTGTCTCTGGGGCACGCTTGTCAGGTTCCATCTGTAAAACTGCACACACACTCGTGGCCCTGACCCTGACCTCGAAGGTACGTGGGCCCACAGAAGGGGAGCCGATGAAGCGCACACGTCAGGCAGCCTGTGTTCCTATGTACGATGGTCTATGCGGAGCACAGGGCAGTCTATTACTCTTACGAAATCAGGCTCGCCTAAAGATCCCTGCCCCCCCCTTGTTATGCACCTTGCGCCAGACCTGATTGCTGGAGAGCTATGCGCTTTAATCAACCAGGTAATAGAATCTGGCACTTACCCTAGAAGCTGGAAGAGTGTAACCATCAGACCACTATTAAAAAAAAACCTCATTAGACCCTCTTACACTAAAGAACTATCGCCCAATCGCCGCTCTGCCTTTTGCAGCTAAAATTATGGAAAGGGAGCTAAATAGATCCCTGACAGAATATTTAACTGCCCACAACCGACTTGATTCGAGCCAACATGGTTTTCGGGCACAGCATTCTACTGAGTCAGCCCTTCTGGTGGCAGCAGAGGAGATCCGCAATATTGTGGACAAGGGAGGTAAGGCAGTCCTAGTGATGCTAGATTTATCAGCAGCCTTCGACACCGTAAATCATACGGTGTGGACTCCGAGGCTTCAGGAGGTTGGCATTCGGGGGACGGCACTGTCCCTTCTCTCCTCTTTTCTGGAGGGGAGGGAGCAAAATTTACTTTGGGACGGGCTACAGTAGGACAGTTTTCAGCTGCCGTGTGGTGTTCCTCAGGGCTCAGCATTGTCACCCACGCTGTTCAACATCTATGTGACTCCCTTGGCGAAACTCATCAGGAAGCATGGGTTCCAGATAGTCTCCTACGCTGATGACTCTCAGCTCATAATTTCCGCGGCTAAACATTCTACTGACTTAGCCCTTAAATTCCATAGGTGTCTGTCAGAAATTATGAGTTGGATGCAGGAAAGCTTCCTGAAGATTAATACTGAGAAAACCGAGATTATGGAGTTTGGTCATGGAAGTCCCTTGTGGAACAGATCTTGGTGGCCGGCAAGGGCTGGGCAGTGTCCCTGCCCCGTGCCCAAAGTGAGAAATCTGGGCATGCTGTTTGACAGTCAGCTGAATTTTTCAGCCCATGTCAACAGCCTTGCATCATCCTGCTCCTTCCTTATAAGGACGCTGCGTAAGATTTTTCCTTTCATCAGCGCCGAAATGCGCAAAGCGGTGGTAGTGGGACTTGTCCTATCCAGACTAGACTACTGCAACGCTTTATTGCTAGGGATAAACAAGACGCAGATAGGAAGGTTGCAGACTCTCCAAAACGCAGCGGCGAGGTTATTATTGGACGTCCCAAGAGATCAATCGATCTCCGAGGGAATCATTGCATTACACTGGCTCCCTGTCCATCTGCGTATAGATTTTAAAGCTATCTGCCTGGTACACAAAGCTGTCTTCGGAGGTGGTGCTAGGGACGTTCAGAAGCTGTTTATTCCTTATACCGCCGGCCGTGTGCTAAGATCTAGCACTCAGAGTCTCATCAAGATTAATCGGATTAGGAAAGCTAGATGGGGTGGCAGAGCCTTTTCGGTTCGTGCCGCCGGACTCTGGAATAGGCTTCCCCACTCTTTAAAATCTATACATAACCATCAGACCTTCAGAAAAATGTTAAAGACACGGCTTTTTCAAGAGGCTTGTATTTGAGGATTTTGTTTCCCCTTTTGTGTTGAATGAGCGCCAAGACTCTTCGGCATTCGCTGCGCTATATAAATACGTATCCTATCCTATTCTATCCTATATGCAGGGTCTATGGGGAGCACGGTGCAGTCTATGTAAGAGGTCTATGGGAAGCACGGTGCAGTCTATATAAGAGGTCAATGGGGAGAACGGTGCAGTCTACATACGGGGTCTATGGGGAGCACGGTGCGGACTGTCTGTTGGGCTTTTGTGGCACACATACAGAGTAGCCCGCCCATGTAGGTGTGCGACACACATAGCTAGTTGATTGTTCCAGCGTGCTGTCAAAGCCCCACAGTCTCTGGTGTGCATGCAGAAGTATTTCAAGCATGCTCACTAACACAACAGTATTTTTTTTCTCCCCATTTAGTCGAAATTACAGCATGGTTTCCTGGGTAGCGTGCCCTCTATCTCGCCCGCCGTGTCTGCTCCTCCTTTCACCCCTTTGACTCACCGCGGCCTGTCGGCTGCTGCTGCGGGTGCCACGGGCTGCTGGCAGTACAGGCCCCTCCGGGCCGGCACCGGATGGAAAGAGAGCCTCGGTTTCTTCACGCTGCTGCTGTGGTTTGTGCTGCAGATCATGATGGCGCGTGAACTGTCCTTCCGTTTGCTACTGCCTCGCAATACCAGGTGCTTTTGCGGCTTCGCTTCAGGACCTGCGGTGGTTTTTTCTGTTGTAACTGTCTATTCTTGTGCTGCTCTGAATGTGTCCAAACTCGGAGATGCCTTGACACTTTCAGGCCTGCACTGCCCTCTTTATACCTCGCCCCTCTGACCCACCGCCCCCAGATAAACACACACACAAAAGGGGTAACCGCTGCGGTGGGCCGGGTCCCTTCTTTCATCCAGGCAGCGCAATGTGCATAGCAGGGCCAAAGAAGAGCGCTATGAAGCACCCGGTGGTGGCACCAGCTGCTGCACCCGAAGGCCGCTACGCCTGCAACATCTTCCGCGATGACGAGAAGGCGCGATACCAGAAGCGTGGCTGACACCTCATCCATTATCGCCGCCGCTCGCTGCAAATCCAATTGAAATTGCCAAGTCCACTAGTGGAGTCAGTTACTGACCGTCACCCAGCTATGCAGCGGCTCGGGGCTGCCACGACAGACTCCTGCCACACTGAACAGCCGCCAACCGCTTCTGGACCAAGGAGGCGGGCGGCAAACCGAAATGATTGTTGACCGCGGGGGGTCAGTGGCTCGCTGCCTGAGGAGACTGGCTGCTGCCTTGAATGCAGTCTGGTAGCTGAAAGGAAACTAAACGGACATGGTAAGTAACAAGTGCACACCTTATTAGTAAAATGTTTGAAGGCTGCAATAAAAAGAGCAGATTTCGGTAACAGAACTGGAGCTGATTTTGTGTACCGCTCTCTACTGGGGAAGTGGGGTGGGGTGTGGTGGTGCTGGGGCTCTGCTTGTGTGTGAGGGTCCTGGCGGGACCTACCTGTGCAGCCTCCCATGGAAAGTACTTCGTGCCTTTTCACATGCTCTCACCGCATCCATGGAGTGTTCCACCGTGCACGGAGCAAGCCGCACCTCCCGGGGCCATGCAGGCTCCACTGCCCCCTTGCATCTCAAGTGTGCCCCACATGTGGATGTAAGAGCCTTGCTCATCCACTGGGCGCACACTGGAACCCTATGGTTGTCCAGAATTTCTCCACTGACAATCCTGACCCCCAGTTACAAAGCCCGCCCCTCCTGGCCACACGGCAGAAAGGTCTCAAATCATACCATGTCCACTACCCTTTAATACATCTGTTATAATTGTGCGAGTTTGTTCTCGCTAGCCACTTCTCTTTTTCTCATTTGACACTTCACATTTGACCTGTTTCTATCTGGTGGACCGTCCACCCTGTTGTTGTATCCCTGTCAGCCCACCTTCATCACAACTACAACTCTATTGCGTTTTTGTTAATGACAGCCTGCTTGGGCTCTCCTTCCACATTGAGTGTCGGTTTGGGAGATGAACCACGGCAGGATAACATTAGCAAACATGCAGCCAAGTGTCAATTATAATATAACACTCAGCATCCGCAATTCATTTTTGCAGCGTTTGTTTATTTATGTAATGAACTGCAAACAGCAGAATCAACATACAACAATGGTTAAAAACTGTGTGAATAGACTGAAGAGGAGTTCTGTATCGCTTAACAAGTATGTTGTTAACATCTGCAGAGATGATCCTAGCGATAAATATACCCGAATGGAATATATAGTCCAAAATGCCAAAGTCAGGTCCTCTGCCCAAGATACTTATGATGATGAGATATAAGGAAACACAGAGAAGAGCCTCTCTCATTCCTCCTAAAATGTAAGCTTGTCTCGTTAGCCGATACATGCACTCTCTCCCTCTTTTGGAGCTTCTGTTTGGTTGGGACCCCAGTGTGTAGTCTCATCTGCCCCGTTCGTACTTCAGAGTCTTGTCTTTTAGCACCAAGCTGCTTTTTTTAAGACCTGATGCTATGCATCCTGTGCCATCTCGCACTGACGCAATTGCTACTCTTTGAAGTCTTGCTCCATTAGCCCAACAGTGACCCCTCCTCCCCTTGCACATCCCTCATATACCACCGCAACTGTGCTATATGTCCACTTTTACCCTTGTTCTCTGTCTTGCCTCAGCAACATTAGCGCCCCGACGACTCTGCTTCGCTTTAGTGACTTCTGAAAATTGGTCCCCGGATTCAAAACTTCTCTTCCTTTCACAACTGCTTGGAAAGGACACAACCACGCTCTAAATTATTTCATAACCATAAAAATCCATAATTAGTGAAGTAGTTACCCCATTACAATCCAGAAGATAACAGGTATACCAAAAATTAAGTTAAATTAATTAACCAATAATGAAAATATCAGCAACCTGAAACTTATTGCATTTTGATAAATACTCATATAATGGGGATAATGTGTATAACTGGGACACTTGCTAATAAAAGGGAGCACTTGACAAAGCCAATAGCCTAGCTTGGTGGCGCCAACACATGCTTTCACAAATGCTGATTTTTACAAGTGGTACGAAAGGGGGCTTGACCGATCACGTCACTTTATCAATGTGCATGCTAACAGTTACATTACACAATACATGTTGGCATGTATACAGGGCTTTAAGTGGGCCGGGTCTTGCCGGTGATGACGTTTTAGCAAGCATTTGCAATGCGATAGGTCTCGCATTTACGCGAGTTTAAACTATTGGTATTGTAATTGACAATGCCTTTAATTTATGTTTTAAAAAGCAAACATAATACCTAGTGAGTCACGCAGTTTGGTGCTTACTTTCCCTCCATGTTAAACAACAGTAGATGTTACAGCACCCAGGCTAATGTGCTGCATAGCTAAATACATATAAGGTCCCAAAGGCGAGGCCGATTGCATTGCAAATGCTTGTTTAAATGGATGTTTTGAAACACAACCTTCTCTTTATTCGCAACGCTTCAGCATTGCTTTGTTTTAACATAGCACCCTTAGTACACATGTTCCGTTTGAACATGATGGAGCTCAGTAAAACATCATTTTGATCAGGAATGAATAGCCCATAAAGACAGGAACCCGTTTTCTCTGGATATGGAGGAGTGTAAACACAGCTCAGAGTTCTTACTTAGTTCGCCCGTTCTCAGAATTGGATTTTTAACCAGATCATAACATCGAACACTGAAATGTGAACTTTAGCTATGAAGATAATGATCAGTTAATGGAGATAAATCATTCCATTCAGGGTTTGATATAGCAGGTGAACAGGTATGTCTTAGGATATATGTTTTGGCCAGTGGCGTAACGAAACTAGAGGGCCCCCCCCTGCAGGGTGTGTGGAGGGGCCCCCTGGAGGTTGGGGGTCCCCATGCACCGCAGGGGCTGCGGGGGCCTGTGTTACGCCCCTGCTCCCTGCTCCCTGCCTGCCACTGCAGACTGGAAAGACAGTTGTCTCACTGCAAGTTCAACTTTACCAGTACAACTAATGGCAAAGCCACCAAGATGTGTAAGTCTACTCCAAGGAAGACCTATTGAGCCCTAGGGCCGGGAGCTTTATATTGTTAAGCAAGACACATAGATTTATATATGGCTTAGCTGCAAAACCTCTAAAAGTTGTCGTTTTGCTGAGGAAAGTTAGTAGCCCCATTGGCTAACACAGGGTTACCTGCTGGCATCCCAACCTGGGTAACTTCTGAATGGGACTACTGCTGGAACCAGCACCTTCTGGTTGGCTGAAGGGGTACCCCCAGCCAGGCAGAATCCTCTTCTCCTGTCAAGGGCAGGTTATTACACCAACTGTACTACCCACGCTCACCCTTGTGTAGCTTGGCACTGAGCAGTCAGGATTATTACAGAGGCAATGTGTAAAGCAAAGGCACAGCACGCCCCCACGGTAAATACACGGCTCGTCACAAAAGAGAGACATCACACCAAATATTGTTTTTAGTCAGCACACACATTAATCCATGCAGCATGAATATCATGTATTTATGGGCATAAATCACACTTCGCAATATTATTAGCAGTACTAGGCCCAATCGTGTTGATAGGATTTCAATATATGGGGTGATTTTGTAGCGGGCAGACAGTACGGAGCATTCGTACCTGGGCAGCTGTGTTGGCGAGTTCAGCGGTCCCCGGCCAGACCATTGAGGTGGACGCTCCCCTCCTCGTTGCCGCTGCTGCTGGCGCTTGCAGCGCCCGACGAAGGGAGTGCAGGACTACGCCTCCCAGGCTCCCCGGCAGCGTTACCGCCCCCACCCATTGTCACTTCCGCGCCTGGAGGCGCTAAATGCAAACGGCTCCCTCGGTGGAGTGGGTGATTTTGTAGCGGGCAGACAGTACGGAGCATTCGTACCTGGGCAGCTGTGTTGGCGAGTTCAGCGGTCCCCGGCCAGACCATTGAGGCGGACGCTCCCCTCCTCGTTGCCGCAGCTGCTGGCGCTTGCAGCGCCCGACGAAGGGAGTGCAGGACTACGCCTCCCAGGATCCCCGGCAGCGTTACCGCCCCCACCCATTGTCACTTCCGCGCCTGGAGGCGCTAAATGCAAACGACTCCCTCCGCATCGCGGGATGCGCGCGGGCGGTGCCAGGCTAAGCCCGGGCAAAGGGCGGGCCGTCTGTGGCCGTCCGGGGCAGGGAGAGGCAGGGCTGGGCCACCCCCCTTGTCGTGAGGTAAGGTGGGGGAAGATCCTTTGACTAACGTTAGTGCCATATTTGCGCATTGACTGTGCTGAACACCTTATTTATGGACCGAGCAAGATATTATTGACATAGCCCCCTTATTTGTGCTGTGATTTTTATAACCTCGGTGGCCAGCTCCTGGGGGGTGATGCTGACGGCTTTTCTGTTGCTTCTGTGATCTATCGTGCGACAGAGCCAATAGTTCCCCGAAAGTCTCGTGGGCTCTCTTACTTTCTCGCCTTGAGCGCATCTGGAGGTACTTTGTGGGTTGAGGCGCTCACTCCACGCCCAGGTGAAAGGAGAAGGGCGGGGCTGCTTGTCGCCTGTTCTGTTTGCTTTCTGGTTACGGCTACTCCCGGACTATTGCGTCTCTTAAATGTAAATGTAAATGTAAGGGAATTTATATAGCGCAAATCACCAAGCGGTCTCTAAGCGCTTGCTTAGGGAACCCGTCCTGGTATTCCCCTGTGAGATAACCCGGCAGGGCATCCGCAAGGTGAAAGCCAGGCATCCCGCCGCGAGGGGCCCATGTGGAGATTAAGCAAGCTATTGCCCAGAGTCGCAGAGTGTGAACCCATGAATCGAGAATGCACTGGAGCGAGAATTATCGAGTCCATGGACATTTATGGATTCAAGACCCAGCCGAGCCGGGAATTGAACCCTGGTCCCGGGCTGATCTCTGCTTCCAGGTCTGCCTCCTCTAACCAGTGAGCCACACTTCTCCAAATTACGCTTGGTCGTAGCAATAAGATTGCCTTTGTATTTCGTGTTTAATGTGTGGATGATTATTTAACAAGTACTTGTGAAGCTTGAACACTGCTGGTAGCATTTTTTTTTAGGTGTTCTGTTATATAGCCTGAGAATTAAAAAGTGTACCATAAGCATATCAATGGCTAAAAACAAATCAACCATGGATAACTACCTAGTAAAGGTGGTGAGCAAAATCAATAATGATAGAAGGAAATCATTGGTCCGGGAGAGTGGTACGGAATTAACATCTCCGACCCTTGACGTTAGCAGCAGCCCAAATGTTATTGCTCCTCTTGTTACTGACTGCTTATTAGCAGAGTCTCCTGCACTAATGGTTGTGGACCAGGATGTATTAGACCTGAATCCATTGGACGAGCCCAGGGCCGCTCCAATAGTACGCTCTCCTGTAAAGAGAGCGGTAAGGAAGTGTAGGAAAACGCAGTTTAAGCGGGGGGGGTGTACAGCACAAGCTATTATCAGAACCAGCACAGAGAAGTTCTATTGGCCATAAGGAGACTATGACCAACAATTGTGACACTAATATAGATAAGAGCTCAGAAATTTTGGCTCACATAGCCAAGATACTTGAAGCCAAATTGGAGGTTGTCGTTAAGCCACTCGTTGAAAAGATAGATTCACTATCAGCGGAAGTGATCAGATTGGGTGGCCTTTTATCTAAAATAACTGATGTCCAGAGTAATTTTCCGAGGGAGATAGTGGAACAACATGGAAAAGCTGTACAGCCACCGTTGATAGAGAGAGTTTGCTCACCTAATCCCCGGGTGAGAAGCCGGTTGGTCGACAAAACTACTCCGTCAAAAATGGCTTCAACTGGCTCAGTATGGACTTCAGTCCCAGTAAGAAAAACACGCTCCATTAATCTACCCCCAGAGTGTGAGCCACATGTTGTTGTTCTTTCAAATGTTCCTCCCTTAGACTCCTCATAGCTTTGTACACGAAATGAATCACATGACTCTCTTAAACGGAAAACAGTGTCCTGGTTGAATAAAAATTGTGGGTTCCCTATAAATTATTCGGATCAGATACTATCGACTAGACGGGTTTCCCGGATTGGTAATGCTAGGAAAACCTGTAGAGGCGAATGTATAATTATAAATTTTATATATCCCCAACATGTTGCAACTGTGTTACTCAGAGCAGCATCGTTGGTACTGGGAGAGAATAGTGTGGGTGTGCATCCCTTGGGATATTTTTATAGTCATCTAACCAGGGCTCCCCAGGTAAATATTCCAAGTAGGTTCCAGAATTCCAACAAATGCACAACCTTCCAGATCCCTAAAAATAACAGATATCTGGCATTAAGTTCTCTGGATCAGAATGATTGACTTTCGTCGGTCGGTAATTTTGATTTAGAGGCTACTGTAGTTACTCAGGCTGGGGATATGAATCCGAGTATTGTAGAGCTTGAACAACCAAAGATGGAGGCTCCTACATTATCTTATGATCCTAGAGCTAGACTTGTCTCGACTCTTAAAGCTGTGGTAACTGATGAACTCCTAAATAATATAGGAGCTAGTACTGCTAGTCTGGGTGAGGCTGGACAGTGTTGCATTGGGAGTACTGAGATAGAGGGGATTAATATTGTAAAACTCCCAGTTGATGGAACTAATACCTTAAGTAGCCCTGTAGATGGTGGAGCAAGGCATGACAGACTGGTGAATGTAGTTTTTACCTTGCCCAAAAGAAAATGTACCTGTTAGATTAACATCATGGAATATAGCAGGGATAGCCAGGAACCTACGGGATGTATGTTGAGGAGTATGATATAATTCTCCTCCAGGATTCTTGGGCCATAGAAATGCCGCATAGACTAGGGTACAAAACATTCTATTGTGGCGCAATTCCGTCAGTAAGAGGGAGAGCGTCAGGGGGCTTGGTGATTTGGGTAAGGGTTACTCTGGAAATAGATATCACCCAACTGTCGATTTCCTCTCCCGATTTACTGGGATTAAAAATGGTGACTAGGGGAAAAGAAATTATATATTTACTAAATATTTATAATAGACCACACCCTCTTAACAAGGAATCGAAGGTGGTAGAGCTTTTGGATTCTTTTTTAGATACACTAAGACCAAATGCAAAGGTAGTAGTTGGAGAGGATTTTAATTGTAAATATGAACCAGTGCTGGGCCTGGACATTCTATTTGATGAACAGGATATTGCAAACAACGTCCTGCCCTTGGATTCCACTGGTTCAGCTAAAAACTCTATAGCTGTTATGCAGATTTTACAAATGTCAGTGAATCATGATTTAAGGGCATGTAATGGCCCTTTCCAGTCCGATAGACCATCGGCTCCAACATTTTGTAAAGGCAACTGTAGGTCACATATAGACTTTATATTGGTCTCCCTGACCCTATGGTACTTAATAATTGATTTTAAAATAGATCATAGAACAGAGAGTGACCACTTTCCCCTTCAACTATGGTTATACCCAGAGCCTTTTATATCTATCATAGTTGAAGAAGTTATGTTAAGCAGCCCCCCTGGGGAACTCCAGGTAACAAACAATAGGCGTGCTATAAGATGGCCCTATATCTTGGCTAAAGAAGAGACGATGCTAAATATTTACAATACCTTTTCTGATACCATTGAAGCATCCCAGATGCCCTTATTGGGCAGCCAGGGTGTTTTAGATTTGCACTATAAATTGGTAGATGCGCTAACTCCTCACCTAAGTAAAATTTATAAAAAGGACAAGAATCAGAAAGAAAACCATTTGGAGGTAGTAAATCAATGGTATAATAAGGATTGTCGTGTAGCCAAGTCCAATTTGATCCAGGCTGTTAGATTAAAGAACCCTCAGGGTATAAATGATAGTAGACAGGTATATAATAAAACACTGACCCAAGCAAAAAAAGCGTGGGATGATGCCCTATGGGATGACCTTCTAAATGCGGCTAAACTGAGAGATCAGGGCGCTTTTTGGAATTTAATCTCAAAAGGAAATAAAAAGGGCAGATCACCTAGGGATATCTATTTAGATGAAAAAACATGGTGTGACCATTTTTCAAAACTATATCTTAATGACAATGAGGGGTTAACCATGGTGGAACAAGAAATTAATCTAACATCGGGTAACTCTCCTTTGCGATTTGGTCTAGAAGAGACTATCGAGGCATTACAGGCCGTCAAAATGGGTAAAGCCCCTGGCCCTGACAAAATCCCTGGTGATTTATTAAAACACGATGTGGAAGTTTGGGAGCCCTATATTAATTTCCTATGTAATTCTATAGTGGCCGGAACGCCAATTCCCGAAACCTGGAAAGGGGCTGAAATTGTAACAATTTTTTAAAAAGGCGATCGTTATGATCCGGCCAATTACCGCCCTATAAGTTTAATAGATCTTTTACAAAAGGTTTTTGCCAGACATATTTTAAATAGACTTTTAGTATGGATAGAGGGGACTCAGATATTAACTAAATACCAGGCAGGGTTTAGGTCAAAAACCAGCACGGTCGACCAAGTATTCAGGTTCACGTGCATCTGCTGGAAATATATTAACATAAAGAAGGGCAGTTTGTACGTGGCATTTATTGACTTGAGGGCTGCTTTTGACCTCGTACCTCGTAAATTGTTGTGGTCTACTCTTAAGAACATGGCGGTCCCTAGTGAGTTACTTAAAGAACTCATTAGACTACACACAGGGAATTATGCCAAAGTTAGATGGGGGAAGGGAGGTGAAACCTCAAAAGCCATATCAGTAGGACGGGGTGTGCGCCAAGGCTGTGTGCTGGCGCCTACACTCTTTTCATTCTACGTTAATGATATACCTATCTATCTAAGAGACTGCGATCATGACTCCCCGAAACTAGGAGATGAGGCGATCACGGCATTACTTTTTGCCGATGATACAATTCTCATCTCACAGACTCCTAAGGGCCTTCAAAACTTAGTGAATTCATTTAACAACTACTGTGTGGGGAAGGGGTTAGAAATAAATGTATCTAAAACAAAATATATGTCCATAAATCCCCAGAAGTCTTTTAGGAAGAATCTGGCCTTAAACAATCAAAAATTGGAGTATGTGGAGCGTTTTAATTATCTAGGAATTATGCTGGATAGTACGCTTTCTTGGAAGGGGCAGTTGGAAAAAAGTAAATTAATCTTAAAACAAAATTCGATGCCTATTCTAAAGGTGCACGGCAGTAGTCATTCTAAAGCTATTACGCCGGCACTTGAACTATTTAAAGTGAAGGCTCAATCAGCGGCACTTTATGGTGCTGAAGTATGGGGGCATTCTTGTAAAAGCAACTTTGAGAAGGAAGAAAATTATTTTATACGCAGGTTGCTTAAAATACCAATTAGAACCCCCATAGTTCCAGTGTTTCTGGATATTAACCTTAAAAGGACAGACTACCTAGCCACACTGTACTGGGTTAGGTTATGGACAACCCCGGAGTTGAGTGATTATAAGAGTGATCTGATAGAAATAATCCGGATCGATGGGTATAAGAAGATTGCGTGTTTAAAGCACATTTTCCAGTGGTTTATCAGGCTAGGGTTCTCCCACTTTTGGGAAGAACCTCAGAATATGACACCGCCTTTCAAAAAGCTTGTGAAGTCTACTTTCTGGACACATATTAATGGCGAACTATTTTATAGCTCAACATTTGGCATATTGACACAGAGATTCCTGACCATAAAGGATATCCCTGACTTTGAAGAATTCATGGACGAGATAGGACCACCCTTAGCAAAAACACTACATCTGCAATTTAGATACGGGGTCTTACAGACTTCTGCAAACACTTGTAGGTGGGGGGGTAAGGAGGCCAGTGGGCTGTGTACCCTTTGCTTTCAAAAAGCAAAAGAAGATGATGTCCACCTATTTTTCTTCTGTCCAGCTTATAAAAAATCAAGGGACCGTTGGATCAAACCCTTATGTAAAAACATGGGGATTAAGTCTTATAAAGAGGCAGAACGTATACTCAAGTCAAATACCTCGCAATTAGTAGTGTTTTGTATAAGTAGGTTTTTATTCAATGTGTACCTTACAAGGAAACAGATAGGTTGCAAGTTGTAATGTACTGATGCGGTTTGCACCCTTCCTTGACCTAGTTAGTTATTATGAAATGTACTGATTCCTCTTTTTAATGTGTTTTTTTTTTTAAATCTGGCTTTTTAAATTAAATTATTATGTATGTCTTTGATTTTAAAGTTGTAAGTTGCACAACTGATGAGGTGAGTAATTGTTATTTGCCCCTCTGTATGTATTATCTTGAATATTTGGTCTGTGTATTTATATTTACTTGTTGGAAATGTTTTTATGTATTCTTGCTTTTATGGCTATATCAGCCGAAATAAAGCTTAAAAAAGAAGAAGAAGAATATATGTACACATGAGAAAAAGTTGTATTCTAAACCCCACACAGCACCCGTATCTGGTGCAATACGTTGTCAGTCTCAAGCCCACCCCCACAATCCTATTACTGCAATATCACACTGTTTAAGGGTGCACCTTAGGCTACAACGGCATCAGCAATATGTACATACAAAGAATGATAACACTTTTTAGCAGCACTGCAGGCTGGGGCCACCCAGGTAAAACCAGTGTAAACTGTATGTACTTTTGGCAGGAAATCAACATATAAACCATCACCGCTGTTTAGTATCGTTAATCACAGGTGGTCCACAGACTGTCACTCCCACACACTGACTCACCTTGCACCGTTACACGATGCAACAGGTACCAGCCCAGTCTGTACAGGACACTCTCGAACACATACACACTGACACCCTAATGTGGTGCCACTAATACCCGGCATGTCAACGAATAACACACTGAATGGATCCAAGTCTCCCACCACCCTCCTATTTAAACCCACTGTCCCTGACACCCTGGATGGAAGATCACCAGCCGCTCCGTCCAGATACTAGGCCACACACGGTCAAGGTCACACTTAGTCTGGGTCCCTGGAAAGCAGGTGGGGATAAGTAGTCTAAATAAACAAGAGGAAGACACAAACAAAGGGGTCTTGGCTACACTCGGGAAGTTCACCAATAGGTTGTAAAGCAGAAGCAGGTTTGGGGCAATAACTGGTTAGAAACAGGGCTCCACCCGGGCCTTCTGACACCAGCCCAGTTCTGAGAAGCACAAGGGGGTCAGTCAGTGTCTTGACCTGCTTCCGAACCTTCTCAGAAGTGTTCCTTTAACCTAGTCACTTACTCTCCCACCTACCAGGCACCAAGACATCTTTGGGAGGGCCAGGTGGAAAAGGGAAAATTGGTCCACTGTGATGAGGCCTGTGATGGTGCCAGGAAGGTGTAGGTTAAAAAGCAAACTCATGCAGTCATGTATTGACCTAACTCCAAATTTCACAAACAGTGGTTTCAAATATACAGTCCGAAAATGTTTATACAGCTGACATAGCAGGAGAAAGTGCACAGTGCTTTGAGAGGTAGTGTTGTCACATGGACACGGGCCAACTGGATGTAGGTGCAAGGAAGGGAAGGCAACAAGGTTGTGGGCTACTCCTTCGTCTCTCCTGCTGTTATCTTCCCCCTTCCCCCTACACCCTTCCCTCTTACCCCTATCCGACCTGGATCCTGCACACCCTTCTGGACATTTACCCTGTGAACTTTCTCTCGACCGCTGAGACCTTACTACCTGACCGTTGCCTGGTGGTGCTACCCTGATAGCTATAGGGGGGGATGGGCTGTGAATTCCCTCCTCGGCCGTCACCTACCCAGCCGGACATTGGGCAGACCTTCCTTCGTCTCTACTGCCGTTATCTCCCTCCTTCCACCTACACCCTTCCCCCTTACCCCTATCCGCCCTATTTATCCTTCCTCCATACTATTTAAATGTGTTTCGTATAACCGATGTAACCTGGAACTGTTTTTAACTATGTAATAATGTGATTCCTAATGTAAAGCGCTCTGATACCCACGGGTCTAGCCAGCGCTTCTAGTAACTTCTAGTAACTGATGTAATGTGTAACTGATGTAATTTTGTAATTTCTGTGGAACCTTATGTAAAGCGCTCTGATACCTCTGGGTCTAGCCAGCGCTATATAAAACTCTCAAATTAAAAATAAATAAATAAACTCAGTAACACTGCATGGAATTAGTGCACATATAAGTACCACTATCAGGCAAAATCGTGGGTGTGGTGTACATACTTAGAGTATAGAAGTGGAGTTTGCAGATGCTGCCAGTTTTGCTCTCTAACAACAAAGAACTTGTAAGAAGGCTGTAACAGATTTCTGCTTACTATATCATCTTCAGAGCCATTATACAGAAACTTCAGTGGCAGATTTTCTTATGCATTTATTTACCCATGAATTTATTCATGTAACCCACAAGGTAAACATGTGAGGCCGGCATTTTATTTCAGGGCACACACCAACACTATGTGATATCCAGTGGTCGAAGTGGGGGAAACAAAATAGGGAAACTGTGGGTGGAGAATCAGAGGGCAGGAATAACCCGTAGATTGGATCAGTGGTCAGAGTCAGAGGTGTGGCAGGAAGAGCAAAATATCCCATCTTTTTGTATTTGTTTCCCATTTCACTGACCAGTTGCAACATTTTACGTTATTTATTTTAACCAATGGATACACATGTTTACTTAAGGTTTAATATGAGTTATTGACATTAAAATACATTCACAAAGTGGGATACGTTTCCAATCACAGAATGTCCCAAATATGCTTAAAAGTGGAATCGCAAACCATTTGTCTCCCAGCCATGGAGTTTCTGTCATCAGCACTTCTCCTCCCTTTTTCCACAAGAGCAGTTAAAACATGAATGGCAAAATATCCTAGTTTGCAATTGTTTTCCACATAATTATGGCTCTGCCATATTTGCCACATAATACATCATCTGCATAATGTGATGATTTTTAACTAGTAAATTGTTTATAGCTCAAACGGATCAAAAGTTCCTAAAACATGCGAGTTGTGCTGCTGTAAAGTGAAGGGTCCTTTGCAAAGGTTGACTGGTCACTTTTCTTACTGCTGCAGTTGTATGATCCACTGGTACTAATAAGGAAAAATCTTTGCAGAGACTGTTAGCATGTGTAAACATCACAAAATAATAAAGTATCAAAAAATTTACAGCACCACTAACACAAATGTAGGGTGTCAGAGCATTTTACACCACACATAATACTCAGAGATAATCAATCTTATGTGTGTAAATCACTGTATAGGAAATGTTACATAAGACAAAGGACTACAAGGTGGAGGAGTCACATGACAACCATACTAGTAGGCAGCATAGTTTAATAGTGATTGGTCTGGAGAAACACAAACTCAGAATTTAAAACGTAATGCCATGGTTGATGGTTCTCTTTAATAATCAGAATTGATTTCTACCCAAATCAACCCTTTTTCTGCAACTTTAGGATAATCAAAGACTAGGGAAAAAAACATAACGCTCTAATTTATACCTTGCAGTTTGCATGCAGCTCTTACACAACAATTAAGAGCTCACTGTTCTATGTTAGGATTTTAGCATATTAACTGCAAGTAACAATAGGGTCTCTCTGACAAAAGCAGTAACCCACTGAACTATTTACATTATGCGCACTTTGTGATCTGCATGGTACATGTTCTTAGCAGTAGGCACATTACCCTCTGCACTTCATTTCCATGAGTCAAAACGTCCACTAGACAAAACACCATCTCTCTAATAAGAACATTAACCACTGGAGTTATCATGACATTTTTATTGTTGCCGAAAATTGTTGGAGGCCAGGAAGGAGGCAGCAAGTGTTTTTAAAACCATTTTATACTTGCAAACACAACGCCTCCACCTAAAGTCAGCGCCAGCCGCGGTCCATGCAGGTAACAGCGGTGGGCCTGGGTGAGGGGGGATTTAGAGGGACGATGCAGAGGGAACATTAATTATTTATTTAATTTCCCCTCTGCATCATCCTTCGAAATCCCCCATTACCCGGCCCCTCTGCCCCACCGCTGTTACCTGCACGGACCGCGGCTAGTCAGTGCCTGGTGCAGTCACACTGCCCTAGAGCCGCCCTGCTCAAGGGTCCTGTGACCTCAGTGACAGAGTCACTGTCACGCTATGGTGTGCTGCTTCATAGGCCTGCCTGCAAGACTGGAGGTGAACTTCAGAATGAATTGTGGTGGACAGGCCTTCAAGGTTAACCTACACTTGCCACTGCTATAGGGTCCACCTGCTGGTGCTAAGACACCAGGGCTTTTAAGATCTTGTGGGGCCTTCTAAGGTTTAGCATGGGAATGTGCTCCCTCAGGGGGAGTGGTCTGGTGGACTGGTCATAAAGGTTGAACCTGGTTCCCCAGTTCAAAATTCAGCAGCTCTGACCATAGTGCCACATCCTCTCCTCCACTGAACACCATACTGCCCAATTGAGAGAAACCAGTCTTGCACTGCACTGACCCGCTACAAACACCTGGATGTGACTCAATTCAAATTACACACTAAATAGGAGCAATATGCTGCCTAAAAAAAAATTAACAAAATCCTAGAAAAAGCAAACACTCATAGAGAATGCAATATTAAGTAAAGCATGTGGAATGTAACTAGGAACAACATGGTTACCTTTTTCTTTTTACACTCATTATTCAGAAATGAGTGAGTGCTTTTGCCTGAAAAGTTAAGTTCATGACTACAGGGTCCAGAAGGGGCCCGTTTCAATGCCCATTGCTTATATATCCTTACAAAACGTAAGAATTGTGGTTTAAAAAGGCTTTGTTTGTGAATACATTTTGTTTTCCAATTCACCCATCAAGCAGATATTTCAGTACCTCCAGGAATAGTGCACTTTCCCACCCAGGAAAAACAATGTTGTTCAAAGAGCTAGGAGAAAACAAAAGTAGCGCTTCACTGGCAAACACTGTAAAGTGGCGCTAATGTGTTTAGGGGTGAATAACTCAATCTGGCCACCTTGCAACCACTCTGTCTTGCTTTAGTTAGTTAGTTAGTTATTTTTCATATTTTGAATGTTTTTTTTCTCTCCACCCCGAGGCTGCACTTAGAAATTGAAAAATGGCGTAAAAAGCCGAGCTATCCAGCAAGTATTTTTAGGTCTTGTGACGTAAGCAGCGCATGCGCTGCTCTCGGCATCGAGAGCTTCTTGGAATCAATTCAGATTCCGACGCTCTCTGAGGAGAAGTTGAAGCCCCGCCCATCTTTCTAATTGGTTTGTGTCATGTAGTATGCAAAACGCAGGCTTCTCATTGTAAAGGAGGCTTCTTAGTCCCTCCTTGTTGCCGCTTTGTCTCCTTTGGCCACGCCCACTGGGATTTGATCTTTTACCGGCGGTGAGACACTCTCGTCCTCATTAGGTGGGACGCACTTTTTTTCCCACATTCGGCTTTGGCAAAGGCAGTCGCGTGTTTATTTTCCCAATCGCTCTTTCACTTAAAGTGAAAGTGTGGTGGGAAAATAAACATGCAGCTGCCTTTGCAGTATCACGGTTGTTCTGCTTTGACGGTGCTTTCCACGGAGGAACGTTGCTTAAAGCGCTCTTTGCAAGTGACCTTCGTTTCTTGCCGCTACACACTCACTAAGAAGCTCCGGGATAATAATGTGTGGGCCGCAGCCTAGTGCCCAGAGGCTGGTCTCATGAAGCACTCCCCCCCCCCCCACCCTTTCTTCGGACTCGGGAAAATATCAGTGAGTTGGAATCGGACAACATGGAGGCTGCGGGAGATTAAAAGGCGCCACCCCTCCTGCTTCCAGGTTGACAGGGAATCCTGCACGCTTGGTCGATGGGGTGCATGCATTGCTCCCTGTTTGTAAATAGTGGTTTGTTTCCCCACAACCCCTTTTCCAAAATGGCCTGGGTGCCTGCACACTCTTCTGACACGTGAGATTTCCATTTGCACGTATGGGTCCATATGACCTGTGTTTTTATAGGGTGCTGTCTGAGTTCTCAGAATAACTGTTCTTACGGTGTCACTGACACTTGAGATTTTTTTAAGGACAGTACCCCTTTGTATTGCATATATAAGCCCATTGATGTTTATCTTTCACTTGTATAGGGACACATGTTTACGTCTTTGTCCTGTATCTTTTTGGGCACTGTTAGAAGCGTGTCATGTTTGAGGGGACTGCAAATGGGACAGTTGATTTTCAAAATCTGCCCCTCTTTGGTTGTCATCAGTGTGATGCCTTCTTGACGTCATCAGTTGTTTACATTGCACGCTCAGGAGGAGACAACGTGCCGATAAGTTTGAGTACTCGTCCGTTTGTCATCGCACGCACAGTCTGCGCTCTGTGGAGGGGCGTCACGCAGACTCCTGCGGTGCAGGGGGAGAGCCGATCATTCAGGGCCCCCCATTCAGAAAAGTCCAGTGAACATTGACTCGGGGGCCCTCATCACATTTGGAGGGTTGTGGGGGGCATAATTTTGTGAAAACCCACTCACCGTGGCGTTATTTTGTTAGGGGGGCCTCTGCTGACTGCCAGGGGGGCTGCTCCCAGACGCCATTTGCACACAGCAGGAGCTGCCTCTCTCCGTCACTTCTGAAGTTATCACGTACTCCGGCCCCAAAGCCCCTCCCCCTTTGAGCCAAGCCATTTGCTTTTCAATTAGTCAGAAGGACCTTCCATTTTCGCCCCGTTTTCCAGGTGTGGTGTGGTTTACATTTCAATGGGATCACACAGATCCCTTTTAAAGGGAGAACAGTAGGTGTGCTCCCACCCCCCAGGAGTCGAAGCGCATCTTTCAAACTTTAAACGTTTTGGGGCAGATTTATGAGCCCCTTGCGCCACTTTTGCGACTTCACTACACTTTATCTTATCGGGCACGACCACATAGCGGGAAGCACTCTCTTGAAAACCGCACCATTGCTTTAAATGAATCGAAATATCGGAGTAACCATAACACAGCCCAAAGGCGCGATAATACAAAGTGTAAGTTTTGGATGAAGTGGAGCAGGGCACGCTGACACGTTATGTTTGGTGGGATTTTCACACACGTCTGACTTTGAAGCTGGGTGAACCGGGTTCGAGTCTGGCGGGAGACTTATGCATCCTGTGATTCTGGGCAAATCACTCTGTGCCTACAAATGAATGTGTTCGTCTGTAATGCAACTGGTGTTTATGTAAAACGCTCTAATATCTTCGGGTTGAGTTTGCGCTAATTAAAACTGCAACAAAAAAGCCCAAAGACTACGCAGTATTGGCTATTTTTAAACTTTATAATCGTAAAATGTTTAAAAAAAAAAAATTCAAGATGGTTTGAGGCCGGGGGCTCTAGAATAAATACTGACACACAATGGTGATTATAGTATATATCTTCCTCCAAAATATAGCCCAGTTTTACAAACTTGTAGTTTGATGTGTTTTCTATTAAATTCCGTCATGTCTCTGTGTGCCCCTCATTCGAACCACATTTTAAACGGTGGGACTCACGCGCATCTGTCCCTCATGTGAATCACCCTTTACAGGAAATCAGTTGTATCGTCAAGGGGTGAGTGGAAAAAACCTGAGACTGTTTTACTCTGCATGTGCATCGTGTCTGGGTGACTCACTTCAGCTGCAGCAGCTTAGTGCCAATATCAGCAACAGTTATCACAAAACACATAATTACATAAATAAAACACACGACACTGTATTGTAAGTGGAGAAATATTGCTGCAGGTTTATTAGCATAACCAATATGCAAACATGTTCTGTGAAGTTTGCTTTGCTCGGCTTGCCCCCAGCAAGGAGGAGGGGTGGAGGCTTTTGTTCGGCGTCACGTCGGTTTCCTTTCGAGTCGGGCTGTAAAAGCTTCTTGTTGAAGTGTATGGCAAAGCATCCCCCCACACAGAGGACAGCAATGCCACTGCCAGGGAGACAAGCATCCAGCTCTCACCGAGCCGCCCTGCTAAAAAGTTATACCCTGACATGTAGAGCAAGCGTGTATTTTATTATTACACATTTGCGGCCAGCATGGCTTTTACAAACAAAACCATGAAAACATTTCAACTGCTAGGCAGTGAATTCCAGGACTTGTAGTTTCCTACCTACTAGGGTTTTATAGCTTTTACGATTAAATGGTTACAATTGCTTCCAGGCATTTTTAAACAAAAACATTTTATTTCTAGCAATTCAAGTGAAACACGTCCCCAGTTCTAAATATGCGCCTGATTAGGAGTTTTTGTAGTTTAGGTTTGACTGGGACGCAAAATAGGCCGGGGCACCTTAAAACCAAGCATTAAAAATGCAATACGTCTTGCCTTTCATTAAGTTAAAGTCATTTGCTTTGCTGCATAATACCATTAGCAAAGCAAATAGCTTTAACTTAATCAAAGGTGAGACCTATTGCATTTTCAATGCTTGTTCTTTTTTGGATCCATTATACAGGGGAGCAAATAAACGAAAGGAGGAAAGAGAAGGTAATACGAGTTTCTTGAAGTCTCGGTTTACTAAATGAGGAGGAGCGCGACAGTAAGAGAGGGAAGAGAGAGGGGGAACAAAAAAGGGGTGGGGGCAGCTGCCAGCGGCAGGGGAAATAGACAAACAATGTCTTTGTCTTCTTTGGGCACGAAGGAAAAGACAGAGTCCTTTTCCTTCTCTGCCCATTTCTCCCGTACTGATATCGCTTAGCAGGTTAATGTGTGTAGGTATTCTGCCGGCTGGCTGGGAATGAAGAGGCTTGCTTGCATCCTGGCTCCGCTGAGTGAGGGGGCCGCTGGAGTGTGGGCTCCCCGCACTGCAGGGACTGCGGGTGCCTGTGTTAAGCCAGTCCACATGCAGGGCCGGAATGCCTAACGGGCGTTTTGGCATGCTGCTGAGCTGGGGGCTGATTTCCTTGATGGGTGTTGTGTCGGGTGAGTGATTACGTTACGCGCCAGTTCCGACACCAGTGGAGAGACACGGGGTATGGGCAGAGGCCTCAAATAAACAACGGAGACATGAGTGGGGTATTGTGGTATCGCCGTCCGTAGCCCAACTGGCGTACGTTTGTGCGTACCCTATTTATTTAGTCAGGGTCACCTGACCCTCATGCAACGTGCCTGTTGCGTCACAGGCACAACACAACATTCCACCCCAACAAACATTAAACCAACAACAAAGACCACCCAGCGCCTAACTAGGCGTAGGTGGTCCCACTAGATTCAGGCGTACCATAAGCAGTTTCTTGCTCAAACTACTAAGAACAGTCTTACGTGAAATAGTCCAGCAGGCAGCGAGTGGGCTCTGGATTCTCCCCCAGCGATGCTGGGACCTGCCACGCCCCAGGGTCTCTCCGGCTCCGGCTCCAGACATTACCTCACTGCAGTCATTTCCAGGGTGACCTTGATCTGCCTCTGGCCCTGCGCTCGTCACTTCATCGCCTTGAGTTGGGACACTATCACTGGTCTCCCCACCACTTTCTGCCAGGGAGGTTTCCAAAGTTGGATCCTGTCTGCCGTCCGTCGGTGCCAGAGTGCCCAAGGGAGGTCTCACCCCCGCCGGCACAGACGGTGACACCGCCTGCTGATATTTCTTGAAGTGAGATATATTTCGGGTCACTGTTTCTCTCCCTCAAGCTGCGATGATCCGAGTACCTTTGATGTTAACAACAGTCCACGGGTCCTTCTCATATGGCAATCGGAATTTGCCTCTGGTTATTCTCTTTCGGAGTAGCACCAAATTGCCCTTTTCAATTATCAGTGGTTGCTCCCGCCTCCTTTGGCTGACTTGAGCATGAGATTTTAGACGTCTCGAGTCAACTTGAACATCATCAGGCACCTCAGGGCACCACTGGGGGTGATGTGGAATAGAATCCGTGATCACTCTCCCCATGAGGAGATGTGCTGGTGCTACCCCCGTGGTGGTATGGGGTGTCTGGTGGTAGCTTCGTAGGAAGGTGAAGATGGCTAACTCCACTGACTGACCTTTGTTATGATCGATGCGTATCACTTTATTTAAGGTCCGCATAAAACGTTCCACCTCCCCCTTCGCTTGCAGCCATCTTGGGGTAATTCTCCGGTGGCAGATGCCCAGTGTACTTAGATAGGTAGCTAGCTCTTGTCCTTTGAAAGGGGACCCATTGTCAGTCCTCAGTTCCTGTATGAGGTCGTGAGCTGCCATGATCTTTTCATGTTTCGGGATCACTTCCGTGGCACTGGGCGCGGCTATGATCTCGACCTCGGGGTATTTGGAGTGATCATCGATGGCCACAAACGTGTGGCGACTGTCTGGGAGACTGCCAAAGTCGAGGCTAACACATGACCAGGGTACTCGCGGCCGTGGTTCCGCAAGTAGCGGGGCTGGGCGAGGGATGTCTCCAGTCACTTCACACGATGAGCAGGAGCGGACCGTAGCTTCCACCAGTTCGTCCATGAGAGGGAACCACACCTTGGTTCGGAGCCTGGACTTTGTCTTGACCATACCTTGGTGCCCAATGTGGGCTAGCTGAACAACTCTGGCAGTCAGAGCTGTAGGGATTACCAGGCGATGTCCTCTCAGTAGGCATCCCGTGGCATCTTCAGTAAGCTCATCTCGGACGTGGTACAAACCGTCCATTATGCACTGGGCATTTGCTGTCATTATCTTCCATTCGTCTTTGGCCTTGCGCCAGTTACAACTCTTGAGAGCCGCTCGGGCCCGTTGCAAACAGTCATCTTTATTAGTCTCCTCTCGAAGATCCTCCATGGAGAGTGGGAGGGGGCAGGACAGGCTGTGATACACTTCACATATTCCTCGGTATCAGCAGCATCTTCCATCTCCTGAGCCGTGGCTGCCCTTGGGTGACGTGACAAGTAGTCTGCAGGGTTTCCAGACCCTGGTTGATATTCAACTTGGCAGTTATAATTCTGTAGCTGCAACATCCACTTTTCGATCCAAGGTGGCAGTTTGGTGGAAGTGCCTGAGAATAGAGCTATGAGGGGTTTGTGGTCCGTCATTACTACAAACGACTTGCCATAGACGTAGAGGTGGAAGTGACGGCACCCCAGGTGGATAGCGATGGCCTCTTTTTTGATTTGGGAGTAACGCTGTTCCATCTCGGTGAGGGATCTGCTGGCAAATGCTACGGGAGCCCAGTCCTCCTCCTGGTGTTGTCTCCGCAATAGAACGGCTCCTAACACCATTGGACCGGTGTCTACGGCTATCAAAGTCATCTTCCCTGGGTCAAAGAAAGCCAGTGTAGTCGCCTCTGAAAGTGCATCCTTGATGTCTGCAAATGCCTTGGCTTGGTCTGGGCTCCACTTCCAGGGAGTGGAATCCTTTGTGAGGTCCCGTAGTGGTTGAGTCAGTGTGGTGAGGTCTCGTATGAATCTTCCACAATAGTTTACCATACCAAGGAAGCTGCGGACCTCGGTAATGTTGGTGGGGGCGTCAGCATCTTTTATGTCCTTTACCTTTTTGGGGTCGGGGTTGACTCCTTCAGTGGAGAATGTGTACCCAAAGAACTGTAGCTTCGTATTTAGAAACTCACACTTCTCCCTATGGAGAGTGAGTCCAGAATCCTGCAGTCGGCGAAAGACCTGAGTCAGATGGGAGTTGTGTTCCGGGATGGTCTTGGCGTGCACCATGATGTCATCACTGGCATTGATTACTCTGGGTATGTCCAGTTTGTCTATTATGTTCTGAAATACCTCCGCTGCGCTGGACACCCTGAAACTCAGGCGAGTATACCTCCAGAGACCGACGAGGATTGAAAAGGTTGTGATGTTGCGGGATGCTTCGTCCAGCACCAGCTGGTGGTAACCAGATCTTAGATTTAGCTTGGAGAACTAACATGCCCTGGCCATTTCCCCTATCAAATCGTCTATAGTCGAGGTGATATGACGTTCCCTTTTAATGGCTGTGTTGGGTTGCCTCATGTCCACGCAAATTCTCACGGCACCTGGTTGCTTGGGCTTCCGGGTGACGACTATCGGGGAAACCCACGGGGTGGGCCCAGTCACCTTTTCAATGATGCCGGCGGCTTCTAGCTTCTTTAGCTCTTCTTCCACCAGGGGGCGCAAGTGAAACGCTATCCGGCGGTGACGTAAAGCCACAGGTTGTACTGTTGGGTCAATGTGAAGATGAATCTTTTTGCCTTTAAATTTCCCAATGCCTTTGAAGACCTCCGAGAACTCTGTCAGAATGGGCTGAATCGACTCCTGGTGCACCCCGAATGCAAAAGTCACCACTCCCAAGTCTTCCGCGGTGCGGCATCCTAGTAGCATGCCTTGCCCATCTTCCGTAACGTACACATTGGTGTCAAGGGAATTCGTGCCATGGAAGATTACCATTCTGAACTGGCCCCATATCTTCTAGGGTGTTTCTTGTCCATAGGCGAAGACCGTGATCGCTGACGGGTGTAGGGTAGGGGCCGGAGATATGCTCTCGTACAAGGCAGAAGCCATGATGTTGATCGTGGCACCTGTGTCAACCATGGCCATGACATCTTGGTGCCCCACTCGAATGTTGCACTGGGGCAGTCGTCGCGCTTTTCGGGTTGTCGTCCCGATCATATGCACTTTGTGGACTACCCTCTCTTCTTCCTCGTCATCATCCATGTCGCTGGGCTCTCTCTCTCCCTCTGGTATTGTGTTGACCTCTTGCCGGAGCTTCCGATATCGCTTGCATCTGCAAACTTTTTCAAAGTGATTAAATCGCCCACAACCCGAGCATCTCTTGCCTTTAGCTCGACATTCCGCCGCTTTGTGGGGTGGTCCTCCGCAGTATCCACAGCTTCTTCCTTGCCCTGAGGGCGCAGCCCTTGCTTCTTTCTTGTTCCACTTGGCCTGTGGCCTGGTTGTTACCGCATTCACCGGTTCTGTCTTGACTGGTGATTGGAGGGCCACCTCCATGTGGGCAGCACGGGCCTTGGACAGTTCTTTGGTGCGCCCTAGGGTCAATATGTCGGTCAACGACTTTCCAGCTTCCTCCAGGATTCGTTTGCGGAGCTTGGCCGATGCACAGCCCTGGATTATCTGTCCCCTAATCTCTTCCGTTTCGTTGCGGAATCCGCACATAGACGCTAGGTTCTTGAGCTATGCATGGAAGATGTCCAGCGACTCTTCTGGCAGTTGGCGCGCTTGCCTGAATATAAACCGTTCATAATCCTGATTAGCCATCGGTTCGAAATACCCATTGGGAGCATTTATCAAGGTGTGGTGGGTTTTGGGCATGGCCACGGCAAGTGTTTTGGTGATATTGTGCATGTCCTTGCCCCCGAGATGTAATGGCATAGCTCTTTTCTGGTCCTTATGGACTTTGGTGGCCTTGAAGAAGATTTTCAATCGATCTACCCAGTCTTTCCACTTTGGTGTGAGTGATGATGGGGACCCTTCCACTATGAATGGTTCTATCGGGGGAATTGTCGACATGGTTGTCCACCCTATGCCTTATATTGTATTATCCTTGAGGTGTTTATCTCCACCGTGATTTACTGGTCCTGTGATGCGCACTGCCCTACGCGCTGTCTCCTTTATTTTGTTGTTTTTAGTACTTGTGGAGGGTGTGATGGCTTCTTTCCCCTCAGTTGCCTCTTCTATTGGGCCCCCCCCACACTGATTCGCTGAAAACAGGCACCTGTAGCCTCTCAGTATGTCCTCTTTCCTTGAGCTTTGTCTGGTGTTGCTGCTGCAGTGCTTGATTATTTGTGGGTGTTTAATTTTTCCCCTTACAGCTCTTACAGCTGCCAGTGCTTGTTTTAATATTGAGGTTGCCACTCCCTCTTCACACTGAGCAGCCTCTGGCAGTGCGTCACTCCACCCTGGACTCTCTGCACACGGAGCAGCCTCTGGCAACGCTGACTGCCGATCGCAGCCGTTCCTCTAGGGGCATTCACCGCAGCGTTGACGCCGACGAGTGTATGTTCATGCGCGCGCACGGGCGCGCGCCTCCCCGCTTCAGGGTCCAGCCGCACACCGCCTCCCATGCCGCTGGCCAAAGCGCTGGCCGCAGCGGCTCACCTCGGCAGTAGATGTGCTGTCTCGAGCCGACAGGAGACGCTCCATGCAGGCCTCCCAACGTCCAGGGTCACCAGGGCACAGCGCACCGCGGCACGAGCACTTCGAGGTCGATGGCAGACACTCGCAGCCGCCGCACGGTGCAAGCAGAGGGCATGCCCACCTTTGTAGCCAGCTGTTGTGTTGGGTGAGTGATTACGTTATGCGCCAGCTCCGACACCAGTGGAGGGACACGGGGTATGGGCAGATGCCTCAAATAAACAACAGAGACATGAGTGGGGTATTGTGGTATCGCCGTCCGTAGCCCAACTGGTGTACGTTCGTGCGTACCCTATTTATGTAGTCAGGGTCACCTGACCCTCACACAACGTGCCTGTTGCATCACAGGCACACCACAACAGATGGGGACCTGCGTGTTATGAACGAAATTCGTTTTGCTTTGTTTATTTCGAAGCACATGCAGGTCTCCATCAACGGAATTAGCCCCCACCGCAGTGACCTCAGCCTCCAGCTCAGCAGCATGCCAAAACACCCGGTAGGCAGCACGGTCCTAGGTGCCAGCTCCCCGTGTAGGCTATGCAAGATCCCTGCCTGCAGCCAGTGGAACAGAGGCAATCTGCAGCACACTGCGGGGTCAGAGAGTTGGTGGTGCCTGAAAACATTCCAACTTATGGAGAAAATGTCACATTGTGAGGGGAATTCACTGGCGGGATCGCCCATTTTAATGGTACAGCCTGGCAGAGGAAATGAAGCCAGCGGATTCTACTGCCGCCAATATTTCTCTCTAAATTGCAGGATTTCCGTTGCCATCAAAACTTAAACAGCCCGAGCTGCATTGTGACTATTTAGGTTCTGTTGCCAGAAGGGATGTATGATTCCTCAGTGGCGCCGACCCAGCCTTTCTGTAGTTTGAGTAGTTATGCAGGATATGTATGGTTACCACGCACAACAGTGAAATACCTACACAAAGGCCACACTTTAAACCCACACTGTGCCAACCAAGCACAACGAATGGAGCAGTGCACTGCCAATCCGTGAAGGCGTGGTGTACAAAACGTCATGCACCGTAAATGTAACTACAATGCGGAATAACTGCAGTATATGTTATTCATACTTGGATACTCTTCTCAGTAATGCAGTCAGGTGCGCTCTGGGTTATACAGTCTGTTGCATTATGATATTTTGTGCACAAACTAAGATCGCGGGAATGTGAGGTCGAGAGAGCATGGAATCAGGAGGTCTCCTTTGGGACTGTGACCTGAGATGTAGAGAGGTGTAGAGTGTATCACGGTAGTGAGTTTACAACTTTTAGAATGTGTTCTGCCCTGGGTCCCAGAAGATGAGCAGGAGCCCATGCACGTGTTACAAGTTGTTCTTTAAGTAGTTCAGTGATACCGTTTTCACCATTTGTGCCGTTTCTGAAAGCACTGGATTGTCACTGTCATTGTCTACACAAAAAGATTGTGTGTGTGTTCTGGATTTGTCATCTTGCACCCTAGACCTCACTGTGTCAATGCAGTGAGAGATATCACTGCAGTCAAGGAGCCCCCACTTTGTCCACCTCGCTCCTCTTTACACCAAGTGACCTGGCGACCGTGTTTATCAGGACTGAGTGCCCCAATCAAGAGACTGTTTCAAGATGCAGATTATCCGAGTCTGGGCAGCAGGGCCCACTGATGCATGCAGACATAAAGGTATTGGATGTAGGCTCTAGCTCAAGCCTGCTACTGATCCTCCCGGTGTGAGGAGCTGAGCCTGCCCCCACAGCCAAAAAAGAACCTCCTGAGGCAGTACTCGGGCGCAGGGCTGGCTTCGGACAGGGACTGGCAACCCTTCTGGCTCTGCATGCTCATGTGGTACATCAAACATCTGGATTGGTGCACTTTAAGGTGAGGAGCCCATGGCGTAATGCAAAAAAAAAATGCCCTGCTCCACAAAATGTGATAAAGTGCCCCAAGTCTCCCATATTTCATAGATATTCACTGGCCTTGGTCTGAATGGAGAACTATTGAAGGTTTGAGGGCCCCTGGATGGTTGGAGCCCACTGAACCCTCCTGTGTGGAGCAGCAAATGTGCTTGCTCCAATCAGGCCTAGTCTCTGTGCCGGGTGAGCTCTGCACGGGGGTCTTCCTTTTCCCTATAAGCTGGGATCAGTGCTCATTGCAGTAAGGGGTGGAAATTGAACTGGAGTCTTGTCTCTCCTCCGAAAAGATGGAAGGAAAGATGAGAATCGGTGCTGCTGTCTACCAGCATGATTTCTTTTGTCTTTGTTTGCTGAAAGCTGAGCAGAGGAAACACACCTGTTTACAGAAGTCGGAGTCTTGGATACTGTGCCACAACACATATGAATGTCTATTTATGTGCTTAACACCAGCTCCGGTATCATATGTATAACTAACAATTATCAGCGTTAAGGCAAGTGAGACATGATGTAAGCAATTCATATCAGACTTTCTGCAACACTGTATTGAACAAATACAGTGAGGTTGTAATTTCTCATGCATCAAGGACGTCCCCAAAAACCTTCATTTCCCTGGGCATGATAATCACACCACTGCTCTGGCCTACACCCAGAAAATCCCCAGCCCCAGCATGATCCCCTACACTGCCCAAACACCACTGCACAGCCCTAAACCCTGAAACACTACCCCCCAGCAAGACCCCCTACACTGCCCGAACACCACTGTTCTGCCCTAAACCCTGAAACACCAGCCCCAGCACAACCCCTACACTGCCCGAACACCACTGCTCTGCCCTAAACCCTGAAACACCAGCCCTTCACAACCCCGTACACTGCCCGAACACCACTGCTCTGCCTTAAGCCCTGAAACACCACCATCAGCACAACCCCCTACACTGCCCGATCACCAATGCTCTGCCCTAAACCCTAAAACACCACCCCCACACATCCTCCTACACTGCCCGAACACCACTGCTCTGCCCTAAACCCTGAAACACCAGCCCCAGCACGACCCCCTACACTGCCGAAAAATCACTGCACTGCCCTAAACCCTGAAACAACTGCCCTACCACGACCCCCTACACTGCCCGAACACCACTGCACTGCCCTAAATCCTGAAAAACCACCGCAAGCATGACCCCCTACACTGCCCGAACACCACTGCACTGCCCTAAACCCTGAAACACCACCCCCAGCAAGACCCCCTATACTGCCCTAACACCACTGCCCTAAACCCTGAAACGCCACACCCAGCAAGACCCCCTACACTACCCAAAAACCACTGCACTGCCCTAAACCCTGAAACACCACCCCTGCACGACCCCCTACACTACCCGAATTGCATTGCGCTGCCCTAAACCCTGAAACACCACCACCAGCATGATCCCCTACACTGCCCGAACACCACTGCTCTGCCCTAAACCCTAAAACACCACCCCCAGCAAGACCCCCTATACTGCCCTAACACCACTGCCCTAAACCCTGAAACGCCACACCCAGCAAGACCCCCTACACTACCCGAAAACCACTGCACTGCCCTAAACCCTGAAACACCACCCCTGCACGACCCCCTACACTACCCGAATTGCATTGCGCTGCCCTAAACCCTGAAACACCACCCCTGCACGACCACCTACACTGCCCGAAGAACAATACTCTGCCCTAAACCCTGAAACACCACCACCAGCATGATCCCCTACACTACCCGAACACCACTACTCTGCCCTCAACCCTGAAACACCAGCCCACGCATATCCCCTTACACTGCCTGAACACCACTGCTCTGCCCTAAACCCTGAACACCAGCCCCAGCACGACCCCCTACACTGCCCGAACAGCACTGCTCTGCCCTAAACCCTAAAACACCAGCCCCAGCAAGACCCCCTACACTGCCCGAACACCACTGCACTGCCCTGAAACTCCACCCCAGCATGACCCCATACACTGCCCGAACACCACTGCACTGCCCTAAACCCTGAAACACTATCCCCCAGCAAGACCCTCTACACTGCCTGAACACCACTGCACTGCCCTAAACCACCACCCCGCCCGACCCCCTAAACTACCCGAACACCACTACACTGCCCTAAACCCTGAAACACCACGCCCTGCACGACCCCTACACTACCCAAACACCACTGCTCTGCCCTAAACCCTGAAACACCGCCCCCTGCATGACCCCCTACACTGCCCGAACACCACTGCACTGCCCTAAACCCTGAAACACCACACCCCGCATGACCCCCTACACTGCCAGAACACCACGGCACTGCCCTAAACCCTGAAACACCAGCCCCAGCACGACCCCCTATACTGCCTGAACACCACTGCACTGCCCTAAACCCTAAAACACCAGCCGCAGCACGAACCCCTACACTGCCTGAACACCACTGCACTTGCCTAATCCCTGAAACACCACCCCCAGCACTACCCCCTACACTACCCAAAAACACCTGCACTACTGTTAGACCTGGCATCATTGGCATGAGTCTCTCCTCCATTTTTTTCTGTTTGCCTCCTCTGTTTACGATGTTTTTGCTGGATTATTGCTTTGGGCACTGTGCCACTGCGGATCAGTGCCACAGTGCAAGTGCTCCCTATGTTAAATTGTTACATTGATTGGTGTTACCATGATTGGCTTGGTTGACTTACTGTTCAGACCCTAGTCTAGTGCACTGCGTGTGCCAAGGGCGTGTAAGTTAACTGCTGCTGGTGGGCTTGCAGCACTGGTTGTGCCACCCACAGAAGCAGCGTGTAAAATGTGTCTCAGGCCTGCCACCGCAGCGCCTGCGTGCAGTCCCTGACTGCCATGTCGACTTGGCAAGGAAACCTACTCGCCAGTCTCTAAACCTTCACTTTGCCACATTTCAGACACCTCTATGGAAGGCCCTAGGGCAGGGTGCATTGTTGGTAAAAGGTAGGTCATGCCCTGATGTGTGTGGCATGACCTAATAGTGAATTACAGCCATTTTCGTTTTTCACTATTGAAGGGCTACCTGCCTCCAATAGGCCAGACTGGGAAGACTGATTATTAACTCCATTATAATCTATCTGACTCAGGGAGCATGGTAGCAAGTCGAGTTTAGTATCCCTGAACTCAGAATTTAATAACACACCCTTTAGGATGGATGGTTTTTAAATTCTATGTTTGAAAATAGCACTTTTAGAAAGTGGCTATTTTCTTGTCCAACTATCTACCGGTCTCTGCTGGTTTGGTGTGTGTGTCAGGGGCTGGGTGGCTCCAGAGGTCTGAATGAGTCAGTGTGGGGTGAATGGGGCGTTTACACATAGAGTGAGGGAAGAGTAGCCTGCCCTGCCTGACACAATACTGGCTCCGCCTCCTGCTGGGCGACTGATAGCCCTGCTCCTGCCAGTGACAATACTGGCTCCGCCTCCTGCTGGGCGGCTGAGGACTCTGCCCTGCTCAGTGAATAGGCCAGGTGCCTCTGCCTGGCAACACCCCCAACAAACCTGAGCTGGTGGGAATCTCCCTGCTTGGACAAAGGGAACAAAGGGAAAAGGGGGTATAAGAGAAGGACCCCTGAACCAAGAACTCAGATCACTTCTGACAAGGAAACCTGTACCAAGAACAAGAAGCCTGCTGATCTAAGGACTTGCCTCCCCTTTCTGCCAGAGTGCTGTTTTGCTGTGGAGGAACCTGAAAGCTGCTTCTTCATTTTTGCCAAGGAACAAGGAGAGAGGAACTTGGTGTGTACTCTCTGAACACTTGCTGGGAAATCTCCAAGGACTGGAAGAGTGCCAGTCTCCTGCTGAAGTCACAGGGCCAAAGGACTTCACCATTTGCTGAATTGCTGGAAAGTGTTGTTTCCAGTACACAAGGGAAAATCTGCAGTCTCGACGCCGCCGACGCCGCCGAATCCAGCTCGACATCGTGAGTAACGGCTCCAGTGTCCCGAGCCTTCGACGCCGGCCGCCGGGCCCGATCGACGCCAGCAGCAACGCCAGTGAGCAGTGGGTATCGGCCCCGGCTCCAAGTGACCCCGTCTCGACGCCGGTATCGACGCCAGTGAGGAGTGAGTATCGGCTCCACCTCCAAGCGACCCCGTCCCGACGCCGCTGCTGATCGCATCGACTCGACGCCCTTCTCGACGCCATGAGCGCTGCTCCGGCCCGACATCCCTAGACACCGCTGCGGATAGACCCGACTCCGAGGCACGATCGACGCCGACCTCGACGCCGACATCTCGACGCCGTGGATCATCGTTTCCTTCGTTTCTCAAGGTCCTGTACTTGTGGGGTCTGTTGCAACTCCAGGCTCGACGTAGCGCTCCTCGCAGTCGACGCCGAACCTTGGGAATCGTGTAGACTCGACGTCGACGTCGTGTGACTCCTGTGGGGGTTACATTGTTGCCAAAGAACCGTGCTCAGAAGAATACTTTTGCTAAAGAACTATTTGCCAAGAAGAAACCTTACTTGAACTATTATTTTTCCTTCCAAAGAGTATTTATTAAGACTGTGGTATATTTTTGTCGTTATTTGGTCTTGTGCTAAGCCTTATATAAAAATACTATTTTTATAATAACTTCGGTGTCGTGTCCATCTGTAGTGTATTCACTTTATTACTGTATGTGGTCATAAATGCTTAACGCACTGCCTCTGAGATAAGCCGGTGAGGATTGAACTTTGCATTTATGACTCATGTGCAGTGATTAGTGTACGCTACATAGTGAAAGCAGACCATAACGCAGCCACAATCTGTTTTTGGTAGGATATTCTATTTTTGTTCTCCGCTTTCCTGGAGCTTATATTTTTTTTTAAACACTGCCAGTTTTGACCATGGAGAATGCCGGAGCTACTACACCTGTGGAGATTGTTGTGGGGGAATTCGATAAGGAGAAGATAGATTCCTACACGCTAAAAGAACTAAAAGGATTTTGCAAGCAGTTTAAAGTTCCTACCACAGGTGTCTCAAAGAAAGAGGGCTTCCTCAAAGCGCTGAAGGCCTGGTTAGAGGCCAGAAATCCCTCTGATCCGGTGGTGGTACCGGAAGAGGAAGAAGAAGAGGAAGAGCCCACAGGTGGGCCAGTGTCATCTCCAGGCAGTAGTGCGTCCTCTAGGAGCCTTTCCCCCGAAGAATTAGAAGACAGGGAGAAGGAGAGGGGGCACAAGTTGGAAATGGCAAAACTTAAATTAGGAGGGCAGTTGGAATTAGAGAATGCAAGAAGCAAGAGAGAAGCTGAAATGGAGAGCAAAAGATTAGATTTTGAGAGAGAGAAATTAGCGTTTGAACGTGAGAAGATGGTGAGGGAGATGGAGCTTAAAACTAAGAGTTTAGAGTTGAATCCCTCTGGTGGCAGCACTCCATCTGTGCCTGCAGAAAGTAGGTTTTATTTTCCTAAAGATGTGATCAAAGATTACAGTAAGAATGAAGATATTAGCCAATGGTTTAAAGCATATGAGTTAGCATTATTGGCCCACCGGGTCCCTGAGAAGGATTGGGGAACGGGGTTGTGGAGCCGCTTTACAAACGAGGGGAGAGATACCTTGTTGAGCCTTCCTGCTGAGGATAGGATGTCTTATACTCATATGAAAGATGCTTTAATGCTGAGATATGGCTTAACTCCAGAAAAGTACAGACAAACCTTTAGAGAATGTAAGAAGTTGCCTGGTACTACGTGGGTTGAATATGTGTCTTTTTTCTGCAGAACCATGGATGGTTGGATAAAGGGAAGCAAGGTTGATAGTTATGATGCTCTTTATGATTTGTTTGCTTGGGAGCACTTGTCTAATAACTGTTTTCCAGAGCTACGCCAGCACCTTGTTGATAGCAAGATATCTAACCCTAGAAAACTTGCTGAGGAGGCGGACCGCTGGGTCAGTACCAGGGTCCACAAGGGTCCAGTGGGAGACTCAGCCAAGGGTGGGCAGGGTCCCCAGCAGAAGAGTGGGGGGGGACAGGGGTAAACAGAGGGAGTTTCAGAGAGGGCCCCAAAGTAGTCCCCAAGGGAACCAAGGGAAGGGTTCCCAGCCTCCCCCTGTAAAGAAGCCAGAGGCCCCGACAGGTAAACCTGTTCACAGGGGCCCCATGACCTGCTATGCCTGTAAGCAGGTGGGACACCGTTATTATGATCCCCAGTGTCCCATGAAGTATTCGAATGCACCGCCGCGTGCACCCCCTCGTCAGGTAGCGAGTGTAGCCCTGGGAGGGGATGAGATGGGTGCCCCCGGTGGGTGGGGTCCCGCAGAAATGTCCCTGGTCTCTTTAGGAGACGTGGAAATGGTCCCTCCAACCCCTCTGCCTAGTAACACTAAGAAATATAGGCAGTGGGTGACCATTAATGGCCATAGGGTGGAAGCTCTCAGAGACACCGGAGCGAGTGTGACAGCTGTCAAGTGTCACTTGGTGTCCAGAGAGCAGGTGGTCCCTCATGCATTCTACCCCGTTGTAGCTGCTGACAACTCACAGAGTCAGTGTGAGGTAGCTCAAGTTCCTTTTGAGTGGGGGGGGGTCTCAGGTACTCTTCAGGTTGCTGTGAGGCCCGCCATGCCTGTTGATTGTCTCCTGGGCAATGATTTGGAGGACTCCCCTTGGGCTAAGGTGGAGAGAAAAGCGCATCTGGAAATGTTGGGTCTGCCTGAGTGGGTGTGTGCGACCACCCGGTCCATGTCAGTTAGTAAGGGTGTTGATGGGGGCCCGGAGCCTGAAAGTATGGCCCAGGTCCCAACCGTGAAGAGAAGAGGAAGGGGGCGCGGGAAACCGTCCCCCATCGTTCCCGCGGTCCAGGAGGGAGCAGACCCTGAGGGGGATGCCCTGGAACCGACAGGAGAACAAGTGGCCGAACTGGGAGACCTGCCCGAGCTGACCCATTGGCAGCAGGATGGTGGTCCCTCCAGGGAGGAATTTTGTGCTGAACAGAAAGTGTGCCCTTCTCTTGTGGGTATGAGGCAGCAGGCCTCAGCCCAAACGACAGGTGATCAGTCAGGATCACATTGGGTCTACTGGGAGAACGACCTCCTGTATAGCGAGCCTAAGGCTGCTGAGCCTGGGTCAGCCCGTGTGCTGGTGGTACCCCAGCGCTTCAGAGCCTTCCTACTGGGGTTGGCTCATGACGTTCCGTTAGCTGGACATCTGGGGCAGGACAAGACCTATGACAGGCTTGTCACCCATTTTTATTGGCCCCAGATGAGAAGGGATTCAGATATCCATTGTAGGACCTGTCAAACTTGCCAGGCAAGTGGGAAAAGTGGGCGGAAGCAGAAGGCTCCCCTCCAACCTTTTCCCGTCGTCAGTACCCCCTTTGAGCGAGTGGGAATTGACATTGTAGGGCCACTGGACCCCAAGACAGCCATGGGCAACAGGTTTATCCTGGTCTTGGTGGACCATGCCACCCGGTACCCGGAAGCCATCCCTCTCCGCACAGTGACGGCCCCCGTGGTGGGACGGGCACTGATGGGTGTTTTCTCCCGCATGGGGTTCCCCAGAGAGGTGGTGTCAGACCGGGGCACCAACTTCATTTCGAATTATATGAAGTCTCTGTGGAAGGAGTGTGGGGTAACCTACAAGTTTACCACTCCTTACCACCCTCAAGGTAATGGGCTGGTTGAGAGATTCAACCAGACCCTAAAAGGCATGATCATGGGTCTTGAAGAACCAATGAGGCGTAAATGGGACGTCCTCTTGCCATGCCTGCTGATTGCTTACCGTGAGGTGCCACAGAAGTCTCTAGGGTTCAGCCCCTTTGAGCTTTTGTATGGTCACCCGGTAAGAGGACCTTTGAGTCTGGTCAAAGAAGGCTGGGAGCAATCTCCCAGGAAACCTCCCCAGGATGTATATAGTTACATGCTGGCCTTTAGGAACCAGACTCGGCGCTTCAGAGATCTTGCTCAGGCAAATCTGGAGGCCAGCCAGGAAGAGATGAAGCGGTGGTACGATCAGAATGCCACTCTGGTTGAGCTTCAACCTGGTCAGAAAGTTTGGGTCATGGCCCCTGTGGAACCTTGTGCGCTCAAGGACAGGTGGACCGGACCATTTGAGGTTGTGGAGAAAAAGAGCGATGTCACCTACTTGGTGGACTTGAAGTCTCCCAGGAACCCCTTAAGGGTCCTGCATGTCAACCGGTTAAATCCCCACTTAGAAAGGTCCGAAGTGGGCATGCTCCTTGCCACAGATGCTGGGATGGAGGAGGAGAGTGAGCCTCTTCCTGACCTCCTGTGTGCAAAAGAAAAAGATGGGTCAGTGGATCGTGTTGTCCTCTCTGACACACTGACCCCTGAGCAGCAGCAAGATTGTCGCCATCTGTTGGTACAATTCCCTGATCTGTTCTCCTTAATCCCTGGTGTCACTCAGTGGTGTGTCCATGATGTGGACACTGGGGACAGCACTCCTGTGAGGCACAAGGCCTACAGGGTGACTGAAAAGGTCAGAGCATATATCAAGGAGCAGGTCTCCAAGATGTTTGCCTTAGGGGTGGTTGAGTCCTCTAGCAGTCCTTGGGCCAGCCCAGTGGTCTTGGTCCCAAAGGCTGCAGCGCCTGGTGCTTCACCAGAACTTCGGTTCTGTGTGGATTACCGAGGACTCAATTCGGTCACCAAGACTGACGCGCACCCCATCCCCAGAGCTGATGAGCTCATCGATCGGTTGGGGGCTGCCCGGTACCTTAGTACGTTTGATCTAACGTCTGGGTACTGGCAGATCGTCTTGACTGATGGGGCAAAAGAGAGGTCTGCATTCTCCACACCAGATGGGCACTACCAGTTCCGTGTGATGCCCTTTGGGATGAAGAATGCCCCTGCCACATTCCAGAGGTTGGTTAACCAGGTATTGGCCGGGCTGGAAGATTTCAGCGCCGCCTACCTGGACGATATAGCAGTGTTCAGCGCCAGCTGGGAGGAACACTTGCACCACCTCCAGGAAGTGTTGTTGGCCCTGCGCAGAGCAGGCCTCACAATCAAGGCTAGTAAGTGCCAGATTGGGCAGGGTTCAGTGGTGTACTTGGGGCACCAAGTAGGGAGCGGCAAGGTGGCCCCCCTGCAACCCAAGATAGATACCATCCTGGCTTGGGAACCGCCCAAAACCCAGACTCAGGTGAGAGCCTTCTTGGGTCTCACGGGTTACTACAGGAGGTTTGTCAAGGGGTATGGCAACATTGTGCACCCCTTGACCTCGCTGACTTCCAGGAAGCAGCCGAGACTTGTGATCTGGACTGACGCCTGTCAGAACGCCTTTGACACCCTGAAAACTGCAATGTGTACAGCACCGGTCCTCCAGGCACCCGACTTTTCAAAAGAATTCATTGTCCAGACAGACGCTTCAGAGCATGGTGTGGGGGCTGTTCTAGCACAGATGAATGAGGAGGGCCGAGACTTACCTGTAGCCTTCATCAGCCGGAGGTTACTTCCCAGGGAACAAAGGTGGAGTGCGATAGAGCGTGAGGCATTTGCTGTGGTCTGGGCGCTGAAGAAGCTAAGACCCTACCTGTTTGGGACTCACTTCCGGGTTCAGACAGACCACAGGCCCCTCAGATGGTTAATGCAGATGAGGGGTGAGAACCCAAAACTGTTGAGGTGGTCCATTTCCCTACAGGGGATGGACTTTACGGTGGAACACCGCCCTGGTACCGATCACGCCAATGCTGATGGTCTGTCCAGATTTTTCCGCCTTAGTGATGAGGACTCCCTGGGTGAAGGGTAGTTCTCCCCACATTTCAGCTGGAGGGGACACGTGTTAGACCTGGCATCATTGGCATGAGTCTCTCCTCCATTTTTTTCTGTTTGCCTCCTCTGTTTACGATGTTTTTGCTGGATTATTGCTTTGGGCACTGTGCCACTGCGGATCAGTGCCACAGTGCAAGTGCTCCCTATGTTAAATTGTTACATTGATTGGTGTTACCATGATTGGCTTGGTTGACTTACTGTTCAGACCTTAGTCTAGTGCACTGCGTGTGCCAAGGGTGTGTAAGTTAACTGCTGCTGGTGGGCTTGCAGCACTGATTGTGCCACCCACAGAAGCAGCGTGTAAAATGTGTCTCAGGCCTGCCACCGCAGCGCCTGCGTGCAGTCCCTGACTGCCATGTCGACTTGGCAAGGAAACCTACTTGCCAGTCTCTAAACCTTCACTTTGCCACATTTCAGACACCTCTATGGTAGGCCCTAGGGCAGGGTGCATTGTTGGTAAAAGGTAGGTCATGCCCTGATGTGTGTGGCATGACCTAATAGTGAATTACAGCCATTTTTCGTTTTTCACTATTGAAGGGCTACCTGCCTCCAATAGGCCAGACTGGGCAGACTGATTATTAACTCCATTATAATCTATCTGACTCAGGGAGCATGGTAGCAAGTCGAGTTTAGTATCCCTGAACTCAGAATTTAATAACACACCCTTTAGGATGGATGGTTTTTAAATTCTATGTTTGAAAATAGCACTTTTAGAAAGTGGCTATTTTCTTGTCCAACTATCTACCGGTCTCTGCTGGTTTGGTGTGTGTGTCAGGGGCTGGGTGGCTCCAGAGGTCTGAATGAGTCAGTGTGGGGTGAATGGGGCGTTTACACATAGAGTGAGGGAAGAGTAGCCTGCCCTGCCTGACACAATACTGGCTCCGCCTCCTGCTGGGTGACTGATAGCCCTGCTCCTGCCAGTGACAATACTGGCTCCGCCTCCTGCTGGGCGGCTGAGGACTCTGCCCTGCTCAGTGAATAGGCCAGGTGCCTCTGCCTGGCAACACCCCCAACAAACCTGAGCTGGTGGGAATCTTCCTGCTTGGACAAAGGGAACAAAGGGAAAAAGGGGTATAAGAGAAGGACCCCTGAATCAAGAACTCAGATCACTTCTGACAAGGAAACCTGTACCAAGGACAAGAAGCCTGCTGATCTAAGGACTTGCCTCCCCTTTCTGCCAGAGTGCTGTTTTTGCTATGGAGGAACCTGAAAGCTGCTTCTTCATTTTTGCCAAGGAACAAGGAGAGAGGAACTTGGTGTGTACTCTCTGAACACTTGCTGGGAAATCTCCAAGGACTGGAAGAGTGCCAGTCTCCTGCTGAAGTCACAGGGCCAAAGGACTTCACCATTTGCTGAATTGCTGGAAAGTGTTGTTTCCAGTACACAAGGGAAAATCTGCAGTCTCGACGCCGCCGAATCCAGCTCGACATCGTGAGTAACGGCTCCAGTGTCCCGAGCCTTCGACGCCGGCCGCCGGGCCCGATCGACGCCAGCAGCAACGCCAGTGAGCAGTGGGTATCGGCCCCGGCTCCAAGTGACCCCGTCTCGACGCCGGTATCGACGCCAGTGAGGAGTGAGTATCGGCTCCACCTCCAAGCGACCCCGTCCCGACGCCGCTGCTGATCGCATCGACTCGACGCCCTTCTTGACGCCGTGAGCGCTGCTCCGGCCCGACATCCCTAGACACCGCTGCGGATAGACCCGACTCCGAGGCACGATCGACGCCGACCTCGACATCTCGACGCCGTGGATCATCGTTTCCTTCGTTTCTCAAGGTACTGTACTTGTGGGGTCTGTTGCAACTCCAGGCTCGACGTAGCGCTCCTCGCGGTCGACGCCGAACCTTGGGAATCGTGTAGACTCGACGTCGTGTGACTCCTGTGGGGGTTACATTGTTGCCAAAGAACCATGCTCAGAAGAATACTTTGCTAAAGAACTATTTGCCAAGAAGAAACCTTACTTGAACTATTATTTTTCCTTCCAAAGAGTATTTATTAAGACTGTGGTATATTTTTGTCGTTATTTGGTCTTGTGCTAAGCCTTATATAAAAATACTATTTTTATAATAACTTCGGTGTCGTGTCCATCTGTAGTGTATTCACTTTATTACTGTATGTGGTCATAAATGCTTAACGCACTGCCTCTGAGATAAGCCTGTCTGCTCTGCCAAGCTACCAAGGGGGTAGCAGGGGTTATCTGAGTGTGTAATCCCCTTTCCCTGACTAGAGTTGGTTGGTCCCTATTTGTCAGAAGTGTATACCTCTGCCAACTAGAGACCGCCGGATCTAACAACTACCATAAACCCTAAAACACCACCCCGTGCACGACCCCCTACACTACTTGAATTACACTGCGCTGCCCTAAACCCTGAAACACCACCCCCAGCACCACCCCTTACACTACCCGAACACGACTGCACTGCCCTAAACCCTGAAACACCACCCCCTGCACAACGCCCTACACTGCCCGAACACCACTGCTCTGCCCTAAACCCTAAAACACCACCCCCGCACATACCCCTACACTGCCCGAACACCACTGCTCTGCCCTCCACCCTGAAACACCAGCCCACCCATATCCCCCTACACTGTCCGAACACCGCTGCTCTGCCCTAAACCCTGAAACACCAGCCCCAGCACGAACCCTACACTGCCCGAACACCACTGCTTTGCCCTAAACCCTGAAACACCGACCCCAGCATGACCCCCTACCCTGCCCGATCACCACTGCACTGCCCTAAACTCTGAAACACCACCCCCCGGACGACCCCCTACACTGCCAGATCAACACTGCACTGCCCTAAACCCTTAAACACCACACTCAGTGCGACCCCCCAAACTGCCCAAACACCACTGCACTGCCCTGAACCCTGAAACACCACCCCCTGCACGACCCCCTACACTGCCCGAACACCACTGCTTTGCCCTAAACCCTGAAACACCATCCCCTGCACGACCACCTACACTACCCGAATTACAAAGCGCTGCCCTAAACCCTGAAACACCACCCCAGCACAACACACTACACAACCCTAACAACACTGCACTACACCCTGAAACACCACCCCCCGGATAACCCCCTACACTGCCCGATCAACACTGCACCGCCATAAACCCTGAAACACCACCCCTGGACGACCCCCTACACTGCCCGATCCCCACTCCACTGCCCTAAACCCTGAAACACCAGCATCAGCACGAACCCCTTACACTGCCCGAACACCACTGCTCTGCCCGAAATCCTGTAACACCAGCCCCAGCACAACCCCTACACTGCCCGAACACCACTGCTTTGCCTTAAACCCTGAAACACCACCCCCTACGGACGACCCCCTACACTGCCCGATCACCATTGCACTTCCCTAAACCCTGAAACACCACCCCCCGGATGACCCCCTACAGTGCCCGATCACCACTGCACTGCCATAAACCCTGAAACACCACCCCCAGCACGACCCCCTACACTGCCCAAACACAACTGCACTGCCCTAAACCCTGAAACCCCACCCCCTGCAAAACCCCCTACACTGACCGAACACCACTGCCCTAAATCCTGAAACACAACCCCCAGCAAGACCCTCTACACTGCCCAAAAACCACTGCACTGCTCTAAACCCTGAAACACCACCCCCTGCTTGACCCCCTACACTACCCAAATTACACTGCGCTGCCCTAAACCCTGAAACACCAACCCCAGCACAACACACTATACAACCCGAACAACACTGCACTGCCCTGAACCCCGAAACACCAAACCCTGCACGACCCCCTACACTGCCCGAACACCACTGCACTGCCCTAAACCCTGAAACACCACCCCCAGCAAGACCCACTACACTGCCCGAACACCACTGCCCTAAACCCTGAAACACAACCCCCAGCAAGACCCTCTACACTGCCCAAAAACCACTGCACTGCTCTAAACCCTGAAACACCACCCCCTGCTTGACCCCCTACACTACCCAAATTACACTGCGCTGCCCTAAACCCTGAAACACCAACCCCAGCACAACACACTATACAACCCGAACAACACTGCACTGCCCTGAACCCCGAAACACAAAACCCTGCACGAACCCCCACACTGCCCGAACACCACTGCACTGCCCTAAACCCTGAAACACCACCCCCAGCAAGACCCACTACACTGCCCGAACACCACTGCCCTAAACCCTGAAACACAACCCCCAGCAAGACCCCCTACACTGCCCGAAAAGCACTGCAATGCCCTAAACCCTGAAACACCATCACATGCATGACCCCCTACACTACCCGAATTACACTGCGCTGCCCTAAACCCTGAAACACCACCCCCAGCACAAGCCCCTACACTACCCGAACACCACTGCACTGCCCTAAACCCTGAAACACGACCCCCTGCATGACCCCTACACTGCCCGAACACCACTGCACTGCCCTAAACCCTGAAACACCACCCCCAGCACGACCCCCTACACTGCCCGAACACCAATCCTCTGCCCTAAACCCTAAAACACCACCCCAGCACAAGCCCCTACACTACCCGAACACCACTGATCTGCCCTCAACCCTGAAACACCAGCCCACACATATCCCCTACACTGCCCGAACAAGACTGCTCTGCCCTAAACCCTGAAACACCAGCCCCAGCACGATCCCCTACACTGCCCGAACACCACTGCACTGCCCTAAACTCTAAAACACCACCCCCAGTCAAGACCCCCTACACTGCCCGAACACCACTGCCCTAAACCCTGAAACACAACCCCCAGCAAGACCCACTACACTGCCTGAAAACCACTGCACTGCCCTAAACCCTGAAACACCATCCCCTGCACGACCACCTACACTACCCGAATTACAAAGCGCTGCCCTAAACCCTGAAACACCACCCCAGCAAAACACACTACACAACCCTAACAACACTGCACTAAACCCTGAAACACCACGCCCTGCAAGACCCCCTACACTGCCCGAACACCACTGCACTGCCCTAAACCCTGAAACACCACCCCCACCAAGACCCCCTACACTGCCCGAACACCACTGCCCTAAACCCTGAAACACAACCCCCAGCAAGGCTCACTACACTGCCTGAAGACCACTACACTGCCCTAAACCCTGAAACACCATCCCCTGCACGACCACCTACACTACCCGAATTACAAAGCGCTGCCCTAAACCCTGAAACACCACCCCAGCACAACACACTACACAACCCTAACAACACTGCACTACACCCTGAAACACCACCCCCCGGATGACCCCCTACACTGCCCGATCAACACTGCACTGCCATAAACCCTGAAACACCACCCCTGGACGACCCCCTACACTGCCCGATCCCCACTCCACTGCCCTAAACCCTGAAACACCAGCCCCAGCACGAACCCCTTACACTGCCCGAACACCACTGCTCTGCCCGAAATCCTGAAACACCAGCCCCAGCACAACCCCTACACTACCCGAACACCACTGCACTGCCCTAAACCCTGAAACACGACCCCCTGCATGACCCCTACACTGCCCGAACACCACTGCACTGCCCTAAACCCTGAAACACCACCCCCAGCAAGACCCACTACACTGCCCGAACACCACTGCCCTAAACCCTGAAACACAACCCCCAGCAAGACCCCCTACACTGCCCGAAAAGCACTGCAATGCCCTAAACCCTGAAACACCACCACATGCATGACCCCTACACTACCCGAATTACACTGCGCTGCCCTAAACCCTGAAACACCACCCCCAGCACAAGCCCCTACACTACCCGAACACCACTGCACAGCCCTAAACCCTGAAACACGACCCCCTGCATGACCCCTACACTGCCCGAACACCACTGCACTGCCCTAAACCCTGAAACACCACCCCCAGCACGACCCCCTACACTGCCCGAACACCAATCCTCTGCCCTAAACCCTAAAACACCACCCCAGCACAAGCCCCTACACTACCCGAACACCACTGATCTGCCCTCAACCCTGAAACACCAGCCCACACATATCCCCTACACTGCCCAAACAAGACTGCTCTGCCCTAAACCCTGAAACACCAGCCCCAGCACGATCCCCTACACTGCCCGAACACCACTGCACTGCCCTAAACCCTAAAACACCACCCCCAGTCAAGACCCCCTACACTGCCCGAACACCACTGCCCTAAACCCTGAAACACAACCCCCAGCAAGACCCACTACACTGCCTGAAAACCACTGCACTGCCCTAAACCCTGAAACACCATCCCCTGCACGACCACCTACACTACCCGAATTACAAATCGCTGCCCTAAACCCTGAAACACCACCCCAGCAAAACACACTACACAACCCTAACAACACTGCACTAAACCCTGAAACACCACCCCCTGCAAGACCCCCTACACTGCCCGAACACCACTGCACTGCCCTAAACCCTGAAACACCACCCCCACCAAGACCCCCTACACTGCCCAAACACCACTGCCCTAAACCCTGAAACACAACCCCCAGCAAGGCTCACTACACTGCCTGAAGACCACTAGACTGCCCTAAACCCTGAAACACCATCCCCTGCACGACCACCTACACTACCCGAATTACAAAGCGCTGCCCTAAACCCTGAAACACCACCCCAGCACAACACACTACACAACCCTAACAACACTGCACTACACCCTGAAACACCACCCCCCGGATGACCCCCTACACTGCCCGATCAACACTGCACTGCCATAAACCCTGAAACACCACCCCTGGATGACCCCCTACACTGCCCGATCCCCACTCCACTGCCCTAAACCCTGAAACACCAGCCCCAGCACGAACCCCTTACACTGCCCGAACACCACTGCTCTGCCCGAAATCCTGAAACACCAGCCCCAGCACAACCCCTACACTGCCCGAACACCACTGCTTTGCCTTAAACCCTGAAACACCACCCCCCCGGACGACCCCCTACACTGCCCGATCACCATTGCACTTCCCTAAACCCTGAAACACCACCTCCCTGGATGACCCACTACAGTGCCCGATCGCCACTGCACTGCCATAAACCCTGAAACACAATATCCAGCACGACCCCCCCACACTGCCTGAACACCACTGCACTGCCCTGAACCCTGAAACACCACCCCCAGCACGACCCCCTACACTGCCCAAACACAACTGCACTGCCCTAAACCCTGAAACCCCACCCCCAGCAAAACCCCCTACACTGCCCGAACACCACTGCCCTAAATCCTGAAACACAACCCCCAGCAAGACCCTCTACACTGCCCGAAAACCACTGCACTGCTCTAAACCCTGAAACACCACCCCCTGCTTGACCCCCTACACTACCCGAATTACACTGCGCTGCCCTAAACCCTGAAACACCAACCCCAGCACAACACACTATACAACCCGAACAACACTGCACTGCCCTGAACCCCGAAACACAACCCCCTGCGCGACCCCCTACACTGCCCGAACACCACTGCACTGCCCTAAACCCTGAAACACCACCCCCAGCAAGACCCCCTACACTGCCCGAACACCACTGCCCTAAACCCTGAAACACAACCCCCCAGCAAGACCCCCTACACTGCCCGAAAAGCACTGCAATGCCCTAAACCCTGAAACACCAGCACATGCATGACCCCCTACACTACCCGAATTACACTGCGCTGCCCTAAACCCTGAAACACCACCCCCAGCACAAGCCCCTACACTACCCGAACACCACTGCACTGCCCTAAACCCTGAAACACGACCCCCTGCATGACCCCCTACACTGCCCGAACACCACTGCACTGCCCTAAACGCTGAAACACCACGCCCAGCATGACCCCCTACACTGACCGAACACCAATCCTCTGCCCTAAACCCTAAAACACCACCCCAGCACAAGCCCCTACACTACCCGAACACCACTGCTCTGCCCTCAACCCTGAAACACCAGCCCACACATATCCCCTACACTGCCCGAACAAGACTGCTCTGCCATAAACCCTGAAACACCAGCCCCAGCACGATACCCTACACTGCCCGAACACCACTGCACTGCCCTAAACCCTGAAACACCACCCCCAGTCAAGACCCCCTACACTGCCCGAACATCACTGCCCTAAACCATGAAACACAACCCCCAGCAAGACCCACTACACTGCCTGAAAACCACTGCACTGCCCTAAACCCTGAAACACCCTCCCCTGCACGACCACCTACACTACCCGAATTACAAAGCGCTGCCCTAAACCCTGAAACACCACCCCAGCAAAACACACTACACAACCCTAACAACACTGCACTAAACCCTGAAACACCACCCCCTGCAGGACCCCCTACACTGCCCGAAAACCACTGCACTGCCCTAAACCTTGAAACACCACCCCCACCAAGACCCTCTACACTGCCCGAACACCACTGCCCTAAACCCTGAAACACAACCGCCAACAAGACCCCCTACACTGCCCGAAAACCACTGCACTGCCCTAAACCCTAAAACACCACCACCTGCACGACCCCCTACACTACCCGAATTACACTGCACTGCTCTAACCCCTGAAACACCATCCCAAGCACAACCCCCTACACTGCCCGAACACCAATCCTCTGCTGTAAACCCTAAAACACCACCCCCGCACATCCCCCTATACTGCCCAAACACCACTGCTCTGCCCTCAACCCTGAAAAAACAGCCCACACAGATCCCCCAACACTGCCCGAGCACCACTGCTCTGCCCTAAACCTTGAGACACCAGCCCCAGCATGACCCCCTACACTGCCCGAACACCACTGCTCTGCCCTAAACCCTGAAACACCAGCCCCAGCATGACCCCCTACACTGCCCGAACACCAATGCACTGCCATAAACCCTGAAACACTACCCCCTGGACGACCCCCTAAACTGCCCGAACACCACTGCACTGCCCTAAACCCTGAAAACCACCGCCAGCACGACCCCCTACTCTGCCCGAACACCCCTGCACTGCCCTAAACCCTAAACACCCCCCCCCCAAGGACCCCCTACACTGCCCGAACACCACTGCTCTGCCCTAATCCCAGAAACACCACCCCCAGCAAGACCCCCTACACTGCCCAACACCACTGCTCTGCCCCAAACCCAGAAACACCACCCCCAGCACGACCCCCTACACTGCCCGAACACCACTGCACTGCCCTAAACCCAGAAACACCGGCCCCAGCATGACCCCCTACACTGTCCGAACACCACTGCACTGCCGTAACCCGTGAAACAACACACCCAGCAGGACCCCCCACCACTGCCCAAACACCACTGCACTGTAGTGAAGACTGCTATTTATATACGTACAATGCTAAGTTAGCACAACTGCGTTAGATGTTAGAAAGCCATCTAGCCACTTTTGCTGCTTTTGCACACGACACTGTAGTTACATGTTATTAATTGAGAAATGCTTGCTCGCCTTTGCTTCACATGAGAACTGTCTGTTGTTCACATCCCAAACAGTGATCTGCGACCTTGGTCTGAACATTGTGTAAAGAAACAGTCTGGGTCGCTAGACGGTGCATGTTGTTGGGTTCAGGTTGATCGGCCCACTATTTAGCCATAACACGCACGCAGCTGCAATTACCTGAAAGTCGAGTGCTTTTAATATTGCAGGCAGCATGCTTTAGACACATTCGGAAGAAGAGCTTTCCCGGGAGCAGAGTCTAGCTGATCCTGTGATGTGATTCCACTAAGCTGATCTTTACGGTATGGGGTTCCCCATTCAAGCCTAGAGACCTTTTATTAGTCTAATAATAATAATATTAGTTTACTAGCGAAAGGAAGGCGGCTGTCATCCACTGTCATTTTATTATGATTACTCCTTTCATTTTCTATGGTATTGTAACTATGCTGATGGTTTTGATCTTAATCATTTGTCTGCTTATGTTAGCCAAAGTACTGCATCTTAGGACACGAGGTTTATAAAATAAACTCTTTAAACTTTACTGCGTCTCTGTTTATTCTGTTGTGGACTGATATGAGAATAATTACGAACAGGTATTTCTGATTCCCACCATTCCTGAGAATACCCTAAGTCGCTTGTTCTGGGTTGTCTATACATTGGGACCGCCGAGATAAAACTCGGATAACGAATGGGACACTGATGCTGGTCGGATAAGGAGTTCTGGGTTCTGAGGTGAGTTTTTGGTACACCACAATTCACTGAGGTCCTGATTTCCTGTGCATAGTTCTGTGCATAAGCAGAATCCCTGCAACATGGCGCACCTAACGTTTGGTCGATTGATTTGAAACGCCTTAGTAGTGCTTATTTTAGTCCACAACACCCTCACTCTTGTTTCCGGTTAACGGGAGTGACGGGTTTAACCTACCTGTGTTTCGACTAATAGGTTCTGAACCCCAGTGCTACTGTTGATATCGTTGATACTCTTTAGTGTGTCCTCACGGCGGTTGATATAGCCGCACATAGTCGTGCACCGTCATTTGATGACGTATGGGGTGCCGGATGATGGGATGGCTGTTATTTTTGTGGTGAGCGCTGATGCGTCTTACCCATATGAGTTGTTTTACTCTTGGGTGACTTTTCCGGCGGTGGATGCAGACGATGATACGTTTCCTTCCTATACTCCCACGCAGCTACCTGCGATCTATACGCCGTATAGGACACAAGAAATTCCTATTTCTGCCTGGCAGCATACCATTTGGTTTAATGGTGCCCTTCCCCATGCGGTTGCACCGGCTAGAATGGGCCCGTTGTCGATTGCAGGGGCCACATGGCCGGTGCTAGCCGGATTTATGCCTCATCCCCGCTATCTTACGGGGGCGGTGGCTGAGTTGCGGGTACTACACACAGCCCTGATTACAGTCCATAGGGCTTTAGTGCAGTATGTGTCACGCAACGTGCAGGTGGGGGCACCTGCTGTTGCGGGACAACCAACGGACCACCACGCGGTGGTTATTAGTCCTGTTATGGTTAATTCGGTGATGGGCAAGTGCCCCCAAAATAAGGATGATTTGCCTTATTGGCTTGCTCAGAAATTTGACCAACTGGAGGCGGTTTTTCCGCATACCTCTCCTGTGGAGAAACACAGGATTCTCACCATTAGTTTGCGGAAAGACTTGGTCCCAGATATGGCCGATTGCGCAAACTGGGGCAAGGTCTTTGCCGCGACCTACTCGAAGTGCTTTGGCACTCCGTCTATGTCTGTACTACCCTCCGTCATTAAACGTGTTCAAGAGAATCACGGGGCGGAGGCTGCTGTTGAATTGGGAATGAGGCATGTCGGGGTGTTCGATGTGGTTGCTTCCATGGTAATGGGCAACCTCAAAGGCGATGCCATGCAGTTCAAAGTAGCTAATAAGCTGGACCGCGTGGACGAACTCGACAGGCCTAAGGAGTTCGCTAAAATAATTGCGGAAGCCTATAGGACCATAGGTCGCAGTGCCTTAGATGTTAAACCAACTGTGATAATTCCTGATATAGTACAGCAAACTAAGGTGAGCTCGTCTAGTAAAGACGAACGCCCTAATTTTCCTAAACAAAATTGGCGAGCAAAGAAACAGGGGAAGCAGACACAGAAACAGGGGTCTCGTCCTGCCTCACCCGTACAGTCGTCTAGTGAACGCACATATGATCTGCGCGATCAATCTAGTATTAAGTCACCTGGTAGGTTTCAGGTTTCTGAACAACGTTCTCCTCGTTCTTTACAGGAAACATCAGCTTCACAATCCGGTGGCGGACACCGTGGGAAAGGATGGGGTGCCCAAAGTCGCGAGCAACCCCGTCAGACTGACGGCAAAGGCAAGCAGGACAAGTCTGCACGTCAACGACCCCCGTTTCAGAAGAAGCAAGTTGCTGCGCTAACAGCGAGGTATGCCACAGATAGTGCAGACGCAGCTTCAGAACCTGACATGGGCACTAACGCTGCTCGACAGCGTGGCGGAAGTTACAGTAGTGCGACAAGCACTGCGTCCATATCTGGTGGCGACAGCAACTGATACGTTCATAACTGTAGAAACTGCTGACACTAGAGTGGCTCCCCCTGACAGACTGTATAATATAGTCCTTTTAATTGAAGGTGACATACAACGCACGATTCAAGGGATTTTTTGGGATAATCTGACCTCTTCGTATGATATTCTATTGGCAGAGGCAAACTGGCCCCTGGCTTTAATTTTAGATGCTCCTAGAGGGGAGGAGATGATCCTCCCGTCCTTTGCGCACACAGTGCCAAAGGACCAAGCTAAGAAGTTCGCCGAGGAGTGGGCTCTGGTGCTTGCGCCTGCTTTGTATCGTAATCAGGTAGGCTGGGATAAATTGTCTCCCAGCCATGAGATTCCGTTGCGGTCCATGCCCCAGCCACAACCGCAATATCCCATGCGTCGCGAAGCAAGACCTCACGTCGCGGCTATCCTTGAACAATTGGAATATCAAGGTGTAATTGAAACATGTGTGTCACCAATGAATAATCCTTTATTCACTGTGACGAAGCATGATGGGTCGTACCGCCTGGTTTTGGATTACCGGCATTTAAACTCTCATTGCCGGACATGCGCAGTACAGAATACCCACAGTTCGGCTCTCGTCGATAGTCTCGTGAGAAAACGGTTTACAACCACACTTGACATTTCCAACGGCTTTTATAGCCACAACCTGTCCTCTCTTAGTAGTGAATGGACAGCATTTACCTCGGGCGGCAAACAAAAACATTTCAAAAGATTACCGATGGGCTATAAGAACAGCCCTGGTGTCCTTGCCGATCGTGTAGTCTCTCTGTTAGAGAGCATAGACCCTGATGCGTACTCGTATGTGGATGATATTTATCTCACGGATGACGAGTTGTGGCCGCATCTGTGTCGCGTTGATCGCATTATTGTTTTGTTTGCAGACTTCGGTTACAAATTCAACTTTGCGAAGTCTCACATTGCGGAATATACAGTGTTGTTTTTGGGATACAAACTCAACAATGAAGGTCGAGGATTGGCTCCGCACTTCCTAGAGAAATGCGCATGCCTACGTGCTCCTACGACACTGAAGAAATTACAATCTTTGCTGGGCTTTCTGAATTTCGGTCGAACGTACATTCCAGATTATGCCCAGCGTATCAAGTCGCTTTATGCCTTGGTACAACCTACTTTTTCCAAATCATGCTGGCTGCCGGAGCATTCAGCTATATTGCAATCTTTGCAAGCTGACCTTCTTGCTTCAAAATACTTACTGACGCGTGATAACCACATTAACCTGGTCATAAGAATTGTGCAAGGCGCAGTGGGTTTCACGTAATGTTCAATGAGGGCGACACCGTCCCCATTGCCTACACATCACACCTGTACACTTCGGCTGAACTGCGATTTTCCGCTGTCGAGAAAGTACTGACGGCAGTGCAGATGGCGATTCTGAAAGAACGAGCGCTTTCGCAAGGAAAACGCATGTTGGTGGTAACACCATATCCTGCCCTTAAGGCGGTGACGAAAGCAAGAGTACCAAATTCTAAAGCTTTGCATCCACGGTGGATACAATGGGCCACCGTCACATATATCTTTGACGCGGCTCTACAGACTCAGGAGTTCTTACAGTATGAATTCGTTCATCCAGCTCCTCTGTCCTTGCGCCCGCTCGAGGATTACCATTGTGTCATTTACACTGACGGTTCTGCGCAACCGGCTACTGGATCGAAGCATGCCTATTCAGCGGCCTGCGCAATTGTGGTCGGTACTTTCGTGAATGGTGAATTCCAATCTGATGTCGTGCATACGCAGTCATTGGGTGATTGTACCGCACAGTTGGCGGAGCTTCGTGCTCTGGTGCTTGCACTGGAGTTTGCTGATCCTCAAGTCATAACACTTATAGTGAGTGACTCGTTCTAATGTGTTAAATCTTACAATGACAATCTACATTTTTGGTCTCAAAAAGACTACCGTGATTCCAAAGGTAGCACAATTAAGCATAAAACACTTTGGGTTCGAGTGGCAGAATTTAAAGAACATCTGCCTCTCGTGAATGTTATTCACACTCTTGGTCACCAACGAGTTGGTGTCCCTGCTGTCGGCAACAGCCTAGCTGACGAGCAGCAAAAACAGCAGTGGCGACATACTTAGTAGCAGCAGTTACAAGATCACAAAGTAAGATCGATGATGACATCTTGGCAGCTATTGCTGCTACAGAGAAGGGAACAAAATATCCAAGAGGTTTCCCTTCTCGTTACCATTTTCGCTTAGGTCCTGATAACGTCCCGTTAGTGAGGATTAACGACGTTGGTGACAGACTGATTCCCAACGCGGACTGCAGACCATCTTTGATATTAGCGGCTCACGAGGGCATGGCGTCTGCTCATGCCGGCTTTGCAGCTACTGTATCTCTGTTACAACAACGTTACTGGTGGTGCGGTTTACATAAACAAGCTCGCGCTTATGTTCTTAATTGTGACATTTGCCAGCAGATAAAACCTTCAACTGCGGCGCGCCCACCACAGACTCAGTTGTACATATCTAATAAACCACTGGGGTGCGTTTAATTAGATCATTGCGGTCCATTCACCTCTGATACTGCGTACAAATACATCTTGGTTGCAGTGGATTCGTGCACACGTTTTCTGTGGGTGTGGCCACAAAGGAGTGCTGATGCCCGTACTGTCATCAAGGATTTGCGTGTCTTTGTTGGAAGTTTTGCATGTGGTACCTTTCATTCTGATCAGGGCCCTGCGTTCGCCTCTAAGGCGTACAAAGAAGCCATGAGAAATTTTGGGGTCCAAGTCAAATTTTCGTCTCCATACCGACCTGAGGGTAATAGTGTGGTGGAGCGAATGAACCGTGACTTAAAGCAATCTTTGACAGCTAGGGTTTTAGGTACTGGCCGGAACTGGCTAGCCCACTTGTATGACGTACAACGTGTACTTAATAATCTCCCTAGAAGGTCTCTGGGTGGGTGGACCCCATACATGATGCTCTTTGGCATACGAATGTTTGTCCCGGACCTTGATGGTCTAGACATGGCAGCTTCGGCCGCACCTTTTGACATAGATGATCACTGTGCTATATTGCAGAATCTACAAGAAGCCAGAGACAGTCTAGCGAAGGAACACGTGCCCTCCACATCTGATGCTGCGCTTCGATTCCGGTAGTCGGCTGGCTACCTCAAGTTGGTGTGTTTGGCAAAGCAACGGGGCCCCTACTGACTTATTATATAGCCCAAGTAGGGTATAAACTATTGTGGGGAAAAGGTTAACACCGGGCACAGTGTTGGATAAAAACTACTTGCAATTTGACTCCCAATAAACATGCATATCACTCATTCTATTAACAACCTACTAGTAATGTGCAACAAATACGAATTGTGAAATAGATAAACATACAGGCTAATGAATATGTGATATATCTTTTTTATTTTTACAAAATATACATATTTATTTTTTACGTTTTCTGTTTTTCAATTTTCTTTTTTTCACAATATATTCTTTTTTTTCCAACAACAATACATATGGACAATAATATATTTACAAGTGATCCTCTGTGCAAATTGATACAGTACAAACTTATGATAGATTCATAATTAATTGATCATAGGAATTGTCCTTAGCCTGCTAGTATTGATCATATTGATAGTTCATTTTTACTACTATGATTGTCCGGACTAACCAGGAGAGGACGCTGAGCCAAACAGAGACGAGACTTCTACCCATTCGAGATCCGACCGGGACGATTCAATAGAGCCCGATATGAAGGGGAATCAACAGACGTAACAAAGACAGACGCCAACAACATAGAGAACAGAATAACAAAAACAAGGTCTACCCTTATCTGCGAAGACAGGAACATACAGGTGCGCCCTATTGACATCCATGTTTGGCAAGAAATCAGCTGTCTAATCGGCGCAACACTTTTCAAGCAAAATCATTGTATACTATTCGTCCCCCTAAATAAGGATATAAACTGGGTTCAACCGATTACTTCGAGCTACACACGAAAAATAGTCTATTGGAATAACAAGGTGTTAAACTCAGAGCGGATTCCTGACGAAGGCCTAGCCGAAACGCGTTGTGTCAATCGACCGCCTATGTGCCCATTGTTTCACAATTGAGTATATAGTAGAGATAAACAAAGAACGTTTTTCACTGGTTTTTTTGATTTTAGCTCTTGTATATAGTGTATGTGAGGAAAAACAATCATAGTAGTAAAAATGAACTATCAATATGATCAATACTAGCAGGCTAAGGACAATTCCTATGATCAATTAATTATGAATCTATCATAAGTTTGTACTGTATCAATTTGCACAGAGGATCACTTGTAAATATATTATTGTCCATATGTATTGTTGTTGGAAAAAAAAGAATATATTGTGAAAAAAAGAAAATTGAAAAACAGAAAACGTAAAAAATAAATATGTATATTTTGTAAAAATAAAAAAGATATATCACATATTCATTAGCCTGTATGTTTATCTATTTCACAATTCGTATTTGTTGCACATTACTAGTAGGTTGTTAATAGAATGAGTGATATGCATGTTTATTGGGAGTCAAATTGCAAGTAGTTTTTATCCAACACTGTGCCCGGTGTTAACCTTTTCCCCACAATACCTCAAGTTGGTGACCTGGTCCGTGAGAAGGTGGAGAACAAGAAGGAGTTCGGCCCCTCTTATCGTGCACCAGTTCCGGTGCTTGGAGTACAGGGTACACGTACAGTCATTTTACCTCCACTTCCTGGTCTCAAGGATAACAGGTACATCTCTATTGACAATGTCAAGCTACAGCGAGTGGCCGATTCTTCTTAGTATGACTCCAGCGGTTTCTTGCCCTGCGATGCTGAGAAATTCTGTTTTGGCCCCGGCTCCTACCACCTTGCCTGATGTTGCCATCGAGATGCATACAGTTACTGGTCCTTTATTGCCACCGACAGCTGGTGGTCTACCTGAAGATAATGAGTATGCTTATCCTGCGGATGTCCCGTTGCCTGTTTTACAATCCACCACAGTTACCCAGTCACGCTACTCCTTTGACACTAATTCAATGACTTCCATTGCCCCTCAAAAGTTTCGATTTTTGTTGCCTGGTTTAAAAGACATTTTTTAATTCCCCCTTGGACTTACATTTGGCTGGTGCTCATATGTATTTTTTTGCTTACATCCATTGGCTTTGTGGTAGTGTTTTTTAGACTTATAAATGGACACTACCTAAAAGAAAGATCTACAATTAGACTAATTGATGGAACTTTGGCCCCCCACTCCTCATCACATATTATGAAAAGGGACCAGACTTTTGTGAACATTACTGCCTGGCCTGTACTGGATGGGATCGCTTGGGATGCTGTTAAATTTCAAATTCATGGTCCCACTGAAGTAATCAATGTGCCAAATGTATTTCGTGTTTCTATGGGTGATGTAGTTAAGCAAAACATCCACTCGGATGATTGGGATGTACAAGCAATAGAAGCACTGTTTTCTGATTTGAAATATTATGCTGCATTTGATGCTGAGGATTTGTATTTAGATACTGCTAATTATGATGAGCAATTCTGCTATCAACATTATGGCACGCATTTCCTACACAAAGAAAATATGTTTACAAATTTTGTAAATTATACGCAATGGGAACACTGTCCAGCCCCTAGGCTGGGCAGCTCCACCACGTTAGAGGACAAATTCACATATTTTTCTGATTTCAGTGTGTCGAATCCGGCCTCCTTTTATTTTAAGGTTGGGGCTGAGTCTGCTTCTAAAGTAAGACTGACACACACCAAATTGTTGTATTCCAAGTCCTTTATGGACGAGTCGGCAATCGGAGGCTATGATCTGTGGAAAGCTACTATCGATCTTAAATCGGTTTGGGGTTCTAAACCGTGGCAGGTACAGGGAACAGAAGCTTTGCATCGTGCCTGCCTCATCACGAACCACATGTTATTTTTGAGTTCGTCAATTTTTCAGACCACCTGTTTTGGATTGGCTACTTCTAAAAAACTAAATTCTCCCTCCGCTCCGGGTCTGGGTGCTTATCCTATTTGGGATAATCATACGGATCTGTCCCTTGCTACGTTGCAGTCATACATTTCCAACACATCCTTCAATATTTCTGAATTGAATCCGGAAGGGTGGTAATATGGCAAACGAGCTGAGATTCCTGTCAACATCGGTTTCTGGATTTGGCACCGGGGTATACACAAGTTCGTGTAGACCCCCGTTTTGAATCTTCTCACACTGTAACTACCTACTCAGTAGGGAAGATATGCCAATCTTGGCTGCAACATTCCACCTTAGCATCTGTTAAACTTCATTTATCACAATTGAACGACAAAATAGATTTGAATGATATTGTTAAGGGTCCTGCGGTTGGCAGGTCCAAAAGATGGGTATATGCTGTTTACAACGAAGTTTGGAAGCTATCACAGATTGAAGCTGCATCCAGATTACGAGCTATTGATCAAGCCAATATGGAGAAAGTATTGGCTGTAATAGATAATAGCATTAACACCCTGTCTTCCAGAATTTATACCTTAGATAATATTGTTTCATATGTGGTAGACATTGTGCAGGATAATTTGTCTGTTTTGTATCATGGTCAAAATCAATTGCGTTCCATTATGCAGTTTGTATAGACGTTGCAAACGCTAAAGGCTGGAAAAGTCCCTTGGGATTACATGAATACTTCATCTTTGTTCCTTCCTTTTAATTTAACTGCGAAACAACAGTTCATGTCCATGAAGGATGCAACATACTCATTGCTGCACATTGAAAAGTTAGAACCTTTACCTTTCTCTGTTGCCGAATTAAACTCCGCTGTGTGGCTTATCCACGGGTTGATCACATTACCATTCCCCCTGTTTAAGTTCAGTTCGTGCATGAAACATTATGCCCTAGGCAGATATGAAAAACTGGGTACTGCCTTCCTGCACGAAGTTTGGTCACTCCCATTCACGTACAGATGCGTGAGGGACGGAAAAGAGGTTTACTTAACCCCTTCTGTGCCATGCCCTTTCCCCCTCCTGTGCCGGGCGTTTTATTAGTGGGTGGGGTTCATGACGAGATAGTCTCGTCATGGGCACAGCGCGACTGTGCTCCATGATGAGACTATCTCGTCATGGGCACTGAAGAGGTTAAAAAGTGAAGAGTGCACTTCCACTCCAGATCACTCTGTGGTGTGTAGGCACATTTAATTGCATGGTGCATGTAATGTGCACGCTCCTAATTTAGCTTGCGTCCTGAAAGGGATTTCAGTGCCAGTTATAACACCGTCTTTTACGCTGCTTGCTAACGGTAGTTATTTGCTATTGAATAATGAAGCTTGCTGTGGGATGTTAGTGGGAATTCCCTACATAGGTACTGTTTCACAGAGAGTAGTCTGCTGTAATAACGTCCTTTTCCCACCCCCGCATGGACGGCTCGATGTATCCATCTGGCCTTCCATTCCAACCTTGAAAGCAGAGTTCAACAAGATGAGCAGAATAAGGGCTCTATTGTCTCAAAAAGAAGTCACGTTGACTTCGTCCCGGGAAACATTTGTCCTTCACGTAGAAAATACGCGCACAGAGGTGCAAGCGCTTTTGAATACTGATCTCCCACTTCATTTTGGGGCTCGGATTCAGACTATCTTTAATGCCTCGTCAACAAGTGGCCTGGCCCATTTTTTTTAAATTGTGGGCTCCGGCCTCGTGACCTCCTTTCAAACTATATTTGGTGTGATCCCGGCATTTTTTCATTCTATTTTTTCCATCGTCTTCGGAGGTCTCCCTTTGATTCTCGCCCTTGTAGCTGGGGTGCTTTTGTTGATCTGTGTACTATGCTATGGATGCACAACTTGCATCACACGACAGCATGTCCCGGCTGCTCCATCTTCGTAACCGGATGCTTGAATACTATGGAACATTACCACTGGCAACTCTAAGCATAGCCTATGGATTGTCCTTCCGGTTTCCCTACTTTACTTGCGTGCAGCCTGTCTTTCATTGCCTAAAGTGTCTGTTCCAATGGGCTCTGGATTTGTGCTTATCGAACTCGGTGTCTCCTGCCCCGGATTATGATCGGCTAATGAGCCCCTTAGTGGCTCATGAGTTGGACTGGTCTGGCGTCAGGATTATGGCCTGTGGAGCAGCACATGGAGTCCTAGGGAATTGGGACATCGGAACGGCTGCAGCTGAATTCTTAGCGAGAAGTTATCTTGAAGAACACACCAGTTATCCTCTGATGGTACTAGAGGCTCCGGTTGTCGAGGAACATGTGTGTTCCTTCCCCTTGCTGAATTGGATGGCAGATAATTTTGCAGAACGTTCCAATGATTTCCTCTTGGAAGCTGTCGCAACTTATTGTGCTTATACCTTGATGGATTAACTTGGAAGCCATCCAAAATTCCTGTGGAATGCCTTTTTTATTTTTTTTCTCTCTAATTTTTTATTGTATAGCCATCGATGATATTTTTTTCCCCTTTAAATGTTTTTTTTTCCTCCCCCTTTTTTTTCTTTCCTTCGAACTTTTCACTTACCTTATATGGATTCACAATTTGTGCCCTTAGTTCCGTTCTATCGAACTTGAACTCTGCGTTCTTGAAATTGCGCCCCTACTGGTTAGTGGTCCGATCAAGGGGGGATGTAGTGAAGACTGCTATTTATATACGTACCTTGGTCTGAACATTGTGTAAAGAAACAGTCTGGGTCACTAGACGGTGCATGTTGTTGGGTTCAGGTTGATCGGCCCACTATTTAGCCATAACACGCACGCAGCTGCAAATACCTGAAAGTCGAGTGCTTTTAATATTGCAGGCAGCATGCTTTAGACACATTCGGAAGAAGAGCTTTCCCAGGAGCAGAGTCTAGCTGATCCTGTGATGTGATTCCACTAAGCTGATCTTTACGGTATGGGGTTCCCCATTCAAGCCTAGAGACCTTTTATTAGTCTAATAATAATAATATTAGTTTACTAGCGAAAGGAAGGCGGCTGTCATCCACTGTCATTTTATTATGATTACTCCTTTCATTTTCTATGGTATTGTAACTATGCTGATGGTTTTGATCTTAATCATTTGTCTGCTCATGTTAGCCAAAGTACTGCATCTTAGGACACGAGGTTTATAAAATAAACTCTTTAAACTTTACTGCGTCTCTGTTTATTCTGTTGTGGACTGATATGAGAATAATTACGAACAGGTATTTCTGATTCCCACCATTCCTGAGAATACCCTAAGTCGCTTGTTCTGGGTTTTCTATACATTGGGACCGCCGAGATAAAACTCGGATAACGAATGGGACACTGATGCTGGTCGGATAAGGGGTTCTGGGTTCTGAGGTGAGTTTTTGGTACACCACAATTCACTGAGGTCCTGATTTCCTGTGCATAGTTCCGTGCATAAGCAGAATCCCTGCAACATGGCGCACCTAACGTTTGGTCGATTGATTTGAAACGCCTTAGTAGTGCTTATTTTAGTCCACAACACCCTCACTCTTGTTTCCGGTTAACGGGAGTGACGGGTTTAACCTACCTGTGTTTCGACTAATAGGTTCTTTCAAGCTTGATCATTAAAAAGGGTTTTTTCTGAACCCCAGTGCTACTGTTGATATCGTTGATACTCTTTAGTGTGTCCTCATGGCGGTTGATATAGCCGCACATAGTCGTGCACCGTCATTTGACGACGTATGGGGTGCCGGATGATGGGATGGCTGTTATTTTTGTGGTGAGCGCTGATGCGACTTACCCATATGAGTTGTTTTACTCTTGGGTGACTTTTCTGGCGGTGGATGCAGACGATGATACGTTTCCTTCCTATACTCCCACGCAGCTACCTGCGATCTATACGCCGTATAGGACACAAGAAATTCCTATTTCTGCCTGGCAGCATACCATTTGGTTTAATGGTGCCCTTCCCCATGCGGTTGCACCGGCTAGAATGGGCCCGTTGTCGATTGCAGGGGGCCACATGGCCGGTGCTAGCCGGATTTACACCTCATCCCCGCTATCTCACGGGGGCGGTGGCTGAGTTGCGGGTACTACACACAGCCCTGATTACAGTTCATAGGGCTTTAGTGCAGTACGTGTCACGCAACGTGCAGGTGAGGGCACCTGCTGTTGCGGGACAACCAACGGACCACCACGTGGTGGTTATTAGTCCTGTTATGGTTAATTCAGTGATGGGCAAGCGCCCCCAAAATAAGGATGATTTGCCTTATTGGCTTGCTGAGAAATTTGACCAACTGGAGGCGGTTTTACCGATAGCTGCAAGCCTTGCAGTTAGCTCTGCCAATTTTACAATCTTGGGTGACCTTAACATCCACCTGGATGACCCAAACGATCTATAACCAGAGAACTATCCTTGAGCTTAAATGCCCTCGAATTACATCAACGTGTCATTGGGCCCACCCACTTAAAAGGACATCTTTTACACCCCGTCTTCAGTAATTGCAAAAACCTTCACGTTGGAAACCCTTCCCCCCTTCCCTGGTCTGACCACTTCCTTATCCCGCTCACCAGGACCCTGCCCCATCACCTCCCCCCCAAACCCCCGACGATTCAACGATCACGCAATTGGTCTAAAATCCCTTTATCTGAGTGGCAGGATCTCCTACAAGGCACCAAACCCACTAACACATCTATCCCCATTCAAGACAATGAGAACTATAACAAATGGATCATCAGCTCCCTAGATCGAGTATTACCACTAAAAAATTCCCATCCTAAGCGGGGCAATCCTACAGCCCCGTGGTATACGACTGATCTACGAGAGGCCAAACGTGTCTGTAAACGACTTGAGAGGAAATGGCGCCTCAGTTACCTCCCAGCAGACAAAACGAGCTATAGAACAGCAATTAAAAACTACAAAGCAGACATTCATCTAGCTCAGGCTAAATATTTTGAACATAAGATCGAGAAGGCAGCGTCCAAACCTAAGGAGATCTATCGGATAGCCAAATCCCTCTTGCAACTTCCCGAGGCCCCAAAGTATCATAACAACACTCAGACCCATTGTGAGGAAATAGCTGAGTTTTTTCATCAGAAGATAGAAACCATCAACTCTTCTTTTCCCCACCCTGTCACCTTGCACACAGATTCCGTCAACATAGGCTGCACGACAGGTCCTCCTTATGTTCTCAATAGCTTTCCTCCATTAGAACTTATTAACCTGGAAAAACTCATGGGACAGGTTAAATCTGGATCACCTATCGACCCAGCTCCTCCCAGTACTCTCACCTAGATAACCCATCAGATTTCACCTACCATCCAAGACCTGCTCAACTCCTCCCTCCATACTGGTATTGTCCCACCTCTATGGAAAAGAGCAATGGTTAAAGCTCTATTAAAAAAACCCAGTCTCGATCAATCTAACCCCGCTAACTATCGACCCATCTCCCTCCTGCCATGGCTCAGTAAACTTCTCGAGAAGCATGTTAACTCCGTTCTCACTGACTTCCTGGAAGTCAATAACATACTAGACCTTTCCCAGACCGGCTTCAGGCCCCGTCACGGAACGGAGACTGCATTGATTGCAGTGACGGAGGAGGCAAGAAGGATCTTGGACGATGGCGGGTCCGCGGCCATCGTCCTATTCGACCTAAGTGCCGCCTTCGACACTGTTAATCATAATATCCTACTCCATCGCCTTGACAAAATAGGAGTGTCAGGCACTGCACTCAATTGGATGAGGTCTTTTCTCACAGACAGATCCTTTCAAGTATTTGAGAAGGATTTCACCTCTGCCAGTAAACCCCTCAATTGTGGAGTGCCTCAGGGCTCCTCCCTGAGCCCTACCCTTTTTAATGTCTACCTACGCCCTCTAGCTGATGTCGTCCGCCCCTTCGGTGTGAAGATTGTCACTTATGCGGACGACACGCAGCTAGTGGTAGCACTGGACCCTCCCCTCAACTCTCATCACAGTTTACACAAATGCCTGGAAGCTGTCGCTGCTTGGATGTCTGGCTCCTGTTTAAAACTTAACGGGGACAAAACAGAGGTAATACTCCTTGGAAATAACATCGCGAAATCCATTGACCCTATCTGGCCCCTCTGTTTAGGAAGTCCCCCTCAACCCAAGGAGCAAATCAAGAGCCTAGGCATCTGGCTTGACCAAACTCTCACCTTTAACCATCAAGCTACCAAGCTCGCTGCCACATGTTTCGGGCTGATGAGACTACTTCGTAAGATTCTCCCTCTCCTTCCGTTCCATTCAAGACGGATTATGGTTCAAGGATTAATCCTCTCCCGCCTGGACTGTGGAAATGCCCTATATCTTGGGGCCCCACAATCTATACTTAACAAACTCCAGGTTATTCAAAATTGCGCGGCAAGAATTCTCCTGGATATTCCTCGCCGAACCTCAGTCAGAGCCAGATTGATGGACCTCCACTGGCTCCCGGTGAGATCCAGAATCGAATTTAAGAGCATGTGCATTGCACACCGCTCCTACTGGGGAACAGGCCCCTCCATCAATTCCCCCCTGGTGAAAGCCTATCAGCCTTCCCGCCCCCTCAGATCCGCGACCTCCCACCTCGCCTCAGTACCACGCATTAGGAAAGCCAGGTGTGGAGGCCGCTCGCTCTCTTACAACCTAGCCAAGATTTGGAATTCTCTTCCCCTCCCTATCAGATCAGAACCCAATCTATTCACCTTCCGTAAACTTCTTAAAACCTGGCTTTTAGGCAAAACTTCGGTTTAAATCTTCATTCAGCTTCACTCATTCCAGCCTCTTCGGCTCAACCCAATCTCTTTGCAGCGCTGGGACGCCCCTGGGTAGCCAACGCGCTATACAAATCCTCATTCCATTCCATTCCATTCCATACCTCTCCTGTGGAGAAACACAGGATTCTCACCATTAGTTTGCCGAAAGACTTGGTCCCAGATATGGCCGATTGCGCAAACTGGGGCAAGGTCTTTGCCGCGACCAACTCGAAGTGCTTCGGCACTCCGTCTATGTCTGTACTACCCTCCGTCATTAAACGTGTTCAAGAGAATCACGGGGCGGAGGCTGCTGTTGAATTGGGAATGAGGCATGTCGGGGTGTTCGATGTGGTTGCTTCCATGGTAATGGGCAACCTCAAAGGCGATGCCATGCAGTTCCAAGTAGCTAATAAGCTGGACCGCGTGGACGAACTCGACAGGCCTAAGGAGTTCACTAAAATAATTGCGGAAGCCTATAGGACCATAGGTCGCAGTGCCTTAGTTGTTAAACCAACTGTGATAATTCCTGATATAGTACAGCAAACAAAGCTGAGCTCGTCTAGTAAAGACGAACGCCCTAATTTTCCTAAACAAAATTGGCGAGCAAAGAAACAGGGGGAAGCAGACACAGAAACAGGGTCTCGTCCTGCCTCACCCGTACAGTCGTCTAGTGAACGCACATATGATCTGCGCGATCGATCTAGTATTAAGTCACCTGATAGGTTTCAGGTTTCTGAACAACGTTCTCCTCGTTCTTCACAGGAAACATCGGCTTCACAATCCGGTGGCGGACACCGTGGGAAAGGACGGGGTGCCCAAAGTCACGAGCAACCCTGTCAGACTGACGGCAAAGGCAAGCAGGACGAGTCTGCACGTCAACGACCCCCGTTTCAGAAGAAGCAAGTTGCTGTGCTAACAGCGAGGTATGCCACAGATAGTGCGGACGCAGCTTCAGAACCTGACATGGGCACTAACGCTGCTCGACAGCGCGGCGGAAGTTACAGTAGTGCGACAAGCACTGCGTCCATATCTGGTGGCGACAGCAACTGATACGTTCATAACTGTAGAAACTGCTGACACTTGAGTGGCTCCCCCTGACAGACTGTATAATATAGTCCTTTTAATTGAAGGTGACATACAACGCACGATTCAAGGGATTTTTTGGGATAATCTGACCTCTTCGTATGATATTCTATTGGCAGAGGCAGACTGGCCCCCGGCTTTCATTTTAGATGCTCCTAGAGGGGAGGAGATGATCCTCCCGTCCTTTGCGCACACAGTGCCAAAGGACCAAGCTAAGAAGTTCGCCGAGGAGTGGGCTCTGGTGCTTGCGCCTGCTTTGTATCGTAATCAGGTAGGCTGGGATAAATTGTCTCCCAGCCATGAGATTCCGTTGCGGTCCACGCCCCAGCCACAACCCCAATATCCCATGCGTCGCGAAGCAAGACCTCACGTCGCGGCTATCCTTGAACAATTGGAATATCAAGGTGTAATTGAAACATGTGTGTCACCAATGAATAATCCTTTATTCACTGTGACAAAGCATGATGGGTTGTACCGCCTGGTTTTGGATTACCGGCATTTAAACTCTCATTGCCGGACATGCGCAGTACAGAATACCCACAGTTCGGCTCTCGTCGATAGTCTCGTGAGAAAACGGTTTAAAACCACACTTGACATTTCCAACGGCTTTTATAGCCACAACCTGTCCTCTCTTAGTAGTGAATGGACAGCATTTACCACGGGCGGCAAACAAAAACATTTCAAAAGATTACCGATGGGCTATAAGAACAGCCCTGGTGTCCTTGCCGCTCGTGTAGTCTCTCTGAGAGCATAGACCCTGATGCGTACTCGTATGTGGATGATATTTATCTCACGGATGACGAGTTGTGGCCGCATCTGTGTCGCGTTGATCGCATTATTGTTTTGTTTGCAGACTTCGGTTACAAATTCAACTTTGCGAAGTCTCACATTGCGGAATATACAGTGTTGTTTTTGGGATACAAACTCAACAATGAAGGTCGAGGATTGGCTCCGCACTTCCTAGAGAAATGCGCATGCCTACGTGCTCCTACGACACTGAAGAAATTACAATCTTTGCTGGGCTTTCTGAATTTCGGTCGAACGTACATTCCTGATTATGCCCAGCGTATCAAGTCGCTTTATGCCTTGGTACAACCTACTTTTTCCAATCATGCTGGCTGCCGGAGCATTCAGCTATATTGCAATCTTTGCAAGCTGACCTTCTTGCTTCAAAATACTTACTGACGCGTGATAACCACACTAACCTGGTCATAAGAATTGTGCCAGGCGCAGTGGGTTTCACGTACTTAACGTTCAATGATGGCGACACCGTCCCCATTGCCTACACATCACACCTGTATACTTCGGCTGAACTGCGATTTTCCGCTGTCGAGAAAGTTCTGACAGCAGTGCAGATGGCGATTCTGAAAGAACGAGCGCTTTCGCAAGGAAAACGCATGTTGATGGTAACACCATATCCTGCCCTTAAGGCGGTGACGAAAGCAAGAGTACCAAATTCTAAAGCTTTGCATCCACGGTGGATACAATGGGCCACCGTCACATATATCTTTGACGCGGCTCTACAGACTCAGGAGTTCTTACAGTATGAATTCGTTCATCCAGCTCCTCTGTCCTTGCGCCCGCTCGAGGATTACCATTGTGTCATTTGTCATTTACACTGACGGTTCTGCGCAACCGGCTACTGGATCGAAGCATGCCTATTCAGCGGCCTGCGTAATTGTGGTCGGTACTTTCGTGAATGGTGAATTCCAATCTGATGTCGGGCATACGCAGTCATTGGGTGATTGTACCGCACAGTTGGCGGAGCTTCGTGATCTGGTGCTTGCACTGGAGTTTGCTGATCCTCGAGTCATAACACTTATAGTGAGTGACTCGTTCTAATGTGTTCAATCTTACAACGACAATCTACATTTTTGGTCTCAAAATGACTACCGTGATTCCAAAGGTAGCACAATTAAGCATAATTAAGCATAAAACACTTTGGGTTTGAGTGGCAGAACTTAAAGAACATCTGCCTCTCGTGAATGTTATTCACACTCTTGGTCACCAACGAGTTGGTGTCCATGCTGTCGGCAACAGCCTAGCTGACGAGCAGCAAAAACAGCAGTGGCGACATACTTAGTAGCAGCAGTTACAAGATCACAAAGTAAGATCGATGATGACATCTTGGCAGCTATTGCTGCTACAGAGAAGGAAACAAAATATCCAAGAGGTTTCCCTTCTCGTTACCATTATCGCTTAGGTCCTGATAACGTCCCGTTAGTGAGGATTAACGACGTTGGTGACAGACTGATTCCCAATGCGGACTGCAGACCATCTTTGATATTAGCGGCTCACGAGGGCATGGCGTCTGCTCATGCCGGCGTTGCAGCTACTGTATCTCTGTTACAACAACGTTACTGGTGGTGCTCGCGCTTATGTTCCTAATTGTGACATTTGCCAGCAGATAAAACCTTCAACTGCGGCGCGCCCACCACAGACTCAGTTGTACATATCTAATAAACCACTGGGGTGCGTTTAATTAGATCATTGCGGTCCATTCACCTCTGATACTGCGTACAAATACATCTTGGTTGCAGTGGATTCGTGCACACATGTTATTTTTGAATTCGTCAATTTTTCAGACCACCTGTTTTGGATTGGCTACTTCTAAAAAACTAAATTCTCCCTCCGTTCCGGGTCTGGGTGCTTATCCTATTTGGGATAATCATACGGATCTGTCCCTTGCTACGTTGCAGTCATACATTTCCAACACATCCTTCAATATTTCTGAATTGAATCCGGAAGGGTGGTTAATATGGCAAACGAGCTGAGATTCCTGTCAACATCGGTTTCTGGATTTGGCACCAGGGTATACACAAGTTCGTGTAGACCCCCGTTTTGAATCTTCTCACACTGTAACTACCTACTCAGTAGGGAAGTTATGCCAATCTTGGCTGCAACATTCCACCTTAGCATCTGTTAAACTACATTTATCACAATTGAACGACAAAATAGATTTGAATGATTTTGTTAAGGGTCCTGCGGTTGGCAGGTCCAAAAGATGGGTATATGCTGTTTACAACGAAGTTTGGAAGCTATCACAGATTGAAGCTGCATCCAGATTACGAGCTATTGATCAAGCCAATATGGAGAAAGTATTGGCTGTAATAGATAATAGCATTAACACCCTGTCTTCAAGAATTTATACCTTAGATAATATTGTTTCATATGTGGTAGACATTGTGCAGGATGATTTGTCTGTTTTGTATCATGGTCAAAATCAATTGCGTTCCATTATGCAGTTTGCATGGACGTTGCAAATGCTAAAGGCTGGAAAAGTCCCTTGGGATTACATGAATACTTCATCTTTGTTCCTTCCTTTTAATTTAACTGCGAAACAACAGTTCATGTCCATGAATGATGCAACATACTCATTGCTGCACATTGAAAAGTTAGAACCTTTACCTTTCTCTGTTGCCGAATTAAACTCCGCTGTGTGGCTTATCTACGGGTTGATCACATTACCATTCCCCCTGTTTAAGTTCAGTTCATGCATGAAACATTATGCCCTAGGCAGATATGAAAAACTGGGTACTGCCTTCCTGCACGAAGTTTGGTCACTCCCATTCACGTACAGATGCGTGAGGGACGGAAAAGAGGTTTACTTAAAAAGTGAAGAGTGCACTTCCACTCCAGATCACTCTGTGGTGTGTAGGCACATTTAATTGCATGGTGCATGTAATGTGCACGCTCCTAATTTAGCTTGCGTCCTGATAGGGATTCCAGTGCCAGTTATAACACCGTCTTTTACGCTGCTTGCTAACGGTAGTTATTTGCTATTGAATAATGAAGCTTGCTGTGGGATAATAGTGGGAATTCCCTACATAGTGACTGTTTCACAGAGAGTAGTCTGCTGTAATAACGTCCTTTTCCCACCCCCGCATGGAAGGCTCGATGTATCCATCTGGCCTTCCATTCCAACCTTGAAAGCAGAGTTCAACAAGATGAGCAGAATAAGGGCTCTATTGTCTCAAAAAGAAGTCACGTTGACTTCGTCCCGGGAAACATTTGTCCTTCACGTAGAAAATACGCGCACAGAGGTGCAAGCGCTTTTGAATACTGATCTCCCACTTCATTTTGGCGCTCTGATTCAGACTATCTTTAATGCCTCGTCAACAAGTGGCCTGGCCCATTTTTTTTAAATTGTGGGCTCCGGCCTCGTGACCTCCTTTCAAACTATTTTTGGTGTGATCCCGGCATTTTTTCATTCTATTTTTTCCATCGTCTTCGGAGGTCTCCCTTTGATTCTCGCCCTTGTAGCTGGGGTGCTTTTGTTGATCTGCGTACTATGCTATGGATGCACAACTTGCATCACACGACAGCATGTCCCGGCTGCTCTGGGTTCTGAGGTGAGTTTTTGGTACACCACAATTCACTGAGGTCCTGGTTTCCTGTGCATAGTTCTGTGCATAAGCAGAATCCCTGCAACAGCACTGCCCTGAACCCTAAAACACCACCCCTAGCACGACCCCCTACACTGCCCAAACACCACTGCACTGCCCTGAACCCTGAAACACCACCCCCCTGCTTGACCCCCTACACTGCACGAACACCACTGCACTGCCATAAACGCTGAAACACTACCCCCAGCAAGATCCCCTACACTGCCCAAACACCACTGCACTGCCCTAGACCATGAAACACCACCCCCAGCACAACCCCCTACACTGCCCGAACACCACTGCTCTGCCCTAAACCCTAAAACACCACCCCCGCACATCCCCCTACACTGCCCGAACACCACTGCTCTTCCCTAAACCCTGAAACACCAGCCCCAGCACGAACCCCTACACTGCCCAAACACCACTGCACTGTCCTGAACCCTGAAACACCACCCACCTGCATGACCCCCTACACTGCCAGAACACCACTGCACTGCAATAAACCCTGGAACACCACCCCAGCAAGACCCTCTACACTGCCTGAACACCACTGCCCTAAACCCTGAAACACAACCCCCAGCAACACCCTCTACACTGCCCGAAAACCACTGCACTGCCCTAAACCCTGAAACACCACCCCCTGCACGATCCCCTACACTAACCGAATTACACTGCGCTGCCCTAAACCATGAAACACCACCCCCAGCACAACACACTACACAACCCGAACACTGCACTGCCCTAAACCCTGAAACAGCACCCCCTGCGAGAGCCCCTACACTGCCCGAATACCACTGCACTGCCCAAAACCCTGAAACACCAACCCCAGCATTACCCCCTACACTGCCCGAACACCACTGCCCTAAACCCTGAAACACAACCCCCTGCATGACCCCCTACACTGCCCGAACACCACTGCACTGCCCTAAACCCTGAAACACCAACCCCAACACTACCCCCTACATTGCCCGAACACCACTGCCCTAAACCCTGAAACACAACCCCCTGCATGACCCCCTACACTGCCCGAACACCACTGCACTGCCCTAAACCCTGAAACACCACCCCCAGCACGACTCCCTACATTGCTCGAACACCAATCCTCTGCCCTAAACCCTAAAACACCACCCCCCGCACATCCCCTACACTGCCCGAACACCACTGCTCTGCCCTTAACGCTGAAACACCAGCCCACACATATCCCCCTACACTGCCCGAACACCACTGCTCTGCCCTAAACCCTGAAACACCACACCCAGCACAAGCCCCTACACTAAGCGAACACCACTGCACTGTCCTAAACCCTAAAACACCACCACCTGCATGACCCCCTCCACTGCCCAAACACCAGTGCACTGCCCTAAACCCTGAAACACCACCCCCTGCACGACCCCCTACACTAACCGAATTACACTGCGCTGCCCTAAACCATGAAACACCACCCCAGCACAACACACTACACAACCCAAACAACACTGCCCTAAACCCTGAAACACCAACCCCTGCGCAACCCCCTACACTGCCCGAACACCACTGCACTGCCCTAAACCCTGAAACACCAACCCCAACACTACCCCCTACATTGCCCGAACACCACTGCCCTAAACCCTGAAACACAACCCCCTGTATGACCCCCTACACTGCCCAAACACCACTGCACTGCCCTAAACTCTGAAACACCACCCCCAGCACGACCCCCTACACTGCTCGAACACCAAACCTCTGCCCTAAACCCTAAAACACCACCACCCACACATCCCCAGACACTGCCTGAACAATACTGCTCTGCGCTTAACCCTGAAACACCAGCCCACACATATCCCCCTACACTGTCCGAACACCACTGCTCTGCCCTAAACCCTGAAACACCACCCCCAGCACAAGCCCCTACACTACGAGAACACCACTGCACTAAACCCTGAAACACCACCTCATGCATGACCCCCTACACTGCCCGAACACCACTGCACTGCCCTAAACCCTGAAACCCCAACCCCACCATTACCCCCTACACTGCCCGAACACCACTGCCCTAAACCCTGAAACACAACCCCCTGCATGACCCCCTACACTGCCCGAACACCACTGCACAACCCTAAACTCTGAAACACCACCCCCAGCACGACCCCCTACACTGCTCGAACACCAAACCTCTGCCCTAAACCCTAAAACACCACCACCCACACATCCCCCTACACTGCCCGAACACCACTGCTCTGCCCTAAACCCTGAAACACCAGCCCCAGCACGACACCCTACACTTCCCAAACACTACTGCTCTGCCCTAAACCCTGAAACACCACCCCCGCACGACCCCCTACACTGCCAGAACACCACTGCACTGCCCTAAACCCTGAAACACCACTCCCCCGGATGACCCCCTACACTGCCCGATCAACACTGCACTGTCCTAAACCCTAAAACACCACCCCCGGACGGCCCCCTACACTGCCCGATCCCCACTGCACTGCCCTAAACCCTGAAACACCAGCCCCAGCATGAACCCCTTACACTGCCCGAACACCACTGCTCTGCCCGAAATCCTGAAACACCAGCCCCAGCACAACCCCTACACTGCCCGAACACCACTGCTTTGCCCTAAACCCTGAAACACCACTCCCAGCATGACCCCCTACACTGCCCAAACACCACTGCTTTGACTTAAACTCTGAAACACAACCCCCCGGATGACCCCCTACAGTGCCCGATCACCACTGCACTGCCCTGAACCCTGAAACACCACCCCCAGCACGACCCCCTACACTGCTGAAACACAACTGCACTGCCCTGAACCCTGAAACACCACCCCCTGCATGACCCCCTACAGTGCCCGATCACCACTGCACTGCCATAAACCCTGAAACACAATATCCAGCACGACCCCCCACACTGCCTGAACACCACTGCACTGCCCTAAACCCTGAAACCCCACCCCCAGCAAAACCCCCTACACTGCCCAAACACCACTGCCCTAAATCCTGAAACACAACCCCCAGCAAGTCCCTCTACACTGCCCGAAACCACTGCAATACCCTAAACCCTGAAACACCACCCCCTGCTTGACCCCCTACACTACCCGAATTACACTGCGCTGCCCTAAACCCTGAAACACCAACCCCAGCACAACACACTATACAACCCGAACAACACTGCACTGCCCTAAACCCCGAAACACAACCCCCTGCGCGACCCCCTACACTGCCCGAACACCACTGCACTGCCATAAACCCTGAAACACCACCACATGCATGACCCCCTACACTACCCGAATTATATGGCGCTGCCCTAAACCCTGAAACACCACCCCCAGCACAAGCCCCTACATTACCCGAACACCACTGCACTGCTCAAACCCCTGAAACACCACCCCCTGCATGACCCCCTACACTGCCCGAACACCACTGCACTGCCCTAAACCCTGAAACACCACCCCAGCACGACCCCCTACACTGCCTGAACACCAATCCTCTGCCCTAAACCCTAAAACACCACCCCCAGCACAAGCCCCTACACTACCCGAACACCACTGCTCTGCCCTCAACCCTGAAACACCAGTCCACACACATCCCCTACACTGCCCGAACAAGACTGCTCTGCCCTAAACCCTGAAACACCAGCCACAGCATGATCCCCTACACTGCCCGAACACCACTGCACTGCCCTAAACCCTGAAACACCACCCCCAGTCAAGACCCCCTACACTGCCCGAACACCACTGCCATAAACCCTGAAACACAACCCCCAGCCAGACACCCTACACTGCCCGAACACCAATCCTCTGCCCTAAACCCTAAAACACCACCCCCTGCACATCCCCCTACACTGCCCAAACACCACTGCTCTTCCCTCAACCCTGAAACACCAGCCCACACATATCCCCCTACACTGCCTGAACACCACTGCTCTGCCCTAAACCCTGAAACACCAGCCGCAGCACGACCCCCTACACTGCCCAAACACCACTGCTCTGCCCTAAACCCTGAAACACCTCCCCTGGATGACCCCCTACACTGCCCGATCCCCACTGCACTGCCCTAAACCCTGAAACACCAGCCCCAGCACGAACCCCTTACACTGCCCGAACACCACTGCTCTGCCCGAAATCCTGAAACACCAGCCCCATCACAACCCCTACACTGCCCGAACACCACTGCTTTGCCCTAAACCCTGAAACACCACCCCCAGCATGACCCCCTACACTGCCCGAACACAACTGCTTTGCCTTAAACCCTGAAACACCACCACATGCATACCCCCTACACTACCCGAATTATACTGCGCTGCCCTAAACCCTGAAACACCACCCCCAGCACAAGCCCCTACACTACCTGAACACCACTGCACTGCCCTAAACCCTAAAACACCACCCCCTGCATGACCCCCTACACTGCCCGAACACCACTGCACTGCCCTAAACCCTGAAACACCACCCCCAGCACGACCCCCCACTTTGCCTGAACACCACTGCACTGCACTGCCCTGAACCCTGAAACACCACCCCAGCACGACCCCCTACACTGCCCAAACACAACTGCACTGCCCTGAACCCTGAAACACCACCCCCCTGCATGACCCCCTACACTGCCCGAACACCACTGCACTACCCTAAACCCTGAAACCCCCCCCCAGCAAAACCCAAACCCCCTACACTGCCCGAACACCACTGCCCTAAATCCTGAAACACAACCCCCAGCAAGACCCTCTACACTGCCCGAAAACCCCTGCACTACCCCAAACCCTGAAACACCACCCCCTGCTTGTCTCCCTACACTACCTGAATTACACTGCGATGCCCTAAACCCTGAAACACCAACCCCAGCACAACACACTATACAACCCGAACAACACTGCACTGCCCTAAACCCCAAAACACAACCCCCTGCGCGACCCCCTACACTGCCCGAACACCACTGCACTGCCCTAAACCCTGAAACACCACCACATGCTTGACCCCCTACACTACCTGAATTATACTGCGCTGCCCTAAACCCTGAAACACCACCTCCAGCACAAGCCCCTACATTACCCCAACACCACTGCACTGCCCAAACCCCTGAAACACCACCCCCTGCATGACCCCCTACACTGCCCGAACACCACTGCACTGCCCTGAACCCTGAAACACCACCCCAGCACGACCCCCTACAATACCCGAACACCACTGCTCTGCCCTCAACCCTGAAACACCAGCCCACACATATCCCCTACACTGCCCGAACAAGACTGCTCTGCCCTAAACCCTGAAACACCAGCCCCAGCATGATCCCCTACACTGCCCGAACACCACTGCACTGCCCTAAACCCTGAAACACCACCCCCAGTCAAGACCCCCTACACTGCCCGAACACCACTGCCCAAACCCTGAAACACAACCCCCAGCAAGACCCACTACACTGCCTGAAAACCAATGCACTGCCCTCAACCCTGAAACACCATCCCCTGCACGACCACCTACACTACCCGTATTACAAAGCGCTGCCCTAAACCCTGAAACACCACCCCAGCAAAACACACTAAACAACCCTAACAACACTGCACTAAACCCTGAAACACCACCCCCTGCAAGAACCCCTACACTGCCTGAACACCACTGCACTGCCCTAAACCCTGAAACACCACCCCCACCAAGACCCCCTACACTGCCCGAACACCACTGCCCTAAACCCTGAAACACAACCACCAGCAAGACCCCCTACATTGCCCGAAAACCACTGCACTGCCCTAAACCCTGACGCACCACCACCTGCACGACCCCCTACACTACCCGAATTACACTGCACTGCCATAAACCCTGAAACACCATCCCCAGCACAACCCCCTACACTGCCCGAACACCAATCCTCTGCTGTAAACCCTAAAACACCACCCCCACACATCCCCCTATACTGCCCAAACACCACTGCTCTGCCCTCAACCCTGAAAAAAACCAGCCCACATAGATCCCCCAACACTGCCCGAACACCACTGCTCTGCCCTAAACCCTGAGACACCAGCCCCAGCATGACCCCCTACACTGCTCGAACACCATTGCTTTGCCCTAAACCCTGAAACACCAGCCCCAGCATGACCCCCTACACTGCCCAAACACCACTGCACTGCCCTAGACCATGAAACAACACCCCCAGCACAACGCCCTACACTGCCCAAACACCACTGCTCTTCCCTAAACCCTGAAACACCAGCCCCAGCACGTACCCTACACTGCCCGAACACCACTGCACTGCCCTAAACCCTGAAACACCACACCCAGCGCGACCCCCCAAACTGCCCAAACACCACTGCACTGCCCTAAACCCTGAAACACCACCCCCAGCATGACCCCCTACACTGCCCAAACACCACTGCACTGCCCTGAACCCTGAAACACCACCCACCTGCATGACCCCCTACGCTGCCAGAACACCACTGCACTGCCCTAAACCCTGAAACACAACCCCCAGCAAGACCCTCTACAGTGCCCGAAAACCACTGCACTGCCCTAAACCCTGAAACACCACCCGTGCACGACCCCCTACACTAACCAAATTACACTGCGCTGCCCTAAACCATGAAACACCACACCCAGCACAACACACTACACAACCTAAACACTGCACTGCCCTAAACCCTGAAACAGCACCCCCTGCTCGACCCCTACACTGCCCGAACACCACTTCACTGCCCTAAACCTTGAAACACCACCCCCAGCATTACTCCCTACACTGCCCGAACTCCACTGCCCTAAACCCTGAAACACAACCCCCTGCATGACCCCCTACACTGCCCGAACATCACTGCACTGCCCTAAATCCTGAAACACCACCCCCAGCACGACACCCTACATTGCTCGAACACCAATCCTCTGCCCTAAACCCTAAAACACCACCCCCCGCACATCCCCTACACTGCCTGAAAAACAATGCTCTGCCCTTAACCCTGAAACACCAGCCCACACATATCCCCCTACACTGCCCGAACACCACTGCTCTGCCCTAAACCCTGAAACACCACCCCCAGCACAAGCCCCTACACTACGCGAACACCATTGCACTGCCATAAACCCTAAAACACCACCTCCTGCATGACCCCCTACACTGCCCGAACAACACTGCACTGCCCTAAACCCTGAAACAACACCCCCCGCACATCTCCATACACTGCCCGAACAACACTGCTCTGCCCTTAACCCTGAAACACCAGCCAACACATATCCCCCTAACCTGCCCGAACACCACTGCTCTGCCCTGAACCCTGAAACACCACCCCCAGCACAAGCCCCTACACTACGTGAACACCACTGCACTAAACCCTGAAACACCACCTCCTGCATGACCCCCTACACTGCCCGAACACCACTGCACTGCCCTAAACCCTGAAACACCACCCCAGCACGACCCCCTACACTACCCGAACACCACTGCTCTGCCCTCAACCGTGAAACACCAGCCCACACATATCCCCTACACTGCCCGAACAAGACTGCTCTGCCCTAAACCCTGAAACACCAGCCCCAGCATGATCCCCTACACTGCCCGAACACCACTGCACTGCCCTAAACCCTGAAACACCACCCCCAGTCAAGACCCCCTACACTGCCCGAACACCACTGCCCTAAACCCTGAAACACAACCCCCAGCAAGACCCACTACACTGCCTGAAAACCAATGCACTGCCCTCAACCCTGAAACACCATCCCCTGCACGACCACCTACACTACCCGTATTACAAAGCGCTGCCCTAAACCCTGAAACAACACCCCAGCAAAACACACTACACAACCCTAACAACACTGCACTAAACCCTGAAACACCACCCCCTGCAAGAACCCCTACACTGCCTGAACACCACTGCACGGCCCTAAACCCTGAAACACCACCCCCACCAAGACCCCCTACACTGCCCGAACACCACTGCCCTAAACCCTGAAACACAACCACCAGCAAGACCCCCTACATTGCCCGAAAACCACTGCACTGCCCTAAACCCTGAAGCACCACCACCTGCACGACCCCCTACACTACCCGAATTACACTGCACTGCCATAAACCCTGAAACACCATCCCCAGCACAACCCCCTACACTGCCCGAACACCAATCCTCTGCTGTAAACCCTAAAACACCACCCCCACACATCCCCCTATACTGCCCAAACACCACTGCTCTGCCCTCAACCCTGAAAAAAACCAGCCCACATAGATCCCCCAACACTGCCCGAACACCACTGCTCTGCCCTAAACCCTGAGACACCAGCCCCAGCATGACCCCCTACACTGCTCGAACACCATTGCTTTGCCCTAAACCCTGAAACACCAGCCCCAGCATGACCCCCTACACTGCCCAAACACCACTGCACTGCCCTAGACCATGAAACACCACCCCCAGCACAACCCCCTACACTGCCCAAACACCACTGCTCTTCCCTAAACCCTGAAACACCAGCCCCAGCACGTACCCTACACTGCCCGAACACCACTGCACTGCCCTAAACCCTGAAACACCACCCCCAGCACGTACCCTACACTGCCCGAACACCACTGCTCTGCCCTAAACAATTGAAACACCACTGCCAGCACGACCCTCTACACTGCCTGAACACCACTGCAATGCCCTAAACCCTGAAACACCACCCCCAGCATGACCCCCTACACTGCCCAAACACCACTGCACTGCCCTGAACCCTGAAACACCACCCACCTGCATGACCCCCTACGCTGCCAGAACACCACTGCACTGCCCTAAACCCTGAAACACAACCCCCAGCAAGACCCTCTACAGTGCCCGAAAACCACTGCACTGCACTAAACCCTGAAACACCACCCCCTGCAAGAACCCCTACACTGCCTGAACACCACTGCACGGCCCTAAACCCTGAAACACCACCCCCACCAAGACCCCCTACACTGCCCGAACACCACTGCCCTAAACCCTGAAACACAACCACCAGCAAGACCCCCTACATTGCCCGAAAACCACTGCACTGCCCTAAACCCTGAAGCACCACCACCTGCACGACCCCCTATACTACCCGAATTACACTGCACTGCCATAAACCCTGAAACACCATCCCCAGCACAACCCCCTACACTGCCCGAACACCAATCCTCTGCTGTAAACCCTAAAACACCACCCCCACACATCCCCCTATACTGCCCAAACACCACTGCTCTGCCCTCAACCCTGAAAAAAACCAGCCCACATAGATCCCCCAACACTGCCCGAACACCACTGCTCTGCCCTAAACCCTGAGACACCAGCCCCAGCATGACCCCCTACACTGCTCGAACACCATTGCTTTGCCCTAAACCCTGAAACACCAGCCCCAGCATGACCCCCTACACTGCCCAAACACCACTGCACTGCCCTAGACCATGAAACACCACCCCCAGCACAACCCCCTACACTGCCCAAACACCACTGCTCTTCCCTAAACCCTGAAACACCAGCCCCAGCACGTACCCTACACTGCCCGAACACCACTGCACTGCCCTAAACCCTGAAACACCACCCCCAGCACGTACCCTACACTGCCCGAACACCACTGCTCTGCCCTAAACAATTGAAACACCACTGCCAGCACGACCCTCTACACTGCCTGAACACCACTGCAATGCCCTAAACCCTGAAACACCACCCCCAGCATGACCCCCTACACTGCCCAAACACCACTGCACTGCCCTGAACCCTGAAACACCACCCACCTGCATGACCCCCTACGCTGCCAGAACACCACTGCACTGCCCTAAACCCTGAAACACAACCCCCAGCAAGACCCTCTACAGTGCCCGAAAACCACTGCACTGCCCTAAACCCTGAAACACCACCCCCTGCACGACCCCCTACACTAACCAAATTACACTGCGCTGCCCTAAACCATGAAACACCACACCCAGCACAACACACTACACAACCTAAACACTGCACTGCCCTAAACCCTGAAACAGCACCCCCTGCTCGACCCCCTACACTGCCCGAACACCACTTCACTGCCCTAAACCCTGAAACCACCCCCAGCATTACCCCCTACACTGCCCGAACTCCACTGCCCTAAACCCTGAAACACAACCCCCTGCATGACCTCCTACACTGCCCGAACATCACTGCACTGCCCTAAATCCTGAAACACCACCCCCAGCACGACACCCTACATTGCTCGAACACCAATCCTCTGCCCTAAACCCTAAAACACCACCCCCCGCACATCCCCTACACTGCCTGAAAAACAATGCTCTGCCCTTAACCCTGAAACACCAGCCCACACATATCCCCCTACAATGCCCACACACCACTGCTCTGCCCTAAACCCTGAAACACCACCCCCAGCACAAGCCCCTACACTACGCGAACACCATTGCACTGCCCTAAACCCTAAAACACCATCTCCTGCATGACCCCCTACACTGCCCGAACAACACTGCACTGCCCTAAACCCTGAAACAACACCCCCCGCACATCTCCATACACTGCCCGAACAACACTGCTCTGCCCTTAACCCTGAAACACCAGCCAACACATATCCCCCTAACCTGCCCGAACACCACTGCTCTGCCCTAAACCCTGAAACACCACCCCCAGCACAAGCCCCTACACTACGTGAACACCACTGCACTAAACCCTGAAACACCACCTCCTGCATGACCCCCTACACTGCCCGAACACCACTGCAATGCCCTAAACCCTGAAACACCACCCCCAGCACGACCCCCTACACTGCCCGAACACCAATCCTCTGCCCTAAACCCTAAAACACCACCCCCCGCACATCCCCCTGCACTGCCCGAACACCACTGCTCTGCCCTCAACCCTGAAACACCAGCCCACACATATCCCCCTACACTGCCCAAACACCACTGCTCTGCCCTAAACCCTGGAACACGACCCCCAGCATGACCCCCTACATTGCCCGAACACCACTGCTCTGCCTTAAACCCTGAAACACCACCCCCACGGGACGGACCCCTACACTGCCCAATCATGACTGCACTGCCCTAAACCCTGAAACACCACCCCCAGCATGACCCCTACACTGCCCAAACACCACTGCACTGCCCTGAACCCTGAAACACCACCCACCTGCATGACCCCCTACACTGCCAGAACACCACTGCACTGCCCTAAACCCTGAAACACCACCCCCTGCACGACCCCCTACACTAACCAAATTACACTGCGCTGCCCTAAACCATGAAACACCACCCCCAGCACAACACACTACACAACCCGAACACTGCACTGCCCTAAACCCTGAAACAGCACCCCCTGCGTGACACCCTACAATGCCCGAACACCACTGCACTGCCCTAAACCCTGAAACACACCCCCAGCATTACCCCCTACACTGCCCGAACACCACTGCCCTAAACCCTGAAACACAACCCCCTGCATGACCCCCTACACTGCCCGAACACCACTGCACTGCCCTAAACCCTGAATCACCACCCCCAGCACAACCCCCTACATTGCTCGAACACCAATCCTCTGCCCTAAACCCTAAAACACCACCCCCCGCACATCCCCTACACTGCCTGAAGAACACTGCTCTGCTCTTAACCCTGAAACACCAGCCCACACATATCCCCCTACACTGCCCGAACACCACTGCTCTGCCCTAAACCCTGAAACACCACCCCCAGCACAAGCCCCTACACTACGCGAACACCATTGCACTGCCCTAAACCCTAAAACACCACCTTCTGCATGACCCCCTACACTGCCCGAACAACACTGCACTGCCCTAAACCCTGAAACAGCACCCCCTGCGTGACACCCTACAATGCCCGAACACCACTGCACTGCCCTAAACCCTGAAACACACCCCCAGCATTACCCCCTACACTGCCCGAACACCACTGCCCTAAACCCTGAAACACAACCCCCTGCATGAGCCCCTACACTGCCCGAACAACACTGCACTGCCCTAAACCCTGAAACAACACCCCCCACACATCCCCATACACTGCCCGAACAACACTGCTCTGCCCTTAACCCTGAAACACCAGCCAACACATATCCCCCTAACCTGCCCGAACACCACTGCTCTGCCCTAAACCCTGAAACACCACCCCCAGCACAAGCCCCTACACTACGTGAACACCACTGCACTAAACCCTGAAACACCAGCCCCAGCACGAACCCCTTACACTGCCCGAACACCAATCCTCTGCCCTAAACCCTAAACCACCACCCCCCACACATCCCCCTGCACTGCCCGAACACCACTGCTCTGCCCTCAACCCTCAAACACCAGCCCACACATATCCCCTACACTGCCCGAACAAGACTGCTCTGCCCTAAACCCTGAAACACCAGCCCCAGCATGATCCCCTACACTGCCCGAACACCACTGCACTGCCCTAAACCCTGAAACACCACCCCCAGTCAAGACCCCCTACACTGCCCGAACACCACTGCCCTAAACCCTGAAACACAACCCCCAGCAAGACCCACTACACTGCCTGAAAACCAATGCAATGCCCTCAACCCCGAAACACCATCCCCTGCACGACCACCTACACTACCCGTATTACAAAGCGCTGCCCTAAACCCTGAAACAACACCCCAGCAAAACACACTACACAACCCTAACAACACTGCACTAAACCCTGAAACACCACCCCCTGCAAGAACCCCTACACTGCCTGAACACCACTGCACTGCCCTAAACCCTGAAACACCACCCCCACCAAGACCCCCTACACTGCCCGAACACCACTGCCCTAAACCCTGAAACACAACCACCAGCAAGACCCCCTACATTGCCTGAAAACCACTGCACTGCCCTAAACCCTGAAGCACCACCACCTGCACGACCCCCTACACTACCCGAATTACACTGCACTGCCATAAACCCTGAAACACCATCCCCAGCACAACCCCCTATACTGCCCAAACACCACTGCTCTGCCCTAGACCATGAAACACCACCCCCAGCACAACCCCCTACACTGCCCAAACACCACTGCTCTTCCCTAAACCCTGAAACACCAGCCCCAGCACGTACCCTACACTGCCCGAACACCACTGCACTGCCCTAAACCCTGAAACACCACCCCCAGCATGTACCCTACACTGCCCGAACACCACTGCTCTGCCCTAAACAATTGAAACACCACTGCCAGCACGACCCTCTACACTGCCTGAACACCACTGCAATGCCCTAAACCCTGAAACACCACCCCCAGCATGACCCCCTACACTGCCCAAACACCACTGCACTGCCCTGAACCCTGAAACACCACCCACCTGCATGACCCCCTACGCTGCCAGAACACCACTGCACTGCCCTAAACCCTGAAACACAACCCCCAGCAAGACCCTCTACAGTGCCCGAAAACCACTGCACTGCCCTAAACCCTGAAACACCACCCCCTGCACGACCCCCTACACTAACCAAATTACACTGCGCTGCCCTAAACCATGAAACACCACACCCAGCACAACACACTACACAACCTAAACACTGCACTGCCCTAAACCCTGAAACAGCACCCCCTGCTCGACCCCCTACACTGCCCGAACACCACTTCACTGCCCTAAACCCTGAAACCACCCCCAGCATTACCCCCTACACTGCCCGAACTCCACTGCCCTAAACCCTGAAACACAACCCCCTGCATGACCCCCTACACTGCCCGAACATCACTGCACTGCCCTAAATCCTGAAACACCACCCCCAGCACGACACCCTACATTGCTCGAACACCAATCCTCTGCCCTAAACCCTAAAACACCACCCCCCGCACATCCCCTACACTGCCTGAAAAACAATGCTCTGCCCTTAACCCTGAAACACCAGCCCACACATATCCCCCTACAATGCCCAAACACCACTGCTCTGCCCTAAACCCTGAAACACCACCCCCAGCACAAGCCCCTACACTACGCGAACACCATTGCACTGCCCTAAACCCTAAAACACCACCTCCTGCATGACCCCCTACACTGCCCGAACAACACTGCACTGCCCTAAACCCTGAAACAACACCCCCCGCACATCTCCATACACTGCCCGAACAACACTGCTCTGCCCTTAACCCTGAAACACCAGCCAACACATATCCCCCTAACCTGCCCGAACACCACTGCTCTGCCCTAAACCCTGAAACACCACCCCCAGCACAAGCCCCTACACTACGTGAACACCACTGCACTAAACCCTGAAACACCACCTCCTGCATGACCCCCTACACTGCCCGAACACCACTGCAATGCCCTAAACCCTGAAACACCACCCCCAGCACGACCCCCTACACTGCCCGAACACCAATCCTCTGCCCTAAACCCTAAAACACCACCCCCCGCACATCCCCCTGCACTGCCCGAACACCACTGCTCTGCCCTCAACCCTGAAACACCAGCCCACACATATCCCCCTACACTGCCCAAACACCACTGCTCTGCCCTAAACCCTGGAACACGACCCCCAGCATGACCCCCTACATTGCCCGAACACCACTGCTCTGCCTTAAACCCTGAAACACCACCCCCACGGGACGGACCCCTACACTGCCCGATCATGACTGCACTGCCCTAAACCCTGAAACACCACCCCCAGCATGACCCCTACACTGCCCAAACACCACTGCACTGCCCTGAACCCTGAAACACCACCCACCTGCATGACCCCCTACACTGCCAGAACACCACTGCACTGCCCTAAACCCTGAAACACAACCCCCAGCAAGACCCTCTACAGTGCCCGAAAACCACTGAACTGCCCTAAACCCTGAAACACCACCCCCTGCACGACCCCCTACACTAACCAAATTACACTGCGCTGCCCTAAACCATGAAACACCACCCCCAGCACAACACACTACATAACCCGAACACTGCACTGCCCTAAACCCTGAAACAGCACCCCCTGCGTGACACCCTACAATGCCCGAACACCACTGCACTGCCCTAAACCCTGAAACACACACCCAGCATTACCCCCTACACTGCCCGAACACCACTGCCCTAAACCCTGAAACACAACCCCCTGCATGACCCCCTACACTGCCCGAACACCACTGCACTGCCCTAAACCCTGAATCACCACCCCCAGCACAACCCCCTACATTGCTCGAACACCAATCCTCTGCCCTAAACCCTAAAACACCACCCCCCGCACATCCCCTACACTGCCTGAAGAACACTGCTCTGCCCTTAACCCTGAAACACCAGCCCACACATATCCCCCTACACTGCCCGAACACCACTGCTCTGCCCTAAACCCTGAAACACCACCCCCAGCACAAGCCCCTACACTACGCGAACACCATTGCACTGCCCTAAACCCTAAAACACCACCTTCTGCATGACCCCCTACACTGCCCGAACAACACTGCACTGCCCTAAACCCTGAAACAGCACCCCCTGCGTGACACCCTACAATGCCCGAACACCACTGCACTGCCCTAAACCCTGAAACACACCCCCAGCATTACCCCCTACACTGCCCGAACACCACTGCCCTAAACCCTGAAACACAACCCCCTGCATGAGCCCCTACACTGCCCGAACAACACTGCACTGCCCTAAACCCTGAAACAACACCCCCCACACATCCCCATACACTGCCCGAACAACACTGCTCTGCCCTTAACCCTGAAACACCAGCCAACACATATCCCCCTAACCTGCCCGAACACCACTGCTCTGCCCTAAACCCTGAAACACCACCCCCAGCACAAGCCCCTACACTATGTGAACACCACTGCACTAAACCCTGAAACACCACCTCCTGCATGACCCCCTACGCTGCCCGAACACCAATCCTCTGCCCTAAACCCTAAAACACCACCCCCCGCACATCCCCCTGCACTGCCTGAACACCACTGCTCTGCCCTCAACCCTGAAACACCAGCCCACACATATCCCCTTACACTGCCCGAACACCACTGCTCTGCCCTAAACCCTGAAATACCACCCCCAGCATGACCCCCTATGCTGCCGGAACACCACTGCACTGCCCTAAACCCTGAAACACCAGCCCCAGCACGAACCCCTTACACTGCCCGAACACCACTGCTCTGCCCGAAATCCTGAAACACCAACCCCAGCACGACCCCTACACTGCCCGAACACCACTGCTTTGCCCTAAACCCTGAAACACCACCCCCAGCATGACCCCCTACATTGCCCGAACACCACTGCTCTGCCTTAAACCCTGAAACACCACCACCCCGGATGACCCCCTACACTGCCCGATCACCACTGCACTGCCCTAAGCCCTGAAACACCACCCCCCGGATGACCCCCTACACTGCCCGATCACCACTGCACTGCCATAAACCCTGAAACACAATATCCAGCACGACCCCCCACACTGCCTGAACACCACTGCATTGCCTTGAACCCTGAAACACCACCCCCCTGCATGACCCCTACACTGCCCGAACACCACTGCACTGCCCTAAACCCTGAAACACCACCCCCAGCAAGACCCCCTACACTGCCCGAAAACCACTGCACTGCCCAAAACCCTGAAACACCACTCCCCGTACGACCCCCTACACTGCCCGAACACCACTGCACTGCCATAAACCCTGAAACACCAACTCCGCACGAGCCCTTCACTGCCCGAACACCAATGCACTGCCCTAAACCCTGAAACACCAGCACCAGCACGGCCCCCTACACTGCCCGAACACCACTGCTCTGCCCTAGACCCTTGAAACACCACCCCTAGCAAGACCCCCTACACTGTCCGAACACCACTTCCCTAAAACCTGAAATACCACCCCCAGCAAGACCCCCTACACTGCCCGAACACCACTGCCCTAAACCCTGAAACACCTTCCCCAGCAAGACCCCCTACACTGCCCGAACACCACTGCTCTGCCCTAGACCCTTGAAACACCACTGCCAGCACGACCCTCTACACTGCCCGAACACCACTGCTCTGCCCTAAACCCTGAAACACCACCCCCAGCACGACCCCCTACACTGCCAGAACACCACTGCCCTAAAACCTGAAATACCACCCCCGGCAAGACCCCCTACACTGCCCGAACACCACTGCCCTAAACCCTGAAACACCTTCCCCAGCAAGACCCCCTACACTGCCCAAAAACCATTGCACTGCCCTAATCCCTGAAACACCAGCCCCAGCACGACCCCCTACACTACCCGAACACGACTGCACTACCCTAAACCCTGAAACACCACCCCCTACACAACGCCCTACACTGCCCGAACACCACTGCACTGCCCTGAACCCTGAAGCACCACCCCCAGCATGACCCCCTACACTGCCCGAACACCACTGCTCTGCCCTAAACCCTAAAATACCACCCCCCACACATCCCCTACACTGCCCGAACACCACTGCTCTGCCCTCAACCCTGAAACACCAGCCCACCCATATCCCCCAACACTGCCCGAACACCACGGCTCTGCCCTAAACCCTGAAGCACCAGCCCCAGCACGACCCCTACACTGCCCGAACACCACTACTTTGCCCTAAACCCTGAAACACCACCCCCAGCATGACCCCCTACACTGACCAAACACCACTGCTCTGCCTTGAACCCTGAAACACCACCCCCCGGATGACCCCTTACACTGCCCGATCACCACTGCACTGCCCTAAACCCTGAAACACCACACCCAGCGCGACCCCCCAAAGTGCCCAAACACCACTGCACTGCCCTGAACCCTGAAACACCACCCCCAGTATGACCCCCTACACTGCCCAAACACCACTGCACTGCCCTGAACCCTGAAACACCACCCACCTGCATGACCCCCTACACTGCCAGACCACCACTGCACTGCCCTAAACCCTGAAACACAACCCCCAGCAAGACCCTCTACAGTGCCCGAAAACCACTGCACTGCCCTAAACCCTGAAACACCACCCCCTGCACGACCCCCTACACTAACCAAATTACACTGCGCTGCCCTATACCATGAAACACCACCCCCAGCACAACACACTACACAACCTAAACACTGCACTGCCCTAAACCCTGAAACAGCAACCCCTGCGCGACCCCCTACACTGCCCGAACACCACTTCACTGCCCTAAACCCTGAAACACCACCCCCAGCATTACCTCTACACTGCCCGAACACCACTGCCCTAATCCCTGAAACACCACCCCCGCACGACCCCCTACACTGCCAGAACACCACTGCACTGCCCTAAACCCTGAAACACCACTCCCCCGGATGACCCCCTACACTGCCCGATCAACACTGCACTGTCCTAAACCCTACAACACCACCCCCGGACGGCCCCCTACACTGCCCGATCCCCACTGCACTGCCCTAAACCCTGAAACACCAGCCCCAGCATGAACCCCTTACACTGCCCGAACACCACTGCTCTGCCCGAAATCCTGAAACACCAGCCCCAGCACAACCCCTACAGTGCCCGAACACCACTGCTTTGCCCTAAACCCTGAAACACCACTCCCAGCATGACCCCCTACACTGCCCAAACACCACTGCTTTGCCTTAAACTCTGAAACACAACCCCCCGGATGACCCCCTACAGTGCCCGATCACCACTGCACTGCCCTGAACCCTGAAACACCACCCCCAGCATGACCCCCTACACTGCTGAAACACAACTGCACTGCCCTGAACCCTGAAACACCACCCCCTGCATGACCCCCTACAGTGCCCGATCACCACTGCACTGCCATAAACCCTGAAACACAATATCCAGCACGACCCCCCACACTGCCTGAACACCACTGCCCTGCCCTAAACCCTGAAACCCCACCCCCAGCAAAACCCCCTACACTGCCCAAACACCACTGCCCTAAATCCTGAAACACAACCCCCAGCAAGTCCCTCTACACTGCCCGAAACCACTGCAATACCCTAAACCCTGAAACACCACCCCCTGCTTGACCCCCTACACTACCGGAATTACACTGCGCTGCCCTAAACCCTGAAACACCAACCCCAGCACAACACACTATACAACCCGAACAACACTGCACTGCCCTAAACCCCGAAACACAACCCCCTGCGCGACCCCCTACACTGCCCGAACACCACTGCACTGCCCTAAACCCTGAAACACCACCACATGCATGACCCCCTACACTACCCGAATTATATGGCGCTGCCCTAAACCCTGAAACACCACCCCCAGCACAAGCCCCTACATTACCCGAACACCACTGCACTGCCCAAACCCCTGAAACACCACCCCCTGCATGACCCCCTACACTGCCCGAACACCACTGCACTGCCCTAAACCCTGAAACACCACCCCAGCACGACCCCCTACACTGCCTGAACACCAATCCTCTGCCCTAAACCCTAAAACACCACCCCCAGCACAAGCCCCTACACTACCCGAACACCACTGCTCTGCCCTCAACCCTGAAACACCAGCCCACACATATCCCCTACACTGCCCGAACAAGACTGCTCTGCCCTAAACCCTGAAACACCAGCCACAGCATGATCCCCTACACTGCCCGAACACCACTGCACTGCCCTAAACCCTGAAACACCACCCCCAGTCAAGACCCCCTACACTGCCCAAACACCACTGCCATAAACCCTGAAACACAACCCCCAGCCAGACCCCCTACACTGCCCGAACACCAATCCTCTGCCCTAAACCCTAAAACTCCACCCCCTGCACATCCCCCTACACTGCCCGAACACCACTGCTCTTCCCTCAACCCTGAAACACCAGCCCACACATATCCCCCTACACTGCCTGAACACCACTGCTCTGCCCTAAACCCTGAAACACCAGCCGCAGCACGACCCCCTACACTGCCCAAACACCACTGCTCTGCCCTAAACCCTGAAACACCTCCCCTGGATGACCCCCTACACTGCCCGATCCCCACTGCACTGCCCTAAACCCTGAAACACCAGCCCCAGCACGAACCCCTTACACTGCCCGAACACCACTGCTCTGCCCGAAATCCTGAAACACCAGCCCCATCACAACCCCTACACTGCCCGAACACCACTGCTTTGCCCTAAACCCTGAAACACCACCCCCAGCATGACCCCCTACACTGCCCGAACACCACTGCTTTGCCTTAAACCCTGAAACACCACCACATGCATGACCCCTACACTACCCGAATTATACTGCGCTGCCCTAAACCCTGAAACACCACCCCCAGCACAAGCCCCTACACTACCTGAACACCACTGCACTGCCCTAAACCCTGCAACACCACCCCCTGCATGACCCCCTACACTGCCCGAACACCACTGCACTGCCCTAAACCCTGAAACACCACCCCCAGCACGACCCCCCACTTTGCCTGAACACCACTGCACTGCCCTGAACCCTGAAACACCACCCCAGCACGACCCCCTACACTGCCCAAACACAACTGCACTGCCCTGAACCCTGAAACACCACCCCCCTGCATGACCCCCTACACTGCCCGAACACCACTGCACTACCCTAAACCCTGAAACCCCACCCCCAGCAAAACCCCCTACACTGCCCGAACACCACTGCCCTAAATCCTGAAACACAACCCCCAGCAAGACCCTCTACACTGCCCGAAAACCCCTGCACTCCCCAAAACCCTGAAACACCACCCCCTGCTTGTCTCCCTACACTACCCGAATTACACTGCGCTGCCCTAAACCCTGAAACACCAACCCCAGCACAACACACTATACAACCCGAACAACACTGCACTGCCCTAAACCCCGAAACACAACCCCCTGCGCGACCCCCTACACTGCCCGAACACCACTGCACTGCCCTAAACCCTGAAACACCACCACATACTTGACCCCCTACACTACCTGAATTATACTGCGCTGCCCTAAACCCTGAAACACCACCTCCAGCACAAGCCCCTACATTACCCCAACACCACTGCACTGCCCAAACCCCTGAAACACCACCCCCTGCATGATTCCCTACACTGCCCGAACACCACTGCACTGCCCTAAACCCTGAAACACCACCCCAGCACGACCCCCTACACTACCCGAACACCACTGCTCTGCCCTCAACCCTGAAACACCAGCCCACACATATCCCCTACACTGCCCGAACAAGACTGCTCTGCCCTAAACCCTGAAACACCAGCCCCAGCATGATCCCCTACACTGCCCGAACACCACTGCACTGCCCTAAACCCTGAAACACCACCCCCAGTCAAGACCCCCTACACTGCCCGAACACCACTGCCCTAAACCCTGAAACACAACCCCCAGCAAGACCCACTACACTGCCTGAAAACCAATGCACTGCCCTCAACCCTGAAACACCATCCCCTGCACGACCACCTACACTACCCGTATTACAAAGCGCTGCCCTAAACCCTGAAACACCACCCCAGCAAAACACACTACACAACCCTAACAACACTGCACTAAACCCTGAAACACCACCCCCTGCAAGAACCCCTACACTGCCTGAACACCACTGCACTGCCCTAAACCCTGAAACACCACCCCCACCAAGACCCCCTACACTGCCCGAACACCACTGCCCTAAACCCTGAAACACAACCACCAGCAAGACCCCCTACATTGCCTGAAAACCACTGCACTGCCCTAAACCCTGAAGCACCACCACCTGCACGACCCCCTACACTACCCGAATTACACTGCACTGCCATAAACCCTGAAACACCATCCCCAGCACAACCCCCTACACTGCCCGAACACCACTCCTCTGCTGTAAACCCTAAAACACCACCCCCACACATCCCCCTATACTGCCCAAACACCACTGCTCTGCCCTCAACCCTGAAAAAAACCAGCCCACATAGATCCCCCAACACTGCCCGAACACCACTGCTCTGCCCTAAACCCTGAGACACCAGCCCCAGCATGACCCCCTACACTGCTCGAACACCATTGCTTTGCCCTAAACCCTGAAACACCAGCCCCAGCATGACCCCCTACACTGCCCAAACACCACTGCACTGCCCTAGACCATGAAACACCACCCCCAGCACAACCCCCTACACTGCCCAAACACCACTGCTCTTCCCTAAACCCTGAAACACCAGCCCCAGCACGTACCCTACACTGCCCGAACACCACTGCACTGCCCTAAACCCTGAAACACCACCCCCAGCACGTACCCTACACTGCCCGAACACCACTGCTCTGCCCTAAACAATTGAAACACCACTGCCAGCACGACCCTCTACACTGCCTGAACACCACTGCAATGCCCTAAACCCTGAAACACCACCCCCAGCACGACCCCCTACACTGCCCAAATACCACTGCACTGCCCTAAACCCTGAAACACCACCCCCAGCATGACCCCCTACACTGCCCAAACACCACTGCACTGCCCTGAACCCTGAAACACCACCCACCTGCATGACCCCCTATGCTGCCAGAACACCACTGTACTGCCCTAAACCCTGAAACACAACCCCCAGCAAGACCCTCTACAGTGCCCGAAAACCACTGCACTGCCCTAAACCCTGAAACACCACCCCCTGCACGACCCCCTACACTAACCAAATTACACTGCGCTGCCCTAAACCATGAAACACCACACCCAGCACAACACTCTACACAACCTAAACACTGCACTGCCCTAAACCCTGAAACAGCACCCCCTGCTCGACCCCCTACACTGCCCGAACACCACTTCACTGCCCTAAACCCTGAAACACCACCCCCAGCATTACCCCCTACACTGCCCGAACTCCACTGCCCTAAACCCTGAAACACAACCCCCTGCATGACCCCCTACACTGCCCGAACACCACTGCACTGCCCTAAATCCTGAAACACCACCCCCAGCACGACACCCTACATTGCTCGAACACCAATCCTCTGCCCTAAACCCTAAAACACCACCCCCCCGCACATCCCCTACACCGCCTGAAAAACAATGCTCTGCCCTTAACCCTGAAACACCAGCCCACACATATCCCCCTACACTGCCCGAACACCACTGCTCTGCCCTAAACCCTGAAACACCACCCCCAGCACAAGCCCCTACACTACGCGAACACCATTGCACTGCCCTAAACCCTAAAACACCACCTCCTGCATGACCCCCTACACTGCCCGAACAACACTGCACTGCCCTAAACCCTGAAACAACACCCCCCGCACATCTCCATACACTGCCCGAACAACACTGCTCTGCCCTTAACCCTGAAACACCAGCCAACACATATCCCCCTAACCTGCCCGAACACCACTGCTCTGCCCTAAACCCTGAAACACCACCCCCAGCACAAGCCCCTACACTACGTGAACACCACTGCACTAAACCCTGAAACACCACCTCCTGCATGACCCCCTACACTGCCCGAACACCACTGCAATGCCCTAAACCCTGAAACACCACCCCCAGCACGACCCCCTACACTGCCCGAACACCAATCCTCTGCCCTAAACCCTAAAACACCACCCCCCGCACATCCCCCCTGCACTGCCCGAACACCACTGCTCTGCCCTCAACCCTGAAACACCAGCCCACACATATCCCCCTACACTGCCCAAACACCACTGCTCTGCCCTAAACCCTGGAACACGACCCCCAGCATGACCCCCTACATTGCCCGAACACCACTGCTCTGCCTTAAACCCTGAAACACCACCCCCACGGGACGGACCCCTACACTGCCCGATCATGACTGCACTGCCCTAAACCCTGAAACACCACCCCCAGCATGACCCCTACACTGCCCAAACACCACTGCACTGCCCTGAACCACCACCCACCTGCATGACCCCCTACACTGCCAGAACACCACTGCACTGCCCTAAACCCTGAAACACAACCCCCAGCAAGACCCTCTACAGTGCCCGAAAACCACTGAACTGCCCTAAACCCTGAAACACCACCCCCTGCACGACCCCCTACACTAACCAAATTACACTGCGCTGCCCTAAACCATGAAACACCACCCACAGCACAACACACTACACAACCCGAACACTGCACTGCCCTAAACCCTGAAACAGCACCCCCTGCGTGACACCCTACAATGCCCGAACACCATTGCACTGCCCTAAACCCTGAAACACACCCCCAGCATTACCCCCTACAATGCCCGAACACCACTGCCCTAAACCCTGAAACACAACCCCCTGCATGACCCCCTACACTGCCTGAACACCACTGCACTGCCCTAAACCCTGAATCACCACCCCCAGCACAACCCTCTACATTGCTCGAACACCAATCCTCTGCCCTAAACCCTAAAACACCACCCCCCGCACATCCCCTACACTGCCTGAAGAACACTGCTCTGCCCTTAACCCTGAAACACCAGCCCGCACATATCCCCCTACACTGCCCGAACACCACTGCTCTGCCCTAAACCCTGAAACACCACCCCCAGCACAAGCCCCTACACTACGCGAACACCATTGCACTGCCCTAAACCCTAAAACACCACCTTCTGCATGACCCCCTACACTGCCCGAACAACACTGCACTGCCCTAAACCCTGAAACAACACCCCCGCAACTCCCCATACACTGCCCGAACAACACTGCTCTGCCCTTAACCCTGAAACACCAGCCAACACATATCCCCCTAACCTGCCCGAACACCACTGCTCTGCCCTAAACCCTGAAACACCACCCCCAGCACAAGCCCCTACACTACGTGAACACCACTGCACTAAACCCTGAAACACCACCTCCTGCATGACCCCCTACACTGCCCGAACACCAATCCTCTGCCCTAAACCCTAAAACACCAACCCCGCACATCCCCCTGCACTGCCCGAACACCACTGCTCTGCCCTCAACCCTGAAACACCAGCCCACACATATCCCCTTACACTGCCCGAACACCACTGCTCTGCCCTAAACCCTGAAATACCACCCCCAGCATGACCCCCTATGCTGCCGGAACACCACTGCACTGCCCTAAACCCTGAAACACCAGCCCCAGCACGAACCCCTTACACTGCCCGAACACCACTGCTCTGCCCGAAATCCTGAAACACCAGCCCCAGCACGACCCCTACACTGCCCGAACACCACTGCTTTGCCCTAAACCCTGAAACACCACCCCCAGCATGACCCCCTACATTGCCCGAACACCACTGCTCTGCCTTAAACCCTGAAACACCACCACCCCGGATGACCCCCTACACTGCCCGATCACCACTGCACTGCCCTAAACCCTGAAACACCCCCCCCGGATGACCCCCTACACTGCCCGATCACCACTGCACTGCCATAAACCCTGAAACACAATATCCAGCACGACCCCCCACACTGCCTGAACACCACTGCATTGCCCTGAACCCTGAAACACCACCCCCCTGCATGACCCCTACACTGCCCGAACACCACTGCACTGCCCTAAACCCTGAAATACCACCCCCAGCAAGACCCCCTACACTGCCCGAAAACCACTGCACTGCCCAAAACCCTGAAACACCACCCCCCGTACGACCCCCTACACTGCCCGAACACCACTGCAATGCCATAAACCCTGAAACACCAACTCCGCACGAGCCCTTCACTGCCCGAACACCAATGCACTGCCCTAAACCCTGAAACACCAGCCCCAGCACGGCCCCCTACACTGCCCGAACACCACTGCTCTGCCCTAGACCCTTGAAACACCACCCCTAGCAAGACCCCCTACACTGTCCGAACACCACTGCCCTAAAACCTGAAATACCACCCCCAGCAAGACCCCCTACACTGCCCGAACACCACTGCCCTAACCCTGAAACACCTTCCCCAGCAAGACCCCCTACACTGCCCGAACACCACTGCTCTGCCCTAGACCCTTGAAACACCACTGCCAGCACGACCCTCTACACTGCCCGAACACCACTGCTCTGCCCTAAACCCTGAAACACCACCCCCAGCACGACCCCCTACACTGCCAGAACACCACTGCCCTAAAACCTGAAATACCACCCCCGGCAAGACCCCCTACACTGCCCGAACACCACTGCCCTAAACCCTGAAACACCTTCCCCAGCAAGAGCCCCTACACTGCCCAAAAACCATTGCACTGCCCTAAACCCTGAAACACCAGCCCCAGCACGACCCCGTACACTACCCGAAAACGACTGCACTGCCCTAAACCCTGAAACACCACCCCCTACACAACGCCCTACACTGCCCTGAACCCTGAAACACCACCCCCAGCATGACCCCCTACACTGCCCGAACACCACTGCTCTGCCCTAAACCCTAAAATACCACCCCCCACACATCCCCCTACACTGCCCGAACACCACTGTTCTGCCCTCAACCCTGAAACACCAGCCCACCCATATCCCCCAACACTGCCCGAACACCACTGCTCTGCCCTAAACCCTGAAGCACCAGCCCCAGCACGACCCCTACACTGCCCGAACACCACTACTTTGCCCTAAACCCTGAAACACCACCCCCAGCATGACCCCCTACACTGACCAAACACCACTGCTCTGCCTTGAACCCTGAAACACCACCCCCCGGATGACCCCTTACACTGCCTGATCACCACTGCACTGCCCTAAACCCTGAAACACCACACCCAGCGCGACCCTCCAAAGTGCCCAAACACCACTGCACTGCCCTGAACCCTGAAACACCACCCACCTGCATGACCCCCTACACTGCCAGACCACCACTGCACTGCCCTAAACCCTGAAACACAACCCCCAGCAAGACCCTCTACAGTGCCCGAAAACCACTGCACTGCCCTAAACCCTGAAACACCACCCCCTGCACGACCCCCTACACTAACCAAATTACACTGCGCTGCCCTATACCATGAAACACCACCCCCAGCACAACACACTACACAACCTAAACACTGCACTGCCCTAAACCCTGAAACAGCAACCCCTGCGCGACCCCCTACACTGCCCGAACACCACTTCACTGCCCTAAACCCTGAAACACCACCCCCAGCATTACCTCTACACTGCCCGAACACCACTGCCCTAATCCCTGAAACACAACCCCTGCATGACCCCCTACACTGCCGGAACACCACTGCACTGCTCTAAACCCTGAAACACCACCCCCCGGATGACCTCCTACACTGCCCAATCAACACTGCACTGCCCTAAACCACCACCCCAGCACGAACCCCTTACACTGCCCGAACACCACTGCTCTGCCCGAAATCCTGAAACACCAGCCCCAGCACGACCCCTACACTGCCCGAACACCACTGCTTTGCCCTGAACCCTGGAACACCACCCCCAGCATGACCCCCTACATTGCCAGAACAACACTGCTCTGCCTTAAACCCTGAAACACCACCCCCCCGGGACGGACCCCTACACTGCCCGATCACGACTGCACTGCCCTAAACCCTGAAACACCACCCCCAGCATGACCCCTACACTGCCCAAACACCACTGCACTGCCCTGAACCCTGAAACACCACCCACCTTCATGACCCCCTACACTGCCAGAACACCACTGCACTGCCCTAAACCCTGAAACACAACCCCCAGCAAGACCCTCTACAGTGCCAGAAAACCACTGCACTGCCCTAAACCCTGAAACACCACCCCCTGCACGACCCCCTACACTAACCAAATTACACTGCACTGCCCTAAACCATGAAACACCACCCCCAGCACAACACACTACACAACCCGAACACTGAACTGCCCTAAACCCTGAAACAGCACCCCCTGCGCGACCCCCTACACTGCCCGAACACCACTGCACTGCCCTAAACCCTGAAACACCACCCCCAGCATTACCCCCTACACTGCCCTAAACCCTGAAACACAACCCCCTGCATGACCCCCTACACTGCCCGAACACCACTGCACTGCCCTAAACCCTAAAACACCACCCCAGCACGACCCCCTACATTGCTCGAACACCAATCCTCTGCCCTAAAACCTAAAACACCACCCCCGCATATCCCCTACACTGCCTGAACAACACTGCTCTGCCCTGAACGCTGAAACACCAGCCCACACATATCACCCTACACTGCCCGAACACCACTGCTCTGCCCTAAACCCTGAAACACCACCCCCAGCACAAGCCCCTACACTACGCGAACACCATTGCACTGCCCTAAACCTTAAAACTCCACCTCCTGCATGACCCCCTACACTGCCAGAACAACACTGCACTGCCCTTATTCCTGAAACAACACCCCCCGCACATCCTCATAGACTGCCCGAACAACACTGCTCTGCCCTTAACCCTGAAACACCAGCCAACACATATCCCCCTAACCTGCCCGAACACCACTGCTCTGCACTCAACCCTGAAACACCACCCCCAGCACAAGCCCCTACACTACGTGAACACCACTGCACTAAACCCTGAAACACCACCTCCTGCATGACCCCCTACACTGCCCGAACACCACTGCAATGCCCTAAACCCTGAAACACCACCCCCAGCACGACCCCCTACACTGCCCGAACACCAATCCTCTGCCCTAAACCCTAAACCACCACCCCCCGCACATCCCCCTGCACTGCCCGAACACCACTGCTCTGCCCTCAACCATGAAACACCAGCCCACACATATCCCCCCTACACTGCCCAAACACCACTGCTCTGTCCTAAACCCTGAAACACCAGCCCCAGCACGGCCCCCTACACTGCCCGAACACCACTGCTCTGCCCGAAATCCTGAAACACCAGCCCCAGCATGACCCCTACACTGCCCGAACACCACTGCTTTGCCCTAAACCCTGAAACACCAGCCCCAGCATGAACACCTTACACTGCCCGAACACCACTGCTCTGCCCGAAATCCTGAAACACCAGCCCCAGCACGACCCCTACACTGCCCGAACACCACTGCTTTGCCCTAAACCCTGAAACACCACCCCCAGCATGACCCCCTACATTGCCCGAACACCACTGCTCTGCCTTAAACCCTGAAACACCAACCCCCCGGACGACCCCCTACACTGCCCGATCACCACTGCACTGCCCTAAACCCTGAAACACCATCCCCCGGATGACCCCCTACACTGCCCGATCACCACTGCACTGCCATAAACCCTGAAACACAATATCCAGCACGACCCCCCACACTGCCTGAACACCACTGCACTGCCCTGAACCCTGAAACACCACCCACCTGCATGACCCCCTACACTGCCAGACCACCACTGCATTGCCCTAAACCCTGAAACACAACCCCCAGCAAGACCCTCTACAGTGCCCGAAAACCACTGCACTGCCCTAAACCCTGAAACACCACCCCTTGCACGACCCCCTACACTAACCAAATTACACTGCGCTGCCCTATACCATGAAACACCACCCCCAGCACAACACACTACACAACCTAAACACTGCACTGCCCTAAACCCTGAAACAGCACCCCCTGCGCAACCCCCTACACTGCCCGAACACCACTTCACTGCCCTAAACCCTGAAACACCACCCGCAGCATTACCTCTACACTGCCCGAACACCACTGCCCTAATCCCTGAAACACAACCCCTGCATGACCCCCTACACTGCCCGAACACCACTGCTCTGCCCTAAACCTTGAAAAACCACCCCCAGCATGACCCCCTACACTGCCCGAACACCACTGCACTGCTCTAAACCCTGAAACACCACCCCCCCAGATGACCCCCTACACTGCCCAATCAACACTGCACTGCCCTAAACCCTGAAACACCACCCCGGCACGAACCCCTTACACTGCCCGAACACCACTGCTCTGCCAGAAATCCTGAAACACCAGCCCCAGCACGACCCCTACACTGCCCGAACACCACTGCATTGCCCTAAACCCTGGAACACCACCCCCAGCATGACCCCCTACATTGCCCGAACACCACTGCTCTGCCTTAAACCCTTAAACACCACCCCCCCGGACGGACCCCTACACTGCCCGATCACGACTGCACTGCCCTAAACCCTGAAACACCACCCCCAGCATGACCCCTACACTGCCCAAACACCACTGCACTGCACTGAACCCTGAAACACCACCCACCTGCATGACCCCCTACACTGCCAGAACACCACTGCCCTAAACCCTGAAACACAACCCCCAGCAAGACCCTCTACAGTGCCAGAAAACCACTGCACTGCCCTAAACCCTGAAACACCACCCCCTGCACGACCCCCTACACTAACCAAATTACACTGCACTGCCCTAAACCATGAAACACCACCCCCCAGCACAACACACTACACAACCCGAACACTGCACTGCCCTAAACCCTGAAACAGCACCCCCTGCATGACCCCCTACACTGCCCGAACAACACTGCTCTGCCCTCAACCCTGAAACACCAGCCCAGACATATCCCCCTACACTGCCCGAACACTACTGCTCTGCCCTCAGCCCTGAAACAGCACCCCAGCACAAGCCCCTACACTACGCGAACACCATTGCACTGCCCCAAACCCTAAAACACCACCTCCTGCATGACCCCCTACACTGCCCGAACAACACTGCACTGCCCTAAATCCTGAAACAACACCCCCCGCACAGCCTCATACACTGCCCGAACAACACTGCTCTGCCCTTAACCCTGAAACACCAGCCAACACATATCCCCCTAACCTGCCCGAACACCACTGCTCTGCCCTAAACCCTGAAACACCACCCCCAGCACAAGCCCCTACACTACGTGATCACCACTGCACTAAACCCTGAAACACCACCTCCTGCATGACCCCCTACACTGCCCGAACACCACTGCAATGCCCTAAACCCTGAAACACCACCCCCAGCACGACCCCCTACACTGCCCGAACACCAATCCTCTGCCCTAAACCCTAAAACACCACCCCCCGCACATCCCCCTGCACTGCCCGAACACCACTGCTCTGCGCTCAACCCTGAAACACCAGCCCACACATATCCCCCTACACTGCCCGAACACCACTACTTTGCCCTAAACCCTGAAACACCACCCCCAGCATGACCCCTACATTGCCCGAACACCACTGCTCTGCCTTAAACCCTGAAACACCACCCCCCGGACGACCCCCTACACTGCCCGATCACCACTGCACTGCCCTAAACCCTGAAACACCACCCCCCGGATGACCCCCTACACTGCCCGATCACCACTGCACTGCCATAAACCCTGAAACACAATATCCAGCACGACCCCCCACACTGCCTGAACACCAATGCACTGCCCTGAACCCTGAAACACCACCCCCCTGCATCACCCCCTACACTGCCCGAACACCACTGCCCTAAATCCTGAAACACAACCCCCAGCAAGACCCTCTACACTGCCCAAAAACCACTGCACTGCCCTAAACCCTGAAACAGCACCCCCTGCTTGACCCCCTACACTACCCGAATTACACTGCGCTGCCCTTAACCCCGAAACACCAACCCCAGCACAACACACTATACAACCTGAACAACACTGCACTGTCCTAAACCCCGAAGCACCACCCCCTGCGTGACCCCCTACACTGCCCGAACACCACTGCACTGCCCTAAACCCTGAAACACCACCCCCAGCAAGACCCCCTACACTACCCAAAACACCACTGCCCTAAACCCTGAAACACCACCCCCAGCACGACCCCCTACACTGCCCGAACACCAATCCTCTGCCCTAAACCCTAAAACACCACCCCCGCACATCCCCCTGCACTGCCCGAACACCACTGCTCTGCCCTCAACCCTGAAACACCAGCCCACACATATCCCTCTACACTGCCCAAACACCACTGCTTTGTCCTAAACCCTGAAACACCAGCCCCAGCACGGCCCCCTACACTGCCCGAACACCACTGCTCTGCCCTAAACCCTGAAATACCACCCCCAGCACGACCCCCTACACTGCCGGAACACCACTGCACTGCCCTAAACCCTGAAACACCAGCCCCAGCACGAACCCCTTACACTGCCCGAACACCACTGTTCTGCCCGAAATTCTGAAACACCAGCCCCAGCACGACCCCTACACTGCCCGAACACCACTGCTTTGCCCTAAACCCTGAAACACCACCCCCAGCATGACCCCCTACATTGCCCGAACACCACTGCTCTGCCTTAAACCCTGAAACACCACCCCCCGGACGACCCCCTACACTGCCCGATCACCACTGCACTGCTATAAACCCTGAAACACAATATCCAGCACGACCCCCCACACTGCCTGAACACCACTGCACTGCACTGCCCTGAACCCTGAAACACCACCCCCCTGCATGACCCCCTACACTGCCCGAACACCACTGCCCTAAATCCTGAAACACAACCCCCAGCAAGACCCTCTACACTGCCCAAAAACCACTGCACTGCCCTAAACCCTGAAACAGCACCCCCTGCTTGACCCCCTACACTACCCGAATTACACTGCGCTGCCCTTAACCCCGAAACACCAACCCCAGCACAACACACTATACAACCCGAACAACACTGCACTGTCCTAAACCCCGAAGCACCACCCCCTGCGTGACCCCCTACACTGCCCGAACACCACTGCACTGCCCTAAACCCTGAAACACCACCCCCAGCAAGACCCCCTACACTACCCAAAACACCACTGCCCTAAACCCTGAAACACCACCCCCAGCACGACCCCCTACACTGCCCGAACACCAATCCTCTGCCCTAAACCCTAAAACACCACCCCCGCACATCCCCCTGCACTGCCCGAACACCACTGCTCTGCCCTCAACCCTGAAACACCAGCCCACACATATCCCTCTACACTGCCCAAACACCACTGCTTTGTCCTAAACCCTGAAACACCAGCCCCAGCACGGCACCCTACACTGCCCGAACACCACTGCTCTGCCCTAAACCCTGAAATACCACCCCCAGCACGACCCCCTACACTGCCGGAACACCACTGCACTGCCCTAAACCCTGAAACACCAGCCCCAGCACGAACCCCTTACACTGCCCGAACACCACTGCTCTGCCCGAAATTCTGAAACACCAGCCCCAGCACGACCCCTACACTGCCCGAACACCACTGCTTTGCCCTAAACCCTGAAACACCACCCCCAGCATGACCCCCTACATTGCCCGAACACCACTGCTCTGCCTTAAACCCTGAAACACCACCCCCCGGACGACCCCCTACACTGCCCGATCACCACTGCACTGCTATAAACCCTGAAACACAATATCCAGCACGACCCCCCACACTGCCTGAACACCACTGCACTGCCCTGAACCCTGAAACACCACCCCCCTGCATGACCCCCTACACTGCCCGAACACCACTGCCCTAAATCCTGAAACACAACCCCCAGCAAGACCCTCTACACTGCCCAAAAACCACTGCACTGCCCTAAACCCTGAAACAGCACCCCCTGCTTGACCCCCTACACTACCCGAATTACACTGCGCTGCCCTTAACCCTGAAACACCAACCCCAGCACAACACACTATACAACCCGAACAACACTGCACTGCCCTAAACCCCGAATCACCACCCCCTTCGTGACCCCCTACACTGCCCGAACACCACTGCACTGCCCTAAACCCTGAAACACCACCCCCAGCAAGACCCCCTACACTGCCCAAAACACCACTGCCCTAAACCCTGAAACACAACCCCCAGCAAGGGTCTCTTGCTTCTTCCTGCACACCTCTTGCCTCGTTTTGTACCACCTTTCCCTCTTTTTGTACCTCTCTTGCCTCTGTCTGCACCCCTGTTCCCTCATTCTGCACCTCTTGAGCCTGTTTCTGCAACTCTTTTGCCTCTTTCTTCAGTTAACTTATCTCCTTCTTCACCTGTGTTGCTTCTTTCTGCACTTCTCTTACCTCTTTCCGCACCCATCTTGCCTCTTTCTGCACCCCTGTTGCCTTATTCTGTACTTCTCTTGCTCTTTTCTGTACCACTCTTGCCTATTTCTGTACCCTTCTTGCCTCATGCTGCACCCCTCTTCCCTCTTTCTGCAACTCTCATGCCTCTTTCTGCACCTCTCTTTGCACCATTGTTGCTTCTTTCTGCACTGCTCTTGTTCCATTCTGTACCTCTTTTGCTTCTTTCTACACCCCTCTTGTCTCTGTCTGCACTGGTCTTCCTTCTTTCGCCATCTCAATTATCTCCTTGTGCACCTCTCTTGTCTCTTTCTGCACTTCTGTTGCCTCTTTATGTACCACTGTTGCTTCTGTTTCCTCCTTCTACATTTATGTTGCTTCTTTGTGCACTTCTCTTGCCTCTTTCCACATTTCTGTTCTTTCTTTCTGTGCCCCTCTTTCCTCTTTCTGCACCTCAGTTGCTTCTTTCTGTACTTCTCTTGTTTCTTTCTGCAGCTATCTTGCTTTCTTCTACTCCCATTTTGCCTCTTTCTGCACCCATGTTCCCTTTTTCTACATCTCTCCTGCCTGTTTCTGAAAATGTCTTGCCTTTTTCTGCAGTTCTCTTGCCCCCTTCTGCAGCTCTGTTGCTTCTTTCTGCATTTCTCTTGCCTCTTTCTGCACCCCTCCTGTCTGCCTCTGAACCTCACTTGTGTCTTTTTGCACCCCTCTTGCCTCTTTGTTCTCATCTCGTTCCTTTTTTCTGCACCTCACTTGCCAGTTTCTTTACTTCTCTTGCTTCTTTCTGCATCACCGTTGCTTCATTCAACACTTCTCTTGCCTCTTTCTGTACTTCTCTTGCCTGTTTCTGTACCTCTCTCACTCTTTCTGCACCTCTGTTGCTTCTTTCTGCACATCGCTTGCCTCTTTCTGCATCTCTGATTCTTCATTCTGTACTTCTTTTGCCTCTTTCTGCACCTCTCTTGCCTCTTTATGTACCTGTCTTGCCTCTTTCTGCTCTTCTCTTGCCTCTTTCTACACTTCTCTTACCTCTTTCCGCACATTTCTTAATCTTACTGCACCTCTCTTGTTTTTTTTCTACAATCTTCTTCTTTCTGTACTTCTCTCACATCTTTCTGTATTCAAATGGGAAGTGCAAGCTGTCAAGTTTAAAGGTCTGCATGTTCTCATGACTGAGGTATATGTCTACTTGCACATTTATTCTCACGTGTATTATGCATCTGAAGATGATAGGTTAAAAAGTGGGTACGTTCTCCTATAGTTGGTCAAATCTTCTTGGTTCTGCTCTGTCATTCAGTTTCACAGGCAGACATGTCTTATGTATATATGTGTTATTGAGCCCCTCAAATACACTATTGAGTACTCATGTGCCTTGTATTATGAGCAGAAAGTAATACATTCTGAGCTAACTATAACTCGCACCCCTCAATGCACTGCTGACGATGTCACACATTACATCACTAATGACATGGTCAGCGACATCACTGAGGACATCACTGTGTCCTGAGGGAACTTATAGTGTCCCCACTCACATCCATGCACCATGTGCCATGCATGTCACGGTGCATGGCACGGGAAACAACCTTTACAGGGCAGTCATTACATCGCACTACCTTTACATAGCAGTCATTACATCGCAACATCCTTTACATCGCATGTCGTTACAACGCAGCCATTACATCGCATGTCACTACAACACATGTCATTATAACACATGTCACTACAACGCAGGCATTACATCGCAAGTCATTTCAATGCATACCATTACAACGCATAGTACTCTTGCACTATCCAACACTTACCCTACTGTTGCACTCACTGGAGCTAGAATAGTAATTTTTACCCCTACACTATCCAACACTTACCCTACTGTTGCACTCACTGGAGTTTGAATAGTAATTTTTACCCCTACACTATCCAACACTTACCATACTGTTGCACTCACTGGAGTTAAAATAGTAATTATTCCCCCTATACTATCCAACACTTACCTTAAATGCGATGTAATGGTATGCATTGTAATGGTATGCATTGTAAAGGTATAATGCGATGTATTGGAATGCGTTGTAAAGGTAGTTTCTGAAAATGGTATGTAATAGCATGCAATGTAAAATAATGCGTTGTAAAGGATGTTGCGATGTAAAAACTGCGTTGTAAAGGCATGCGTTGTAAATGTATGCATTGTAACATCATACATTTGCATGGCACATGGTGCACAGACATGCAGAAGGTGCTGAACAGCACCAACATGTGCTGCAGACCTTTCCCATGACTGCTACATGCCCCACCTTGTTTCCAATCCCCAGCCCGGTGGTCAAATTGTAATACAGTGGTTGGACCTCCCACTTGCTTGTTGGCAGTCTCCCAACAACCGCAATAATGGCCTGCAGTCCAACTGACCAGTATCGAAATGATCCGCTATTTGTTGAAATAAAGAAATATTGAAAAAGGGTAGGAAAAAAAGCCATTCATGATAATATTTTCATCTTGGTGGCTGATTTAAAAAAGCATTGTATCATTACATTCACTAGACCCTTTTGGTTGTAGTGGTATATAGGGTTTGTAGGTTTCCTGGGAACCTGAGGTATTCAGAGCCAACAACTAAGCTGCACCGTACAATGTTCTTTTCATTGAGCACTGAGTATAGACCAATTCATATGGTGAAAAATGTAGTATAAAAAATAGGTATCAAGGTAGCCTATGTATGGACACTAGATATAGAGTTTGGGAGAAGTGGTTATTTGACCATCTTTGAATTTGTGGGTAGAGCATATGATCTATAGGGTATTTTTCAAATTTATGTCAGTGTGTATTTTCCTTCCACACCAACTTAAATTTTGAAGCTACAAATGCATCAAATACCATTTTGTAATAACAAATGTCCTAGTATGCTTTGCTCCCAGGTGTACACCACATTTTTCCACTCAAAATTGACCAATTGTTTGCAAAGTGGGTAGCTTAGGATTTTGGGCTTTAGCTCAGTTGGGACCTAAGTGAACCTAGAAAGCCTGTATATTTTAAAAACTAGATAAATAGGGGAATCCAGAATGGGGTGACTTGCATGTCTCTCACCTGATTGGTTGACCCAGAATTAATTGGAAACCTCAAACCTTTATTACAAAAACACATTTTCCTCACATTTCAGTGATGGAAAGTTGTAGAATCTGAAAGGAGCCACAATCTTCCTTCCGCCAAACATCCCCCTAAGCCTTCCAATACAAATGGTGCCTCACTTGTGTGGGAAGGCCTAGCGACTGCAACAGGAAACAGCACAAATCCATCACATTTTTCCACTCAAAATTGACCTGTTTTTTCCAAAGTGGTAGCGGTGGATGTTGGGCCCTAACTCAGGTTGCTCCAAAGGAAAACTAGCATACCTGCAAACTAGAAAAATAATGGAGTCCATGATAGGGTGCCTAATGTGAATCCCACAAGGGCTGTTTACCTGGAGGGCCATGCAAACCTCAAGTGTTCCCTTAAATTACTATTCTTTTCTAACTTTTCTGTAATGGAAACTTCTGGAATCAAAAAAAATCCTACCACCCAGCATTACCCCACTGTTTCCACTAAGCATGCTGCCTCAGTTGTGTGGCTATGACTAGTGCCCATGAGAAGAACAGGTCAGACCAAGGTCAAAGCGAGTCCTTACGTGTGGACTTCTATTGACCTTAATTTAACCTGTTCCAGCGTAAAAGGGGAACATTTGTGAAGAAAGGTGTATGATAACTAGTGATGTGTTATACTTCAGTATTCATTGACAAGCAAGTGTCTATATATGTGTTAGTGAAGTCCAGCCTTTACTGTTATCCAAGTTCTCAGCATAAAAGTCATCTCATTATTGGGTAATGCTTTAGAACAAAAGCTATATCCCTGAACTGGTAGAAGGGGAATGGGGATGAAGAAGGAACTCTTATGCTAGACATGGTGGGTCAGATTTTTATCTACAGACCAGCGTAAAATCCTCCTTATCCTCCTGCATTATTCTGCTTGTACTGGTGTCAGGACAGGTTAAAGGCTAACTTGGCTAACTTCCTATACTAAGCCATCTTATTTTCTATTGCAATAGGTTCAAGATAAGTTTACTGTCCTGCTTGTCTCTATTTGTGACCACAAGGATGTCAACCCTGTTTACACTAAGGTTACCTCCAGACTCAATATCAACCAATAAGTGCCATAATTAACCTTCTTATCATTGCTTTATCTATCCCTCAGAGCGTAACATCATAGTATCATTACTCCCTGACTCTATTGATAACTAGTACTACTGCAGCTGTTTATTCATAAATGTATATTCATACATGTCAAAATCACTGAAAGCCAGTATATGGTATAGCAAATATAAAATTGTCAATGTTTTGACACCAAACATCCAAAGTGTGTCTAACTACGTCAAAAGGAGTCTTCATCAGGTCAATAAAGGAAATATGTCACATGGCGATGCCCTTGGAATACGAGCGAGAGTCTTAAAATAAGATCTAAGAGGTCACCTATTCAAAAAATGACCTTTTCCAAAAATATAACTTGAGCTCACAACTTTTTCCCAGAAATAGTGTAATTACACATCCACCCAAATTAGTTGCTCTACATCTTCAAAATAAAACAGGGGGCACTTTCTTTTTAATATTATATCTTGTATCCACTCAGTTTCTGCCCCTAAGGGGTAAAAATCAGTAATCACCTCCATACTTTCGTCAGAAGGAAAGGATTTCAGTGAACTGCAATAAACGAAGATGCTGCCATAAATGTCTCCTTATCAGCTAAAGAGTGAACATTTTTGGGATAAGATTTATGAATGTATAAACAAAACTTTCAACATAGTCCTCCCTAAGGGAATTTTCCTATATCTTACTAGGCTTTCTGGACCCAAGGATCACACATGAGAATGATCGTTATTTGTTAGATCTTATTCTAACTTTGGCTTGTAAAATTGTACTCAATAAGTGAAAACATTCCAAAGAATTCTCCTTTAGGATGTGGCAGGAATGGTTTTCCTTCCTTAGAGGGGCTGACAACATCTCACTTCACGCCGCTCTTTGGCGTTTTCACATAGGAGATTATGGAGGTCCCTTGATGCCTTTTCCTTCACATACGATCCACCGTGAAAATTATCTCAATCCCCTATAGTGCAGTGCTTTTAATATGCCATGTCCTCTGTGGGACACCTTTAAATTTATTGTAGTTTTCTTACAAGACACATGTGAAAATTGTGTTTGATAGACCACCTATTTTTCTTTCCAGTTTCACTGCGACTACCATGATAATGCCCTTGAGTAACTTGCTGTTTTCTACTTTTTAAAATTTTTGTTTTTCAGTATTCTTGTGTTCACTGTAATGTTACCAATGTGTTTATCATTTTACCATTGTGTTTATTATTTATCTGTTCTTTACTTGAAAATTCAATAAAAACGATTTGAAATAAAAAACTGTTGAGAAGAAAGAGCTGCAAATCTAGATCACTCACTTCCCCAATGATGTTACCCTATGGTTGAGTCTCCTTCGAGCCGAGCAATGGAGAAGAATGGTGACCACTAGACGCATTTGCCTTTAACTACCTACCTTGTGTGTCTTTTGACCATAAAGCAACAGCATCACATGGGCAGGGGTTTGCTTTCTCTAACCACCATCTTCCTTGCCAGGTGCATGTTGTTGCAAACTGGTGCTGACAGGGAATACCAAGCAGCACTGACATGGATTTTAATCAGCTGCTGATAGAGTGACTAGGAGTAGACAGGGGATGTGCTTTGGAAATTGTTCAAAGGATGCTTTATGAGTATCAATCAGTCAATCAGGGACTTATAGAGTACACTACTCACCTGTAAGGGTCTCAAGGTGCTGGGGGGGGGGGGGTCGGGCAACTCCGAGATCATCCGAAGAGCCTGGTCTTGAGGTCTTTTCTGAAGGCTTGTAGTGTAAGGCCTCGTCTGATGATGAGGGGGAGTTTGTTCCAGGTCTTGGCCACGAGGTAGGATAAGGATCTGTCACCTGTTCTCGCTCTGTGGATGCGGGGGATTTCAGTAAGGGCTAGATCGGCGGAGCGGATGTTTCTCTCGAGGGTGTGGAAGGAGATTCTTTCATTGAGGTATTGGGGTTCGGTGTTGTTGAGGGCTTTGTAGGCTTGTGTAAGCAACTTGTGGGTGACTCTCTTTTCTATGGGGAGTGAGTGGAGGTCACGGAGGTGGTGGGTGATGTGGTTGTGTAGTGGGATGTTCGGGACAAGTCTGGTTTCGGCGTCTGGATGGTCTGAAGTTTGCAAAGGAGTGATTTGTTGATTCCGTCATAGAGATTCTTTCCGTAGTCCAGTCTGCGGTGATGAGTTCATGGGTGACGGTCTTCCTGGAGTTGGGGGGATTCATTTGATAGTCTTGCAGAGTATGCGGAGGGTGTTGAACCATGTGGAGGACACAGCGTTGATCTGTCGGATCATGGTTAGTGAGGAGTCGAGTATGATGCGAGGTTGTGGGCGCAGTCCGTGGGGGTGGGAAAGTTTCCGAGGGCAGGGGGCCACCAGGTGTCATCCCATGTGGTGGGGTGGATCCGAGGATGAGAACTTCAGTTTTCTCTGAGTTGTGCTTTAGGCAGCTGCTTTTCATCCAGGATGTGACGTCCTTCATTCCTTCCTGGAAACTGTTCCTGTTGATGAAGGGTTCTTAGGTGAGGGAGAGGATGAGCTGATTGTCGGCATAGGATACTATGCTGAGTCTGTGTTTTCAGACGATGTTTGCAAGGGGGGCCACATAGATGTTGAAAAGCATGGGGCAGAGGGAGGATCTTTGGTGTACCCGGCATCAGATCTCAGTGGGTTCGGAGAGGAAGGGAAGGAGTCTTATTCTTTGTGTTCTCCCGGAGAGGAAAGAGCTAATCCAATCTAAGGCAGTTACCTGTATGGCGGCGTTGTGAGGTCTGCTGGCTAGTGTGCTGTGGGAGGTGGGGGTCAAAGGCTGCTGAGAGGTCTAGTAGAATGAGGGCTGCAGTGTTGCCTTGATTGAGGAGGGTGCAGATGTCATCAGTGGCGGCTAGGAGGGCAGTTTTGGTGATGTTGCTAGTTTCTGTGAAGTGCGTTAGCAGGGTGTTGCTGATTTTCTCAACTTTGGCAGCAAAGGGGAGGAGAGAGATGGGCTTGTAGCTCTTGAGGTCCGTCGGGTATGCAGAGTGCTTCTAGAGGAGGGGTTTGACCTCATCACCTTTCCAGTCATCATGGAACGTGCCTGTTGTGAGGGTGCAATTGATTGGCCATCGTAGTTTTGGTGCCATGGCAGAGGCAAGCCTGTTGAAGCTGTGCAGCGGGCAGGGGTCAGTTGGTGCTCTGGAGTGGATGCTCTTCATAGTCTTTGCGGTGTCTTCTGTGGGGACCGGGGTCCAAGTGAGGAGGGTCGTCTTGGTGGCCTAGCAGGTGGAAGGTTTTGGGTCAGTGCCATGGTCTTGGTCATAGAGTGTCCTGATTTTGTGGTGGAAGAAGAAGCTGAGTTTGTTGCAGAGGTCCTGGGAGGGAGGGACGTTGATGGTTTCACTATGGGGGCTGGTGAATTCTTGTATGATGGTGAAGAGTTCCTTGGAGTTGTGGGATTTGGAGAGGATTTTGTCCTGAATGAAGTTTCTCTTCGTAGAACTTGTGAGTTGGTGGTGTGCCATGGTGGTGGCCCTGTAGGGGATGCTTGCTTCCGGGGTTTTGCTGTTTCTCCATGCTTTCTCCAGTCATCGGCAGGAGTGCTTGGATTCTCTGAGGTCTGTGGTGAACCAGGTGGCTTTCGTGTTGAGTCATCTGTATGAGTTCTGGAGGGGGGCAAGCATTATGGTGCAGTCAGCGATTTATTGGTGAAGGCCATTGGCTGCGGTGTTAGTGTTTGTTGTGGTAGGGGGAGAAGCGCAGCTGAGGCCAGAGGTGAGGTGCTCTTCAGTGATCTTGATCCAGTTTCTCTATGGGAGGCGTGGTGGCAGATGGTGTGTGGTGGGTTTCGAGAAGAAGTGGAAGCAGTGTTGGTCCCTCCCGAGAGGTTCCATGGTGTGACTGAACCGAATGTTGTTTCCTCCTGCGAAGATGGGTTAGGGTTGAGAGGAGTTGTGTCAGTCCAGTGTTAGCAAGCTTCTCAAGGAGGGGGGTGGAGTTGGGCTCGCTGAGGTTATCAAGGAGGAAATTCAGGTCTCCAAGCAGTATGTAGTCCGTGGAGGCGTGGGGTGCCATGTAGTCTGCGATGGTGTTGGTGAATGGGGAACAGAGGTCCAGGTGGTCTGTAGGCGAGTGTTCCTCTGAGTGTCGTTTTGGGGTTGGGCTGGATCTGGAAATGGATGTGTACTGTGGGGGCGAGGTGTCATCAGAGGTGGAGGTTGTTAGTCAAAGGGAGCTTTTGTCATTGAGGATGTTGGCGAGGCCTCCTCTAGGGCAGTTGGGGTGGTCTTTTCTCAGGATCTTGTACCCATCAGGGATGGCAGTTGCGATGTCAGGAGCGGAGCTGGCGTTCGTCCAGGTCTCTGAGAGGAAGGTGACGTCAGGTGAGAGGGTGTTGAGGAGGTCCCAAACTTATACTGTGTGTCCGTGCAAGGAGTGCACGATAAGGAGGTTGCAGCTCAGGGGTTTGGGTGCGCTGGCATACGGTGGGTTGACAGTAGGTGACTGGGTCCCAAAGTAGGTGAATGTGCATCGGCAGTGTCAGTAGGAGAATGGGCCTTGGGAGTTGCTCGTCATCGAGAGCTGTCTATTGTTGTTGTGTCCTGGGTTGAGTGCGTGGAGAGTGCGTGTAGAGTGCTGGAGTCGTAGTGGCGGGGGGTCGGAGGACCATGGGCCCTGGTGCTGGTTGCAGTCAGGTCATGCCCGGGAGCAGACGGGCTTGTCTTTGGCGCACCAGTGGCGCAGTCGCACAGTGGCAGCCATTAAGTAGGGGTTGGGGGAGGGAGAGCAGCTGGGAGGTGGGAGCAGGAACACACAGGGAGGGAGGGGCCACAGGGGCATCAGCGGCAGGAAAGGTAAAAAGGAAAATAGAGGCAAACAGCAAAATGAGGAAAGAAGGCAAAGACAGAAAAAGGCAAACTATAGTGCCGGGTGACTGGAGAGTGGTGTAGAAGGGTGGCAATATGTGAGGCTTTTAGTGTTACTGATTACTGATGATAAGCTTGGACAGCTTGGACAGCTGTGAAACATTGATCCACCTCTAAAAGTCCCCGTCAATCATCTGATTCCAGTTCTACAGATCTGGACTTCAATTATTTTTTCAAAATGAGGAAAGCTACAATTTCTTACAATGTTTTTGATTACATTCATAACTGAATCTCTGGGCACTGACTCCAATGATCCCTCCACTGCACCCACACAGCCCATCACTCATACCGAGTTAGGATTTGTGGATAATGGTTCACACACACACAGGACTCTGTCAACCGGAGATCAGGGCTCATAAATGTGTAATCAAGGAATATCAAAGTCAAAAGGTACAAGAGAAGGTATTCATTACTGGAAAGCTCTGTATGCACGTCACAGATTAATAATCTGGAGTATTTGTTCTAGCTAATAAAAAGTTCCTTATCGCAATGTTTTCCATTCTCTCTTTGTGAAAATGCCCAAATTAGCACATAATGAAGTGAATGTGGCCAAACTTGAACATAACTTTGCTGTGACGTTGTGACTGTGATTGACATGCTGATGAGCAACAGTGTATCAGTGCCTCTCTCCACTCCCTCCCCTGTAGCCCAGCACTCTTCCCTTACTCCTACCCAGACTTTAACCCTCCCCAGCTCTCCTACACCCCCTGCCTCCTTGTCACCCTGCTTTGCACTGAGCTTTGGCTGATGGGCTACAAGGAGGAACAGAAGCTGCTAACCACACTTCGGGCTGAGCTAGCGGCCCAGACATGAGCTTGGCCTGGAGGCAGCCATGTTGCTGCAATGGCAGGCCCAGCAGCACTAGCAGCAATCATGACTGGTAAGAAGGGGGCTCTGTAGGGGATGAGGTAGTGCCAGTGGGGATAGGGAGGGATCTCCCTCAGGTCTAGGTTAGTGTGGTTGAACGCTGGGCATCGCCCCAGCAAGGCAAGAGGAATCTGGTCTTTACTCTTTATAACAGAGTAGATATTTAAAACAACTTTTTTCCCCTAATCGTTTGTTGTTCTTGTGATCCTCTGCTTGCTCTGCCTTGGAGCAGGTTTCCTATTCCATTTCCAACAGTGATTCTTGGACGGGGCGGAAACCCACGGAATTCCACTGAGTGTTTATGCATAGACACCCCATGTCAGGAAATAAGGGATACCAAGTTGGGTGGAAACACTTGGCTAGACCCTATCTTCTACGGGAACCTATACTGTATTCTTGTGTTTAGAGGTAAAGGAATGCTTCCACTGGGAATGAATGAACACTGTAGCACAATTCTGCACATTCCGGATTTGTAATGGGGCACCTCCACGCTGATGGATACATACTGGCAGTGCGGCAAGTTTGCCTACACTCAGCTCATCCATGGATGGTGCAGTCTTTGCTCCCTCATAACAATACACATCACAACCCTTGTTATTCCTGGAGAAGAACTATCTGATTTGCACCAGCAACCGCTGAGGAAGAAGACAACATTGCTGCATCAGGCTTGTGAATACTGCAGAGCATTTGAGCTGATCTCATTACAAGAACATTACAGAAGAATTCAGACTGTTCCAGGACACACATGTATCGGCAGGAGGGAACATTCCCTTCTTCACTGTGCAGACAAGAGCGAATGTCTGCAGGTTACAGATCAGCAGGTGGGAGTTGAAGAACACTAAGCACTGCCTTAATTCAATCAAGGAAGAACTGAGAGGAATCCACCACATGGTGATGAAATATTGGTATGTGTCAGAATTAATGACCGCAATAGAGAGAGAGGTGTGTGCAAAATGGTGTGTCCTGCTGAACATTTATCCTAGGGAGTGACCTGAATAATGGGACATTGACTCTTGCCATCTAAGCACTGCACCATTCACAAAGAGACATACGTAAGGAGGGAGATGCCCCTGAGCAGGAGTAGTTCTTGAATTGGTGTCTTGGCTCCTCCCATGGCTTTCCAAACTGTGCACTTCATTGCTACTTGTTTTCATAGTGTTCTTGGTTGTGTGTGGTCCCATGCAGGGGAGTTCCTTCCATAAAAATGAAGTCCTTAAATTGCATAGATTGCAAGTAGTAACGGTAAAGACAGGATTACAACGGTCCCTCAATAATGTAACTGTCATTAAGTATGGATTTGATAGTGTAGATGAAAATTCAACTAGAGATGGGAATGTTAATATTGAAAAAGTTAATGTCAATGTGAATTACAATACATTCACATACAAAAACTTAAATTGCATCTTTATTGATTAATTCACCTGTTGTGAACTCCACATCAACTACAACTCAGAAATACATAGATAGGAAGGCCCTGGGACCCAGGCCGGGGGGGTCACTAATTGACAGATCGCGGGTGGGGTAGCACGTGGCCAGCTGACAACTGTGAGAACAGGAAATACCAGATCAATCCCAAAGAGAGGTGCAGCTACAACACAATGGTCTAGGGAGATTGGCCCCAATAAAGCACACATGGCTGACGGGGTGCGCGCGTTCCTCAAACATCATAATGTCAGATGCCACATGAAGTTTGGAACACTTAGCCAATCAGGACACAGCACACACAGTATATTAAGTGATAACCCTCTCCCCATGCCGGACATCTGGAAACACTATCTACGGGCTGCATTGTGTAGTGGCCCTCCTATATTCCTTATCCAAAACATCAACTTATGGCTCCAAAGACAGTCTGAATTCCTTTCCAAAAAATACTGGTGAAACCATAATATTACATTTAATGAACTGTACAAAAATCTATGTGAGGCTTATTGTACATGGAGACAGTCCTCAGACCTTATGCCTGTACTGTGCTACTGGCCACACTGTTTAATTCAACAAACTGTTCATGTTTTGCCAAATGCCTCTTGTCTCTTGTTTTTTCAAGGTATTTCATGTTCAAGCAACAATTCTATTTTTCTAAATTGGTGTGGGATTGTTCTTGTGTTATGCTTTCACTGTATTACTGTTTGTGTGTTGCATTAATACTTTACACAATGCCACTAGGTTAAGCCTGATTGCTTTTTTGTGCCAAGATACCCAGGGTTAAGCAAAGGTTAAGCACAGGTTAGTATAGTGACTTTTATGGTTCATCCTACAAGGCATTGTGGCTGTTGATTGATAAAGGCTCACACCCCAGTGAACTAACACCCCAATTTCTCACAGTGTGGATCAAGAGGGACAGGTTACCCCACCATCCATGCTATCAATCTTGTGGATTGGCGAAACAGGATTTCTGCTCCATTCTTTATTATCTGCAGCAAAAGTTTATTTACCTGTGATGTTTAAGTATAGTAGTGCATGAAGAAAAACTTTACTAATTCTCGAATCCCCATACTGTGACTATTTGTTATCACTGAGGACGTTTTTTGGGTAATTTCTTGAAGTACATTGATTCATCCGTTTGTATTATAATATATTGTTCTTGTTTTAATCATGTTTGTATTGTTTACATTTATGCAATTTGTTTATGTATTTATATAATACTGCTTGTGGTTTTAAGTGCAATCTGTGGATGCACTTTAAAGACTAAGGGGTAGATTTACAAGGCCCTTGCGCCACTTTTGCGTCATTTTTAACATGGGAAAAGTGACGCAAAAGTGGTGCAAGGGCCATGTAAATAAGCCCCTAAAAAAATAAATATTAACAAGTCGATTTAAGTACACCATGATGCCAACAAGGCAGGGTGCATGGTATTCAAAACTAGGAATGTAGAAATTTTTATGTTAACATGTTCTTACAGTGATTAGCACCCAAAAGCTATTTTCACTGTAGAGAGTCGGACTTTGCAAATAGTTAAACACTTGAAAGCTAGATTAAAGACTTGTGTTTGCATCTCCAGTTATGGAACAGCTAGAAAAATGATTTAACAAAGATTTTAACATATTTTTTAAAAGCCCAACTCACAGGTGATACTGAATTATTCATAAATATTAAGTTACCTTTACCCTGCCTGAAACTCCAGAAGGTTAATTCACATGAGCCTTCTGTCACCCATCTGGTTAATGTCCCTGAAAGAGGTGTGAACTCAGACATTGGAGCAAAGAGGACTGAGTGCTGGAAGGTGGTTTTATTCCTATGGCAGTTGGGCTGTTTGGGCTGTAACTAGGAGCTTCATTTACTTTGCAGGTGCTTCATCTGTCACACACAGATGTCAGATGATACCTGTACAGACTCCCTCTTTTGGCCTCCCACTTAGGCAGGCACAAAATGCAATGGGGATGAGCTGCCCCAGAACTGATTTGGAGTGATTGCAGAGGAGGGGTTGCGTAATATCCCGGCCACATCTGTGGGTGGGCACACATTGTCAGCACAAGGGGAGAAGGGTGTCACCATTTTGGATTATAGTGGGGAGGGCTGCGGTTTGATTGTTCTTAGTAGGACAGGCAGGACCTATAGCAAAAGTTGGCAGGGTAACCCCTTTGATCTCTCAGCCCACCCACAAGCTAGTCTCAGGCATAATTGGGGCAGGCCTCAGAACATTACTAGACCTAAGGAGGAACAGATGGGGAAATACCTGACATCTGTGACTATGGAGGGGCCTTAAAGGCCTGGACCTCCTTCCAGTTTTACTCAGTACAAAGAAGTGAACTTCAGGGTCAGAGGTCTGACCTCCTGTTTAAGCTACAAGGTCACAGCAAGCTACAAGAGGACTGAAGATTTCCAGCTGACTAGTTCCATCTGAACATGACCTGGATCCTGCCAGTGGCCTTTGCTTCAGTAATTCTTGATTCCCAAGTCCTGTTGCTGAGGTTCTGAAACTTTTGGCTGTGTCCAGCTGGACTTATCCTGCCCCCCCTGAAAACCTGGGACAAACAGTGCGTTTTCTCTGGATGGAAGATTCAGGTTTCTCCCACTTGGAGCTTCTCCACAGCAGGAAATCTAATGCTGAAGGACCGACTGGAGATGGTTTCCAGCCTCGTGAAGCCCTTTTCGGCTGCAGCGCGCTGCTTCGCCCCACTAAAGAGTTTTAACTTCCTCTTTTTAAATTAAGCCCTGAGGTAAAACCTCTGAACAGGTGAAACTTGGTTTCTGTATCTTTTTTTTTGGTGTTTCACTGTTGACTTGAAGTTAGGCTTAGATCCTTGTTTACTGTGACCAGTTGACTGCAGTAGGCATTTAAATATTTTGGGGCTATTTCATTTAGAATATTATAAATCAATTTTTTGTCATCTTGGTGTCATTTTATTTATTAAAATGTTCTCTAATTATCTAATTTTGTTTGGGATTTTTATTGTGTTATGTTATTACTTCATTACTGTTTTAGTACTACATAATTACTTTGCGCATTGCCCTGAGTCAAGCCTATCTACTCTGTGCTTTTGCTACCAGGAATTTGTATGCAGGTTAATTTATCAACTTTGAGAATTTACCCTGACAAGGAGTGAGATTATCAAATAAAGGGGGGTAGTCACCCAGGGGCAGATTTACAAGAAAGTCGAGCATCTGTAGAGATGCGTCACTTTCCCTGCACCACCCTGAGATACCCTTGCGCCACCATGGATGTGCCATAATTACAATACGGCGCACAATGGAGCAAGGATTGACATATGCGTCAGAAATTCTGACGCATCTGTTGGGGCAAAAGTCACGCATTGCTGGAGTGGTGTCGCAAGCATGACACAACTCCAGCAATGCATTTTGAGGCCTATTTCCACTACACTGCGTCACTACTTACGCCTGCTTCAAGCAGGCGTAAGGTTTTGATGCAGTGGCATCCTAGAAGTGACACAGTTAAATCTTGTAGATTTCACTGCATCACTTTTACGAGGCTTTCCTGTGTGGGAACACCCATCCTGCATACATTATACCTGACGCAGGTATAATGTATCACAAAGCTGACGCAACGGCGGTGCAAAAGTGTTGTAAGGGGCTTGTAAATCTGCCCCCCAGTTTCTTACAACTTCCATTTCAGAGACTAAGTTCAAAGTTAAAATCATTGTCCTGCATGACCCACTTGGTGTCTCCAACCTCTGCTTCAGCACAGTTGTTTTGAAATCCTTCCTAGGTCCCTTTTAGCCATCAATTGTTGTTCAATCGTGATTTACTCTGTCTAGGCATTTATTTGCCCTACAGTTTGAAAACACTTTGGGCCTGATTCACAAAGGCATATGAAGACCAAAAGTTTAAGCTTAGACCTGAAGTCTAAAGGCTTGATTCACAAAAGTAAACTTAGACCATAAGTCTAAGTTTCGACCTGAAGTCTAGGTTTAGACCTAAAGTCTAACTTTACCCCTACTAAAGTTAGACTTTTGGTCTAAGTTTAGTTTGTGAAGAAGGTAACACACTCTTCTTGAAGAAACTGTGCTTTATTAGTTGTAAGGAACAGACCCCTGGGACACATCTGCTTACAAGTCCAACTGCAACTCCTCTGCTCTCCTCCCAGTTTACAATCAGATAGATGTTGCTAGGGGACCGCAGTGTTCCATTTCATCATGACAATCCATGGTAACTAACAACAAGGTAAACTATGTAGAATACAACACATCTCCCCTCTTAAAAAAATAAAAAAAATAAAACTATGTACATACGTAATCTTTATATCTTGAAGGCATTGTACGTTGTCTTACATTTGTTCTGACCTTAGCAACAGGCAATCCAACAGGATCAGTATTAACTCTGCATGCAACAATATTTTGTTGAGTACTTGGAGGCGTAACAATTTCAGTGTCGGAGCATGGTGATACCTTCCTAGTGTTCCACCAATTTCCATCATCCAACTTAACACTGTTACCCTTAACAACAATAATCTTTTTGGGAGTAGACCATTTAGAGTGACCCTTTTTTGCCTTGTCTCCAACAAATACTCTCACAAACATTCCTTGCATGAAACAACGTTTTGGCTTCACAATGTTTTCATTAAAGCGATCACAATAATTTTTTTGATATTTTTCTACTCTATTCCGCATTTCCTCTAAGTTTGCATTGTATATTCCAGCTCTATTCATCCAAGGTGGCACAGCCACAGAACAAGGAATCCTTCCTTTAAGTAAGGAAAAAGGTGTTTCTCTTGTCACTGAATGTGGAGTTGTGCGGTACGACCACAACATATCCTTGACACACTGCCTCCATAGCTCTTTGTTTTTGCATGCTAATTGAATACATTCAATCAGTACTCTGTTGAAACGCTCCACCAACCCGTTTCCCCTCGGATGATAGACTGGCGTGGTAGTGTGTTTAATTCCCCACATCCTCAGAAAACTCTCAAATTCATCTGATATGAATTGGGGTCCATTATCTGTAACAAGTTCAGTGGGGCAACCTTCCCTTCTAAAAATGTCTTCACAAAATGAAATAACACTTGCAGCCTTGACCTCTTTAACAAAGGCAACTTCTGGCCACTTTGAAAAGTAATCCACCATAACTATGGAAAATCTCTCTGATGCATTTAAGATATCGAAAGGTCCACATATATCAATGGCTAATTTATCCCATGCACCTTTAGGCATGGGCGACGCACTTATAAAGGTTTCTTGAGAAGAGTGGGTCTTGTCGCTACAAGCACAAGCCATGCAATCTCGAACAAAACGCTCAATCTGCACATCCATACCAGGCCACCAAAAATCTACTCTGATCCTTCTCTTCATAGCTGACATTCCCCCATGCCCTTCATGCATGATGTTTAGTAATCTGTTTCTTAATTTCTCAGGAACCACTAATCTACTACCTCTCCTAGGTAGACCTTTTATCACATTCAACTCAGACCATATCAATTTGAAGGGATTTAGATCCTTATGTGCCTTCCATCCATGTTCACAACTTAAGGCTTTTATAACCATGTCTAGTACAACATCTTCCTTCATGGCCTCCTTCCACTCAACTTCACTGATGGCCGTACACACATCCTTTATTTCAGCAACCATCCATTCATCATCTTCCTCCTCATATGTATTTTCTAACGGTAGTCTAGATATGCAATCTGCATTTACATTCCTTACACCTGGAATATATTTCACATCAAAAACATATTCTTGCAAACGGTATAACCATTTTGCTATTCTGGGAGTGGCCTTGCTTGCACCTCTAGTGGAGAATAGATCTATCAAAGGTTTGTGATCAGTATGTAATTGGAACTTGGTTCCCCACACAAATGTCCTAAAATATTGTATACCCCACCAACATGCTAAAGCTTCTTTCTCAATGGTAGAATAAGAGTGTTCTGCCCCTTTTAGTGTGCGGGACGCAAACGCCACTACCCTTGTGCATCTGGACTAATACTGCACCTAATCCATTATTACTGGCATCAGTAATGATGATAGTTTGGTCATTAGGGTCAAATGGCCTTAACGACACAGCATTTATGATGCATTTCTTGATAGAATCAAAATTTTCTTGACATGCTTCAGTCCACTCGAATTTGGCACCTTTCTTCATTAAGTTCCTAAGCTCTTGTACCTTGTCTGAAAAATGGTGAACAAATTTCGAGTAATACTCTGCTAACCCCAAGAATGACCTGAGTTGATCTCTATCTCTTGGGGCGGGAGCCTTTTCAATGGCTTCAACCAAACTACGTTTTGGTTTTACTCCCTCACTGGACAAAGTATGACCAAGATAGTCCACCTCATTGACTCCAAAATTGCATTTTTCTAATGCAATCGTGAGACCAGCTTCAGAGAGTCTGATGAGAACCTCTTCCAAGATTAAATCATGATTGTTTTCATCACTCCCCCATACCAACACATCATCTTGAAAAACCACTACATTTTTAAGACCGGTTAAAATAGATTGCATCACCCTTTGGAAGACAGCTGAAGCGGACGCTAAACCAAATGGCATGCGCTTAAACTGAAAAGCTCCTTCTGGAGTAATGAAAGAAGTGATGTGCTTGGAGTCTTCGTGTAATAGTATTTGATGGTATGCATTAGATAGATCTAACGTGGTGAAATATGTTCCCCCTTTGATAGTAGCTAGCATTTCGTTTATTCGTGGGAGAGGATACCGATCTATCCAGATATTGTCATTTACATCTCTCAAATCAATGCACATCCTAATATTTCCATTAAGTTTTCGGGCCAAAACTACTGGACTTAGCCATTCAGACGCCTCAATTCGCTCAATAATATCTTCGTTACACAATCTGACCAATTCATTTTTAAGTTTTTCTCTTAAAACCAAAGGTACATTTCTTACTTTATGACCTTTAGGGGTAGCATCTACTTTCAAAATAATTTTGTGTTTGAATTTTTTCAAACACCCTAATTTTTCACTGAATAAATTGGGAAATGTATTAACCCATTTGGAAGTTGTGCTCGGTGAGGTTAGCAAAACCTGTTGGGGATTATTAGGATTCAATACTATATTGAGTGCTCTCTGTTCCTTCCATCCTAAAAGAGATCTTCCTTTTTTTACTACAAATAATTTTGCTGTTATCTTCCTGTATAAAAAACGCATCTCAGTTTCTATACAACCTAACACAGGAAGTTTTTCCCCACAATACCCCCCTGGAAAAACATCGGTAGGCTGCAATTCATTCAAGTTACCACCTAAACCTTCCCAAATAAACTTGTCTATAATAGTAAATGGGGAACAAGAATCTGCCCATACATGTACATCCTTGTTCTTAATTTTGATGATGCATTTGGGAGGGCGATAACTATCTTGTTAGTTTCACATTTGAGAACTTGACTTGATTCAATGACCATAATTTCAATATCCTCATTCTCACCCTCACTATCATAGAACAGCTCCTCCTTGTGAGGCATATTATCTTGAACGAATGCATTGACAGACTTAGATGTCGCAGAAGAACTTGCACTTCTACCCCATCTTGCAAAATGCCCTAACCTTTTGCATTTATGGCACCTTGTTTTAATTGCAGGACAATAGGTAGCATCTGCTGTGTGTTTCGGGCTTCCACACCTATAACAAACTTTAGGTTTAAATCTCACACCTTCTAGTTTGTTGAGAGATATAGGTTTTGCTTCCACTTTTTTTGTATTCCTTTTTATGTTGTGTATAGTGTCATCTTCTTTTACAATTTTTGGGGAAGGTGTATTTAACTCTTTTACGTATCTGGAAGTGTTTTCCATCCGTTTGGCTACTGACAATGTTTTATCTAAAGAGGGATCCTTTCAGGGGAACAACCTTTACAACGCAACTTTTACAACGCACTACCTTTACAACGCATTTTTTACAACGCATAATCCATTACAACGCATGACATTACAACGCATGACACTACAACGCATTTTTAAAAACTACCTTTACAACGCATTCCATTACAACGCATACTACCATTACAACGCATACCATTACAACGCATAATATTACACTACACTATCCAACACTTACCCTACTGATGCACCCCCTGGAGTTAGAATAGTAATTTTTACCCCTATACTATCCAACACTTACCCTACTGATGCACCCCCTGGAGTTAGAATAGTAATTTTTACCCCTATACTATCCAACACTTACCCTACTGATGCACCCCCTGGAGTTAGAATAGTAATTTTTACCCCTATACTATCCAACACTTACCCTACTGATGCACCCCCTGGAGTTAGAATAGTAATTTTTACCCCTATACTATCCAACACTTACCCTACTGATGCACCCCCTGGAGTTAGAATAGTAATTTTTACCCCTATACTATCCAACACTTACCCTACTGATGCACCCCCTGGAGTTAGAATAGTAATTTTTACCCCTATACTATCCAACACTTACCCTACTGATGCACCCCCTGGAGTTAGAATAGTAATTTTTACCCCTATACTATCCAACACTTACCCTACTGATGCACCCCCTGGAGTTAGAATAGTAATTTTTACCCCTATACTATCCAACACTTACCCTACTGTTGCACCCCCTGGAGTTAGAATAGTAATTTTTACCCCTACACTATCCAACACTTACCCTACTGTTGCACCCCCTGGAGTTAGAATAGTAATTTTTACCCCTATACTATCCAACACTTACCCTACTGTTGCACCCCCTGGAGTTAGAATAGTAATTTTTACCCCTATACTATCCAACACTTACCCTACTGTTGCACCCCCTGGAGTTAGAATAGTAATTTTTACCCCTATACTATCTAATACTTACCTTAAATGTAATTTAATATAATGCGTTGTAATGGTATGCGTTGTAAAGGTAGTATGCGTTGTAATGGCAATGCGTTGTAAAGGTATTTTTTAAAAATGCGTTGTAGTGTCATGCGTTGTAATGTCATGCGTTGTAATGGATTATGCGTTGTAAAAAATGCGTTGTAAGTGCATGCGTTGTAAAAGTGTGCGTTGTAACGTCATACATCCATCCTTTCAACCTAATAGTTTTTCCTGTATTTTTAAATTAGACATTCTATTAATTAGTTGGTCCCTAATTAGATCATCCCTCATATCATTAAGTTTACATGTAACGGCCAACATTCTTAAATTTGCTACATATTGTTCAATGGTTTCTCCTGCTGCCTGTACGCGTGAAAAAAATTTGTGTCTCTCCACCACAACACTGACTTTTTTTCCAAAGTTCTCCTCCAATGCTTTCAACGCAACTTCAAAGATGTCAATGTTGCTGTCTCCAGAAGCTTCACTATCAGCGCTGGTTTCAGTTACAATGGCTTCCATTGAAGGTAATGTTTTTAGAACATTTCTTCCCTCCAAGCCTAAAAATTGTTTTAAGATCGCTAATTTTCTTTTTGAAACGTAGTCATCACCCCCAATGGCTTCTAAATAAGTTTCAAAGGTTTCATTCCAGTGCTCCCATAACATGCACGGTTCACCAGGACTCGGTAGAAAATAAGGTGGTGCTGGAATCACCTGTGACGACATTGTTTGATGAAAAAAAAATACACTTTGCTCCAGACGGCAGAATGGAGAACACAGCGCGAGGAATGCTTCCGAAGAATCTAGGTACGTGCGTGTATTTTTTTAAATAATCCAATATGCTGCTTAGAGGAATCTGCGCATCCAAGCGAAGGAAAAAGAAAACCCTCGATGGCAAAGTATAATCCCTCGACAACAAGTGCACTCAGCAAAGCAAGTGCGCGTCTGCAACAGCGCGCACGTAGCTGGGAGCCAGCGCTCAACAGAGTAGACGCTTATACTCAATTGTGACACATCGGCACAGCTTGATCCACGGTCCAAACTTTAAGCGTGTCTCCACAGTCCATAGTACCACATCCACCAACTAGGTGAAAATTTAGAACGAACCTTGTAACTTTACACGCATAAGTGTCGATTCCGATCCTGTAAAAACCGGGTACGAACCTTCGGACGGAGCATATTCTCCGTCCGACTCGTACCCGGTCAAAAAACATTACAAAAATGCAAGTACGATTCGTATGGAAACACTATTTCCGTACGAATCTTACAAAACACCGACCAAACAAAATAAACACACAAATGTGATCCGGGAAAGCGCCGACGTGACGTTGGGACGCACTCAGGCAGCGTTACACGAACCAGGAAGTACGATCCGTACCGACGTCACCCCGCACGGATTATATTTTCCGGCTGCCAAAAACTGCCGGGAAATCAGGACGACGCGCACAAGGAGCACCTGTACGCGACGGACAGCCATGGACCCGAACCTACGTGTCATCCCGGCCCTCATAGCAGTCCACCTGCTCTACAGGTACCGACGCAGACGCCGCAGAAGGTCAGAACCACACCCAGGGGCAAAGAGGGGGCAGGGGCAGGAAACATAACCCCCACCCATGTTACAAGTCATACATGCCCTGCACATACCTGACCTCCAGGGCCTGGTCACTTCGAGGGGGTGGGGGCGTGTCCAGCAATGCCAGCGTCCGCCACAACGGAAGTGGGTGATGACGCGAACCGCCAACACAACAATCCCGGTACGTACCGTACACACGCCTTAAGAGCGTGGGTACGGGCCGTACCACGCCCACCCCTACGTCACCCCAACAATGGCGGCACGGCCCGTACCCACGTTCCAAAGGCCTGGGTACGGGCCGTACCAGCATTGTTGGGGTGATGTAGGGGTACGCGTGGTACGACCCGTACCCACGCTCTGAAGGCCTGGGTACGGTGCGCACCCCTACGGCACCCCATTGGGGGTCCGCACCGTACCCATGCCTTAAGAGCGTGGGTACGGATCGTACCACACGTACCCCTACATCACCCCAACAATGCTGGTATGGCCCGTACCCAGGCCATTGGAACGTGGGTATGGGCCGTGCCGCCATTGTTGGGGTGACGTATGGGTGGGCGTGGTACGGCCCGTACCCACGCTCTTAAGGCGTGTGTACGGTACGTACCGCCACGGCACCCCATTGGGGGTCCGCACCGTACCCATGCTTCAAGAGCGTGGGTACGGATCGTACCACGCGTACCCCTACATCACCCCAACAATGCTGGTACGGCCCGTACCCAGGCCTTTAGAACGTGGGTACGGGCCGTACCGCCATTTTTGGGGTGACGTACGGGTAGGCGTGGTACGACCCGTACCCACACTCTGAAGGCCTGGGGACGGCGCAGACCCCTACGGCACCCCAACATTGGGGGTCCGCACCGTACCCATGTCCCAAAGGCATGGGTACGGCCTGTACCCAGGCCTGCAGAGCGTGGGTACGGGTATGTATGAAGCGTACCCCCACCCGTGTATGTATGGAGCGTACCACCACCCCACCAGTGTATGTCCGGAGCGTACCCCCACCCGTTTGTGTATGGAGCGTACCCCCACCCATGTATATATGGAGCGTACATGGCCAGACATAGGAGGGGTGGGTGCAGAGTCCCCCCAGCAGTGCCCAGACATAGGAGGGGTGGGTGCAGAGTCCCCCCAGCAGTGCCCAGACATAGGAGGGGTGGGTGCAGAGTCCCCCCAGCAGTGCCCAGACAGAGGAGGGGTGGGTGTCTATCACTCCCAGCAGTGCCCTGACACAGGAGGGGTGGGTGCCTATCACTCCCAGCAGTGCCCAGACATAGGAGGGGTGGGTGCAGAGACCCCCCAGCAGTGCCCAGACATAGGAGGGGTGGGTGCAGAGTCCCCCCAGCAGTGCCCAGACAGAGTAGGGGTGGGTGCAGAGTCCCCCCAGCAGTGCCCAGACATAGGAGGGGTGGGTGCAGAGTCCCCCCAGCAGTGCCCAGACATAGGAGGGGTGGGTGCAGAGTCCCCCCAGCAGTGCCCAGACAGAGGAGGGGTGGGTGCCTATCACTCCCAGCAGTGCCCTGACACAGGAGGGGTGGGTGCCTATCACTCCCAGCAGTGCCCAGACACAGGAGGGGTGGGTGCCTATCACTCCCAGCAGTTCCCAGACATAGGAGGGGTGGGTGCAGAGTCCCCCCAGCAGTGCCCTGACACAGGAGGGGTGGGTGCTTATCACTCCCAGCAGTGCCCTGACACAGGAGGGGTGGGTGCCTATCACTCCCAGCAGTGCCCAGACATAGGAGGGGTGGGTGCAGAGTCCCCCCAGCAGTGCCCAGACATAGGAGGGGTGGGTGCAGAGTCCCCCCAGCAGTGCCCAGACATAGGAGGGGTGGGTGCAGAGTCCCCCCAGCAGTGCCCAGACAGAGGAGGGGTGGGTGCCTATCACTCCCAGCAGTGCCCTGACACAGGAGGGGTTGGTGCCTATCACTCCCAGCAGTGCCCAGACATAGGAGGGGTGGGTGCAGAGACCCCCCAGCAGTGCCCAGACATAGGAGGGGTGGGTGCAGAGTCCCCCCAGCAATGCCCAGACATAGGAGGGGTGGGTGCAGAGTCCCCCCAGCAGTGCCCAGACATAGGAGGGGTGGATGCAGAGTACCCCAAGCAGTGCCCAGACAGAGGTGCCTATCACTCCCAGCAGTGCCCTGACACAGGAGGGGTGGGTGCCTAACACTCCCAGCAGTGCCCAGACATAGGAGGGGTGGGTGCAGAGACCCCCCAGCAGTGCCCAGACATAGGAGGGGTGGGTGCAGAGTCCCCCCAGCAGTGCCCAGACATAGGAGGGGTGGGTGCAGAGTCCCCCCAGCAGTGCCCAGACAGCATCGGAATCCAAGAGAAGGTGCTAGAATGGATCATCTCCTTCCTCGCCGGAAGGACACAGAGAGTCCGCCTCCCCCGTTCAGATCAGAAGCCACCGAAGTCATCTGCGGCGTCCCCCAAGGCTCCTCGCTCAGCCCCACCCTCTTCAATGTCTACATGAGCCCCCTCGCGGCCATCGCACGCCAACACAACCTCAACATCATTTCGTACGCCGACGACACCCAGATGATCCTCTCCCTCACCAACGACCCCGCCACAGCCAGAGCCAACCTACACGGAGGGATGAAAGATGTAGCCGAATGGATGAAGAACAGCCGCCTGAAACTAAACGCAGATAAGACGGAAGTCCTCATCCTGGGATCATCACCCTCCGCCTGGGACGACTCCTGGTGGCCCCCCGCCCTGGGCAGCGCACCCAAACCTTCGGACCACGCACGCAACCTGGGCTTCATCCTGGACTCCTCCCTCTCATTGACCAGACAAGTCAACGCCGTCTCCTCGTCGTGCTTCAACATTCTGCGCATGCTTCGAAAGATCTTCCGGTGGATCCCCACCGAGACCAGGAAGACGGTTATACAGGCCCCCGTCACCAGCCGACTGGACTACGGCAACGCCCTATATGCCGGAACGACTGCCAAACTCCAGAAGAGACTCCAGAGGATCCAGAACGCCTCAGCAAGACTCATCCTCGACATCCCCCGACACAGCCACATCTCCGAACACCTGAGAAACCTGCACTGGCTCCCAGTCAACAAGAGAATAACGTTCCGACTCCTCACCTACGCACACAAAGCCCTACACAACCAAGGCCCGAGATACCTGAACAACCGCCTCAGCTTCTACACACCCACACGCCAGCTTCGCTCGACCAACCACGCCCTCGCCGCCGTCCCCCGCATCCGAAGAGCCACCATGGGAGGAAGATCCTTCTCCTACCTGGCCGCCAAGACATGGAACTCCCTCCCGACCCACCTCCGACAGACGCAAGACCACCTCGCCTTCAGGAAGCAACTCAAGACCTGGCTGTTCGAGCAGTAGCGGACCCCCACCCCCGCCCTCCCCAAGCGCCTAGAGACCCTCCGGGTGAGTAGCGCGCTATACAAATGCCTTGATTGATTGATTGATTGAGGAGGGGTGGGTGCCTATCACTCCCAGCAGTGCCCTGACACAGGAGGGGTGGGTGCCAATCACTCCCAGCAGTGCCCAGACACAGGAGGGGTGGGTGCCTATCACTCCCAGCAGTGCTCAGACATAGGAGGGGTGGGTGCAGAGTCCCCCCAGCAGTGCCCAGACAGAGGAGGGGTGGGTGCAGAGTCCTCCCAGCAGTGCCCATGGAAAGAAAGGGGTGGAGTACACACAGATACAATGCCCACTATTGTCAGTCAGGTGCTCAAAGACCCTGCAGAACACGAAACACATGTGTGCGAGGCTGGGAGTACACACATGCATAGGGCGTAAAAGGGAACATGTCCACATGAAGGCATGTCAATGTACTCCATACACTAGTACAGTAACCACCAAGGATGCCACAAATGATGCAGGTGGAGACATTGCTGAGCAGGCATGGCCAAAGTTGAAGGGATCCATCACACACCCAGGATATGTAGACACAGCTCAGCACAACAATTGGGAAACAGCCTGCAGGGAATATGTCAGCGTCCACAGAGGAAGGAACACACCTTGGGACAATATCACCATACAGTAAGAGCACACATGACCAAAGATTATTTGCAGAGCCCTTGTGATGCTACACAGATACCAGGGTCCACCCCATGAGCAGCACACTACAACATTTCACAGACACCTAACACATTATCACCACCCCAAACCATGGAGCAGCACCACCAACAGCAAGTCCAGGAAAGCATTAGTGTGCAAAAGAAAAACAAAAAGCTTTATTCAGCATGCAAAAGAAATTGGTTTAAATGTCCACTATTTACAAGGCCCATAGGCCAGGCCATCAGCAAAGTCCTGGGGGGGGGGTACACATCGGGACGTGTGTCCCCTAGCTTGCCTGCACAGTTCACATGTCCATTTCATCCACAGAAGGGGGGGCATCATGTTGGGGGGAAGGACCAGGCACCGCAGGGACAGGAGGGGCAAGGGTAGGTGTTGTGGGTGCAGGGACGGACGACTCCAACACAGGGGGTGGGGCAGCGCCAAAGGTGGATTCGAGCACGGCGCTGCAAACTACTGTCAGGTCGCCCAGCGTCTCCCCTGCACCCGAAGGAACCACAGGCCCCAAGGAGGGGGGGGGGTCGGAGGGATGGGTCGCAACGCCACTGGGGGAGGGTGTGGACAGGTGGTGCCACACTGGGGCTGATGGACACACTGGGCAGGACTGACCCTGTGTCCGACTCTTGGCCAGGAGAGCTGAGGGGAGTGGATTTGGAGGGAGTGGCTTGTGTCGAATGTGGACTACCATTGTGGCTGCGTGTCTTACGTTTCCCCCCGACCCAGTGGGTGTGCCTACTTCACCCTGTGTGTGCGTGCCAGGAGGTGTGCGCTTTGCCTTCCCTGGTGGTGTGGTGCCTGTGTCTGGTGGGGTGCGTGCATGGGGACGTCTGGATGTGCTTGGGACAGGCATGGGAGTGGGAGGTGTGGATGGTGCAGGGGTAGGGGGGGGCGTAGCGCTGCAGGAGACCCACTGCTGCAGTCAGTGTCGAGTCTATGGACCTCAGCAAGTTGCATTGGTCAGACTGCGCAGCTGCGCAGCTGAAATGCCCTCCATGTATGCCTCCATCTGGTTGAGCACTCGGCTGTGGCCATGGAGGACATTAAGCATCGCAGTCTGACCAACCTGCAACTGCCGCAGGATGTCCACAGACTCGGCATTGGCGGCAGCAGTGGAGACAGGAGCAGGGGGTGCGGTGCCTGGCAAGAAGGAGACACGTGGTGACCTAGCACGGTGGGAAGGGACACGAGCAAGTGGGAGGCCGGTGATCGGAATGGAGGGGGCGGGTATTGATGGAGTTCTGCTGTCAGCTGTGGGAGCAGCCTCCGCCCCCTCGGAGAGCTCAGCCTCGGACCCGTCTGCGTCATAGTCGGTGGTGGTTTGACTGGACATGTCCTCCGCCACACTCCCCTCGGCCTCCGTGCCACTCGATGTTCCAGCCAACTCAGCACTGCTGGCACTGGTGCTCGCTCCCTCCTCACGGTCCGTGCCAGTGTCTCCCTCGTAGTCCCCCGACGATGCTGTGGGCAAGGTGAAGAGACAGGAGAAATCAGACACCTGTATACATATGTCACATGAGTCAACTCTACATAGGTCACAGTGCATAGCCTGAAAAGCAACAAGAGTAACATCTACAATACAAGGTACATATGTAGGCCCTGCAACATACAGTTTGTTGACCCACCATGCCACTGAGAAAATATGCAAATAACTTGATATCAAATTGTACAGAGGAGCCAGGCTCTGGTGACAATCTAGCACAGCATCTGCAACACACAGCGTAGCCAAAAAAGGGATGAGCAGGAACCATGTCTATTAACCCTTGGGGCATGCTGCAAAGGTAATACTGAAAACCATGGCCAACATGACTGGGTCACTGCACCTTGAGTGTTTGTCCACACAAACATCACACACTGGCCAGACCGAGCAAGGAGACTTCAGGTTTGGACATGTAGGCCTTGCCCGCACCAACCCCCCCTACCTGAGACAATGTGATTGAGACAGAGGAAGTACTTACACCTCTTAGTCTGGGATAAAAACACATGGCCTGCAATAAATCCTGATTGTACACAAACTACCCCTGGTGCGCCTGTCCACATATATCATTGACAAACAACCATCCTCAGAAAGTTGTACCAAGACACACAGGCACTGGCCCCTGTGAGTATGCACCAGCTAAATTAGGTCACCCTGTACAGTGGACACATGTAGCACAGTATACGTAAATACTAATGAGGCCAGGGTACAATGCCACAGGGCCCAAACTATGCTGAAGACACAGAGAATGTCCACATTGTCTGATAACACACATGATACCTAGGAAAAGGTGCCCCAGGGGACTGTAGTGGCCACACAACTCCATGGCCCTGGATGGCTATGACTGGAACACAAGCCACCATCCCTGCACTATGCATATTTCACACTCAAGCACATCATGTCAGAGGGCACAACATTCGACATGCATGCAGTAAGGCAGTACACATGAAACACACACTCCCATGTCGGGACTCAGCATCTGTGGCAACTAACATGGACCCCACAATGACAGAACTGACCAGGGCACAGGCAACGTCCCAAAACCTGTTACACACCACCCCCACACATGATGCTGCAAGCATTGGGCACTTGGATTAACTGGCAGCCTAGAAAACCTTGTGCAAGAGTGACTACACACAGACCAGGGAACACATGGCAAGGAGGGGAAGGGAGGAAGAACAGCACCGCTTTACTTTGGGGAACAGGATATGCACTGCACATTTAAACCCCGGCAGTGTATCCATGCAACTGCGCACTTCCAAAAGCTGGTCACACACAACAAACACACATGTACCTACCCCCTTCCTGCTGCTGCTTCTCCGCTAAGCGCCTGTCCAAGTCAGGGAAGACCACCGCCAGCACACGCTTCTGGATGTGGGTCAGACGCCGGCGCCCACGGTTTTTGTGGCTCTCAGGTGAGTCCCCCAGCAGGACCCGTGCGATCCTCCGCGTCCAGCACCGGATATCCTGCCAGCGTTTCCTCACCTGGGCTAGGCGCCGATTCCGACCATCCGTCCTCCTCGCGGCACTGACGGCTCGCTTCCAGATCTCCCCCTTGGCACAGACGCCTACCTGTGAGGATGCAAAAGTGACAATACATCAATCCACCTTATCAATGACACAGAGACACACATATTAAAAATTATGCATGTTTGAACAGGCCATAGTATGCAGCCAACTCATTGCACCTTTGTCATAGTGACATCATCCTCTTGGGAATGGGCTAATGCAGTAGGTGCCATTGAAAATACACAGGTGGCATGAGGGGTGCAACACAATCAATGATGCAGGCTCACACTGTGCATCACAAGCTCCAACAGGAATCTGAACAGTACCCCTAAGCAGTCACATGCCCCAGCCCACTTACGCTACCTCAGCAGAGTACACAGACACACACAGGCACTGAACAATCACCTGCCATTGGCAACTGCCGCTACAAACCTCACTCTGCACATGTGCCATTAGACTGGGGGTGTCACAGATGTGGGGCTGTCTTAGCACGGCAGACATCCAGCACTGCTCCCTGCTCACATCAGATGGGCAGGGTATATCCATCCCTCATGCAGCTGGGGTGCAACACTCCACATATGCACACACCCACATGACAGGGGACTCACACACACACACCAATGTCCAGGGGATGACCGCATCATTTGGACACTCTCACCACAGGTACACTGAACAGACACACATCTGTGGGTACTGGCATCTGTCACCCTGGGGGGAGCACAGACTCACATCAGGACTGTAGAAACAACATTTCCAGGAGGATTAGGCAGTCCAAAAGCGGCATGCACCATGCAGTGATCGTCACAGTAAGCACTATGCAACTGCGTAGTGCACACAGGAACTACAGCATGCTCTGCATGGGAGACATGAGCCCTTCCCCCCCCTGGGACCCACTATTAAGAACCCTGCATGTCTGTCACATCTGGACACATTGCCAGAAGTCACAGCCACAAAAAAGGGGCACTGTCTAAGCTAGTGGACTCTGCACTCACCTGCTCCCCTGGTGTCCCATACAGGCAAGGGTACTGTGGGAGGATGACATCCACCAACGCCAGATTCTCCTCCATGGTGAATGGCTGTGCCCTCTCCACAGACCTGGACATGGTGCCCGAGGAATCACGAGCAGCAGCAGTGTTGTGGAATGAAAGGATGTGCAGGCAAGTGCTCTCTCAAGGGACCTGGCTGCCTTATATCTGCCTTGCTGGCCTGTTTCATTTACAGGAGTACAGAGTGATTGGTCAGTCACATTTGTATCCTACGTGTCCTCCAATCACTTTAAAACTACCCCAGTGACAGGCTTTGCATGGTTTAAAAATTGAGCATGATGTCAAGTCAACAACCACATTGCAACAAAGTATATTGTCTCCAACCGACTTCTGCTGGCCACATGATGCAAAATTCAAACCTGAAACTCGGTCTCCATGACAACCAGCATGCATTTAGGCCCCTATACTTGTCCCTCATGTGTCCCCTATGCCATTCCTATGTGAAAACACAGGTACGGTGCGTTCCACAGCCCTAGAGCACCCCAAATGCATTGCAACGGACCGTACACGCGTGTGTACGGTCCCCATCAATATGGGAGTGCTCGCGTATGCGTACGCCATAGTGATAGGGACCGTACACACGCGTGTGTACGGCCCGAACTACTATGGCGTACACGTACGCGAGCACCACCATAGTGATAGGGACCGTACACACGCGTGTGTACGGCCCGAACTACTATGGCGTACACGTACGCGAGCACCACCATAGTGATAGGGACCGTACACACGCCCCCAGAGCATATGTACGGTGCCTTTCACACGTGACAGTGGTGACAGGCGGCACACATAAGGGAATTGAGCTGTCATACTTGTCCAAGGCTGGACATCAAGGCATTGTCTGTGCAGTACTACATGTGTTGGGCAGAGGGGTGTCAGGCTGTGATGTGGCACATTACTCCTGAGGTGTGATGCCATTAGATGTGTGATGAGCTGTGTACTCATGTCATGTGTGATGGTGCACTGCGTGGCAGACATCCCCTTCACTCCTTTGACATGTGGGCATGTAGTACAGACTAGTGAAGCAATGCGTCACTGACATGGCACAGTCACCAACACCCGCAACTGTCCCATGATGGCAGGTACAGGGGTTTTTACACCTGGCAGGTGACTACCCGCATTGCACTATGTGAGTATGTCATGTGTGTGTCGTGTGTTCCCATAAACTTGATGTTGGTGTTCGGTCAAATGCATCTGCAGTTGCTGCAACCAACATGTGTCTGTGTGTAGATGGCCATGGCACACTGTTATGCACACCAGCCCACATGTGCAATCCGACGGAAGGTGTGTATGTATGCATGTAACACGGAGTTGCACAACAAGGACATATCTGCATACTCTCAATGTATGTTTGATCAGTCATGACATGTACTCATTCATGCCAAGGTGTGTGGTCTGTCCTTATTCTATGTCATCTGACCGGTGCCTCTAGTGTTCCGCAGCCTGTGTGTGCGATCAACATCCTTCTTCTGCACACATGTGGATGTCTGTCACTCCTGTAATGTGTCTGGCTGTTCAATTCCACTGGCCCACAGCTATTTTCATGGCATGTGATGTGGAGGCTCACAAAACACGTCAGTAGTTGCTTCTTGGTAGTAGTGTCACCTGCCTGGCATACGTGTCCAGGGAATATTGCACAGACCTGACTCTGTATGTAGCATATGTGTATTGCCTGTTGAACATGTGCTGTGTACATTGACATTGTTGTTGTACTGTACTCACTCTTCGTTGTCCCTTCCAAATTACTGCAGGGCTCCACCTCTCCCCCGACCAATTCCGGACTTGGCTGACCTGAGGGAAAATGACTGTATACGCCGCTACCGCTTCCCCCGACGGTTGATTGAGGACTTGACGGCACGGCTGGCACCACACCTCCAACCGCTACACAGGTATCCTACGGCACTGACACCCAAGATGAAGGTGATGGCAGCCCTACATTTCTTTGCCACGGGTACCTTTCAATATACCATTGCTCATGTCGGTGGCATGTCCCAGACCATGTTTAGCCGTGTTCTGCATGATTTTTTAGAGGCCATGTTGCTTCACCTCGATGACTTCATCAAGTTCCCAACTCCTGAGCAGTTGACAGGTGTCAAGCGTGAGTTCTATGCCCTGGGAGGGATGCCCCATGTCATTGGGTCCATATATGGGACACATGTGGCTTTGGTACCACCACAGGCACAGGAGGTAGCGTACAGGAATCGCAAGCATTACCACTCCATCAATGCCCTTGTGGTGTGTCTTGCCAACATGGTGATTTCACATGTCTGTGCTCGTTTTCCAGGATCAGCACACGATGCCTACATCATGAGGCGTAGCAGGGTGCCTGAAATGATGCTGCAGCTGCGCAACGAACGAGCATGTATTGTTGGTGGGTACACTCTGTCAGTCCTGTATTCAGCGTGAACTTCCTGTGTGCCTGCTTCTCCTGACCCACTTTTGTCCATGATGTTTCCATGTAGGGGACGCTGGCTATCCCAACATGCCATGGCTGATTACGCGTCTCCGCAACCCCGCCACGGCTGCCCAGCACCGCTACAATAACGCCCATGGGCGGACCAGGCGTGTGATAGAGAGGACGTTTGGACTCCTGAAGAGCCGATTCAGGTGCCTCCACAAGACCAGCGGCGCACTCCCATATGCACCGGTGAAGGTCTGCAACATCTTCATCGTCTGCTGCATGCTGCACAACATGGCAGTGGAGAAAGCTGTGCCACTCATCCTGGATCCGGATGATGAGGACCATCCACCGGTGGAGGATGAAGGGCTTGGTGATGAGGCAAGTGATGTGGAGGAGGAGACGGAGGCGGACATCCGGAGTCAGCTCATACACAACTTCTTTGCTTAGTGGTGAGTTCCAGTGTCTGAGTGTGCACGCATTGGGCCTTGTGTGGCATGTGTCGCAATGTGTGTGTCCATCTGCATGTATGCCACGTGAGTCAGAGGTGTGTTTGGATGTGTCACACGAGTGATGGTGCAATAGATGAATATTTTTCCAGAGTCATCATTGTCACCTGGCATGTTGTCATCCTTATACGTGTCGAGTACATGCACATGCAAGGGGATGTGCTTCTTGTGGCTGACTTCTTGTGTGTCTCTCATCCCCAGGTACTTGCGCATGCTGTGTGCTGGTGGCATTGTTGTGGTCCTGCTATTCCTCATGAACACAGCAACGTGTGCTGACTCAGCGTTACATGCAGGGACAAGTTTGAAAATCTCCTTAGGGTAAGGGATGCCAAACGGGTTTTTGGGTGTGGTATTTGTTTTGAATGTGTGTGCACTGCTCCTGTTCATGTTTGGTTACTTTGCATACATGTAGCATCACCATGGGGCACATGACATGGAGCTGGATTCACCTGACTTGATGGTCAGACTTGTTGACAGTCATCTGTAATGGGATGGTGGATTGTGATGAAGGCATCAATGTGTGTAACACTGCCCTGGGAAACATACGGGTTGCACGGGGTTGACATGGTGTGGGACTTCCCCATTAGAGGCTCAATGGTGTATAGCAGCCTCTCCGTGAGCAGCAGGGGGTGTTTAGCTGTAACCCGTCACTTGTGTGTCAGTTCCATGGATTTCCAGCATCTGTGGTGCAAAGGGGTGTGCCAGTGTCGGTCCCACATGTTCATCCACATTACCTGTGTATGTGTTGACAGAGTTGCATTAGCATTCCGACAAACATGAATGAAGAAGGTGTCCCTCTGCCTCCAAGGTGCCTCATCTCTGTCAATGGTGGTCTGTTGCCACTGTGCATGCGGCATGTCTGGCATAGTTGTCAGAGATAGTGCATATGAGGCTATGTGTAGAGTAGCAAGATGCAAGCTGTTTGTCAGGGATTGGGATCTGTATTGTGCATGTTGTCCATGGCTGTCTAGGTATTGTGGCATGTCAGTCTCCACGACGGCCACTGTGCTGCATGTGCATCCATTGTGTGTGTGTGCCATGTTGAACCAGACATTCCTTCCTTGACATACACCTTTTGCATACTTCCTTCCTGAGATCCTTGTGTTTGTGTGCAACTTGTGGCATTGTTTGATTGACATGGCGCATGCTGCTGCAGGCCCTGCAGCAAGGGCACCCAGTGGCCACGCAAACGAGCTGGTGTTCATCATGGATTGCTTGCTGACATGTGCTATGCTGATCATCAGCATCTGTGCCACATGCTGCAGCACACTCTGCATTATGCACGAGATCCCCAGTTCCATCCACCTCAAGGCAAGAGAGACCATCCCCCAGGTCAACTACAACAACCGTGTCTAATCCTACCCTGCACTGTACGGACATGTGCGTTACAACTCCCATGGTACTTGTCCACATCCAGGGTGCATCTGCACAGCTCTGCTTCTACATCCGGCAACCAAGCCACATCAACGTCCAACAGAGATGGGGGGAATGGATCACTGCCAGCTGCAGGATGACCTTCTCAATCCACGCACACACTCAGGATGCAGGCCACAACCCCAACACAACCTTGTGGCACTGTGATCCAAGACCCCATTGTGCCATCTCCATGCATCCAACCTTGGCCGGCCCACCATTCTCCACATCCACCTGACTCAAGCATGCAGGACATGGTTCTGCCACCTGTCTACACATACCAGGGAGTAGCACCCCAGGACACTCCACATGATCCATGACCTCTGCGCATTTCTGTTGCTCTACTGAATAGATCTGTAGGCACAGTTGTGCGGGCACCCCCTCAGCTGGTTGGGCCCATCACGGGTGTGTATGGTGCTCCATGTCTGTATTGGATGATACATTGTGACCCATGTGTGTCCTGTGCCAGACTCAGACCCCAGGGTATGGATGGTTGGAGTTATTTGAAATACTCAGGCATGGTTTGACTTAACAACACACACATGTAATAGAATAATGCAACATGACGGCATCATCTCTTGTTAGTGCAGATTTTTATTTGTGGTGGGGTACGTGTTTGGGGGGGATGACAAGAGGTGCTTGCCGGGTGTGTAGAATCCAAAGTTCACTGGAGGAGTTGGTATCCTTGCCATTGGAAGTCATCAGAGTCCATGCCACAGTCTTTGTCAACATTGGTCAGACGGTGACCAGCAAGTCCTTGTGGCAGAGAATGTCATTTGCTGATGTGCTGCTGTTGGGCCAGAGGGCCAGGTGCCAGGCCAGGTGACCTGGGAGATGGTGATGTTCCGCTGACTCTCACGGTCTTTTGCGTGGATGACCCACCTTCCTGCGGGGACCCTCGGAAGCAGGCCTTGACGATGTCAGGGACGCTCCGTCAGACGAATCCTCCTCCTCCTCGTCCCTCCCTGTGTCTGGTGCTGGTCTCCGCCTGGTGGTACAGGGAGGGTTTGCCAGGCTTTGGGCGATCTGACGGAGTGATTGTCCCACGTCCCTGTGCACCGCCAGGAGCTCTGCCAGTCTTGCCTCCATCCTTCCCTGGTGTTGTTGATGACTGGCATGATGCTCCACCTGCAGGTTCTTGATCTCATCGAGGGTCCCCTGCATCCCGGAAAGTCTGGCCACGACCTGGTCCATGCCTCTGGTGTCACGCCGGTATGTGTCAAGGATGTTGCTGACGTGTGACATTACCGGTTCCTGAGCCAACGGGTCAGGTTCGTGCCTCCGCCGTCCTCCACTCCCACCACCCCTGCCCACTTGCGCCTGGCCTGCCCTTGTGGGCACATCGGGTCTCCGGGACCCCTGAGGGATGGCATTTGTGGTGTCGCCTGCCTCCTCCTGGGTGCACGGAGTACCTTGTCCCTCATGGTCAGACTGGCTGCGTTGTGTGCGGGCAGGTCTCCTGTGTGTACCCTGGGATGTGGCAGGAATGGGGGTGGTGGTTGGCCCAGTTGTACCTGACGCAGGTGCTGCAGGTGGTTGGCCACCAGAGGGGCCAGGTTGGTCTGGGTCATCCACGCTGCCGGTGGGGTCCTCTTCACGCAGGGCCTGGTCCTGTGACTCTTCCCCCCCAGTGTTGGGGGGAGATTGACGACGTTGACCTGTGTGTGAGAGAGACAATGTTAATTGTGTTCCATGCGACATCCATGTTTCATTCATTTTAGCGTTGGCACAGTTCCTCTGGGTGGTTTGCTATGGCTTGCATTCCTCTCACAGTGCACTTGTGCATGGGTATGTCCCTTGACCACAGCTTTCAACACTTTGCCTATGTGTGACACAATCCTAGTTGATGCATTTTTTTGGAACGCTGTCAGCAGTGCAGTGAGCGGGCGTGGCAAGCCATGCATAGCCGCCTTACGTGTTGCACTGTACGTGGGCAAATGGTGTTTTTACCATGCTATTTGAGAAAGCAGGTAGGTAACGTGAGCATTTGTGACAGGGTTCAGACAAACACAGTGGGTGGGTACACTGGGTGTAAGGTTAGGTTTGTGGCTGCAGCACGGATGTACTCGTGCACATATTGACACATGGCCCAGTGTTTCTGTAGGGGAAAAGGGGGGGTCCCCGCACTGCCATGCCTTGTCTACTTGCACACAGTCCACCTGCTGACGAGTGGACATGGCCACACCACCCAAGGGTGATTTGGTCTCCCTCTGTCTCCCTTTCTCCCTCCCTCTGTCCCCTCCTCCCTCCCTCTGTGTGTCTCCCTGTGTCTCCCTTTCTCCCTCCCTCTGTCAGCCCCCTCCCTCTGTCTGTCTCCCTCTGTCTCCCTTTCTCCCTCCCTCTGTCCCCTCCTCCCTCCCTCTGTGTGTCTCCCTGTGTCCCCCTCTGTCTCCCTCCCTCTGTCTCCCCCTCTCCCTCCCTCTGTCAGCCTCCTCCCTCTGTCCATCTCCCTGTGTCTCCCTTTCTCCCTCCCTCTGTCAGCCCCCTCCCTCTGTCCGTCTCCCTCTGTCTCCCTTTCTCCCTCCCTCTGTCCCCTCCTCCCTTCCTGTGTGTCTCCCTGTGTCCCCCTCTGTCTCCCTCCCTCTGTCTCCCTTTCTCCCTCCCTCTTTCAGCCTCCTCCCTCTGTCCATCTCCCTGTGTCTCCCTTTCTCCCTCCCTCTGCCAGCCCCCTCCCTCTGTCTCCCTTTCTCCCTCCCTCTGTCCCCTCCTCCCTCCCTCTGTGTGTCTCCCTGTGTCCCCCTCTGTCTCCCTCCCTCTGTCTCCCCTCTCCCTCCCTCTGTCCCCTCCTCCCTCTGTCCGTCTCCCTGTGTCTCCCTTTCTCCCTCCCTCTGTCAGCCCCCTCCCTCTGTCCGTCTCCCTCTGTCTCCCTTTCTCCCTCCCTCTGTCCCCTCCTCCCTCCCTCTGTGTGTCTCCCTGTGTCCCCCTCTGTCTCCCTCCCTCTGTCTCCCCCTCTCCCTTCCTCTGTCAGCCTCCTCCCTCTGTCCGTCTCCCTGTGTCTCCCTTTCTCCCTCCCTCTGTCAGCCCCCTCCCTCTGTCCGTCTCCCTCTGTCTCCCTTTCTCCCTCCCTCTGTCCCCTCCTCCCTCCCTCTGTGTGTCTCCCTGTGTCCCCCTCTGTCTCCCTCCCTCTCTCTCCCCCTCTCCCTCCCTCTGTCTGTCACCCTGTGTCACCTCAGCCCAGCTTCCTGGGCACACACAGTTTGCAGGTCTTTCAAAGGCCATTGGCTTGTTCATGTGGGTTTGTTTCTAATCTCCAGGCACCCATTGGGCGGAGTGTCTGAGTCTGCGCTGCTGCTGTGGCGGTGTGTGCTGACACTCTTCCAGAGTGATGCGTCTTCATTAGCTGCTGTTATGTGCAAATTGTGCCTTCATACCCATGTCATCCTGCGACGCGGCCACCATTTGCTGGCAACACAGTACTGTGTGGGGACACACTGTTTGTATGGCTCAGCCCTAGGCGATATGGGCTGAGGGCATTGTTGTCTGCTTCTGAGTTGCACTATGTTAATCTCGAGGCCCACCCTCCCGGCATCGTGGACATCCTGACTTGTGTTGGTGTTTTGTGTGGCCTGTGACTTGGCATGGCCTTGCTGGGTGCATGGGGCATGGAGGCGCTAGTGGCATGTGCGTGTTTTTGGAGTGTGGTTGTGTCCGGTGGTGGCTTTGGGGTGGTTGGGTGCATGTTTGTGCTTTTGGTTGTGGATGGCGTTCCCCCCATGTGAGGTGAGTTGTTTGTGTACTCACCAGGCTCTCGGACTCCTTCTACTCCATTTACTCCCACCGGCGGCAGTGTGGCCATCACCCTCTCCTCCCAGGGATGGTAGTGTACCCGTCTGCGTGGCGGTCCTCCTCCAGTGATGTTGGCCTGGTTGTGGTCGTCGGTCATTCTGCGGCGGACCGTCCTCGGCAGATCGTACCACCTGGCTTGGCATTCATGCCTGGTCCTTCTGGTGGCACCAACAGCATTGACAGCATCGACAATCCTCTGCCACATGGCTGATTTTTGGGATATGCTGGTCTGTCTGACCAATGTTCCGAAGAGCTGTGGCTCGACTCTGATGATTTCGTCGACAAGGATCTCCAACTCTTGGCTAGTGAACTTTGGATTCTTGTTGGTGGGCATGGTGTGGGGTGTGGGTGTGGATGGTTGTGGGGGTGTGGGTGTGGATGGTTGTGGGTGTGTGTGGTTGCGAAGGTGTGTGTGTGAATGTGATGAGGGGGTGTTTGTGAAGGTGGTTATTGTGAAGGTGTGCAAGTGTAAGGTGTAGGGACAGTTGAAGTATGGTGCAGTTGTTTGTATGTGGGGTCTGGAAGCAGTGGGTCTGTTGCAAAGGCTCATGGTTTGTGTGTGTTTGGCCTTTTTATTGGTCCATTTGTGGGTGTGGCTGTGTTTGAACTTTGGGTGGGTGTGTTATAAGGGGTGGTTGTGTTTAGGGCCTCTGTTTAGGTGTTTGGCAGTTGCAGGTCAGTGTATTGGTTGTATTTGGGCTTGTTGGACATGTTTTGTGGTGTTGTGCGATTCGAATAGGGTCTCCTTGTGTTGTTTTGCTTTGTCCTGGTTCAATACGAGTGTTTTTAGCGTCTGTACGGTGCGTGCATCGGCCATTTTGTTGTACAGTGCTGACCTTTGCTATGGCTTAGTACGACTCGTACATGCGCGATGTTGGTGGGGGTGCTGGTGTTGGGGCCTGGGGTACGCTCCTTACATGGACTGGTGGGGTGTGGGTACGCTCCGTACATATACTGGTGGGGTGGGGGTACGCTCCATACATACACGGGTGGGGGTACGCTCCATACATACACGGGTGGGGGTACGCTCCATACATACACGGGTGGGGGTTCGCTCCGTACATACACGGTGGGGGTTCGCTCCATGCATACACGGGTGGGGGTTCGCTCTGTACATACGGGGGTGGGGGTACGCTCCATACATACACGGGTGGGGGTTCGCTCCGTACATACACGGGTGGGGGTTCGCTCCGTACATACATGGGTGGGGGTTCGCTCTGTACATACACGGGTTGGGGTTCGCTCCGTACATATGGGGGTGGGGGTACGCTCCGTACATACACGGGTGGGGGTTCGCTCCGTACATACGGGGGTGGGGGTACGCTCCATACATACACGGGTGGGGGTACGCTCCGTACATACACGGGTGGGGGTACGCTCCGGACATACACGGGTGGGGGTTCGCTCCGTACATAGGGGGGTGGGGGTACGCTCCGTACATACACGGGTGGGGTGGGGGTGCACTCCATACATACACGGGTGGGGGTATGCTCCATACATACACAGGTGGGGGTACGCTCCATACATACACGGGTGAGGGTTCGCTCCGTACATACACGGGTGGAGGTTCGCTCCGTACATACACGGGTGGGGGTTCGCTCCGTACATACGGGGGTGGGGGTACGCTCCGTACATACACGGGTGGGGGTTCGCTCTGTACATACATGAGTGGGGGTTTTCTCCGTACATACACGGGTGTTGGTACGCTCCGTGCATACACGGGTGGGGGTTCGCTCCGTACATACACGGGTGGGGGTTCGCTCCGTACATCCACTGGTGGGGTGGGGGTTCGGCACGTACATCCGTGGGGGGGCTGGGTTCGGCGCGTACATACGTGGGCTGGGGGGGTTCGGCGCGTATGCGGGCACATGTCTCCATGGTTGCTATGTGAGTTCGGTGCGGACGGTGTATTTTCCATACGGTTGTACAATCGGACGGCCGGTACGGATCGTACTTGCGCGGTCTGACTTATTTTTTCCCATTGGTCCGTAAAATCGTCCGGGGACGTGTCGGACACAATTTCCGACCCGAGGACGTGTGGGGGAATTTCCCCAATGCGATTCGTATGGACTTTTTCCCATTCGATTCGTACTTGACAGTTTGTACCCCACTTGTACGATTCGTACGGTAAAAAAACCGAATACGAGTCGTACGGGGGAAATTTTTAACGGATCGGAATCGGCACCATAGTTGGTCCTTCTTTGAAACAAATTTTGGCATTACTACACACGTAGTTGAAGCATTCAGTTAGAAGTCGCACTGCAACCAATCCGACCTTGATGCACAAATCCACGAAATCAAAAAGCAATCAGTGTCACTTAGAGAATAATGATCCAGGGGTCACTCACGGTTTAAATTGGTTCTAGCACGGCCATCCAAGGTTTATCTTTTGTAAGGTTGCTTCCACGCTCGTCGACAGTTTTGTGAAGAAGGTAACACACTCTTCTTGAAGAAACTGTGCTTTATTAGTTGTAAGGAACAGACCCTTGGGACACATCTGCTTACAAGTCCAATTGCAACTCCTCTGCTCTCCTCCCAGTTTACAATCAGATAGATGTTGCTAGGGGACCGCAGTGTTCCATTTCATCATGACAATCCATGGTAACTAACAACAAGGTAAACTATGTAGAATACAACATTTAGACCAGAGGTCAAACGTTACTAGTAGTAAAGTTATACTTTTAGTCTAATCTTAGACTACAGGTCTAAGTTTACCTTTGTGATTCAGGTCCACTGTGTCGCTGTTTCTGCTTATTCAAGTTTGATGCTTCTGGTGTATTTTTGCTTCTTGAAATTTTTGTTTTTTGAAATTGGTTTAGATTCTTAAGTGTTGCGTTCTTTACTTTAAAATTATGGATACTCTTGAATTTAACACACATTTCTCTGGGGATTGTCTACTGTTTGTGCCATAGCTACAGGGAGTTGAGCAGAGATTCTCTAAGAATTGTGTTTTCACCTATCCGGATTGTGTTTATTAAGCTAGTGGGGTCACTCAGTAACAAATTAATAATCCAGTTTCTGACACCCTACAATGCCCATTAATGTTTAATGGACACTGGTGAATAGATTGCAGCAATCCCTCAACTATTCAAAGTAGGAAGCCAGAAACACTTGTGGCACAGACTTTTTTTTTTTTTTACAAGACAATGATAGTACCTTTGAGTTTCCAAGGGTTGAATTGGAAGGGCCATGGCTTAACTGAGAATTAGGAGTAAATTCCAGGTAGCAGAGAGAGGGAAATTATGTTTTTGTTGTTGATTCCATGACTCTGCTGCAAAACCAGGGGGGTGGAAACTGTGTCAATTGTTTTAGATTTTTTAAGTCCTCAACTCCAATGACTCTCTGATTTGCCAAGTCCATAACCTTCATTGGTTTTGAGAAGATGCGTCGATTTCCATGCATGTTGGTCTGAAATCTTTCATGAGTATTGAATATAGTTGTCTCCAGCTTTGTCTTGAACTTGTACTTTAGCATCTTTTTTAGAACTGGAAGAACCAGTCTCCTGTTGACCCACAAGTCTGCAAGAGATTAGGGTCCAGCTAGACAAAGCCTATTGCTCTAAATAACATCTTACTTGTTTCTAGCGCCTGCATCAGGATGCTATTATATACCTGGAAGAATTCTAGAGGACCTGCTGGAATGGGACATTTCTTGAAGATATGAAAGCAAAGTTTCAGATCCCTCCTGCTCTTGGAAAAAGTGAACTGGAGTATGTGAACCAGCCCGAAGGATATGAGAACCTTTCTTCAAGGTAGCGGGGCTACCAAAACTTGTTCAAAAGGTTTGACTTTTACTCTTGGAAGACAGGAGAACCTGACAAGACTTCTCACAAAAGATGCACCCTCAGTGGCTTTATTTTGCTGCCCTTACAGTTCTCACGATTTTCACTGGAAGTCTATTGCAGTAGCATGATGATATACTCAGTGAATAGCTCTCCTAGAGCCCTTTCATACCAGTGGCTCCAAATTTCCTAAGCTAAAATTACCCACGTCAAGGAGTCATTTTGCTGGTTTTACAGCATTTCTTGTCTACCAACTAATAACTTCAGTCCTGTGCTGGGCCTCTTTGGAGTTCCAGATCTTGAGGATCAATGCCACTTGTTTTGTATGTTCCAAAGGATAACAATGAATGCTGCTTTTGAAAGGTTTTTAATAAATGTATGGAATTATCTTTATTTCTGTAATTATTAACATGTTGCCTCTTAACTAAGTTTATTTTGACCATTTACACTCTTTATTTGTTAAATATATTGTGTTTGGTTAATTTTTTGAAAGTATATCTCATATGTTTCTTCTTAGAAGACCTTACTGCATGTGTCAAGGTAGCAAGTGTGAGGAAGTGTTCATCACCGAAACCATTGTCCTTCAAATGTGAGATTGTTGAGTCCTTATGAGAGTTCGGCCACAGCTTGCAACAGGACTGAGGCCTCTTGCATTTGAACCTAAACCTCTGATTCCATACACATAACATCACTAATGCCAATAACAAACGCACGCTATGTGCCAAATACCTAGATATTCACCATAACACAGGCACATTAACTTACATGTGCACCACACATGAAAGGCACAAGTGTGCACTATTAAACAACTACATTTACACATCTACTATACAAGACATCATACATGCACACTGTATTTCTTCTGTCGGCGATGGTAGCTAGCTTGGACGTTTGGGATCTTTGATACCATGGTAGAAAGAGAACATACATCTGTGCTGTAACATTTTTAGCATGGAAAATTCAGGTTTTATATTCAAAGCAAGAGATAACCATTGGCAAAGCCAATAGGTCTCAGCGATGCAAGAACTATTGGCTTTGTCAATGTTAATGCCTTTTAGTGTCAACGTAATATTTTGGTATGGTACAAAAGTGACTTACTTCTATATAAAACCTGCCTGGACCTTAAAAGGATGCCAGATGGGATACAAATATATTATAGTTCATATAACTTCCAAGTCGTCAAGTGAAAAGCTTTTGACCAACTACTTTTTACAGTCCTAACATTTGAAACTGAAATATGAAGAGGAAAGCCATTCTGTAGCTAGGAATGTGTCCTGTGCCTCTTTCCTCCTTCACCTCCCACCCACAAGCATTCATATGTAAATGATCTTGAAAATGTGTATGTATATGACAGACGACCCAGCATGTTGTATTGGAGATTGGTTCTTTGTCGAATGCTAGATGAAAGCATTCCATGGCGTGTTGTCACTTCATGAGGCAGCCTGGGACTGCAGTTGCTGCAGAGGAGATCTGGTGAGGGCCAGAAGAAGGGAGTTCACTGTGCTGGACATGGGCTGATAGAGCCCCATTGGCCTCCAGGCCCTGCTGGGTGAGCAGGATAAAGTGGCGGCTGGAGCACTCTTCTTCGGTTCTCTTTTCATGCTTGATACTGTACTGAAGCCCTCTTCTCAAATAAATCATTATGCAGTAAACATTGGGCTTGTTTTGGTTTGTGACTCATAAAGAGGCAAAAAAGACCTCAGAACAGCTAGGCCACTCAGGAAGTAGCATCTTGCTTACCTCCGTTTGGTGCTATCTTTTACATGATCAGACTGCCTATACATTTTGACAGGTAGGCTTTCACTGGTGGCCAAATCATGGGTACATCAGCTAGTCTGACCAAGGGTCAAAGAGAAGAGATGAGCATACTGATTAAGGACTTGCCTGCAATCAGCCTGCTGTTGGGCAGTGAGGGTGTCTGAGAAGACCACTCTTTCTACTGACGTATTTTTTGGGTTGTTGGACAGGAGGTCAGGGAGAGGTTCACTCTCTGCTTTCTGATCCTCCTCTGTGACCATGAGCATGGTCTCATCTGCACCTGTCATAATAGGGTTTAAGGCGGTTCACATGGATACCCTCTTGGGTTTCCTGCAAGAGCCAAGGTCCACTTGGTAGGTGATCTCTCCTTTTCGTTTTAGAATAGGGTAGGGCCCACTCCACTTATCTTGGGAGGCCCTAGGAGCCACAGGCTCTAACACCCACACCTTCTGACTTGGTTGGAACTCCACCATAGCAGCCTTTTGGTCATACTATTGTTTCTGGAGCTATTGGCTGGCATCAAGGTTTTGGTGTGCTTTCTCCATGTAGTCAGCCATCCTGGAGCGAAGGCCATGTACACAGTCCACCATATCCTGTTTAGGTTCAACAAGAGGTCTCTCCCATCCATCCTTTACAAGGCACAATGGTCTCCTAACAGGATGACCAAACAAAGGTTTAAATCGGGAGAACCCCACTCCCTTTTGTGGCACTTCCCTGTAGGCAAAAAGCAGGCATGGCAGAGAGACATCGAATCTCCTTTTGCGTTTTTTCAGGGAGTCCACAAATCATACCTTTCATGGCCTTATTGAATCTTTGAACAAGGCTGTTACACTGCGGATGGTAGGGGGTAGTGATCCTGTTGGTAATTCCACACTCCTTCCACATGTGTTTTAGGTAACCAGGCATGACGGTTGTACCTCTATTTGATATCACCTACTTAGGAAAGCCCACTCTGGTAAAGATATCAATGATGGGCTTACCCACTACAGGGGCAGTGGTAGTCCTAAGGGGAATAGCTTCAGGATACCTGGTAGCATGTTCCACTACCACCAGAAGATATCTGTTTCCTGCGGCTGTAGGAAGATCAAGCGGACCAACAATGTCAATCCCTACCCTTTTGAAGGGTGCCCCAAAAACTAGAAGTGGAATTAAGCAGGCCTTTGGATGCCCACCTGTATTGCCACTGGCTTGACATGTGGGGGAGGAGTTACAAAACTCCTTCCCCCTTCTGGTGCATCCCTGGCCAGTAGAAGTGGCTGACAAGCATGCTCCGAGTTTTGGTCTGGCTAAGGTGTCCAGCTGGGGGGTGTCATGGGCCAAAGTGAGGAGGAATTCTAAAAACGCCTGAGACACTACCACTCTCCTAGTGGCACCAGGTTTGGGGTCTTTGGCCTCAGTGTAAAGGATTCCCTCCTCCCAATATGTCCTGTGGAAACCACTGATATCACTATCTCCCTGTGCAGCAGCTTGCTGAAGCAGGCCTTCAAGAGTGAGGCAGGTCCTCTGCTCCTGGCACAGCTCTTCCTCTGAGGGCCCCCCTAGGCCCAAAAGCTCAGTTTGGTAAGGATCTACCTTTCGAGGCTCAGTTCCTTCTGGGGCTGCCTCTTTCCCCCCCTTGAGGAGAAGATTTGAGTGTCTGATTTGCGATTCTCTTGGAGAACTGGGCCATTTTCCCCAGACTCAGGCAACTCTTTTTCACTCTGGGCTCTGCTCTGTGCCTTGGTTATACACACACCCAATGTGGGATTCCAAGCATTTCTGCATAGATTTTCAGCTCTGCCTCAACCCAGGCTGAGGACTCCAAATCATTGCCAAGCAAACACTCAACTAGCTTTGATGAAGAGACTTCTATTTCTTTTTTCCAGCAACCCCTACCCCGTCAAAAGACACCATCACCATGGGATGGGTTTTTGCCACATTGTCAGCACTGGTGACTGGATAGGTCCTTCTAGACAGATGCTGTTCTGAGGACACTAGTTGCTCAGTCACTATGGTGATGCTGACACCAGTGTCTGTTAGTGCTTCCACCCTACTCCATTAATAAAAGGATGCTGCCTATATTTTGGCATATTAGTGGGCCAGACAACTAAGGTACCCTAAGTCAACATCCCTGTCAAGAGTTGTCTCTGTAATTACTCTAACATGGTCAGGGCTCACCTGAGATCCCATCTGAAGATTGGCTACTGCATTTGCTGCAGGTGGACTAGAGGCATTTGTTTTGTTTTTACTGCCAGGGTCTCCAGTTCAGTGCCCAAGTGTTCTACAGTCTTGACTCCGAGCCTATTTGGGATCCCAGTTCTTACCCTGGTACTCTCTCTTGGGCTATGATGAGTTTCTGGGCCCACCCTTCTGAGCATTTTTGATCATTTTCTTTCTCTTGCTGGAGGGTTTGTTGGCCTCTTTCTTTTGGTCTCCCCCACCAGTGTTGTGTCGGGTCATTCTTGTTTTGACCCATTAGTCTGCCTTAATTCCCCAACTCTAGAGGAGAAAGTGGGCCTAGGTCTACCAGATGCTGATGTAACTTCCCATTGCAACAATTACTCAAAATATGATCTATCATGATTAACTTGGAAAGCCCTTATTTATCTTTCACATTGTTACATATTAACCAACCATCTAGTGTTTTTTCAGAAAAGTCAATGTATTCCACCCAGGACTGACTCTGGGTTTTTAGGGTCTCCCTGACCTTATTCTATACTCTTCAGTGGTGAGTCCAAACCTCTCAATCAGGGTACTCTTCATGATGTCATAAGACACACCATCTTTTTCAGGTAATGTCAGGAGTCTATCCCTGCATTTCCCTGAAAATAGTTCCCACAAGAATGAAGCCCAATTATTTCTAGCTACTTTTCTCCCTAGGAAGTCCCTCCCAAATGCACTGATCCATTTGGTGATGTTATACTGTTTTCAACAGTTATGGATAATCCGTTTGAGGAGTTTTGAGTCATAAGAACCTCTAACCTCCCTAATTACTTGCATGCTGCCACTAGAGATAGGTCCTAGGCCCATCTCTTTTCTCTGTTTTTGTAGTTCCAGGAGCTGAGCCTCTAACTTCAGCCTCCTGGTCAATCTTTCCACCATGAAGTCTTCATCTCAGTGAGTCTCAACTGGGTTTTAGGGGATTGACTCATGTTGTTCCTCGGTATCATTCTCACATTTCTGGGTGATCTCTCTCAAACTGGGCAACCGGTTCCCTGAGATATTCCTTTTTAGGACTTTTGCCTGGTTTGATTCCATAGCTCAGCAAGGCCCCTCAGGTTAGCATGACCATAAACACAGTTCTAGGTTAAATACTTTTGACGTTATGAATTTTCAAAGTTCTATAAATATGTCACTTCTATGTGCAATTACGTACCATAAGAAACAATAGGGAAAAAAAAGAAATGCATAGAAATTCAGGCAATGCTTTCATGAAAGCTGCCCTGAAAGCGACCAAAACCCCCTGACTAACACTTGACCTAAATGCCACAACGGCTGCCAGAGTCTCAGAACTGGGTCAATCTTCGCTGACCGGAGCACACAAAATGGCAAGCGTCAGATAACTTCTAGGTAGGCAATTAGCTGGAAGACATAATCATAGAATACAACAACAACTCCCTGCGTGTCTCTTGCCACAGATGGGATGACCTAATAAACAAGTTAGGGACCCACGTGGGGGAACCCGGTGCCTCCCACCAACACCCTAAGAGTCTTGTGATAGACCAGACCCAAAAGTGGAATAATAGGGCCATTATCACTGCATGAAGAGCAGTAAGGAGGGCAACATGTGCTCACGAACTAAATCCCTCCATAAACTACACAGCTAATCTACACAAAACATACACAAAACTAACTTTGGAAGCAAAGAAAAACTCTGAGCAAAATGAATGGCTAAAAATACACCAAATGTTGCAAGAGAAAAGCCTGGCCCACTTCTGGAACTACATCAATAAACTCATATCCCCCAAATGCTCCAGGAGGAATGCGTTCCGAACGCATCCTGGGTGCAACATGTCAAAGCACTACAACAGTCTGCCTCTAGGCCCTAACGAAGCTCCTGTATTGGGGGCCGTGAGCACTGGCGTAACGAAACTCGAGGGGGCCTCCCTGCAAGGCACATGGAGGGCCCCCTCCGAGCTGAATCAGGAGCTCTGCAGACCGAGTGCTGTGCAGAGGGGGCCCCCTGGAGCTTGGGCCCCCCCGCACCGCGGGGGCTGCGGGGGCCTGTGTTACGCCCCTGGCCGTGAGTCATATGCCTGGGGATACTCAAGCTCTGGCCATGGAGCCCCAGGTCTGTCAACACATAAAAGCCTTGAAAAATGACAGAGCTCCAGGCCCCAATGGCCTCTCAGCCAATATATTCAAATGCACCCAGGAGGACTCAGCAAAGGTATCAACCCCTCTATCAAACCAAGCCTACATTGCTGCATAAATCCCAAACTCATGGAGGGGCTCCACCTTATGCCCAATCTTCACAAAAGGTGACCAGAAAATTCCATCTGATTATGTTATGTTATTAACATTTATATATATATTTACTCAAGAGTGTCCCGGCGTGGAAGCCACATGCGAACGCTACAGAGCTGAAAGCAACTGCAAATTAGAGCAGCAGGCTTTTTAGCAGCTTCCTAAACAGCCTGGGGTCTTGCATATTACGCAGTTCATATGGAAGGGAATTCCAAGCTTCTGCTGCCTTAAAAGATAAGGAACTGCCCCCCATTCGTGTAAAGCAAAAGCGAGGGATTACTGCAAGACACTGCGAGGCTGAACGCAATCGTCTTTGTGGTGCGTAAAAACTAAAACGTCTCCTAAGATATGGTGGGCCGGATTCATGAAGGGCTGCATGAGCCAAAGTAAGGGCTTTAAATTTGACATGTTGAGCCACAGGGAGCCAATGCAATTCATGCAAATGTTGTTTTCTGCTTCACCTTCCCGGGATGTAAAGCAAAACTCTGGCTGCAGCATTTTGTATAACTTGCAATTTCTTTAACTGGTACCATAGCAAGCCAATTTACAGTGCATTAGCATAGTCAATGTGTGTGATAATCAGGGCGTGGGTAACCATTTCCTTGGCTGACCAGGGTAGAAAGGGGAAGAACTTCCTAAGGGATTTCAGTGTGCCGAAGCACTGTCCAGCTAGTTTCTTTATCTGCATGGAAAACCGGAGATCTTCATTAAACCAGACCCCCAGGTTCTTAACTGGTTGGCCCGCAGAATTTGGTAGAGAATAATCTGGCAGCCAAAGTGCCTCCCTAAACTGCGGAGGAAAGGACCCATACAAAAGAACCTCCAACTTGTCCTCGTTACACTTAAGCTGAGCAGATGCGAGCCATTTAAAGACGGCTGTAAGACATTCTTTAGCCCTTTAGTCATTTTCCTTCCAAGTGAAGAGGAGCTGTGTATCACCCGCATATGCAATGATCTTAGCTCCCAGCTCCTCAGCGAAATAGATCAAGGGAGTAACATATATGTTGAAAAGAAGAGGACTCAAGATGGAGCCCTGTGGAACTCCAGTAGTCACCTTTTTAGGGGCTGAGGAGAACGGAGGTAGCCATACTTGCTGTGATCTATCCTCAAGGAAAGATTTAAGCCAATTCCATGCTAAACCAGAGACCCGGTTGTCCGAGAGACGGGCTGGTAGTTGGAATTGAGGCCCCGTATCAAAGGCGGCAGAAAGGTCTAATAAAATCAGAGCCGCTCTGCCGCCTGCATCAAAACATTCTCTAATTGCCTCTGGCATATCAACAAGGGCCGTCTCTGTACTATATGTGGCCCTGAATCCCGATTGGGCTGGATGGAGCAAGCCAGATGTTTCAACAAAATTAGCGAGCTGTTTGGATACCGCTTTCTCACTCACGTTCACCACAGCCGGGAGAAGAGAAATAAGGTAGTAGCTAGCAGACGTGGGATTTTCCAGAGAAGGCTTTTTTTAAGAAAGGTAGCAGTTTGGCCTGCTTCCACTCTAGTGGAACTGTGGCGGTCTGAAGGGACATATTAATGAGGGTATTAACCTCTGGATTGACCACCTCTGCAACAGCGGCTAACAACCTGGCCAAACAAGGGTCGACCGGAGAACACAATTTCAGCGATATGAGGATAGACAATGAATCTTGAGGAGCAATAGGTGACAATACCATCAAAGAAGGAAAAGATGGGCTGGCAATGGAAATATTCGGGCGGGAAAACCCTACCTGACCAGGGGTACTTGTCCTGAAATTGGCCTGGATCATCTGGATCTTGTTAATAAAGGAACTAGATAGTTTCTCACACCATGTGTCCGAGGTAGTAAGGGTAATACGCTCTGCATCGGAGGCTAGAAAGCTCTGAATGATTGAAAATATTTCTTTAGCATTATTTTTGGACATTATAGCCCTCCTGGACTTAGAGGCCAATGCCTATGCCCGGTGTCTTTGCAAACAGCTAGAAGACTGGGTCGCAGAAAACAACATCCTGCCTTACTGCCAAACCAGGCTTCGCACTTCTGCTTCAACATCCGATAACATCACAGCACTTGCCATCCTGAGTCATCATGCAGCACAAAAAAAATCCAGCCTCCTCTTTACAGAAGTTTCCATTTGTTACAGTGCTGCATTTGATAAGGTAGACTGCAACACTCTTTTTGAAGGAAACTCTGCACTCCAGTACGTGGGTAGGAGTGAGAACGAGCCCCACCACCTAATCCTCTAAAATCAAAACCAATGATGGCCTGGAGCAGGGGTTTGATCTTGCTCCCCTCCTTTTCAACCTACACACAGCTGACCTGGGGAAATTCTTGAAGCGTAGCTGCATGATAACCACCACAACTCGGCTACTCAAAGCTACACATTTTATAATACGCTGAAAATATCATCATACCGGATCACACCAAAGTTGAAATCCAACGAGCCCTGAGCAAGCTCTGGAAATACAATGAAGCTAAATTTTTTACAATCAACCAGAACAAGACCAAAGTCCTGATCTTTGGCCACTGCAGAAAAAAGAAACTTCTAACATGACGTATGGGAGCGGCAACTATTAAAACAACCATGAAATACAACTACCTGGGGATATGGTTCAATGACAACTCCCAACCAATGGTCCACCTAGTGACCCTGAAAAAGAAAGCCGGAGCAATCATATACAGCCTGATGTACCTTAATAGGATCTTAAACAGTGCCTCAGCAGTGCCGATACTAACAGTTGTGAAAGCCTCTCATCTCCTGGCGCTACACTACGGGCAACAGGCCTTCCCAGAGGACTGTGCCCCAAGCCTTGATCACGCTAAATGTATGACCTTTAAGTGAGTATTTCATCTCCCCAGACACATATGAAGGACTAGACTATGGCTGGAATTGGGCCTACCAAACCAATCCCTCTCATGCGAGGCAGACAGCCTGAAATTTAACTTAAGGTTGTACTTTTTATGGCTTCCCAATGCACTTGCAACATCTCAGAATGGAGCGGATATTGTAGGAGTATATCTACTTATGCTGATATGCCCACACATATGATATAGTGCACCCTGCCTTAGGGCTAAAGGCCTGCAGTAGGGGTGACTAACCTATTTCCCATGTAGTGTATGGGAGGCATGGCAGACAGGGTTGTATGCCATGTTGGCAGAATGCATCGCCTGGGGTGGCACAAGCAGTGCTGCAGCCCCAAAGGACCCCTCTTCGGTACCCATGCCCTAGCTACCATGAGTACCATTTATTAGGAACTTACAGGGGAAACTGAAGTCATGCCAATCGTGGTACAGTTTTGGGGAAAGTCATCTGGCACTGGTGACCTGCTTAGCAGGGACCAAGTGCACTTACAGTTCAACATTACATCAGACATCAGGCAAAGAGTGGGGGCTAACCATGTCAAAAGACACACTCTCCTGCATATGTTTAATCAGAAATGGCTATAGAAAAGAGTTCACCGGTTTCTTTCTGGGTCTGAATTGTAGACTATTAGAAACAAGCATTGGCATAGCCAATAGGTCTCACCTTTAGGACCTTCTAAGTATTTAGCCATGCAACACATTATCCCGGGTGCTATAACATCTACTGTTACTTCATGATGCTGCAAAAATGTGGTTGTGTAAGAAGCCTTAGAAAAGCTTGCAGGGCTGGGGCAGAGTGCTTAGCAGAGCAAAATGCAGCTGTAACAACTTTTTAGTCACCACATCGAATTCCAAAGCAAAGGAAAAACTAGAATTTGATGTTCAGGTGTTCGCGTTACACAACTCATTGGTATTTATTTTACCGACCTAATAAGAATGAAAGGCTGTGTACGCCCTGCTGGTTTTCAAGCCTGTGTCCCACAGATGACGTAAATGCAAGTGCTCCAATACACTGCACAGTTCAAGACTCCTTGCTCACTGGAAGTGTTGGGTGCTCAGAGGAATTACATGGCTCCCGAGAGAGTCCCCCCCCCTTAGATGCACCTCTCATTACTGTTGTTGATTCTTAAGTGTGCCAAATACAAGAAACTCGCAGCAAGAACACCTCATGTCTAGGGGGCCACCTGATCGGTTTTCTACAGGCCTAATTTTAGTGTTGTGTGTATTGGATTAAAAGTCCCAGCGTGCAGCGCACTCCTGGCTACATAAAACTTACAAATACTCAATAAACGTTAGTATTTTCATTTTTTAAGAGTCTTGGCATTGGTGCATTTAGTTTAGCACAATTTACATTTTTTGATATTTATGACGAACAAAAAACAAAACGCAGACGGGCGGAGGGTGGTCGGAGAACTGACGAGGAGGAGTCACCGAGCGATGGGAGTGCGCGCAGGACAAGTGGAGGGTCACATGGGGTGAAGAGATGGGGATAGAGAGGGAAAAACTAACAAGAGAGGGGAGACTCGGGAGAGGCTGAGAGAGTGACACTAGACAAGCCAGGCCGCGATGATAACGAGAGACATACAGGGAGCCTCTGCAGACAAGGGGGAGGCAGAGAAAGCACGGACTGAGGGGGTCGAAAGAATCTGGAAATGACAGGCCATAGAAGACAGGCAGGGAGAGCCTGGGACGCATGCGCAAACACAGCAGAAACGAGCACTGCAGCATCGGAAGAGGAAGTCAAAGTCAGGAGTGTGGGGAGATGAAGTGACCGCTGAGAACGTGTTGCAGAGACACACACAGCAAAGCAAAGGCAAGATGAGAGAGATGGGCAAATGTGATATAAACAGGCTAGAATGCGTGGGGTGTGGGGTGGGTGAGTGAAAGACTAAGGAAGATGATCGATGGTAAAGGGAAAAGGCCAGTGCAGAGGGACACGCGCACATTACGCCACCCTAATATGAGAACAGGGTGTAGCACAACTGGCACAAAGACCGGTTCACTACCACCACTGGGAGGCGGACAACGTTACATTTCTTCCAGCCAGCACAGGCAGCAAAAAAACTGCTGCTCAAAAAAGAGGTCTGGGTTGACAGAATTTCAGCAATTTGTGAAACACGAATTAGAATCTACAATACATTAAGAAAAGCAATGACTACATGATTAAACAAGCGTTGGCCGCGCGTGAGCGGCCGGAGATGCAAAATGGGGTGGGGGAGGGGGAGAAGCGGGAGTTGTGTGTGCGCGTGCGTCATCGCGATCGCTCTGAAAGCGAAAGTGATCGCGATGACGCACACGAGTTTTCAAAGTGGTGCTGGCGGCCGGCTGCGCGCGTGTACGATCGCGTGAACGCAAGCGTTAGGCCAGCCAGCAGCACTTTGAAAATCCCACATACAAAATGTCTCTTCGAGCCAGCGTAAGCGCTGGGGCTCAGCGAGACCTAAAAATGGAGAGATGTAAGAACAAAATAACAGGTCTGTTGGTTAGTGAGCAACGGATGATGAGCGCTTTAGTTGGGAAAGGTTAATGTAGAGCAAATTGATTTATAGCACTGATGGTAAAGGAAGTATTTTTGGGGCACATGCATCAAGCTTTTTACCAGTCGCAAACGGGCCAATTCACAGAATCGGCCCGTTTGCGACCGGTAATAAGCCATTTATGATGCATCAAACCTAAATGCAATTGCAAAATAGGTTATCGCAATATTTGTGATTACCTATTTTCCAATTGCATTTAGGGAATCGCAATTTGCGATACCCTGAATGCAATGCATGAAGAATTTTAAAAATGCGACTTTACATTAAGGATTCGCAAATCACCATCAACTTCAAGTTGATGGTAATTTGTAAATCCTTAGAAAAATGCATAAAATTGCATTTTTCAAAGTGCCATGTGCCACATACACATGCCCTTAGGGCATATGTGTGTGCCACTTTTTTGGGGGTGCATCAGGGAAGCCTTAGGCCTCCTAGCACCCTTGCAATTGCATTTGCAATTTGTGATTACCTATTTGGTGATAGCAAATTGCGAATGCTTTCCTATGAATTCCTATGGGCCTCTAGGCCCATAGGAATGAATGGGAATGTATTCCCTGATAGCGAATTGCAATTTGCATTTCGTTATTAGGGAATGTGTAGGAATCGCTATTTATTTTGCGATTCCTACATGCATAAGGAATTGCCATTTAAATAGCGATTCTATAAAAGTCTCTTTTAAGGAATCGCAATTCCTCATCTTGATGCATGTGCCCCTTCATGTTTTATATATTCATATTCACCTTAACTGCTTGATATTCAATGTGTTTTTCACCTTTAGGTGATCTGTTTTTTTGGCTGAGTTGCTTGGGAGAAACTGAGCAAAAATCAACCTAGCCATGTTTTCAAGCTTTGTAGATGATTATGGAGAGGTGCACTACTAGATTGTCTTTCCTAATGATATAAACGGACAAAATTCCTTCGTTTTTAATTTCCTTTATTTCAATGATATGATAACATAGGCTCCAGCCAGGGTGTTTCGTTCAATAAGGATTAAACTCCAGCAGGGCTTATATATTATACAGACAGTGAATGATCCAATGATGCGGTGTGGGGATAAATGGGCAAGTACTAGTACACTGCAGAATGCAATACGACCCCAGTGTTCCATGTGTGGGAACAATTGTCCAGAAAGAGGACGCCTTACACAGGGCCGGACTACCTACCGGGGGTTTTGGCATGCTGCCGAGCTGGAGGCTGAAGTCACTGCGGTGGGGCTAATTTAGTTGATGGAGACCTGCGTGTGCTTCGAAATAAACAAAGAAAAACGAATTTCATTCATGACACGCAGGTCCCCATCAACGAAATCAGCCCCCAGCTCGGTAGCATGCCAAAACGCCCAGTAGGCAGTCGGGCCCACGTGCGTCAAAGGTATGGATGCCGGGCCCTTATTTGTGAACATCATCATACATCTTCAGTTCTGAAATTGACACTGGTTCCCACACATGGAACACTGGGGTAGTATTGCCATCTTATCTTGATAAGGTGGTTCAGGCGAATGCTTTTGAGATTTTCACACATTATGAAGGTCTTGGCGGGTATAAAATTAATTAAATGAAAACTGAAATAATATTATGTGGATGTAAACCAGATGTTTTACATATGGATATTGCCCCTTGTGTGAATTCTCTTCCAAAAAGATATTTAGGAATCAAATTTACGCCACAGATTGTGGATTTATATGATTTACATTTTTCCCCGCTGTTTTCAAAAGTACAGGATTTTTTTCACGCTGGAACTCTCTGCCATTGACTATTATGGGGAGGGTTTGGCTGATTAGGATGTCTGTACTCCTGTTATTCAATTTCTTATTTTCAGGCATTGCGCGTGTCTTAACTGCATCTTTTTTTTCAAAAAGATTGAATCTATGTTTGTTTTTTATTTGGATGAAAAAACTGCCAGAATTTAGAAAAAGATGGTTTAGCGCTCCCGAATATTAGAGATTTATATTTTGCATATTTTGCACAATGTATGTCTAGGTTAAAATCAGAATCGCACACAAGAATATTTGAGAATTATTTTATGTTGTTAATTTGTAGCGAGCATCAGATATGTTATCCGCAAAAAATAACATTTCCCAAAAAATCTGCTATGGGTGCATGCAGTGGTTTTTTCGTAATCTGCAGGATTTTTTTAGAAGATGCACAATCACTGTTTTTAACATTGCAACCCCTTTATCTGAGCTCGCTTCTGAAGTAGTGACTAAAATTTCAACAGAAATATTTCAAAAATGGGCCAAAGCTGGGTTCAGGAATATCCCTGATTTTATGACGATGGAAAGGTGGCTCCGCGATTTAATCCAAAGTGATTTCCTTCTCCTTGGCTCCTATAGATCGCTTTATAATATTCTCGAAAATTTGGGATCTGATTCAGATACACAAGAGTAAAAATATGGTGCTTGCGCTATTTGTAGCAGATGTAGATAGGAGACCCGGGGAATGGAAAAAACTTTTGGCCTCACCAGAGGTCTGGACCTTATTCGGAAAGCAATGACAAAATGCGAAAAGCATGAAGGGTTGGAATTAACAGCTAGAATGTGGACTGAGGATAACAACCTTAATTTTAGTGTGCTACGTGGAGCTAACTGGTGCCGGATGTTAATTTTTAGCAAGTAGCTATTATATAGAACCCAACAGTTTCTTTCCCAGAGTAGCCCTAACTAGTCTAGTTACTGCTTCCGTGGTTTAAATCAATCGGCTGCCAATAGGACGCATATAATCACTCAGTGCCCTTTGGTTCAGGGGTTCTGGAATTAAATATTTAGATATTTTTAGATCAAGCTCAATTAAATTGGCATCCAATAGTTTGCTGAAAGTCCTGGGATATGATCCATCTCTCCACCTATCCGATAAATGGGTGAAACGAATATATATCACAATGGCGGTGGCTAGGTCCCTTTTGCTCTAAAAATGGCGATCTCGTCAGGTTCCAACAATGTGTGAGTGGGCTCAGAAAAATAAGCAGGTTAGAAATAGTGAAAAGCTATATGCAATGCGAAATGGGGGGGATTAGGAGATTACAAAGTTTGTGGGAACGGTATTTTGATTAAAACCGAAGGTTAGAGCAAAGGATCTTAATACCATCCTGCAAATTTGTATTTTATATGATCTACTTTTTCAGTATTTTAGAGCGAAGTACACTGTCTGTTTGAGGGAACTGTTAGTAAGATGATTATATATACAACGTATTTATACTTGGATTGATATTTGGCACATTTGCACATCCCTTTTTAGTTTGCATTATATGCACTTTATTAGTCCTTTATCGTAAAATCTGTATTGTTATGGTTTCTAATAAGTCTTAAAGGATGTTACTCTCGCTGTTATTCTGCTCTGTATATTATTGTATATTCCTGAATATGCATGTTGCATTTATTGATTAATGGTGTATAGTCAAGAAATTATACTGTATTATATGGATGAATTTGGAAATTTTGATGGGTCTCAATAAAAAAAGTTACAAATGATTAAGAAAAACAAGTTAGCGATAAAAGTAAACATGAGTTCACAGATTTGTCGATTCCTTCTTTACATTTTCTCCACTTTCCTGTAATTTTGAACATCTTCACAGAAATGTGACTCTTTATTAGATGCCTTTTAGTCTGCCCTGTTCTCTCTTCTCGCAGATTCTGAAAAGCCATGGAGAAAGGAAACGTGAGCACAGGCAAGGATTTTATGCTCCGTGGATTCCCAGCTCAAAAGCAAATGAAAGGAGTCTTTTTATTTCTGTTTTTTATAGCCTACATCCTGACAGTAATGGAAAACATCCTCATCATCGCCCTGATCAGAGCAAACAGAAACCTCCACAAACCCATGTATTTGTTCTTGAGTAACCTTGCTTTCCTGGAGTTGTGCTACATCTCGGTCACAGTCCCCAATCTACTCGCCAACCTGGCCACTGAGAATAAACACATCTCCTTTGACAGCTGCATGACCCAGCTCTTTTTTTTCATTTCCCTAATGTGCACCGAGTGTGTGATCTTAGCTGCCATGGCGTTCGACCGCTACGTTGCCATCTGCCACCCTTTGCGCTACCCCACCATCATGAGCCACAGGCTTTGCGTGCAGCTGGCGGCGGGATCCTGGATGGCGGGCTTCCTCGTCACGGCCATCAAAGTTGTCTTTATTTCGCGCTTAGAGTTCTGTGGGTCAAACGTCATCAATCACTTCTTCTGCGACATCTCCCCCGTGCTGAACCTGGCCTGCACCGACATGTCTCTGGCCGAACTGGTGGATTTCATTCTCGCGCTCGTCATTTTGCTGATCCCACTACTTGTAACAGTCGTGTCTTATATTTGCATTATTTGGACTATTCTCAAAATCCCCACCACTACTGGCAGACGGAAGGCGTTCTCTACATGTGCCTCGCATCTCTCTGTTGTGAGCATATTTTACACTTCCACCCTTTTCATATATGCTCGGCCAAAAAAGATCAATTCTTTTGAAATAAATAAACTGATCTCCACATTGTATGCTGTCATAACTCCAATGGTGAACCCAGTGATCTACTGCCTGCGGAATAAAGAGATGAAGCTGATTTTACAAAACACGTTTAGGCGCAAAAACTCATCTTCTCAAAGGGCCTAACTTATACACAAGCTCATCATCTCAAAGGACCTAACTTATACACAAGCTCATCATCTCAAAGGACCTAACTTATACACAAGCTCATCATCTCAAAGGACCTAACTTATACACCAGGAGCAGCAAGATCTATGGGCCCGAAGTTTACAAATGTTTATAATGCCAGAGTAGTGACAGGACCCCCACATCATAGAAATCTTCGATTATTATCCCTTTTCTTTATTTTAAAAAAGGCAATGAATCACTCCCACAAAATAATCAGCCCATCGTTGTTGGATGCCGCAGTGAAAGTTGTGGGGCACATATTATGCAGCAGATTGGGGAGCCGCAAATAATACATTGGTAGATACTCAATTTGGTTTTAAAAAGGGGCAGGCACAGCCCACCAATGTTTTAATCCAAGTATTATCATAGGGAAGTACACAGTGGCCAAGACGGGGTCGCTATAACAATCCTTCATGGATTTGTGAGCAGCTTTTGACTACCTGTCGCATTCAAAGCTGTGGAAAATTATGGGGGATTTAGAGGCTGAGGCAGGAAGGTTGCCAAATCGCATGTGTATTTTGAAAGGGATGCTGAATGCTCGGCTAGCTTTAACATCAAAAGAGGGGTCAGACAGGGGTGTGTTTTAGCCCTCTTCCTGTTTTCCCTATGCACAGACCGGGTAGAACCAGTCCTAAATGTATCCGCCAGGGACACAGCAATTAAATGTACGCACCCCCCTCCCAATCCTCTCAATGCAGATGATGCTATACTAATTGCTGCAACCGGAAGGCGCTTACAGGGTGTAAGTGATGATTACACTGCCTTTATGACGGCCCTGGATCTGAAAGTAAATAGCTTCTGGACTTATTCTTTGGCCAACGGGACCAAACCCAGAGTAAAACCCACTATTGATGCGGAAGGACACAGATTGAATGAATCACCCACACTCTGGTATTTAGGTATACTCATTATCAGCACAAATTCCTGGTCCCTTATGATAAAAAATAGGTGTGCTGAAAGAGAAAAGATCCATTAATGGGATATTTTCATTTACAAAGAAGTTGGGCTTGAATGCAATAAGGGAACTCCTCACTATATATTCGAGCGTGGCAGAGGCCTCATATGCTGCGGCTATCTAGGGAATGGTCAAAATACATAACATCCACAGGGCTGAAGACTCATTGCTGAAGCGTATTTGAGCTCTCCCACCAAGCTGCTCAGATTGCATTACCCACACTGAGATCTGAACCCCGTTCATATCTGAGAGGATAAAGATGGCTCCGATATTGCTTTGGCACTCAATTTGGTCAAGAGAGGAAACAGGGTTGAATAAGGTAATCCTTAGGGATATCATGAATCTAGATCATGCTATGGAGATCCCATGGATGAGACACATAAAACCTACATGCGAGGAGAGTGGCCCAGTGGATCTCTTTAGCACACCAGATTCCTGTAGATCGATAGCCAAAGACAAGTTGAATTATTCTGCCCTGAACAAAGCCATGGGAGAGAGATGGGCAGGGGAAAGAGCAAAAACCATCTGTTCTGGCTTGCAGTATGAGGGCCCGCCAGGAGGGGTGACATCTTATTTGACTTTGCTACAGAATGACCAGCAAAGGTTTATTCTGACCCGATTCAGGGCAAACATGTTGTCACTGATGGTGGGGCTTCTGAGTAATTGTCACTCCCTTTCAGAGCTAGGATTGTGCATGTGTGTTAGACCTGGCATCTTTTGGCGTGGTTACCCCTGACTTTTTGCCTCTACCTCCCGTATTTTTGATGCTATGCTGGATTTCGTTTTTGCTGGTTTAGATGCTTTGGGCACTTTGCCACTGCTGTTCAGTGTCAAGGTGCAAGTGCTCCCTAGGTAAATTGTTATATTGATTGGTTATCCATGATTGGTATATTTGTTTCACCTGTTAGCCCCTAGTAAAGTGCACTGAGTGTGCCAGGGCTGGTGATTCAAATGTTACTAGTGGGCTGCAGCACTGATTGTGCCACCCACAGGAGTAGCTCTAAAATGATGTCTTAGGCCTGCTTGCAGTGCCTATGTGCAGTCCAGGACTGCCATGTCGACCTGGCCAGTGCAACCACTGACCAGGCCTTATCCTTCCCTTTCTGTACATGTAAGGCATCCCTATGGTGGCCCTAGGTACCCCCCTGGGCTGGGTGCAGTGTATCTGAGAGGTAGGGCATGTACTGAGGTGTGTAGCATGCCCTGGTAGTGAATTACAGCCATTTTCGTTTTTCACTGCTGAGAGGCTATCTTGCCCATAGGACAGAATGGGGGAGGCTGTTTACATGCCTATCTTCCCCTAAAGGCAAGATAGAAAATCCAAGTTTGGTATCTCTGTGTTCAGAATTTAATTATACATCTTTTTAGCAAGATGGGTTTTAAATTCACTGTGAGAGAATAGCACTTTTTAGAAAGTAGCTATTCTCCTGTTTAACCTTCCTGTGTGCCTGTGTGCTGGTTGGCTGACTGGTGTCATGTGATGGGCTAGGTGGCTCCAGGAGTCTGGATGAGTCAGCAGCAGGGTGAATAGGGAGATCTGCTTTAGATGGGTGGGAGGAGTAGCCCCTGGGTTTGTGTAGGGCTGCCTCTGCCAGCACAATGCTGGCTCCACCCCCTGCTGGCCAGGCTGAGGACTCTGCCTCTGCCAGCACAAAGAAGGCTCCACCTCCTGCTGAGCGTCTAACGACCCTGCCCCTCACTCTGAAAGCAACCAGGTGCTCCAGGGCAGAGCACACCCAGGAACCGGTTTGAGCAGGGGAATCCCCCCACTGAAACAGAGAGACAAAGACTTGGAGGGGTATAAGAAGAGGACCCCAGACACCTAAACTTTAGATCACTTTGGAACTAAGGAGGAACCTCTACCAAGGAGAAAGCTAAAAAGAACTGAAGAGGAGAAGACTGCCTGCTTGCTGTTTTGCTTTGCTGCCAAGGAGAGGGGAAGGACTTTGCTGTGTCCCCTTCTTTTGATTCTGATCTCCAAGGGCCTGAGAAGAGCTGGCTCCCTGTTAAGAAGTCCCAGGAACAAAAGGACTTCACCACCAGCTCCCCTGGAACTCTGCAGAGAGAGTTCTGACCTGCCTTGGAGTGCTTGCCCAGTCTTGGGGCCTCAGGAGGTCGTTTTGCTGTGTTTGGGAGCTGGGAAGCAGAAGCGTGAAAAAGAGTAACTGGTACCCAACGCATCATCCGATTGCGTGTCGCAAGAACAAGAGTGCGCGGAAAATTTCATCGCGGCGTCATCGCAGCACCCGGAGTCCCCGCATCGCCGAGTGCGTCGAGCATCGTTCCGATGCGTGAAGATTCCTGACACTGCGAGGGTCGTCGCAGAACCAGTTGAGAGCCGCACCGCTGCCGGTGCGTGAAAGTATCCAGTCGCTGCGTGTGTCGACGCAGTGTCCCGTCCCGTGACGCATCGAGGGTTGCGGCGTCAGAAGTCCACGCTGCGCCACGCAGCGTGCCGCATCGAAGATCGTCGCATCATACCTGTGCGTGAAGCTTCCCCCCAAGAAACCTACGCAACGAAAGCCAAAGTCATCGCATCCTCCCCCTACAGATCGGAGCCGGCGCATCCACCTCTGCTGCGTGAAGCAGGGCTGCTGCAAAGCCTCCCCAAGGTCTCAGGAGTATTGCATCACCTTTGCCATCTTCCTTGTTATAGCTTTTGGGAACCTTATCGCAACTACAGGTACTGTTGGGCACGAGAGTGTCGCATTTTGTGCATTGAGAGTCGCATTGTGCAGGACACTGATTTTGACATCCTGGATTACTTTCTGCAAACTCTTGAACTATCTTAAAGTAACCTTTTTAATTGTATGTTGGTTTTTCTGTAGTATTTGGTCTTGTGAAGTTTTTAGTAAAGATACCTTATTTTTCTAAAACTGGTGTGGAGTAAATCTGTGGTGTTTTCACTGTGTTAATGTGAGTGTTGGTACAAATACTTTACACATTGCCTTTGATAGCCTAGACTGCTCAGGCCAAGCTACCTAGAGGGTGAGCAGGGGTTATCTTAACAGTGTATCCCCCTTTCCCTGACTAGAAGCAAGGGTCCCTACTTGGACAGTGGTACATACTCTGACAACAGATAACTTTTGAATCCTCCTGAGGCACAGCCGGGAGTAGCAAGGAAAACTGAGCATAACTTTGTTTTAAAACTGTAAAATTTCACTTTGCTTTTAAAATCACTCATCTTCCCTGTCACATCACTGCAGTGTGCAGGCACCCTTTCCTGCTGAAAACGAGCACTGGTAAGGGCAAAATAGCCGTTTTCCCGCCAACTTGATTCCCCTCTCCCTGACTGAGACACGCCCACGTTTGAGGCCACGCCCCCCCTCCTCAAAGTTATAAAAGACGCGCTGACTACTAGCGCTTTAGATAACTTTTGAATCCTCCTGAGGCACAGCCGGGAGTAGCAAGGAAAACTGAGCATAACTTTGTTTTGAAACTGTAAAATTTCACTTTGCTGTTAAAATCACTCATATTCCCTGTCACATCACTGCAGTGTGCAGGCACCCTTTCCTGCTGAAAAACGAGCACTGGTAAGGGCAAAATCGCCGTTTTCCCGCCAACTTCATTCCCCTCTCCCTGACTGGGACACGCCCACCTTGAAGCAACGTCTCTCGCATTGCTCCCTCCCTACAAATATGTGCATGTTCCGGAAGCGCAGCGGACGAGCGCAGCGGGCGCGACGAATGCGCGCATAAGGCAAGCTCGTCTGTGCTCGTCCGTGCCGAGACCGGGCCAGGGGCCAGAACCTCTGATCAATCCCCGCGACAGGCCTCCCACATCTACTCCAAATCCACATTGATGGTCCTGCGCACGCCTAACACCGACTGCGCTCAATATAATCCACACCTATGGTCAGATACCACAAAATTTACATGTCCCCAGTGGCGTAACGAAACTTGAGGGGGCCCCCCTGCAAAGCACAATGAGGAGGCCCCCCTAGCGGCCTGGCCCACCACCTACCACTTTGCCCCACCGACAAAAATAAGCAGTCACCTAAACAAACACAAAGTAGAGACTACACAAACCAATGAAAGCAGAATTTACATTAGAGACGAAAGGAAACAAATATAGGAACCGACAAAGTCGCATAAAAAACAGAAACCAAATAAAAGCATTAAAGTAACAGCTATGGTTAAAAAAAGAAGCAAGCCGGGGCTGAGCACCACTGAGCCCAGGGACGGTTTTAGCACTGGTGGCGCCCAGTGCGACAATGTTTTTTGGTGTCCCCCCTCCAATGACTACCTCCTCCACGGATTCCCTCCCTACCACCCTTTAACAGTCTCCATAACCACTCTCTCTCAGATGCATTTAATACATTTTATTGCATCACTCATAAAAGTGAAGGGTGTCAGAGAACTGAACATAACACACACGTTACACAGAGACTATCAATCATAGGTCTGTAAAACAGTGTATAGGACATGTTATATAAGACAAAGGACAAGAAGGGGTGGATTCACATGTCATCCATACAGGTAGGCAGTATAGTTGAAGAGTACTTGGTCTGGAGAAGCACAAACTCTGAATTCAAAATGTAACACAATGGATTGGGGCTCTCTTTAATAACAATAACTGATTTGTACCCAAGTGAACCCTTTTCACAACATTAAAATAATTAAAGTCTGGGGAAAAAACCCATACGCTCTAATCTATACCTTGAAGTCTGCCAGCAATTCTCTGATGACTGTTAATAGCTCACTGTAAACTGCAACTAACAAAAGAAAGTCTCTGACAAAAGCCGTAACCCACTGACCTGTTTACATTACATTCACTTTGTGATCTGCATGGTACATGTTCTGTGCAGAAGGCATATTAACCCTCTGTGCTAACCAGGTATCAAAACCTACTCGAGTCAAAACTTCTATTAGACAAAACTCCGATCTCGCCTGGAAGAACATTAATCACTGGAGTTTTCTTGACATTTTAGCTGCTGCCTGAACATTGCTAGAGGCCAGGAATGCACTAGCAAACACCAAACAGGCGCCGCAGTGTGAGTCAGCACCCGGTGTGGTGGCACCGGTTGCACCGCCCTTGAGCCGGCCCTGACTGAGCCTTTGCACCAGAGCCCACTGCTGTTTGTTTTCTTTCACCAGGAGAGAGGGGTTGGAGGGGAGGGGTCGAGGGACATCTCTAAAACCGAACAAAAGCTGCTTTGAGGAGTGTTAAGGGTTAATTAGTGATTAAAATCACATTATCAGTTGTGTATTGCGATTGATATCGCGGTGGGGGACTTAAACTTCCCCCCCCCCCCCCCAGGGGTGTATTTTGTGGGGTGTCCTGGACAAATACAATCATAATAATAATAAAAAAGCAAAATATGGTACAATAGCCATTAGACTCTTAGTTAAAAGGAGGGGCTGGGATGTTGAGGGCTGTTGGTTAAATTGACAGGGTCAGTGATCTCCTGGACCGAGTTTGTGGTTTTTTTCTCCTCTTCATTTCACAATTTAGTGGGTTTCATACAGCTAATATTGCCCCCCCTCCCAATAAAAAAAACAACAACACACTGCTCCACACCCCACGATTCACAGATACATTAGTCTCCCAATATTTGTTTTAACCGGAGTGAGGCAAACGTGTCACAAAGTAGAGATCAGACAAAGTTTTGAAAACAAGACAGATGTGAGTCCACACTATGGGCAATTGGAAAAAGCTAAGAGAAAGAAAACACAGGGGGCACCGCTGCAAGTGCAGGTTGCCCCAAGCTTCCAGATGAAGTGTGCTGCGAAGTACTGACTGGTAGGGCATCTTGTGCTACAAGTAGTGTAAGTGCCTGGCTGGAGCAGCGCCCTTGTGCCCATCTTGCAAGCACAGTCAAGTACTCATGCTGCAGGTTGGTGTGAGCGCTCCTCTTGCAAGAACCCTGACACTTAACGAAACAGGAGAGTTTGCTGTGAGTGCTGGAGGCAGGCATTCTCTGGGATTTTGGGGCACTGCTTGGTCATTTTAGGGCACACACCCCTCACTGTGCAAGACACAGAGGAAGTGCAGCTCCTGAAAGTGACTGACCCAGGAGACTTTTGCTGCAAAATCGCTGATAATGCAGTTTGCCTTTGTGGTAAATTGTGGAACTGTAAGCCCCTGTGGTCCTTGTAGTGTAGTCTGCCTTAATTGCTGCATATGCACCCCGCGACGGCTACTACTTTATCCTCTCCACCCTTTGGTGGCACCAAAGCGCCCAGACATCATAATTGCCCTCACTGCGTTTCATCGAAGTGCCTACTGCAGTAAGTGACATTGTAAACGTTGTGTCAGTGCATCCGCCCGCACATGTACCAGGATTAGATTCCAGTAAATGCTGACACCGTAAACACCCGTGACCCTCGGCACCAGAGCATGAGTCCTCCAGGGGAGCGAGATGTGCCGACTGTAATAAGTGACCCGGTATTATGGCTGCCCCAAGTGCCATGAGACAAAGGAGCTGCAGAATGCATAAAGTGCCACGAGTGCAAGGTGCTGTAAGTGCCCCGATGCTGTCCCCAGGTGTGTAAGGTGGGTGTTGCTTACGTGCTCCGATCCTGTATTCATCCCAGAGGGCCTGCAGGCTACAAGATGATGTAAATGCCCTAGGAGCAGGGCGAGTTAAGCACCCAACACAAGGTTCTGCTACTGCTCTGATACGATATTTGCCCTGGGGCCATCAAATGACGGGGCTTTATGTTAACGTAAATGTCCCTGGTGCAGAGCGAAGCAAGTGCTCAGTAGTACAGGATCTTCAAGTACTCCAGTACTATATTTAACCCCCACCAAGGTGAGGTGGGGTCAGTGCATATCTTCAAGGGGCTTCAGTTGGACGTACATGGCTCTTAATTCCTTACCTAAGGTAAAGAACTAGAAGAGTTTTTGGGAAAAGGTGGAAAAAAAGGGACAGCATCTTGTTAGTTTCCACTGGTATGTAAATGAATGTAGATCAATGTGGACAATTTCCGCAACATTGGAGCCTCACTGTTCCTCATGTATTCAATATCGCTACTGGCTACTTGGATTCTGAATGCCAGAACTGAACATACGTGAAAAGCATCCGTGTGTCTGCCTCGGGCCTCGTTTACAGTTGTGAAGTCTTGAACACTTGAGATCACTGTTCTCCTTCCTGGGAACAGAGAAAGGCGACGCGGTCGGTGGATATGGCGCGTCTCTGATTGCAAAATGTGCGTAATAATTTAAAACTAACTATGGCTCACTGTCCACCAAGTATTGTTGAAAATACAAAAATAGAACACTTGCAAAAATAATGGAGTGACTTTGTGAGTGCCGACACATATCCACCATGATGCCCTCCCTGATTCCAAATGATCTCATCAGATTACCACCCCGAAACCCACTGAGCCTCCGTCCTCGCCACCACCCATGGACCAATCCCGCCTAGGCTCGGATGCAGACTCGCCTGACCTGAGGGCTGGGCCTGGCCTGCAGCTTCAGAGCTACAGTAGGCCCAAGCGGGCTGGACAAGCAGCAGAGAAGGCACTGGCAGGGCAAGGCTAGCCAGACATGGCCCAGGGCTAGTAATAATTTAAACTATGAGCGGTGACGGACATCCACGGTCCTTCTCAGTCTCTGGGCTAGCGTAGCGTGGCTGGGTCCTGGGATCAGTTGTTGTGTAAACTGCTGCACCAGTTGGTTACTAGCTACGTGAAGGTCTATATTAGTTATTGATTAGTTAACTGAGTATTTGTATGGGAGAGTGAATGTGTGTGTGGTTCGTTGGGGGGGTGTGACTGCCCAAAGATGTGTGAATAGTTGATTCAGTAGGTATATGAGGTTAAGACTGCATGTTATAACAGTTGTTTGGGTGAGTGAATATCTTTATGGGTGTGGTGATGAGCAAATATATCTCTCAATGGTACATATCCAACAAACTAGAAAAATAAAAGGTAGTGTATGTGACAGTTGTATATAAATAAGTATACATAAGACTCAGTGATTGTATGAGTGACTGTATGGATAACTGTGTACTTGTAATAGTGATTTTATAACACACTAAGTATGAGTTACTATCTATATGAATAAATGAAGTGGTGTTTGTATAAGTGTGTAGCTGACTAAATGTAAGTATGATCCATTGTTTGGATAAGTGAGTAGGATGACTGCATAAGTGAATAGGATGTGTGCTGTTGTGTAATGTCGATATAGGTGTATAAGTATATTTGATAGTGTTCTATTGATCATTGACAGCATGTATGAGTGAATCTATAGGTAAGTGATTAGATGTGTGTGTAGATCTAGGAATCACTGAGTGGGTTTTTAGAAACGTGTATTGGTGTGTCAATGGATTCAAATATGGTACTCTGTATTTTAGTGAGTGATGAAAGGTTATACTAGTGTATGATTAGGTGTATCTGATTGTCACGTGGATGATGTCATCAGTGATGTCATTTGAGATGTCATCAGTGATGTCATCAGTGATGTCACTGACCATGTCATGAATGATGTAATATGTGACATCATCAGCAGTGGATTGCGGGCGCACGAGTTATAGTTAGCAGAACTAACTATAACGGAGGAATTTCAATGGTTTTGTATGAGTGAAATGTCCAGCTAACTATAACACCCCTAAAACCTATGGTTTTTTCAGTGAATTTCTAAGGTTTTTTAAATGCTAATTCCTAACTATAACGTGCCTGAAACCTATTTTTTTTCAGTTAATTTCTAAGGTGTTTTAAATGCTAGTTTCTAACTACGCCTACAGAGGTAGGACATGTGAAGAAAGAAGAAAAAGAAATGCAGAAAGAAGCAAAAGAAGTCCACAAAGACGAAGAAAAGTGCAGGAAGAAGGAAGACGCGCAGAAAGAACAAACATAGGAGCAGAAAGAGGCCTTGTTGCAAAATCATCCAGTACCCTCAACTTTTTCAGATGGGTACAGGTGGTAACTGACTCTGACTAACCAGTCCCAGAGCCAGTGCTAGGCTAAAAGACACTTAGAATACAGTTAAAACACCTACATACACTAGGGAGCACTATGCGTTGGGGTACCCCTGTGATTAGAATGGCCTCCTCTGTAAGCCCCTAGTACATAATAGGGCAGGGGGATTAAAACTACCTCTTAAAACGCGCCACAGGGCGTGTTTGCACACTGGTGAAAGGAGGGGGGCTGAGCTGACGTGTGCAAACACGCCCTGTGGCCGTTTTAATTTGGGGGACGAAGTCCCCTTGAATCCTGAGTGTCCCTTGGGTCCAACTAGCTCACCAGGTATCTCCAGTTAGTGCCACAGAGCTACGTTGCAGAGAGGTGTAAAAAGTGGCACGGCCTGACCCACCTCTCTGCAACGCAGCGCAGTGTCGCTTACTGGAGGTACCTGATGTGCTAGTTGGCCCCCAGGGACCCTCAGGATTGAAGAGGAATTAATTCCTCAATTTAAAACGCGCCACAGGGCGTGTTTGCACACGTCACCTCAGGCCCCGCCCCCTCCCTGCATCACTGTACAAACACGCCCCGTGGCGCGTTTTAAGCTGGGGGATTAACTCCCCTTGAATCCTGAGGGTCCCTGGGGTGAAACTAACCCACCAGCTACCTCCATTAAGCGCCACAGAGCTGTGTTGCAGAGAGGTGTAAAAAGGGGCGTGGCCTCAGAACACCTCTCTGCAACTCAGCCCCCTGGCGCATACTGGAGGTTCCTGGTGGGCTAGTTGGCCCCCAGTATTCAAGGGAAATTCGTTCCCCATCAACTATTCACACATCTTTCGACAGTCACACACCCCCACCGAACCACACACACATTCACTCTCCCATACAAATACTCAGTTAACTAATCAACAACTAATATAGACTTTCACATAGCTAGTAACCAACTGGTACAGCAGTTTACACAACAACTGACAAAGTGATACAGATATTCACACAGTTTAGTCACTATCCAATATATTTAGTGAGACACTATAAAATAGTCAGGTAAACAGTCAATCACACTGCTACTAAATCCTCCATCCAGATATTTATATTTATATATCCACTCATTCTTCAATGCAGATTGCTATATATATCATACATATTTAACGAACAAACCAAACCACATTCACTGGATGATGTCATCAGTGATGTCATTTGGGATGTCATCAGTGATGTCACTGACCATGTCATGAATGATGTAATATGTGACATCATCAGCAGTGGATTGCGGGCGCACGAGTTATAGTGAGTACAACTAACTATACCGGAGGAATTTCAATGGTTTTGTACGAGTGAAATGTCCAGCTAACTATAACAGCCCTGAAACCTATGTTTTTTTCAGTGAATTTCTAAGGTTTTTTAAATGCTAATTCCTAACTATAACATGTCTGAAACCTATGGTTTTTTCAGTGAATTTGGAAGGTTTTTAAATGAGAATTTTTAAAAGTAATATTAGTTATATGTATTTTTTTATGCTGAGTTTTTTAACTGTTTATTTTTACATATTTTATTTTTTAAATTACATTATATAGTTTTAATATAAATGGAAATAAAAATGTTTTTTAAAATATTGAAACTCAAATATTGTTTTTTTTGTTGAATGTATAAGTGCAGAACTATAAGTGTGTTGGTTAGTTAGGATACTGCATGCATAGTGGGTAGGGTTTGAGGCAGTCCATGTACTAATGCCTGGCTCGCTGCATGAGTACTTGGATACTGACTGAATGATTAGAGTACTGCAAGGAGAGTGCCTGGGTTAATTTAGAAGTGTTAGAATTACTTTTCAGAATCAGTACTGGGCTGAAAGATGCAGCACTGAGGTCTCACCTAACAACAGGTGAGTAAATCGGAATTTGTAGTGTGGCTGATTTTAGATGAATATTTTAAAGTTCCAAAACTGCACACTTGAAAAAATTTCAAAGTTAAACCAGTCAATGTTAGCCTATGGAAGGAAATTTAAGTTACTGGTAAGTATGGTTAGAATTACTTTTCAGGATCAGTACTGGGCTCAAAGATGCAGCGCTGAGGTCTCTCCATGTTCACGGGAGTACTATTAAACAGGAACAGGGTTGGGAGCACACCGCTTCAAATCCCAGCAAAGTTCATCTCTGGCATTGTAGTAAATGCAGTTTCAGTTACTTGCTTGCTCCAAGACTGTTCGAGTGTTTCGCCACAGTTGGCGCAGATAGTGCTGATCTTTAGACACATGGTTCTGGTTCTTTAACCGTCATCAGTAGAGATTACAGTCTTTCAAATGTGGAGTTTGCTGCGTAGGCTGCCAACATCTTTCTCAGGTCAGGTACCTCTCACAGGCATGCGGGTGCTTCATTCGCCAGCTCGTCAGCTCAATGACTCACGGGAGAACTATTAAACAGGAACAGGGGTGGGAGCACACCGCTTCACCTCCCAGCAAGGTCCACCCCTGGCATTGTGGTAAATGTAGTTTTGGTTACTTGCTTGCTTCAAGAGTGTTTGAGTGTTTCGCCACAGTTGGCGCCTATAGTGCTGATCTCCAGACACGTGGTTCTGGTTCTTTAACCATCATCAGTAGAGATTACAGTCTTTCAAATGTGGAGTTTGCTAAGTAGGCTGCCAACATCTTTCTCAGGTCAGGTACCTCTCACAGGCATGCGGGTGCTTCATCCACAAGCTCGTCAGCTCAATGACTCACGGAAGTACTATTAAACAGGAACGGGGGTGGGAGGCAATGATATCCTATGGAAGGAAATTCAAGTTACTGGTAAGTGCGGTTAGAATTACTTTTCAAGATCAGTACTGGGCTCAAAGATGCAGCACTGAGGTCTGTCCTGATGACATGTGAGTAAATTGGAATTCGTAGTTCGGCTGATTTTAGAGGAATATTTGTAAGTTCCAAAACTCCACACTTAGAAGAATTTCCAAGTGAAACCAGTCAATGTTAGCCTATGGAAGGAAATTCAAGTTACTGGTAAGTACGGTTAGAATTACTTTTCAGGATCAGTACTGGGCTTAAACATTCAGCCCTGAGGTCTCTCCTGATAACAGGTGAATAAATCGGAATTCGTAGTTCGGCTGATTTTAGAGGAATTTTTGTACGTTCCAAAAATCGACTGATACTTTTCTGCTGAAAACCACACAATGGATTCCTATGGAAGGAAATACAAGTTACTGGTAAGTACGCTTAGAATTACTTTTCAGGGTCAGTGCTGGGCTAAAAGATGCAGCACTGGGTTCTCTCTTGATAACAGGTGAGTAAATCGGAATTCGTAGTTCGGCTGATTTTAGAGGAATATTTGAAAGTTACAAGACTCCACACTTAGAAACTTTTCTGCTGAAAACCACAAAATGGATTCCTATGGAAGGAACTGTTACGCTTAGAATTATTTTTCAGGATCCGTGCTGGGCTAAGAGATGCAGCACTGGGTTCTCTCCTGATAACAGGTGAGTAAATCGGAATTCGTAGTTCGGCTGATTTTAGAGGAATATTTGTAAGTTCCAAAACTCCACACTTAGAAGCTTTTCTGCTGAAAACCACACAATGGATTCCTATGGAAGGAAATACAAGTTACTGGTAAGTACGCTTAGAATTACTTTTCAGGGTCCGTGCTGGGCTAAAAGATGCAGCACTGGGTTCTCTCCTGATACCAGGCGAGTAAATCGGAATTCGTAGTTCGGCTGATTTTAGAGGAATATTTGTAAGTTCCAAAACTCCACACTTAGAAGAATTTCCAAGTGAAACCAGTCAATGTTAGCCTATGGAAGGAAATTCAAGTTACTGTTAAGTACGGTTAGAATTACTTTTCAGGATCAGTACTGGCCTTAAAGATTCAGCACTGAGGTCTCTCCTGATAACAGGTGAGTAAATCGGAATTCGTAGTTCGGCTGATTTTACTTCGGTCCAGTATGTATAGAGACACTTTCCTACACCATCCCCTCCCTTCACCTCTGTGCAAACACGCCCTGTGGCGCATTTTAAGGTGGGGAAATAATTCCCCTTCAATCTTGAGGATCCGTAGAGTCCAACTAGCCCACTAGGTACATCCAGTAAGCGCCACAGAGCTTCGTAGCAGAGAGATGTAAAAAGGCGCACGGCCTGCACCACCTCTCTGCAATGCAGCGCAGTGGCACTTCCTGGAAGCAACTGGTGGGCTACTTAGCCCCCAGGGTCCCTCAGGATAGAAGAGGTATTTTTTCCCCAACTTAAAACGCACCACAGGGCGTGTTTGCACACGTCACCTCAAGCCCCGTCCCCTCCCTTCACCAGTGTGTAAACGCGCCCCATGGCGTATTTTAAGTTGGGAGATTAAGTCCCCTTGAATCCTGAGGGTCCCTAGGGTCAAACTAGCCCACTGGGTACCTCCAGTAAGCGCCACAGATCTGCGTTACATAGAGGTGTAAAAAGGGGCGTGACCTCTTAACACCTCTCTGCAACGCAGCTCTCTGGCGCATACTGGAGGTACCTGGTGGGCTAGTTGGCCCCCAGGGACCCTCAAGATTGAAGGGGAATTAATTCCTCAACTTAAAACGTGCCACAGGGCGCGTTTGCACAACGGTGAAGGAAGGGGGCGGGCCTGAGGTGACATGTCTGCAAACACGCCCTGTGGCATGTTTTAAATTGGGGAATTAATTCCTCTTCAATCCTGAGGTCCCCTGGGGGCCAACTAGCCAACCAGTTACCTCCAGTATGCGCCAGGGAGCGGCATTGCAGAGAGGTGTTCAGAGGCCACGCCCCTTTTTACAACACTCTGCAACGCAGCTCCGTGGCACTTACTGGAGGTACCTGGTGGGCTAGTTGGCCCCCAGGGGACCTCAGGATTGAAGAGGAATTAATTCCCCAACATAAAACGCACCGGCCACGCCATTTACCTTCACCACTGTGCAAACGCGCCCAGTGATGCGTTTTAAGTTGGGGAATTAAGTCCCTTTGAATCCTGAGGGCCCCTGGGGTCCAACTAGCCCACCAGGTACCTCCATTAAGCGCCACAGAGCTGCGTTGCAGAGAGGTGTAAAAAGGGACATGGCCTCAGAACATCTCTCTGCAACGCAGCCCCCTGGCGCATACTGGAGGTTCCTGGTGGGCTAGTTGGCCCCCAGGGACCCCCAGTATTGAAGGGGAATTCGTTCCCCCTCTGCAAACGCGCCAGGGGGCGCGTTTGCAGAGTGATGAAAGGAGGGGGCGTGGCCTCCTCCCCGATCTGTTTAAAAAAAAAAAATCTGTTTAAGAAGGGGGGCTGTGTAGCCCTCCTTCTTTTTCTTATTTTTTGGCCCTGGGGACCCCATCCCCCAGGGCCTGCCCCCTAATTTTTATTTTTTATTTTAAAACTGTGGAGGGGGGCCGCGTGGCCCCCCTCCCGAGGCCTTAATCTGCCCCGGCGACCCCATACCCCGGGGCCTGGGCCTTTTTTTAAAATAATCTTTATTTGGAGGGGGGCTGCGTTGCCCCCCTCCTATGGCTACTTAGGGCCCCAGGGACCCCATCCCCCAGGGCCAGCCCTTTTTTAAATTAAAAAAAATAAAAAACATTTTGGGGAGGGGGGCCGTGTGGCCCCCCTCCCAGGCCACTAATAGCCCCGGGGACCCCATCCCCCGGGGCCTGGCCTCTCGTTGGGGACCGTGGGGGGGTGCCAATCCCCCCAAGGTCCCAGCCGGCTCCCACTTCCTGCAATGTGCTTTGCTTCATTGAAGCGAGAGCAGGTTTCCCTGCTCTCGCTTCAATGAAGCAAAGCAGTTTGCAAAGCAGTTTGCAATGCCCGGGCTTGCCATTGTAAACCGCAGTGTCCCGGGGGTGGGCACTCCAGGAGCCGGCCCTGGGCGGTGGCGGTCCCCAGGGCCATCATTGGCTCCAGAAGGGGGGCCGCGCGGCCCATCTCCCACTTCATTTAAAGCCCCGGGGGGTGGTGGACCCCGGGGGTGGTGGACCCCGGGGCCCGTAACGGACCCCCAATTTTAAATATTTAGTGCCCCGGGGAGGTGGCGGTCCCCGGGGCGTGTGGGGAAGCTTGAGCCCCCCCACACAGTTATTTTATTTATTAAACAAGCCCCGGGGGGTGGCGGTCCCCAGGGCTGCGGGGGGGCCATGAGCTCCCCGCAAATATGTAAATAAAGCCCGGGGCTGACGGTCCCCAGGGCTTGTGGGGGCTTTGAGCCCCCCCACCCATTTTTGGCAATGCCCTGGGGGGTGGTGGTCCTCGGGGCTGAGGGAGGCTGAGAGCCCCCCCCACATATTTCACTAAAGCCCCGGGGGTGGCGGTCCCCGGGACTGGGGGTCCCCTCTGGCCCCCCAAACTATAAAATATTGCCTCCGGGACTTGGCCACCTCCGGGGGCTAACTGTAAACGAAGAGCGGGAGCCCGTGCTTTGTTTTTTTTTTCCGGAGCGGGATGCGCGGATCCTAAGCGCATCCCGCGAATTAAAAAAAATATATTTTTTTTTTGGGCCTTGGGGGTCCTTGTGGGACCCCCTGAGCAGGCCTAGGGGGTCAGGGTGTTTCTACCCTGCCCCCTTTTTGCGTTTTTTGTGTGTTTTTTGTGTGCTTTACCGAGGCACAAGATGGCGGCCAACACTTCCTGATTCAGAGTGTTGGCAGCCAATTAGCATAAAGCTCGTGCTCGGGAGGATCAGCGGCCCTAGATATATCTATCTTTTTACTTTTGAATATCTCAGGAACTACTGAACGGATTTACACCATTTAAGCAAAAGGCACGAGTCTTAACTGAGGACTACCTCTTTGCCAAATTTGGTGTAATTCCGTTCAGCAGTTCGGGCTGTAGCTGCGTTAACAGGTCCTATGGGAAATTGCATGGGGAAAACATGTTTTAGGACCCCCCTTTTTTCTCTGCCCCTGCTTGATGAATCACCACAAAACTTTCAGGATACGAGCGTACCGGAGCTGGCCAAAAGTTTGGAAAATTTCGCGAAGATTTGTCAACCGGCGCCAAAGTTATTCCCAATAGAATGTTGCGGATTTCCTATGGAAAATAGGTCCTAACTATAACTATCTACTGGCGACCGGCAGTAGATAATATATATATATATATATATATATATATATATATATATATTACACACAGCTCTCTGCAGTAGGTATACTGACCTCCTGATGTAACTTGTTACCTGCAGGTTACACACAGCTCTCTGCAGTAGGTATACTGACCTCCTGATGTAACGTGTTACCTGCAGGTTACACACAGCTCTCTGCAGTAGGTATACTGACTACCTGATGTAACTTGTTACCTGCAGGTTACACACAGCTCTCTGCAGTAGGTATATTGACCTCCTGATGTAACGTGTTACCTGCAGGTTACACACAGCTCTCTGCAGTAGGTATACTGACCTCCTGATGTAACGTGTTACCTGCAGGTTACACACAGCTCTCTGCAGTAGGTATACTAACCTCCTGATGTAACTTGTTACCTGCAGGTTACATTACTCCACGTCTCAAGTCCTGAAAAACAAAATTGTGGTGGGACTCACCAAGTCAGCCAGAATGGGTGTGACATCACTGTGTGAATCACAGGAAGTGCACATCACAGCACGTGACATCACATCTCATGACATCACAGCATGTGACATTTCATGTGGCATCACAGGAAGTGGCATCGCAACCCAGGACCTCACAGGAAGTGATATCAGATCTTAAGACCTCACATATGTTCAGCAGGTCTATCACGAGTATATCTGAGCGCTTTACAATATTTAACAAATTAGATTTTGCATCGGATTGTGCCAAAATATTGACACAACCCTGACGCAAAATCTGGCCCTCAATTTATACATTTGTTTTTTTTAACCCTGCCATAAAGACATTGTCAACAAGGAGAAAAGTGGCAGTAATTCTGTTCTTAATTGGTCGCAATGTCTGTATTTTAAAATATCTTATTGAGTTAGTCAGTCAGTCTCAATAAGATATTTTAAAATACAGACATTGCGACCAATTAAGAACAGAATTACTGCCACTTTTCTCCTTGTTGACAATGTCTTTATGGCAGGGTTAAAAAAAAAAAAATTATTGAGTTAGTCAGTCAGTTGGGGCCGGCGCGATGGAGATCCACGCCTCCACGCGCACCTGAGGATTCCCGGCTCCTGGCTCCTCCCTTTCTCCTCGAGGCAGTGCAGGTTTCGGCGGCGGCGGTTGATGGCGTGAAGCGGTTGGCGTTTGGTGTTTGGTGTCGGAGATACGATGGCGGGGAGCAGTACACCGTTATTAGCTTGACAGAAAGCTAGTTTTCATCATTCTGTTCCGGGCGGAAAACAGTTCGGCCCATTCAACTTGAGAGGTGCTGCTTCTCATACATTGCTGTACCTTGGGCGTTTTCAGCATTTCTGCATTGCAACGTTTTCAGCATTATTTCAGCCCAGTGCCTGTGTCTCGTATTGACGCTTATGCCTGACGGTCTATGGATGCGGCAGTCGCGGTGCGAGTAAGCTGAGCTGCTTGCAGCAGGGGAGCACCGGAAAAAACATTAAATTCTTTTTTCAGCTTTCTCTTTTCAGTATTTGCTTATCGTAGCATTACTCGGTGACAACGATCAAAGCCTCTATCTGCTTTACTACACGCTGAATGCTGGACGCTCAGGGACTTTTGGGATGGGGAAGTTATTGAATACACGCAAGGCGAAGGCTTCACGTATCCAGGCTAAAGAGGCGCGGAACGCCGCCAAATTATTAAATAAGGGGTGCCTCGGTGATGGCAAGGCAAAGGAGAGAAGTAATAGTGCGGGAAGTTCAGAAGAGCTCGAGGAATCTATCTGTGAGACTCCATCTCCAGTCTTGAAAGCCTCTCACTGCACAGAAATCGCAGGCTCCTCGCACATCAAGGATGGGTCATCTACGCAGGCGAGCCCAGTGGAGGGGCTTAAAGGTACTAAATCATTTCCTCTCTTTGAAAAGAAAAATGTCGCGCCCACCCAAGCTTCTCCTGCTCTTTCTCCTTCAATTATTCACCCTCCTAATTCTTTGCCTAAATCTAACATAGGGGCACCCCCTACATCATCTATGCCTTCTAAGCCTTTGTCTAGAGATAATCCCTTAGTACATTCCCCAACAACTACGGCGGATGCATTGACTTTGGGAGGGAAGGATACAGGGACTCTATCTATTGACAAGTCTTTAATTCCCCCCGCTAAATTTGTCTCTAATGTCTCCAATGTTGACCACTTCAGTCCTTTGCTTGATTTAGATACTGAGACTGTGTGGGGAGATTAAGATGTCAGTCAAGGATATGTTAAATTTAATCCTCGATGAGGTTAGAGAGCTGAAGAGGTTTCAGAAATCTGAGCTTGCTTTAATCCATCAACGTCTGGACAAAATGGAGGATCTCTTTTCCACATTCCCTGCTCGATTGAAAGAAGCTGAAACCCGCATTTCTAGTTTGGAGGATCAAATGATCAAGGTTAAAGAGGACACAAATCAGCTCTCCCTCACTTCACGTGCACTTGAATCTAAATTGGACGATTTAGAGAACTATAATCGTCGATCTAACCTACGCATAGTGGGGGTTCCGGAGGGTCCTGAAGGGTCCAGCACGCTGCAGTGGGTCACCTCTTTCTTAAAATCTAAAGTGATTCCTAATCATGAGGGCGACCTGACTATCACGCGAGCACATCGCGTTCCCGCTCAACCTTTCCCAAATTCTTCTCTTCCTCGAACAATTCTATTGAATTTCTCTGACACACGGATTAAGGAGACTATTCTCTCAACGGCAATTCAGAAAAGACAATTTTTTGTCAATGAAACTGTGAAATGTCGCATTTTTTCAGACATGTCTGCGTCTGTTGCTCGGAGAAGAAAAGAGTTTGTCCAGATGCTACAATTATTTAAAGCTAAAGGAGCTCAAGCCACGATAGCGCAGCAATCCAAACTTAAAGTTTTAGTGAAAGGCAAATTCTTTATGTTATCTGATATTGCAGCAGCACAGGAATTGCTCCGGGACATTTCCAACTCTTCATGAGGTTAAATTTGGGCAATCTATGGACTCTATGGACGTGTTTTTTTTTTAAAGATATAGGTTGATAGATGTGACGGATGTGCTTAGCTGGGAAAACTGTCCTGTCTTTCTCCTTGGCGGGTATGAGTAGGGGGAGGGGAGGTTCAGTTGAGCAGGGTGGAGTGCGGAATCCAGGGGGCCCAGGGGGTGCAAGATGTCACCCGAATGGCAGGGGTTTGGAACCGTTGGTCCGCGTGGGCTGGGGAATCTTGGCCAGTGGTGGGGATGGGGGTCACGGAGGTGTGGTTGGGGTTGTCTGGGTATGGGAGGGCTCCGGGGGGGTGGGGTCGCTGGGGTCGTGGGTGGTGGTGGGTGGTTCGAAACAAAAAGGAAACTGATGGTGTCTGTCTATCTTTCTTTATTTTTTTCATTTGTCAATATGTATTTATTGTATCCAGGGGGCAAAAGCGGTTCGGTGATAATTCTCCTTAGTCAATTTAATTCTGATCTCAATGTCTAACAAGGATAGTTTGAAGTTCCTTTCTCTCAATGTTAATGGTTTAAACAATATTAAGAAAAAGCGCGCTATGGAAGTTTGGTTAAAGGCCGAGAATCCCTCCGTTATTTTGTTACAGGAGACTCATATTCCCTCTTCCAAGCTTGATGGGTTTTCAATGCTCAAATCCTGGGCTTCGTTTCGGTGTTTCGCATCATGCGATGTATCTCAGCGAGGGGTGGCAATATTTTTGAATAAGAACTTATGTGCTGATATCATTCAATCACAACAGGGAGGCTCAGGACGTTGGTGCTGGGTCTCATGCAGAGTTAAAACCAGGCAGCGACCTTTTACCTTTGTATTTTGCTATGGACCTCTAATAGACGATGCCAGTTTGTATGAAGACTTGTTCCAATCTCTTTTGATGGTCTCAGGTGATATTGTTATTGGTGGGGATTTTATTGTGTTAATGGACCCGCATTTGGATACATCATCTCAATCATCCAAACAACTTAAACCGAAAGTCTTTCAAACCATCTCACATTATATCAAATTATTCGATCTTTCTGATCATTGGCGGGCTGATAATCCCTCTAAAAGAGATTATACCTGCTGGTCGGGTAGATTCAAATCCTCATCCCGCATCGATTTTTTCATAGCTTCTCGTAATCTTAAGCTCGGCTTTTGCAATACGTTGTTCAACGTATTCTCAGACCATGCTTTGCTTATTAGGGAGTTCACTTTTGGGGATTTTAGAAGATCCCCCAAAAGATGGGTTCTTAATAGAGCTCATCTTAATGACGATAAATGGGTCTCTGAATTAAAAAAACACGATTAAAGACTTTATAACTCTTAATATGGGCACCGCCTCCATAAGTATTATCTGGGACGCCCTAAAGGCCTTTATTCGCGGAATCATCATAGGGAAAGATGCGGCCATTTCAATTGTATCCAGGGCTCAAATCAAACTACTGGAATCCCGTATACATACACTTAGCGTTCTAAGGCAACAAAATCCCTCACGATCGGTTAAAGAACAATTAAATGAAGCTAAACAAAAATATACCACTTTTTTATATGAGCAGGGCGAGGTTTTTTTTGTACTCAATATCAAAAAATATATGAAGAAAGTAATTTTACTGGGAGATTCTTGGCCTGGCAGGCCAAAGAACAAGCAGCATCTAATTTAATTCGGGAGTTAAAATGCCCGGTTTCGCATCAATCTACAATCGATCCAGATAAAATAGGTGCGATAATGCATCGTCATTATCAAAATATATATTCTCATCAGCTTAAAATCAATCAGTCTAAATTAAACTCCTTTTTACGGCAGGCTGAGATCCCTTCTCTTTCCCATTCCGAAGAATTAATTATGGCAGATGAATTTTCTCTGGAAGAGATAGAGGCGGTGGTAAAAGATCTTCCATCAGAGAAAGACTACCCGCAGAGTTTTTCAAGGTTTTTTTTCCCTCTTTTTCTAATCTGTTTCTACTTTTGCTTAACTCCATGCTGTCTGGAGACTCAATTCCTGACTCTTTCCGCGAGGGCACTGTGGTCAGCTTTTTGAAGAAGGGGAAAGATGCTACCGATCCTAACTCATATCGTCCCATTACTCTTTTAAATTCCGATTACAAGATCGTCACTAAATTATTCGCTATTCGATTTAACCGAATTTCTTCTGATCTGATTCATAAAGACCAAAACGGTTTTATTACCGGTAGACAGCTCATGACTAATACTCACTATTTGGCAGAAGCTTTGGATTACTTGGAGACACGGAGGATCCCTGCACTTATTTTGTTATTTGATGCAGAAAAAGCTTTTGATTTGGTGGTTTGGGAGACACTTTTTATTATTTTGCAGCACTTTCATATCCCATGTAACGTTATTAATTTCATTCGTAATCTTTATTCGGGTGCTAGTGCTAATATTATCATTAATACACTCTCGGTTGGATCTGTTTCAGTTAATCGTGGAACCCGTCAGGGGTGTCCTTTATCACCTATTCTTTTTGCTTTTTTTATCGAACCTCTCGCAATAGTTATTCGAAAGTCTGCAGAGATTTCACCCCCAATTCCATCTATGTCTAAGATTAAACTTTATGCGGACGATATCATGTTACTTATTAATTCCGATCTGCAGTCTCAAGCTCAGGCATTTCAGATTTTTGAGCAATTTGAGTCTTTTGGGGGCTACCGGATCAATAAAAAAAAGACTGAAATTTTGATTTGTGGCAATCATATTCCAGAATTATATCCCGATTTACGTGGCTGTATAAATAATAAACCTAAAAGATATCTGGGGGTGTTTTTTTCCTCTTCAGTTACAGATCTTTTCGGTTTGAACTTTGTTCCCCTTCTTCAAAGGGTTCGCTCAATGCTAACCCGCTGGAATAAATTACCTTTATCATTACTGGGTAGAGTCGCCCTGATTAAAATGTCTATTTTACCATTATTTAATTTCTTGTGTTCAACAATTCCGTGTTTTCTCCCAGGGTCTTTTTTCTCGAAAATAGAATCCTTATTTTCAAGTTTTCTCTGGGCACATAAAAAGCCCCGGATTGCGATGACTACTCTTTATGACGGTTTAGATAATGGTGGCCTAGCACTTCCAAACATTAGAGATTATTATTTCGCCTACTTTGCTCAGTATTTAACTCGTTTCAAGGTCCCTACTCCGAACCCAAACCACTATATTAGTTTTTTCTTCGATTTAATTTTTTCAGAGAGTCAAATATCCTCCCCTCTTCAAATACCTAAATCCCCAAAATTGGTTCGGTATAAAATATTAGCTTGGTTTTTCATGAAGCGTTCGGCCATGATTAGCAGATATTCTCTCTCTCTTTTTAATACCTCCTCTTTGCTGACTAATTTACTCTCCTCAAGAGGGCAGGGGGTAAGCTCGCATTTAATGCGCTATTGGACTAAGGCCGGCTTTAGCAAAGTGGGCGATTTTTTACATCATTCCAGGTGGTTAACTCCGTCCGAGATGCGCCTACTACTTTCTGGCAATTTTTTGTTAGCCGGGTCTTATAATATAATTTATAAACTTTTGCAGCCATTTGCACCCACCTCCTTCTATCAGATTTCCCCTTTTAACAACGATCTTTTTTTCAATAGTACTTTAATAAGGAAACCTGGTGAGTGGCAACGTCATCTTGCTCAGATTAAACAAGACGATTTAGGATCCAAAGTAGTTAAAAAATGGTGGGAACATGAAAAACAGGTTTTATTTTTAACGACGTGGCGGACCATTAATAAATATAATTTTTTCACACTACGGGGAGCCAATTGGCGCAGAATGATATTTTTTGGGAAATGGCTCCTCTACTATACCCCGGCGGTAATTGCCAAAATGTTTAGTAATTATACACCGATCTGCTATCGTTGTCAAAGCTTCGCCCCCGCTAACTGGACACATGTCATAGCTGAATGTTGCATGGTCAAAGAGTTCTGGTGAGATATTTTTGCTTTTTTATCTTCGATTTTTCATATACAGATATCTGTAAATTCTATTTTGATGCTTCATGGCTTTGATCAGAATCTTAATCTCTCTGTCTCACTTGCCAAACTTCTATTTATTTGCATGGTAGTGGCCAGATCATTGTTACTTCAGAATTGGCGATCAACCCAGATACCATCTTTTTATGAATGGCTACGTAAAATGCGCAGAGTTAAGATCAGTGAGCGCAACTATGCGGCGAGGATTGGAGGGGGGAGAAAATTCGAAAAAATTTGGGGAAATTTTTTCTGACTCTCTTTGTATTAAGGTTATTTTCTTAATTGTTTCTGTTATTTTAGAAGGATCTTGGTTCATTGTTTCTGAGATGTTCTGGTTTTTGTAACTTTATATTTTTTTCTGTATTGTACTTAAATGTTGTATGACACCTTTCAGTTTCAATAAAAAAAAAAAAAGAGTTAGTCAGTCAGTCATATACTTTTATTCGATAAATTAATATCATAAAAAGACACAATTGCATTAATTAACATAAATATACAATTAAAAATAAAAACAAAAGGAACACCATAAATTCGTTTACATATCAATTTCATAAGGTATAAATTCAGGAACAAATGACACACTCCCCTCATATTCACTAAAAATTCCATGCAATTAATAATGAATAATAAATATTATAATAAATATTATACTTAAAATTAATTAAAAGGTCATAACCATTTAATAAAGTCTATATAAAAACACATCATCGTCCCCGGTCAAAATACAGCATTCCCTAGGCCTACTTTTTTCTTCGTGTTGCTGATTCGAACGGCTGCCACTAAAAAATTAGCGACATGAAAATTAGTCCGGACACTACTCAATAATTGTAAGTGTATAAGTGCCGGTCTAACCTGAGCAAACCCTACTTCCTTTAGCACCGGTAGTAGATACCTTTCCCTAATGCCTGAGTAATACTTGCAAAGCATGACAAAGTGCAAAGTGTCTTGTGATGACAGATTGTCACACTTGCAGGGCTCAGCATTATCCGGTGCTCCCCATTTGGGGAAATCTCCCAAAGAATAATGAATTAAATTAAATCGAAATCTAATTAACAGAGAACGATGGAAGGGGCGTGTAACTAGCTTCAGGTAGAGTTCCAGACCTGGTAGACTCACTAACCCAAAGTGTAGTCTAACTGAAGGTTTTTTCAACTCGAATTCCTCCCTTTCAGCTAATTGTAAGTTTACCATGGCAGTTTTTATCAGATCTATGTCTGCTTTCTTAATGATTTCCGGGGCCAAAAAAAGCTCTGGCCGGCCAAGTTTTTTAAAAGTGGATTCAATGTATGCTAACCACAGGATTTTACTGGCCATATCTAGAGCTAGGCAGTCATTCAGGATCATGTGGTTCAAAGTTATCTCCTCATTAACCAAGTCTTGAGCCAACATAATATCGGGGCCATTTTCACTTTATCTAATACATAATCCAGCCCCGTCTCCACATGTATCGAATAGGTAGGGGTTGACTGTGGCACAGATAATAAGGTTCTTAGAAATGTATTTTCCACCACTTGGATTTGATGATCTTGTGAGGTATACCCCCAGATCTCAGAACCATAAGTAGCTATTGCAAGGCACTTTGCCTTGTAGACCTTTAAAATAGCTTCCATGGGTCTGGCTCCAAGACGTTTCGAAAAGCCCATCAGGGCTGATGTGGATCTAGCAAATACATTTCTTTTAAGTTTCATTTGCGGTCCCCAGGACCCTTTTTCATCAAATAAGAGACCTAAGTATGTAAAAACAGGGACCCTACTAACCTCATCTTTCCCACAGAAAAATTTCATCATATTTTTCGTTCTACTTTGTTCCCCGACTATCATTACATGAGATTTTTTTGCATTTATTTTTAGATCAAGTGACTCCATAAATATGTCAAACTTCATTAACAATTTATTTAGACCGACTCCAGTACGGGCCAGCAAAACCACATCGTCAGCATAGAGGAGAACTGGTATAGTTGTGTCTGTCTCCTACTCTCGGAACATCTAACGATGCTCCCTTCAGGGCAGGTTCTAATGCATTAATGTATAGTGTAAAAAGCAGGGGTGCCAAAATGCACCCCTGCCTAACCCCTCTTTCTGATTTAAAATACTTTGTACATCTCCTGTCTTGGGTGACTCGTATAGAAGCAATCAAGCCACAATGGAGATCAGCAAGGAATTTAACTAATGCACTATCAATGCCCATATTTAGTAAAATTTGCCACAGCTTCGACCTATTTACTAGGTCAAAAGCTGATGAGAGGTCCATGAATCCCAGGTAAAGGGAACCCTTTTTAGCTACAGTATACTTATTAATAAGGACCTGTAAATTAAGACATTGATTTAATGTGCTCCTTTTGGCTCTAAAGCCATATTGAGCATTAGTTAGGATCCCGCTTCCCTCAAAATGATCTGTCAACCTAGCTAAAATAACTCTGCCTAGTATCTTCACAGCAGAATCTATCAGGGAGATAGGCCTGTAACAGGATGGGTCATCTCTTTGCCCTTTTTTAAAGACCGGAATAATGATGGATTTTGACCAAGAGATGGGAATTATGTTTGAACCTGATGCGTTAAAAACATTAGTCAATACCCTTGCCCAAAATCTAGGGTGACTTTTATAGAGGTCCACTGGGACCCCATCCGGACCTGGCGCCTTATTTATCCTGGTCTCCGTTATTGCTTTAAATACTTCACTCTCCTGGAAGACCACTACTGGCGCTAATTCTGAATTAGAGATATCTACTTGTGGACTCTCAACCCCTTGACTTCCATAAATGTTCTCAAAGTGGGCAGTCCATTGGTCATCTTGAATATTACAATCAAGTCGGGAATTATATTCACCGGAAAAAAAAGGCTCGTTGATAGTTTGCCAAAATTTCCCACTATCCCTCAAGACCTTCTGGGACAAAAGTTTGTCCCATGCCTCATCCTTGATCTGATTTTTTCTTAACCTGATGACCTGTTTATAGGACTTCCTTAGCTCCCTAATTTGCTCCCTATTTCTAGGGCAATGTTTTAATGCTTTAAGGAGTGCCGAATGTGCCCCAGTACAAGCATTATCAAACCATCTTTTCCCACTAATAGTGGTTGTGGAATGTATTTGCTTCGTCAGCTTGCTACTAATATGTTTGCAAATAATACCAAAAGCTTCTACAATCAGTGTATTTGGTGCAACAATATCCAAGCAGATACTGACTTCCTTCTCTGTATTAGACATAACCTCCCCCAAGAAAACTTCAGGAATTACTTTCGTCCATTTCAATCTCCTGTCTTGGTCCGTTGATATCACCTCTCGTCTGGTGCCCATATTCTTGAATTCTATAAAACTTAATTGCCCCCCCTGGGCCATTTCTAAAATTACAGGGTTGTGATCACTAAAAACAGAAGACCCCACCTTATATGAAACAACACTGCCTAGGACTGGGGGAGTCATAAAAATATAATCTATGACTGTGCCTGTATCCGTGCCTTTATAGGTGGCTACCCTAGGACCTCCTACAGTACATCCCGATTCATAAAGATTTGTGGTGGCCAAAAATTTCTCTAGGGCCTCCCCTTGCATAGTGTGTTCAAAGTGTACAAAAGCGGAATATGGGGGACCATCTAAATTATCAAGAACACATTCTTGTCCACATGGGTGGATGTTAAAGTCACCCATAACAATAACCTCCGCCCATGGGTTTTTTACTTTATATGTCAATAAAAAGTCCTCTAGACATATTAAAAATTGATTTGAACATTCACTATTTTGAGAGTTATAAAAATTAACCAATAATAATTTCCCACACTGTGGCCGAAATAGCTCCACTGCCAGACAATTGTGGCAGCTCGCATCAATCTGTTTTAAGGAGCCATTCAAATTCAGGGAAAAAAACATTGCTAAACCTCCCTTTGCTCTACCATGCTGGGCCTGTTTAGCAGAAATAAAAAAATGTGTATACCCATCTATATAGAAATTATGGTTTGTGTCCCATGTTTCCTGAAATGCCATTATGTCATAGGGCTTTATCTCTTCCAACCAGGACCTATCCCTATGCTTACTTCTCATCCCGGCAATGTTCCAACTCAAACTTTCACAAGTTGATGTTTGGAGATCAGTATTAACCACTGGGCTTTCTATAACAGTTATCCTTTGTACTTCAACCCTCTCTGCCTCATTGGGGGCTGTATTAACCACCATCTGACCATAATTATCCCCTTGTAGTCAGTCACATTCTTCCATGCCAGATAGCACGTCAAATCTATTACACAGCAATATATTCCCCCAGTACTCCACTCCCTCTGCCCACTAAAAAGCTGTTTATCCCCCCTCCCTGGAAGCGCGGGTGCGTAGAAATGAGACAGGGGAAGAGGGTGAATAGATGATACCGGATCGTTTTGCTACCAATCACAGATGTAATCCACCGCCCTCCAATCCCTGAAATTAACATGTATATAGTCCCCTCCCACTGACTTTGATTTGTACCCCACCCAGCCCACTCTTCTGGCGTGGAGAATTTCAGCAGAGACATGTATTGGTAATGGACGATTCTTATTGAGCCAATGGATACACTTGTTCTTTAGCTCCTGGTATGATTCCCTCTTACCCTGACATAATGAAGGAGCCCCCACCAGAACCACTACATAAGGTGCAGACTCTGGAGGAAGCTGGATGTTTGGTAAAGGAGCTTCGCTATAGGCCATTATGCTTTTATGCGGTGCTTCCTTCTGTGTTAGAGGTTTACCAGACTCTCTTTGCAGCAGCATTCCCCTATCACCGGAATGCTCTACCCTTAACAGGTTGTTTGAGACTGGTTCAGGGGGATTTCCCCGAGGTTTTACCAAATTACCACTTGCAGGCATTTTACTGGGAGCTATAGGACCCTTAGGGACTGAGGGGGGTATCTCTACTCCAAGGGTTGTAATTATCCCCTCTCCCCCTCCCCCTGCATAGTTACTGACTGGCCCAGTGGCTTGTTTCCCTTCCCTACCCCGGGATGAGGCAAGCAATAGTTCAAGGCATACTAATCTGGAGTCAATTGAGTCCAAACGTTCACTTAATGGGGCCCAAGACTTCTTAATCAAATGTTCCATTTTTGTCCAAAAGGGTGAACCCAACTCATTTATACTATTCTGTTCATCACGCGGATGGTTATTTATATCTTCACTTGCAGGGCAAGTACTTTCAGGAATATGTAGAGCACCTTGGGTTATGGGCTTGTTGACGGTCTGAGCTTTGCTAGGTTTTCTCTTCTTCCCAGGGGTCTGTACTTTATTACCATTACGACTCCGTTTTGAAAATAGACCCTGTTCAGTTTTGGACGGCACCGCCTTGATACTAGTGGTTGACCGGGTTTTAATTTTATCAAAGCATGTACCTGTTGCAACAGGGGTAACTATATCTATACTCGTATCTGGTATACTAGCGTTGCGGGGAAGCTCATTAGTCTGGGGTCTTGCTAATTCTGGTAGCCCCTGCACCCCCTCCTCCTCTGGGGATGCCATTGAGGCCACTGAATCTTGGGTATTAGTCCAGAGTAAATCCGGAGAACGAGCTTCAACTATCCTGCCCATAGAAGATCTTTTTTCAAAGGAGATGTCAAGGGATAGTCTTTTTTCAGTTAGCTCAATATCCTTAGCAAGAGCAGAGGACACTCTAACTAAAAAATTATCCAGAGTGCCCATTAACGCTCCTCCTGTTGGCCTTCTATTATCTTTGGCATTATCCCTACAGATTGGTGGAGAAGCAGACATAATGTATACAAAAGTACTCAACCTAGCGTCGGTAATATATGCAGACAAAAGTTTGGTATGAAGTTTTCCGCAGACTGACCTTAACTGTAGATTGCAGAAAAAAGAAACTAAGGCCGGCCCGGCCTTGTCCGGTCCAGAACGGGCTAAAACGGGCCCGCCCTTGGCCCGGGCTTAGCCTGGCGCCGCCCGCGCGCGTCCGCGACGCGGAGGGAGCAACTGGTGTTTAAGCGCCTCCGGGCGCGCACGGCAGGAAGTGGGCGGTGCTGGTCACCGCTGTACAAGCTGGGAGCTGTAGTCCTCCCCCACAGCGGCCGTGCGGTGTTACAGGCAACGGCGGCGGAGAGAACAACAGCGTCAGGGCCCCAGCAGTGAAAGTGTCCTCAGGTAAGAATGCGTGTCAATCCGACCTCAGGCAATAGGTAAATGAAGCCCCCGCTCCACCGAGGGAGCAACTCGTGTTTAAGCGCCTCCGGGCGCGCACGGCAGGAAGTGGGCTGTGCAAGCTGGGAGCTGTAGTCCTCCCCCACAGCGGCCGTGCGGTGTTACAGGCAACGGCGGCGGAGAGAACAACAGCGTCAGGGCCCCAGCAGTGAAAGTGTCCTCAGGTAAGAATGCGTGTCAATCCGACCTCAGGCAATAGGTAAATGAAGCCCCCGCTCCACCGAGGGAGCAACTGGTGTTTAAGTGCCTCCGGGCACGCACAGCAGGAAGTGGGCGGTGATGGTCACCGCTGTGCAAGCTGGGAGCTGTAGTCCTCCCCCACAGCGGCCGTGCGGTGTTACAGGCAACGGCGGCGGAGAGAACAACAGCGTCAGGGCCCCAGCAGTGAAAGTGTCCTCAGGTAAGAATGCGTGTCAATCCGACCTCAGGCAATAGTTAAATGAAGCCCCCGCTCCACCGAGGGAGCAACTGGTGTTTAAGCGCCTCCGGGCACGCACGGCAGGAAGTGGGCGGTGCTGGTCACCGCTGTGCAAGCTGGGAGCTGTAGTCCTCCCCCACAGCGGCCGTGCGGTGTTACAGGCAACGGCGGCGGAGAGAACAACAGCGTCAGGGTCCCAGCAGTGAGAGTTTGCTCAGGTAAGAATGCGTGTCACTCCGACCTCAGGCAATAGGTAAATGAAGCCCTGCTGCAGAGATCTTTGTGTGCCAGCTGAATCTCAGGGAATAATAATAATGGTAGGATAACTCTGGAGGATTAACTATTTGCTGGGGAGACCTGTGTTTTGCCTAGTCCTAGTTTTGAATCAAAGTAGCATAGAGGGTTAATGTGTCTTCTGCAAAGCACATTATGTAACACACAGATGGAAGATTTTTATTTTATGTAAATAGATAAGTGGGTTGATGCTTTTAAGAAAGCGAGCCTTTTGTTTCTTGGAGTTCATAAATTCTAATCCTTCCAATATAGCAAAGTGAGCTGTGAAGGACATGTGGCACACTGTTTTATGTAACACATCCTTTATATTGATGTACACCCATATGATATATTGTCAATGTATAATCTGTACATGTGATTGATGTAAAGCGCTCTGACGCCCTGCATTGGGATGAGTATTGCTAAAGCGCTATAAAAGAAATAAAACAAAATAGTGGTATTTAAATTCTCATTTGTGTAAATACTTGGGCGACCAAACCATCTGACATTCTTACAGTGCATGCATGTCTCTTATATACAGGGGCTGTAGAAAGACAAAAGCATTCACTCTCCGGCCCCTTACTACCTGAACAATCAAACTGGTAAGAGCAGGTCAATCCAGAACACTGAGAATATCCAACTCACTCCTTCTTATTCCTTCGAAACTGAAAAAGAAAACCACACAATACCGATCGTTCTCTGGCAACGCTCCCAGGATGTGGAACGCTCTCTCTAGAGTCCTCAAATGCAACCCCTCCTTCTCCTGTTTCAAAAGGGACCTGAAAATCCATCTCCTTAACAAATACTTTCCTGACCAACGTCCACTAACCTAGACTTCAATATCCGAGTTTACTCCTCTCTCTTGACTTTCAAGGATAGTTGGTGACCGGACTGTGTTAACCACCGTATCTTCCATGCTGTATTTTTTCTATCCCTGGTTTTGCTTCCTTACTGCCTGCCTACTTTGTAATGCAATTACGTCTGTTTTTCTTTACAGTATGTATGTAAAGCGCTCTGATACCTACAGGTCAAGCTAGCGCTATATAAAACTTTTAAAATAAATGCCTCTCTTAAGTACCTGTAAAGTGATAAGATGTGAGCTTTTGTTTCCCCTCCATTGCATCTAGGTGTGAGGCTGCTCATGGTTCCCAGCCAGGATACTCCAACAACAAGAGGCCTGATGGCCCCTTAAGTCCGGCTTTTGTTATGGGCCCAACTAGAATCTCATAAGCTCCCAACCGGACCGAGCATTGCTGCTCAGAACAAAAGCCGACAAAGTGCTGGGGCTGCTGAAAGTCTTCCAGTGTCAGGAAATTACACCTGGATGAGTTCAGAATAGTTTTGTGAATTCCTGGAGAAGTAGGAAAGGACCGTGGCACTCTGCTGAAAGTGGCCAGCTTTGAAGCAGTGTAGACGGCGTCTATCCTCTGAAAATAGTAGGTGGACGGTGCCTACCCTCTACTCGAGGCCTGCAGTACTGGTATATGTAATGGGCAAATCAAATCACACATTAACCTGTAGTGTACAGAAGCATCCTCACAAATCTAGAGCAAGTGTTAAGAAATGCACTCTGCACACTGTTTGGGATTGTTACTGTGTTTGTGTGTTTGTTTGTGTGTGTGAGTATGTTTGTGTGTGTGTTTGAGAGAGAGAGAGAGAGAGAGAGAGAGAGAGAGAGAGAGAGAGAGAGAGAGAGAGAGAGAGAGAGAGAGAGACTGAGAGAGTGACAGCAAGAGCACGGGCATCAGTCTAAACTGCTGTCTTCGTCAGTGCTTGCCTAGAAGACAGTTACTGGTATCGCCCTGATTATTAAAATGGAAAGTGCTGTTAGCTGCTGAAACAGCACAAATAAAAGTGTAAGCTTCTGAAGCAGCAAGATTGGCAAAGGAGATGCCCTCCCTTGGCACAAGAGATGCCCTGAAGATGCCTCGCCTTTAATCATGCGATTCAGATCAGGGGTGGATGCGGGCTTCCCAGCTTCGCCTTCGCCCTGAGCATCATGAACCAAGGGAGACAGGCGTCTGCCCTCTGTAGCCCCTGGCGGAGCACAGCTGGCGGTCTATGGGATTCCTGTTCTTCAGTTGGAAAGACCTTTTCTGTCCAATATCTCAGGGGTCGTTAAAGCAGCAGGAGGAACAGAACATGACAGGATTCAAAGAGAGCTATTTACTTACTGTAGATTTTACTCCTTGCCTTTTCATTAGACTTCCAGCAACACACAAGCATTGGCAAAGTCAATAGGTCTCGTTTTATTCATCTTTTGGCTTTGACAATATTTTTGCCACCGCTGTGTGGCATCGGCATAGAGGAAAATGCTTTTTAGGTCTCGCCTGAGACAGCGCATGCTGTCTCTTTGAGACATTTAGTAAGTGGCTTTTAAAAGTGCCACCAGAGGCTTATGCTGGCCTGCAGCTTGCGTTCACGAGAGCGTGCACATGCACAGCTGCCATCTGTCATTTTATTGCTGTAATCAGGCTCCTCTGCTTGCACTACCCCCTCCCTTTTACCCCTCCCTCCTGGTCAGCCTCGCTCTCCCAAGCGCCTCGCTTAGGCACATACATAGCTTGGGAATTTCGAGCGGAAGAGTGAAAACCTCGAAGAGCTCTCCCGGCTTGTAGCTTGCCCTGTCTTGTGATATGTGACTCACGCTGTGCACGGGGTTGAGCTCTATACCCTTGGATACCCTTGAATTGCAGCCAGTGTCAAACGGCCCCCTCCCTAGTCAGAGGGAATGACAGAACTAATGGCATTTACCTCTGCTTCCTTTCCCTGAACACACGACCCTCGTTGTGTCTGGTATCAGGCAAACGTGGTGCCGAATAATATTTAACAGAAACGGTAGCCGTGTATTTAAAAGAAAAACCCCCACCGCCCCCCCACCCCACACCTCACTGGATGACTTGCCTTTCCCTACCCCCCTAGCGCTCTTTCCTCAATGCCCTTTCCCTACGATTAGCGCTCGTTTTTGCTGCACATGATTCGAGGTGAGCAGCACCTCCCGAGCGCGTGCCTTTGTTCCCGCATATTCTACATCTGCTTGAGTTTTGGTTCAATGCCTTCAGTAAAGCTTGCATGCTTTTTGTGTTTTTTGGTCCCACTTGGTGCTTTCGCGTGTTGAGGTGTTTCTTTTGTAACTGTAATTTCCAAAGCAGTTTGGGAGTCAGTTTTTCACATCCCTGCTCCTGCCTGATACCCGGAGGCGGAATCTGAGCCACATGTGACCAGAGTGGCAGGTGAAGCCTTGCAGGCTGGGAGCAGCTGTACGGGGCTCTTGAAAACACATCAGCTGCTCAGAGCGTACACAGAAGCCCGGCTTTCTTATCTCCAAAATACCATACAGGGGCGACGGACTGGTGGAAGTTGTCTGAACGAGCTGTGAGCATTCCTTTCTTCCCTCAAGAAGGGCTGCCATTAGATCTGGCAATTGACATTGTGTAGCGCCAGGTTTCCACATATCTGATATTTGCCTCATAAATGTACAGCCTCGCATTAGCTGCATGTTCACCGTCATCCTTTTCGTTATGGTATTATGTTGTAGATTTACAAAGCACTACCCCGGACAAGGCTTTGAAGTGCTTTGCTAGCGGACTCGCAACTCTGCGGAGCCCGGAGTTACTTTGTAGAGCTAGCTGTAACTGCTGCATTTGGTGGCAAATAATGCACAGTCCCTCGAATTATATGGTAGAGAGAAACAAAATTATGCGGCATGAAGCACGAAATTTATGCAGCAAATTTTCTGGCAGTATTACTTCGCTATTTTGTGCTTTTTTTCACAATGTTAATACTTCCTGGGCAAAATGTTTCATCTCATTAGCATTAGGTGAACAGGGTTAATGTCTAAACACAGCAACGAGCAACTGGAATGTGACACTGTGCACTAACACCGGTAGCAGCATTTCCAGGTCCTTTTAATTAGTTTGAGTTAGAAAAAAACATAGCAGATGCTGGATTATGTGGCAAAACCATAATTATTTCGAAAGCTGCTTCAAGTCTCATATTTCCAGTAGCCTTGGTTATTCGACATGAGTCGGCATACCACTCAGTTTACAGTGCTTTTAATTTAGAGGAAAGCTGGTTGTTCATTGTTTTTGATGCGGATGGTTTAGCTATGTATACACTGGCATTCATAATTGTCTCTCTGTGATTAAAGGGAATGAGGCGCTTGCCTTATTATCCTGTTGTGTTGTCATCTTAGTACAGTGTGTCTACTGGATGGCAGCCATCTTGTTATCTGCAGCCATCTTGTTATCTGCAGATAACAAGATGTCCCAGATGTCGCAGCCGCCATCTGGGTTTCTGTCATGGCTCATTCCTCCCGGCACCCTTTCCTTTCCCTTGCTCTCCCAAGCGCCGCGCTCCACCCCTCCCAACCACAGAGCGCGTCCCCGCGATCGTGATTACTTTTGCTTTTGCGGCCGCGTTACTTTCACGGCCGCGCTGCCAATGCTTGTTTCTCTTTCTTCTACCATCGCTGATGCAGTAATGGGGCTATTGTCGGTACTTCCCTACAATCAATGGGGCATATTATCAAGACAGGCGATAAAATTATCGCCGCTTTAGCGGCAGAAAACTGCCGCTAAAACGGCGATAATGGGCTTGATAATATGCTCTATGGAATTCCAATTGAAGCCCATGTTAGACGTGAAGGACACATTTTTTCGCCTGTCTTGATAATATGCCCCAATATGCGTTATATTAAGAGCAACGTAATAGTATATCTTTGAGCATGGTTGTGTGCGGGGCAGAGAAATAACGTGAATTTAGGATTATGCAGTTGAAGTGTTTGTTTAAATGGAACTGTCCCTACATTTGAAAGGCGGGTATGGTGCTGCACAACCTGGCAGCGTTACCCATTCATTCTTTTTAAATGGTCACTTTCTAGATTTGGCGCTCGTTCCTCTGACTCTCAGAAGCGCAGTCGTGGGTCACTTCACAGGGTTTTTTTTTTTTTGGTTTTTTTTGTTATCTATTTCCTTTTGACGGTGCCACACGTTTTACTTTCCTGCAGCCCGTTGGATTTCCACTTGGCTCGCAGTACGCATGCTTGCTTTTTAAAAAGTACCCCTTTGTAGTGGTATACAGATATTGGGAGGGAATTATGAACTTTCTGGCGCACTGTCACTTTAATTCCGCTAGTTCAAAAAAAGGTCAGGCAGGACATATGGGTAAAACAGCAAGAATAATAACCTCATTCATAAAACAGACGCCTACATAAAAGAATAATAACAACCTTCACGCGCCAAATGCAGAGCTGTTTACTGGATGCTGAAGGCAAGCAACAAGGGAAAGTGTACATCTCAGGTGCAAACAGCTGCTCGCTCAGGGGATAGCTCTGCTGGCTGAGGCCACAACCCGCACAAGCTGTGTTTTTCTGAGGCAGTTTATAATTTAGTGAATGAACCCGTGACATGCCTGTAAAATGAGGGATCGCTTTGTTCTAAAACGCATCTGCCTGCAGCATCGATCTGCATATTCTGAGGATAGCGCTGCGTTCCAGGGCATCAGACTTCTAACTTCTGTGTAATAAAGGCGTTGTTGTGGTGTGTAATGGTGACACTTGCACCATATGTGTAATCTGAGGAATAGCCGTGCTTTCTAATGCTTCCGCTTGTAGCACGCACTCAAACCGAAAGGTAGCTCTAATGTTAATTCACCTTCACGTCATTGCGCTATTACATTAATAACAGGTCAGGTATCTAATGCACGAACTTGTAGCATTCCTGTAATCCGGGCAACAGCCCTGCTGTTTCGTGTGCTGGCCTCCAACATCTGTGTGACATGAGCGACTGCTGTGCAGCCTGTAACACCTGAGTGTGTACGACACATGGGGGCAGTGCACCTGGCTCACATAAGGGCTAGTTCTGCTGTTTGATGCATAAGCCAGAGAGATCTGTGTAATACAAGGGATAGCTTGTCTGTTCCTCCAATAGTGAAATGGCCCGAGGAACAGATCTCCTATAGAAATGCACCTTCTTATAACGACCAAGCAGCGTGACGGATAGCAGCAGTGTACAAACGCTCATTATTCAAATTCTATACACCTGAGAGATGGCTCTGCTGTACAATGGACCTGTGAATCAACGTCACCTGAGGGAGGTTCTTTATGTTGAATGTATCTGTATGCGTTCTCTTTCCTCTGAGCTATCTCAACTCTTTGCCAGGGCCTAGAAGGCCTTGTGGTCTGGATTCCTCGACATTCACTTGCCACATCAGTGTAATCTGAAGGGTAGTTATGTGGCATAAGAAATACATTAATAGTATATGTATGGCCTTAATAAAGCTGAGAGATCTCTGACCTGACTTTAGAAGACACGATCGTAGGCTATTCAGATAAAATCGCCAACCACAACAAACAAGCATTGGCATAGCCAATAGGTCTCACCTTTGGGACCTTATAAGTGTTTAGCCACGCAACAGTTAATGTTGTTGCAGTAAGAATATTGTGCTGCATAACTAAATACTTATAAGGTCCCAAAAGCGAGACCTATTGGCTGTGCCAGTGCTTGTTGTAAAAGCCGTGCAGCATCGGCAAAAAAAGGCATGCTCATGCAGCCACGTTATACCCGAGACACACGCTTAGGTCTCCATCCATGAGCGTGCCTACTGAATGATGCAGTGAGTTATGTTATGTTATGTTACGCGCAGCTGCCCCAGCTAAGGGGCGTCCTGGCGCATGACAAGGTAGACGTAGCAACACCTAACACAACAGTAAAAGCAGTAGAACATAACATCTATAGGGAAAGTTAAAATAAAAAGGTTTTTATGGCTCCATCAGGCGTATCTCCAACGGGAGAGAGTTCCACAGCAATGCTGCTTTTACCCTAAAGGACCGACCTCCCGCTCGACTAAGCTTAAACCTAGGAACCACCGCAAACGCTTGGCCCAATGATCTCAGGGAGCGGGTGGGAACGTAAAAAGACAGAAGGTTAGAAAGAATCCGAGGCGCTAGGCCCTTCAGAACCTTAAAGGCCACACATAAAACTTTGAAATTAATTCTAGTTTTAACCGGTAGCCAGTGCAGGGATCTGAGAGTACTGGAAACAGAGCAAGACCTGGGCAAGCCGACTATAGCTCTAGCTGCTGCATTTTGGACCCGTTGGAGTCGGCTAATGTCAGCCTGGTTCGCTCCTACCAGGAGAGAGCTGGCATAGTCCAAGCGAGATATTATAGTTGCTTGCACCACCAGCTGCCTGGTAGGGGGATCAAAAAACTTCAGGACGTGTCGTAATCCGCGGAGCACCCCAAAACAGCAGGCCGCAGTTTTCTTCGAATGTCCCACAAAGCTGAGCGTGGGCTCAAGCCACACTCCCAGATTTTTCAGCTCTGTAACCGGAGTAGGAGCAGGCCCAAGTTCCGAAGGCCACCATCTCTCCCCCCAGAGCTCCGACCCCCTTCCGACGACCATAACCTCGGTCTTCTTTGCGTTGAGCTGGAGACAGTTTGCATTCATCCAGCTCGCCACCGCCCTCAGTCCACTCTGGAACCTGGGGGCCTCAAGCTCGGCATCCCCGCTGATAGTAACCGCTAGCTGAGTGTCATCTGCATAGGAGACCACGGTCATACCCCACTGCTTGATGACATCAGCGAGCGGCCTCACATAAAGATTGAAGAGCGTGGGACTCAGCGAGGATCCCTGTGGCACCCCCAGGCCCAGAGGATGGAATTTGGACTGATGGGGTGGAATTGCGACGCAAAAGGAACGGTCGTCAAGGAAGGAGCGGAACCACTGTAGGGCAAGACCACTGATGCCTATCTCCTCCAGGCGACGCAGGAGGATGCTATGTGAGACAGTATCGAAGGCGGCGCTCAGATCTAATAATACTAGCGCCGCCGTCTGTCCCGCATCAAGCACCCAACGCAGATGTTCGACCATAGAGAGGAGAGCTGTCTCCGTACTGTGCCCAGCACGGAACCCAGTCTGAGTGTCATCCAGGATGTTAGCTCGAGTGAGATGGTCCGAGAGCACCTGGTTGACATGGGCTTCCATAACTTTCGCCGGCCAAGGGAGCAGGGAAATAGGCCGGTAGTTCTCCGGTTTGGAAGGGTCCAAAGAGGGCTTTTTCAGGATCGGGGAGACCACCGCCCGCTTCCATTTTGCTGGAACCGTACCCGTCGCCAGCGAGATGTTAAAAAGGGAACGCACTATGGGGCGTCCCACAAAGGACTGCTCTCTAAAGAGGACTGGTCTTAATGGATCTAAAGGAGACCCAGACTTGATATCGTGAGATACCCTATCAAATTCCTCAGAAGAAAGCAGAGGAAGGGACTCCATGATAGGGAGGCCAGGAGTAATCTCCAACGTCCCCGGAGGTAGCCCCACAAGGGGAAAGGCCCGATAAATACCTTGCACTTTCTCCAAAAAGAAGGATGCCAGAGCTTCGCAATGCGAAATAGAGGCCAATGCCGGAGAGGAAGGTCTTTTGGCCAACAAGTCCTTGAGGGCCTTAAAAATCGCTTTAGATGGATTAAAGCTAGTGCGGAATTCCTCCGCGTAGAACGCCGCACGCGCTCTACATATAGCACGATGGTAGGCCTTCACGGAGGCCAAGTATACCACTTTCCTAGTTTTGTCATAATCCTTCCTCCACTCTCTCTCCGCCCGTCTACAAGTGCCCTTCAACACACGAAGGGCACTATCGTACCAGGGACTAGAATCGCGAGAGCGAGATTTACTTGCCATGATAGGTATTAATGAATCAAGCGCCCTGGTGATCCACTGACAAAACTGATCATAGCCCAATTCAGCATTGTCCAAGGATCCCAACGGATCAGCGGCCAAGACATTGTGAATGTCCTCTAATCTAAGTTTATTCCAGTGTCTTTTAAAAACTGGTTTGGACGGAGGACTAACAAGAGTCTCCGGTAGAGGAGCCCGAATGGCCACCAAAAAATGGTCAGTCCACCCCAGAGGAGTTATAGAGGAAACTGTAGCTTCCATAAGGTTCGAAAAGAAGGGGTCCAGCGTATGCCCTCCTACATGGGTAGGCAGTACTACCTTTTGGGATAGTTGAAGGGCCTCAAGGTCAGCTAGAATGTTATAAACAGCCGGCACGCTCTTGTTGTCAAAATGGAGATTAAGGTCTCCCAAGATAGAAAAGTTGGCACAGCCAAGTGCCAACGAGCTGACAACATCCGGGAAGACTTCCCTAAAAGCCACATCGCTGCCTGGAGGTCGATAGACCACCATACCCGAAATCGAGAACTGGGGGCTGATCAAAATCTTAAAGGAAGCACTTTCACATCCCGCAATATTCAGTGCCTTCCAACTACATGGAAGACTGGATCTAACTGCAAGGGCAATGCCCCCACCTCTAGAGGAGCGATTTAGAGTAAAAACAGAGTACTCAGGGGGGAAAGCCAAATTGATAATAGCTACGTCCTGTTCCCGCAGCCACGTTTCCGTGATCGCAAAAACATCTGGAGACTCCTCCTGTAAAAGATCATACACGGCAAGATGATGCTGAACCAAAGATCTCACATTCAAGCTAAATATGCGAAGTCCAGGTATCGTAGCATCATCACGGGGAGTAAAAAGAGGAGACCTCTTAACGATAGATGCCGGGGGGCCAAGTGCCCATCTCTGACACGCGCAGCGATAAGGACCGCTTAGCGGATGAATAGGTGTCTAATCACAGCTAGGAATGAACGACGCAATTGACCGCAGAGTGTCGATAGAATACGTTATCATCCCCAAGCCAAAATGAGCAAAGAGACTGTATGAGACCTCGGCACCCCGTGCGCCCTCGACGCGGACGAGCGCAGACGGGCAGGACTCTGGCACGACTCCGGCTAAGCGACGGCGTCACACTGCGCGATCCCGCTGCGCGGGAGGAGCGACTTTAAATAGAAGTCCCGCGAGGCTGCCCTATCGCAGGAACACTCGTAATGGCGCCCGTCGGGAGAGTAGAGACGAACCCAACCAAAGATGGCGGCCACCCAGGGCTATAGACCACCCGTGACCCGGACCCACCAAAGCGGCGGTGCAACCAACAATTTAAGTGCGGTAAGAGGGAGGGAGCACCCTACCTAATCCCAGATTTAAAAACAAGGCTAAGAAATAAACATGAACCTAAATACAAAAACGGGGGAATTTGATTTTAAAATGTCACCGCTATCGCAGCAGTGCGAGTGCAGCTATCACACTACCTTGTCAGGTTACCAGCAAAGAAAGAGGACCGCCTTAAATAGAAGTCCCGCGAGGCTGCCCTATCGCAGGAACACTCGTAATGGCGCCCGTCGGGAGAGTAGACACGAACCCAACCAAAGATGGCGGCCACCCAGGGCTATAGACCACCCGTGACCCGGACCCACCAAAGCGGCGGTGCAACCAACAATTTAAGTGCGGTAAGAGGGAGGGAGCACCCTACCTAATCCCAGATTTAAAAACAAGGCTAAGAAATAAACATGAACCTAAATACAAAAACGGGGGAATTTGATTTTAAAATGTCACCGCTATCGCAGCAGCGCGAGCGCAGCTATCACACTACCTTGTCAGGTTACCATCTATCTATCTGTCTGTCTGTCTGTCTGTCTGTCTGTCTGTCTGTCTGTCTGTCTGTCTGTCTGTCTGTCTGTCTGTCTGTGTATCTATAATTTACCAATCCAGAACGGCAGAATATTCAGTTGCACTTGAGCACATTTCTTAAAGCAGAGTGGCCCGGCAACAACTGGGAGCTGCCACAGCGCCAAAAAAAGTAAAAATAAAAAAATCATTTGAAGCACCAGAAGGGATGAGAGAGCAAGGAAGGAGTGGGTGGGGGGAAGCAAGACGGAGTTGGTGGAAGGGGAAAGAAAAAGCAGCACCCCAGACAGAAAGAGCAATTCAGGGGATAGGGGTCAAAACACAGAGAAGGGAGAGAGCAACAAGGAGTCAGGGTGGGGTAGAACCAGGTAAGAGAGAGAGAGAGCAGCAAATAAAAGAGAGATACAGAGACAGGAGGAGTGTTTGCCAGGGGAGGGGTTTGGGGGAAGAAGCACACGAGGAAGAGAGCTGGAAAACACATGCACTCTCAAGGGGGGCTTAAATAAAAAGTAAAAAGTAGTTTCCTAAAAGTGAGCAGTGGAAAGATGTCAACCAATAAAAAGGATAGTAAAGAGAAAGAGAACAAATGAGAGTAACCCCACTGGGGTTAGCCGACATAAGGTCTTTCGTGAGACTTAAAACTGAGAGTGTTGAGGGCTTAAATGGTAGAAAAGCGGCCATCCATGTGATGTTATCGCGGTTGAAGAGTGTAACTCCTGCAATTTTGTAGAATTGATGCCCATGGATGCCCATGGCATTAGTCAACCTCCAAATATTTTTTCATATTTTTTCATACTTTTTAAATAATAATGGTTTTTATGAATGCTCGTATGAGGATTCTAAGCAAACTGGTGAAATGAATGACATCACATGAAGTGAAGGTTCTTTTGAGACTAAGGCTTTGATGTAATTCACGGTGTGCATACTGCCATTCTGCCAACGGGACTGAGTAAATTACTTCGTCCCCATGATGGAGAGGTTGCCCAGGAATTTATCAATGACTGCCAAGAAAGTGGTCACTTATACAAGCACTGCCAGGAACTGCCCATTTTAAAATATTTTTGTGCTGCTTTTTATGCCTCTTTCTGCTTACTTTTCTGTTTGTCTCTCTGCCCTTTTGTGCATGTTTCTTTTTTTGTACCTCTTGTATGTATGTTTCTGTTCTTTTGTGCATCATTGCCCTCTTTCTTTTTTCCCGACCTTATCCCCCCAGTGCCACTAACCCTTTGCCATGCTTTCTGGCATCCTGTGCCCTCTCTGCTGCCCCAGATCTCCTTCCTCTTCCCTCGGCCTACTTAATGGTGGCCCAACATTGACGCACCAATGTTGTGCCTACGATAAGATTGTCTGTGTCAATCCGTGCCTAGATGCACCCAGTGCCAGGAACCCTGATCCTCCCATGGCCCACCACTACTCCACTGCCTCTCTCAATGTTCTTAACCCAAGCCCACCTCTCGCCGACCTGCAGCTACCCTGCCATGTCGCCCATGCTCTCAACCCTGGCCATCACTCGCATTGCTGCTGCCATGCTGCACCACACTACCCGAAAGAGCATTCACCTGCACCTCCTGCTGCTTCACCTGCAGCCCCACACCTACTCTCACTGCCCCAACAACCACCATGTTCGTACCTACAGCACCCAGCACCCCACCCACTCAAGTACATTAAAACCAGCAGCCAGGGTGTGCCACAGGGCTCATGTTTGAGCCGAACCATGTCCAACATCTACGTGGCCCCCTTGGCCACGCTGCTGAGATGACACGGGTTCGTACCAATATCCTACGCAGATGACACCGAACTCATCTTCTCCTTCGATAAGTCATCTCAGACAGTTCAAGCCTCCTTTTCCTCTGGCATGCTGGCCATCTCACAGTGGATGAGCAGTAACTTTCTGCAACTGAATGCCAGTAAAACGGAAATTATCCTCTTCAGAGAAGCTCCACTCCTATGGGCACCTACTTGGTGGCCTAAAGAATTGGGTACTGCTCCCGCCCCAAAAACCACAGCAAAAAACATAGGGGTGCGTCTCGACCAGGTTCTAACAATGAAAGAACATGTTACCCACACAGTTTCTAGGTGCTGGGCCTTCTGAGAAGAGTCCTCCCCTATCTCCCGGACTCCTTTCGAAAGACTCTTGTACAAGCCCTGGGACTGAGCAAACTAGACTATTGCAACGCTCTACTGGTTGCAGCCAACGAGTATGCCCTAAACCGCCTGCAAGTGGTACAAAATACCGCAGCTCGCTTAGTTGCTAACGCACCCTACAGGTCAGCCTCACTCCCGCTGCTACAACAACTACATTGGCTACCTGTGCGGAAACGGGTGAAGTTCAAGCTCTGTTGCCTGACACACAAAGCACTGTGGGGTAACGGTCCCCCCTACTTGGCGGAGAGGCTCCACCAATATATCCCTACAAGGGACCTGAGATCCCGGTCTAAATCCCTGCTCAAAATCCCCAGGATAAAAAAAACACGAACAGGAGGAAAAGCCTTCTCCCATCAGGCTCTCCTAATATGGAACCAGCTCCCCCTGCCCTTAAGACAATGCCCGGATTATTTGAAATTCAGAAAGGCCCTGAAATCCACTCTCTTCTTGGCATAACATTCCACCACAATTCCTTCTGAAACTCCGCAAGAGTCGAGATACCCCTCCAGGGGTGATTCGTGCGCTATATAAGCCAATTAACATAACATAACACATCTACACACTACATCTCACTGTCATGCATGCTCCTCAACACATGGCTGCTCAGCAAACAAGCCAAGGACAATAGGACCTCCTGGATGACCACACCCGGACATCCTCTTCCTCATAAAAAAAATAGCTGACCCTAGTATCAGCACCACACATTGTCAATGCCATCCCTGCCGAGTATAGGATCATCAGACAACACCGCCAAACAGGCCAACTAGAGGAATTGTCATCATCTTTACCACCTCTGCTGACAGCTAAACCAACTACATGGAGCATCTCACCTTCACTCTGCTAATCACAGGCAACTGTATCCTATGTGTGCCAGGGTTGTAGGCCTCCTGGACCCTGTGCCAATTTCACCAGCAACATCACAGACTTTGTTGCTCCATTCATCGACTCAGGTGACTTCATTCTCCTAGGAGAAACTAAACTTTCCCTTGGAGGGCCTCACCGATGCCACCCTCCTTAAAAGCCTTGAAATTCTTGGCGTCACCCATCCTGTATTGGTCCCAACAATGCCACCAGAGATATTCAGAATGCCGTTCTGGATGCTGTTTCCACTTTCTTCAATGCCATCACGATCCACAAACCAACACTCATCATGTGGACTGATCACACCCTCGTCAGTTTCGGCATCAGCATACTGCACCACAGAAGACCAACCACCGCAGCCCTGGTCCACCGCTGCTGTAAGAACACATCAAAGAAGGACTGGGCTTCCGTCCTCTCCAAGAACCACCCCAACCATACTGGAAACCTAGCCTAAGACATTGAGAACTTCAATGAATGGATCACCACCTGCACCAGCACCCTAGCCCCGCACAAACAAAGCTAAATGGCAAAAACATGAACTTCAAGCAGCTGGTACACAGAAGAACTCAAGATGACCTAGAAGAAGAAGCAATGAACAAGTGCATTTTCAAACCTGCCTTGAGGCGTTACCATCGCTAAATCCAAAACACCAAGCGGACAGCCCTAATATATCGCATCAATGACAGCTGCAACAGCAGAAAAAAAAATCTCCATCATCCAACATTTCAAAACACCCACAGCCCCCTACTGCAACATTGCCCCAACACAAGTACTGTACAACAACCCCTCTGACTTTATCAACAACTAAATCCCAGCCATATGCAAAAACTTTGAACCTTAACCTGACCCCATCAACCTCACAGCCAGCCTTCCAATCTTGGCTGAAGAACACAGCCTAATCACATGGAACACCATCACAGATGAGACCACTACAGTCATGAAGTCCATCAACTTCATGCACACATCGGACCCATGCCCCATCCCGCCTTCAGCAAGGGACTCACCCCAATCAGTAAAACCCTCCCTCTCATCTTCAACACCTCCATTGACATAGCCATATTGCCAAAAGTCTGGAAGCATGTTGGGGATGTTGTTTTCTCCCAAGGGTCTGTGTTTTACACCCACTTTTGTTTAACAGGGTGTCTACCCTGTGGTGTACCCGAGTATGGGGAGGTTGTGTGGGTGACCGCCCTTCTTTGTTGCAGTGTTTTTATCTAAGCTGCTGTGTCTTCCCCAAGGGAGGGGGATGGGGCGTGTAGCAATGTGGTTTGCGATTGTAATGTTTAACATCTTAACATTTCTGTTCATGCCAGTGAAATTCATGATACCTCATGCATTACACCTGTGGATATGTGTACCTCATTGTTGCACTTTCCTGCTAAAATTTATTGGGGTATCTTACGTGTCTTTACTTTTACTTCTGTTGTTCCCTAAGGAAAGAAGGTGTGTAGTAGATTACTGGTTAGCTTTTCTCTACTGTACTGCTCTGTTGGAATGTTGCATGACATCATGGAATGCCTGGGTGCCTCTCTAGGTGAGATTGGCAGTTGGTGGACTCAGGCTGAGCTGTAAGGCTCCTGGTGGGGCTATTCTTGTACTATCTAACTTCCTTCTGTTATCCTGACCACCTATGATGGAACCAAGCTACCAATAAAGAAGTAACCTACATGAACTGATGGACTCTGTATCATCCTTTACAACAGGTGCCTCCAGTGAGAAGGATTTGGCAATCTTGACCACAGCCCCCAGAGGCCTCGACTCTGGAGATCGCAGCACCTGGTCGGTCGTTTGCCAGCACACCCAGGGCAGCGGATTTTTCATCCACCCCTTGGGCCTGGAGCTACTGGTGAACCACAGAAGCTTAAACTCTTCTGAGTGGACCGTGGACAAGGTGTTTTACAATGGCCAGTACTACGACAGCATGGAAGAGCTGGAAACTCAGTACAAGGCCGGCAGGGTGAAAAGTGTCAAAATTGCAAAACTGCCTCTTGGGGATGAAATGGGATCCCTTAAAACCAGGTCTGGTACTATGCCATCTGTGCCCTTCCAGTTTGAACCCAATGGAGCACGTTACAGTGTCAAGAACAATCAAGTCCTCTTCCAGTCTTGGAGCTTTGCCTTCGGCCTCAATGTGAACTCAGGGATGCGTCTCTTTGACATCAAATTTAATGGGGAAAGGATTGTCTATGAACTTAGCGTCCAGGAGGCCATCGCAGTATATGGCTCCAATGCGCCAGGTGGGATGATGACCAGATACATGGACAGTAGCTTTGGGATTGGGAGATTCGCCTTTCAGCTCGTCAAGGGAGTTGACTGCCCCTACTTGGCCACATATGTTGACTCACACTATTTCATCGACGATGCTAAGCCGGCAACAAATCTAAAGTCTATATGTATCTTCGAACATAACATTGGCTTACCATTGAGAAGACACTATTCCAACCTCTACTCCTTATATTACGGAGGTCTTCCAAATACAGCCCTGGTGATTAGGACTATCGCCACCCTGGGAAACTACGACTATGTGTTCGATTTTCTCTTCTACTCAAGCGGAGCCATTGAGTCGCGAGTCCATGCAACGGGATATATATCCGCCTCATTTTACTTTGCGGATGGCAATGACTACGGCAACCGTGTCGGCGAAAACACCTTGGGAACAATTCACAACCACTTCATTCACTATAAAGTGGACCTGGATATTGCTGGTAGGTCTACCTATGTGCCTCATTGTGGTGAGTGAGAGGCAGCGCATTGTTTTATCACAGGAAGTCCTCCCTCCCTTCCCAGAAAGGTTGGTAGGTGCTGTAACTGCCTTCCAGTGGCAACATTACTTTTTTAGGGGGGTGTGGGGGCATTAAAATCAACTTTAAAAATACCCTAGACCTTAGTTATAGTTTAAAGAGAAAGACCGAGCTGGAGACTTAAGTAGAGAAAGGGTAGCGCCACTCTAGAGAGGAAAAGTGTATGTTTTTATGCATGCTCCTATCAGTCAGTCAACAATCTTTATTCGGTTTCTTTCATAAAAACCAAAAAACAGCATGAAAAAGTGGAGATAAAAAAACTCCCAAAAAATACAAGTTGACAATATGTCCACAACTACATGTAAACAGATTGACTACACATCATGATGCGAATAACATTCTTCACAAACGAACAGCACCAGATAAAAAATGGCCACATTAAAACAAAATAGCAAGACCGGGCTGGAGACTTTTGTAGAGGAAATGTGGCCGCACTGTAGAGAGGAAAAGTGTCTCACTAGATGCGCCGGGCAGACTTTTTCTAATTTATGCTTATTATATATGTTTCTAAAGAATTCGTAGCTATGCATTTATATGTGAATCACAAAACCCAATATAAAAATATCTAAAATATAATGTGGAAAACATTAATGTCGAAATGATTAATGGGGTCTTTACTTCACCTCCCTTTCCTTTTTATGGCGCGATTCCCTGAGCTCCAATTTACACATTTGATCCTTCGCCTTTCTTCAGCATGCTTTCCCTGAATCTTTTTAGGTCTCGCCTGACCCAGCGCATGCGCTGAGTCAGGCGAGACATTTAGTAGGTGGGTTTTGAAAGTGCTACCCACATTTTTGTGCTGGCTACAAGCTTCAGTGCACAATTGCGTGCACGCGCACAGCTGCTGCCCGCATTCCCCCCTCCCTTCTCGCCCAGCCATCTGCCTTTCCTGTGCCAGCCTTCAGCACCATGACCCTCCCCCCCCGCTGCTGCGCGCGCATCCCTAGCGTGCTTTAGCGCGTCATCGCGCTCGCGATCACTTTCGCTTTCAGAGTGATCGCGATGACTTTCGCTTTTACAGCCGCACGGCCAATGTTTGTTATATTGTGCTGAGAATGTACTTTTAATGGCAAATACATTTTTGTGTATGTTTTAATTGTACACTTTTAGGATTACATTTTCTTACTCGAAAAACACCCTACGTGTTTGTTGTTGTAGTTCATACTTGTGTCTGGAAAATATTTTGATTGAGAGTTGTTTAGGGAAATGAAACTCATATTAAAGTTTACATTTCATAAGAGATAGGGAGTAATCCATACTTGAGGCACGTATATTGAGATAGAGCCAGAGATGATTCAGCTTTAGCGATAAATCTCCCTCCTGAGTGATAATCAGAGAGCCACTGACACCAAGCAAAATGTACAAAGACTACAAGTAAAGCCCTGGCCCCGCCCACATTTACTACTAAATGTACAGCTCTGTGTGCAGAGATCTCCGCATATGTGATAGTGACCTCCACACAAAGAGGCGCGTGGGTTGTGAATTGCGTTTAGTATTAGGTGAGTATTAGTGGTAGTATGAGTGTTCTTCGATAGCACTATAATGTCCTGTATTTTTTTTACAGTGTTTTATTTAGCGGTAACTTGACCTGACGGTATCAGAGCGCTTTACATGAGCACCAGTTACGTTACTTTCTTAGTTTACTCTCACTGGGATTCTTGGGGTATATTCTGTAAACCTCTGAGGGCAGAGGTGATGTCACATCATTCCTGCGTGATGTGGGCACAGGAGAACACACTGGTGGTTGTGTATATTTCTGGACTGCTTAGAAATGCAAAAACACCACCACTGCCATCCTTTAATTACTGGACTGAGTACATTCACAGTGCTCACAACATGGATAAAGGCGTAAAATGGCAGTACTTTGGCTATAAATGAAATTCACAATGTGCCGCGCGATCCTTTATTTTACTTATTAATCTGATTTAAATGAATTGACAGTTATTTAGCGTGCCGGGCGGGGATGAAGTAGCCTGCCTCATGTATCAAACTATGAATCAATTGCAAGTGTAATAATGCACGTGCCAGTTCCCGCACTACTGTGAGTTCATACGATTCGGCTGTGTTGATGCAGATTATAACTACATTAATTTTGGCACATTAAACAACAATCTCTGGCTTACCAGAGATTGTTGTTTAATGTGCCAACATTGTTTCAAGTTGATTTTGTTATAATCTGCATAAACACAACCGAATCGTATGAACTCACAGCAGTGCGGGAAGGGGCATGTCCATTATTACACTTGCAATTGATTCATAGCACTGTGGCTATACCAGGCAGACTCGCGCCAGGGGAAAACATGCCACTCAATTGTCTGATTTCTTGCATTGTCTGTTCAATGACACGTTGTGGTCCTCATGTCTCATGGCACTCAGTGGCACTGAAAGACTCCTATTTATTGACGCTCCCGGTTCTTTTTTGCTGCTCATCTGGAGTATCCTGTCTACGGGGGGAGGTCACTCGGGTCACCAGCACAGCTCTGCCCAGGACACCGCTTCACACGCGCATCTCATACTCGGGTCACCAGCACAGCTCTGCCCAGGGCACCGCTCCACACGCACACCTCACACTCGGGTCACCAGCACAGTCCTGCTTTGTCCTCTCAGTCGCCCAGTGTTGCCAACTGCTGTAGCGCCCCTCCCCTCTCAACATGCTTTTTTTGGGCGGAGGGGAGATCATGAACAAAGCAGCCTCTCAGAGGTGGGCTACGGCGGTTCACCTTATCAATTAGTTGCTTCAGAGTTCTCTTACCTTTGCTCTGGAGAGGTTTGTTCCACTGCAGGAAAGTAACAGGACCTCCTGTGTGCAGAGACACAAGCTGAACTGCCAATGAGCCCCACCCCTCTCTCTGTAAACCAGGAAACATTTCCTGCACGCTCAGCCTGAAACAGAGAGAGATAAAAGGCTTTCTCGTCTTACTAGTTAGAATCAGGTTTATTTTAGATTATCAGTCCACAATTCATATAGAACCATGGACGTTTAGGGTTCATCATAACTTAAGTCATAATGGCTGAATCTAGGGTTGAAAGGCCCCACTTACACACAGGCCTCACCACGCAGGTACGTTTTTGTACCTGTAGATAAGTGACCCCTCTTGACGTGGTCACCCCACTTTTTTCCTGGTATTGGATGCAATTTTGACTGAAGTGCACTGGGTTCCCGCTTTCCAGGTACCAAGCACCAGTGCTGTTTCCCTAAGACAACAGTTTGATTGCTCCCCAACTGATAAGACCTTATCACCTCTGTTAGTCCCTAGTGAATTGTACCGCTGGACCTAGGGCATAGGCACTAACGAGGGTCCCCAAGGGCTGCAGCCAGGGGCGGCTGGTGGATTTTGAAAGTGGTGAGGCGAAAAATTAGTACCCTTGTACAATGCGCGAGCGAGCGAAGCGAGCGAGCCCGAACTGAAAAAGGAGGGTGCGGGGGGGATTCCCCCTGCAAGAAAATTTTGCAAAAAATGTATTCAAATGGTGGGTTTTACACCACATATTTACTGTAAATTTTTGCAAAAACGGGATCCAAATATAGCATTTTAAAGCACAAGTGTGAAGAAAATATTACAAAAATGTGCCCAATCCTCTAACTGGTCTGCTTGCAAAACGATCCCCAAGCCAAGCACACACAGCCAATGGGAAGAGGCCCTCTAAGTGTTTTCTACCTGTAATACATCTCTTCCTCTTTACTGTATTGGTTAATGAAGTCATCAAGACTCACACCATTGGTAAGACCGTACATTGCAAATACATTGCTGGTATTCTCCTCCTGAGGCTTGAGCCGGGAGGTTGATTATTTTAAATTGTGTGCTGTTTTTACTCCCCTCCCTTGTGTCCGCTCCCCCCTCATACCGTTTCACATCGATATCCTGTCCCACTCGCAAGCGACCACAGCGAGGTAGGAAGTCAGGCAGCGGCCATCTTAGTGAGGGCTCGCGCTGCACGCCGCGCTTCGAGCGCTCAAAACCGGAGTCTCTGTGCAGGAACAGTGATTGCTGGTATTCTCCTCCTGAGGCTTGAGCCGGGAGGTTGATTATTTTAAATTGTGTGCTGTTTTTACTCCCCTCCCTTGTGTCCGCTCCCCCCTCATACCGTTTCACATCGATATCCTGTCCCACTCGCAAGCGACCACAGCGAGGTAGGAAGTCAGGCAGCGGCCATCTTAGTGAGGGCTCGCGCTGCACGCCGCGCTTCGAGCGCTCAAAACCGGAGTCTCTGTGCAGGAACAGTGATTGCTGGTATTCTCCTCCTGAGGCTTGAGCCGGGAGGTTGATTATTTTAAATTGTGTGCTGTTTTTACTCCCCTCCCTTGTGTCCGCTCCCCCCTCATACCGTTTCACATCGATATCCTGTCCCACTCGCAAGCGACCACAGCGAGGTAGGAAGTCAGGCAGCGGCCATCTTAGTGAGGGCTCGCGCTGCACGCCGCGCTTCGAGCGCTCAAAACCGGAGTCTCTGTGCAGGAACAGTGATTGCTGGTATTCTCCTCCTGAGGCTTGAGCCGGGAGGTTGATTATTTTAAATTGTGTGCTGTTTTTACTCCCCTCCCTTGTGTCCGCTCCCCCCTCATACCGTTTCACATCGATATCCTGTCCCACTCGCAAGCGACCACAGCGAGGTAGGAAGTCAGGCAGCGGCCATCTTAGTGAGGGCTCGCGCTGCACGCCGCGCTTCGAGCGCTCAAAACCGGAGTCTCTGTGCAGGAACAGTGATTGCTGGTATTCTCCTCCTGAGGCTTGAGCCGGGAGGTTGATTATTTTAAATTGTGTGCTGTTTTTACTCCCCTCCCTTGTGTCCGCTCCCCCCTCATACCGTTTCACATCGATATCCTGTCCCACTCGCAAGCGACCACAGCGAGGTAGGAAGTCAGGCAGCGGCCATCTTAGTGAGGGCTCGCGCTGCACGCCGCGCTTCGAGCGCTCAAAACCGGAGTCTCTGTGCAGGAACAGTGATTGCTGGTATTCTCCTCCTGAGGCTTGAGCCGGGAGGTTGATTATTTTAAATTGTGTGCTGTTTTTACTCCCCTCCCTTGTGTCCGCTCCCCCCTCATACCGTTTCACATCGATATCCTGTCCCACTCGCAAGCGACCACAGCGAGGTAGGAAGTCAGGCAGCGGCCATCTTAGTGAGGGCTCGCGCTGCACGCCGCGCTTCGAGCGCTCAAAACCTTACGTCCATGGCTCCGCGCAGCGGACGCGCATTGCGGGCACGCCGATCGCGCGCCGGAGTCAAGCCAGAGTCCTGCCCGTCTGCGCCCGTCCGCGACCAGACGGGACGCGGGACAGGAGACTCTGGCCATAGGGGTAACACGCAGACATCCGAGAGAACGCTCCTTCCTAAGGCACTCCGATACACTCGCGAGGCGATACTCGAAATTGGTAAGACCCCCACCTTAGCATGTCATCACTCCATAGACCCTAACGCATTATCAGCTCAATGCACCTCATGCTACTTTCGCTTGGATAAAACCCCCATCTTTAATAACCCTGTAACCTGTCTCAACCTGATGCTACTGAATTGCAGGTCAATGGTTAAACACAAACTGGAACTACGTGAGCTTCTTCTTCACAATGACTCCGACATATTGTTTCTTACTGAAACCTGGCTAGAAGAATCTTCATCTCCAGACATACTCGAGGCTGTTCCTTTTAACTACAGCCTACTGAGAATTGACAGGCCGATACAGCGCGGTGGTGGCCTAGCAATGATCTTCAAAAAAGAACTGGAGTGCACCCTCACTCATAAAGTCATCACGAATAGCGAATGCGGCTTTTTCACCATTAAAGTGTCCCCCTACATGACCATTACTGGGCTTCTTATTTACCGGCCCCCTGGCAATGCTACTCCATTCTGTAACCAACTTATTGATACCGCAACGCAACTAGCTATCAAATACAACAACTTCATGATACTAGGCGATCTAAATCTTCATTTTGAAGATCTACTTGCCAAGGAAGCTCAACTCCTTAAGACAGCGTTGCACGCTCTGGGGATCACTTTGCTTTCCACTTCACCTACACATAAACAGGGCCATCTCCTCGATCCCATTTTCGCGACTTGGGAAGGCATTAATATACAACCTCCGGTCCCTATAATATGGTCAGACCACCACTTGATTATGTTCAATATACCCAAGACCAGGATCAAGGACAATGCCCACAAACATATAAGTGCCAAACGTCGAAATTGGAAAAACTACACCCCAGAACGCCTCTCTGATGAATTAAAAACTCACCCCCCCCCCCAAGGCCTATCCCTTCAAGACACCTGGAATTCTTACGAACTCTGGTTGGTTAAGGCACTAGATAAAATTGCCCCCTGGACTTGCAAACCCCCAGCTAGGCGAACAAAATCTGAACCGTGGTTTTCAGAAAAATTAAAGGCAGCTAAAGCCCGGTGCAAAGGAATTGAAAGAAATTGGAGAAAGAACTACTCCTCGGAACTGAAGGAAAATTATAAACGTGAATTAAAAGCCTATCAGAGACTGATTAGAACGGAAAAAAGTCTCTTTTACCAAAACAGAATTGAACAGTCCACCAATCCCTCCAAAGAACTGTTCCAGATTTATAAACAACTAACAGACACAGCGAGCCTGGATACGCAAGACACATACTCCGATGAGTTATGTGAAGAAATTGCTGATTTCTTTGTCAACAAAGTAGACAAAATCCACGCTACTTTTTCCGCGCCCCCTACTCTGGGTACGATTTCTCCCTGCCCTCATAAATCCACCCTTACTCATTTCTTCACTCCGGACAAAACTAAACTGTCTAGCATAATCAACAGTATTCATTCAGGCTCCCCAAACGATGTGTGTCCTTTAGATAAATGCAAAGACATCATGGACAGTACCCTCATGGATCAAATCTGTCATCTCGTCACCCTTTCCTTCAAAGAATGTCTCGTTCCGCAGGCTTGGAAAAACGCCCAAGTCATCCCCCTGAAAAAAAAACCGAACATTCCCATCACTCACTTTCAAAACCTTAGACCAATATCTCTATTGCCTTTCTGCGCCAAAATAATAGAGAAAATAGTGAACTCTCAACTTATGGCATATTTAGAGCAAGAAAACATCCTCCATCCCACCCAATCCGGTTTTAGACCCAAATACTCCACGGAAACCGCTGTCTTGTATTCCACGGAATTTATCCGCAAGATGGTGGACGAGGGTGAAACTGCAGCGCTGGTCATGTTGGACTTAAGCGCCGCTTTTGATACGGTGCTTCATGCCACGCTCCTGTCCCGACTCTCTGACATTGGAGTGAAAGACGGTGCACTGGAGTGGATTAAATCCTTTCTCTCCAACAGAACTTTCCAGCTTCACTGCCCGCCTTTTAAATCATCCCCGCGGTCCGTGAGTTATGGGGTTCCACAGGGCTCCAGCTTGAGCCCTACCTTGTTTAACATCTATATGGAACCCCTGGCTCAAATTATAGAGAACTTCGGCTTGGGCACTGTCAGCTACGCCGACGATACGCAGCTCATGTTCAAGCTCACTCCGGACACTGACAAGTATGCCGCAAACTTCTCGGAGTGTATGACGGCGGTTGCTAGGTGGATGGACAGTAATTGTCTCCGGCTAAATGGTGACAAAACTGAGGTGCTTGTGATTGGGAACAACACCTCCCCTTGGTCTCAAGCATGGTGGCCCACATCGCTTGGCGACTGTCCTCAACCGGCTGAGAAAGTCAAGAACCTCGGGATTATGATCGACTCGGATCTTTCAGGTAAATCCCAAGTCCACAAGACCATCGGCAAATGCATCGGACAACTAAGAATTCTCAGAAAAATCATTGACCTTATACCCATCACAGCCAGGAAATCCATTGTACACGCCCTTGTCACACCGCACCTGGATTATGGGAATGCCCTTCTTCTGGGCATTAACCAAAAACTCCTTCACCAGCTGCAATGTGTTCAAAATGCAGCCGCCCGGGTGGTACTAGGCCTTCCCAAAAGAACCTCGGCCAAGACCGCACTGTCCAAATTGCACTGGCTCCCCGTTAAGGAAAGAATTAAATTTAAGAGTCTCTGCTATATTCACAGGATAGCCCACAATAAGGGCCCCTCATACCTTAGAAGCCTCATGACTATTCACCGCCCCACTCGTCATCTGAGGTCTTCAGGAATGTCCCTTCTGAAATTACCCCGCGTTCATAAAGCCAAAATCGGGGGCCGCTCCTTCAGTTTTTTAGGAGTAAAACTCTGGAACGCCCTGCCGACTCATTTAAGAATGGAACCCTCTGAAACCCTTTTCAGAGCGAACTTGAAAACTCACCTCTTCCCTCAATAACTCTGGCCCTTTTCCGCTCGGTAGTCGCGGATGAGATATTTCAGCAATCAGCGCGGGGATACACATCTGTGCAGCCATGCGCTCTAAAAATGTTTTATTATTATTATTATTATTATTATTTGAGAATTAGATGGCGAAAGAGATCCATCCCAGGATTGCAGTTCATCCTTGATTTAGCCAGACAAACAGAAATTATATTTCAGCAAACTGTGTTTATTTTGCAAAATATAGCATTTATATACTATAAATGTACACTGACAGAAAGTCCACATAACAGATATTGAGGTGCAAAACATACAAACCTGACAACAAGATTTTGGGTGAAAAGCAAAGATATACTGAAAAAGATAGATATGGTTTATAAAGTGTTTCAAAATTTACAATAGAGAAAAAGGAGTTAACACAATAAGTTTAATTTTTAAATTGAAACATAAATAATAAAACAAATGTAGAGCATTACAAGAACAAAAATTGAAATCAGTGAAGAAAGTAGTTTGCATTTAGGGCCTCATTTATGAGGTTTTGCTGTAGGGCAGAACAGTAGGCCTTCCTGCTGCGCTGCCCTACAGCAAAAGAAAAGGGCACAAATGTACCGTATCTATCAGCAGATACGGCGCATTCCTGTCCTTTCCCCATGCACCGGCACACAATAAGCTGCTGTGCGCCAATGCAGGCCCTGTTGCACCATGGGGCACTTGAACCTGCATTGCGGGCAATTACAAGAGGCGTTTTCCTCTTTCCCTGTGTGCTGCAGAAGGCACTATGCATAGAAAAAAGAAAAATGAGGCGAAATAAAGAGAGATTTCTCCGCGTTGTACCTCTAAGTTTTTGGTGCTGCTTCAGATTACCGATTTCTCGTAAATCTGGGGCAGTGTCAAAAAGCCATGGATGTTGCTGGGAACGCCCCCAGCAACACGCATTGCACGCAGAAAACTGCGTTAAAGGGGGAACATATTTACGAGGCAGCATTAAGCCAAAAAAAGTGGCTTAGTGCTGCCTCGTAAATAAAAATCCTGCACCACGGAACATCACAAAAAGAGACATTGCGGCAGCGCAAGGGGCCTCATAAATGAGGCCCGTAATGTACAAAAGAAAAGTGAAGTATAAAATGTAAACTTTAATTTGGCATTAACAAATAAATAAAACCACACCAAGTGGTTAAAATGGTTAAGAAAATATTGTTAAATAAACACAAATATGTTAAAGTGGCAAAGCTTGGTTTCCACTCTTTATATTGGAACAATAATATTTAACGAGTAACAGTAATTTATAAAATGTAAACTTTTAAGCAGCATCGGCAAATAAAGACCACACACACAGAAAAATAACTGTGCAAACCCAAAAGACGGAAAAATGAAAAGTGCTCAAATCTTTTAGAGGAATACAAAAAAAATACAAGAAATACAAGAATACAAGAAAAATTACCCAACCGTCACTTTAAATCTTTAATCTACATGCTGTTAACAACTCCTCGAACACTTCTACATACTTACATACAAACACTACTTTAACAACTCTTTTAAGTAAGCAGACCGGCGCCACCACGCCGACTTGGCCCAGAGCCCGTACTTCCGCCTCACGCTTTAGCTTTACCCGCCTGTGAGAGTGAGACGTGTTGGGGTGACAGGAGGCACATCCTGTGCGGGGCTCACACTGCTCACTTCTCTTTAGTGGAGAAGTTACAGCATGAGGTCATGCCAGGTGAGCGTTGTAGGGGAAGGGAAATCCTTTAAAGCGGGTCATTTTCTCTTTGGAATTCCCTTCTCTTTTTGAAACTCAGGAGCAGCAACATTGTCGTGGTTTCACCAGGGCTTTAAGTGGAAGCTTTATCAATATTCTATACAAGCCATAGTAGCTGCTTATTTATCCTATGCAACTAACAACCATTGACAAAGCCAATAGGGCTGACTTGTATTTATGATGTTACTTGTTGTATCATACATTTGGATGCAATGAAGGAGACAGCTAAATACAAGTCAGGGGCACACTATGCTATGCACAGATTTTTAGTTTAGTGTTTTAAGCCACGTCCCTTTGAGAGACCCCCCCCCCCTCCCCGAGTTTTTTCATCCCACTTAAAGCCCTGGCAGACAGGGTTCAGCCATTAGTGATCTAAAAATATATTAAAATGCTTTATTAGAGATGTTTTCCCAACCTTGGCTTCATTCTTTTAATAGAGCAAACCAATACAGTTCCGACACCGTATTTTTCAAAGGCACTAGAGAGTAAAAAAAAAAATAGTTTTTCACCATTGCTGCCACTAGAATGACGCAATCGGGAAATCAAGTGAAATCTTCTTGTGAAATCAGGAGCCACGCGGCTTTTCGATGCACGGGCCCAGACCTCGATCACAGACAGCATAGTCACATGGGTAGCTAGCTATTTCTCTCAGACCTGGTTTACGGCACCTGTGATGCTAGGCATAGGCCTCTCTTCTGATTCAGAATACAGCAGAACAAGCCTTCGGCCAAAAACATAGAAGTCATGTTTCTGCCCACCTATCCTCCCTCCTCTCATATTGAGTGTGGCACTAGGGTGGGACTCCACACATTCGTATGTCCTTTGCTTGAGCAGCATAAGCCAGCAATGCTTGCTGACTGGAATGGGGGTCTTATCTCTCCTCACAAGCGACCACACTTTTTGCGGCCTTATGCTCCGAGAGATAAACTTGGTGTAAAATCCCCTTACCCTTGAGCTGCACTCTTCAGGACAGTTCAGCTCAGGCTCGGCGATTGTTGCTTCAGCCAGGAGCCCAGCGGTTGGTTTATGGGTCTGTGGCACTCACGTGCAGTGAATGCACTTGCCCGGGGGCATCATCCGTCGTGCGCCGCCATTACTGGGCACTGCAGCAAGATCTTCCCGGCAGTAGCACTGTCACAGGAACTTAACTCTACCCCCATCAAAGGAACCGCGGCCGCGCCCCCTCCTCTCGGAAGGATGCCATCCGAAAACAAACACCGATTAACAGTGCGCACAGTAAAAACCCAGGGCCATACACGTGCACTTTTATTCTCTTGTCGCTTTGTGTCTCTTGTCGCCATGGTACTACCCAGACATGCAGTATATCACACAGCTCACACCGGTGAGACAGCACAGTAATAGGAGTCGGACCTGAGCCTAATGCACCACAGACCCCCTTCCACTCGTGCTTCTTCCTCACACTGCGTGCCATAATGGACGGGCGTCGGGCAAGTCATTAGCACATTATTACAGACAAGGATTGTACCCCAGCCAGCGATACAGCAACAATCTGGTTAGATATAGCGCCAAATGTAGCACCTGACGACAGTGGACCTATTCCCATAAGAAGGGGGCTGCGCCGAGGCCTGCGGGCCGGGAGCTGTGTTCCCACGCTGATAGGCTAGCTCTGTTTTCCAAGCTCCACGGCTTTTCTACAAATCCCCTCAGTGGGATTAGTATCGCCCCGAAGCAGAGGCGCCTAGAGATTGGGGGCAGGGGGCAACTGCTGGAAGAAGGGTGTCTGTCTATAACGCCACGTTTAGCTGCACGAGATCCCATCCCTGAACCAGACATGGAAATGCTTTCTAAATCATACCTACTAACTTTGGCGTATATCATCATACATGTCATCACCTTCGACCTATATCGGCTCTTTATCAAGCAACGCACTGCATGCCGGTAATTGCAGGTGTACGAACGCGAGAATTAAACGCGCGTGCATGCCATGAAACCTCTCGGCAGCTCTGAGGTCCCGTTGAAATTAATATTTCTAACTGCAGTGGCAGAATGTTGGGGAAAAAGCGTCTGTTGACTTATTTTATAATTTAGGTGTTCGTGGGCATCTCAACAGGAGACAGAGTCAACTGGCGGTGTGCTCTGTTTCCCGGTCACTACAGCACTCGAGCAATCGGCTTAGGAGGGCTTGCACACCACGTGTTAAAAAAACCTTGCAGAAGCTACCACACGCTAGTAAATAAAAATGCTTCAAAAAGCTGGCCTCTGCTGAGCATAAAGGGCTCTTTTAAAGTATAATTTTAATTCTCGAGTAAACACGCTACAATGATAGCTGATTCTGATTGAATCAGTTTAAATTGAAAAAAAACTTAAAGTTGTCCACGCAGCCACGCTGTAAAACCTGGACACATTTTCCTTTTGGTGATATATGCAGCTTGCTTGCCATGCCATGCCATTCCATGGGGACAGGGGACTGTCACTGAGGCCGAATTCAATGACGGTCCGGTCCGGAGCATGAGACTGAGGAACGGGAGAACTCCACGAACCGGCGGAGACCGCAGCCAGAGGCCTGGCCCGGCCGGACCGGTTTAAAGCAGCACTTTGTAAACACTTCACACGGGTTCAAAGGCACAGCACTAGAAAACATGTCTGCCTGCTGGTGTCTCTGTCATAAGTCACTCTGCAAAGCAGACGCTGTCGATGGAATCTGTCTGCAACATGACTTAATGTGGTAACTAGAAGAGAAAGCAGGCCTTTTCGTATTAAATCACTTTGTCATGTCGCTGAGGCGTGAAGTGTGGAGAGCAAACTTTCATCACTGGTCCCCTAACTGCAGGAAAAGTTTGTCTGGAAACAAATAACCTCCATTCGCCCTCATTACATATACAGTGAGCGCTGCTGCCACCGCGTGGCGACTCTGCACATAATAACAGCAAAACAAAGCTTTCACAACTGTTAGAACAGCAAAGTCGCCCTTTTGTGGCGCTGTAAACTGAAGATGTTACTGGTTCACATGTATTAGTGGTTAGTTCATGAACCGCAGGTGGGGTGGGTGAAAGAGTGAGTTTGCCTTGCCTGGGTTTGAACTGGTGAACTGCAGGCCACACACAGAATAGATGTCATGGGTGAGAGTTTTACTCACGAGGTATCGTGCTATAAAAAGGCATTTCCGAGGGTGTTACAAAACTGCATCAACACATGTGGGTGCACGAGGTCAAGGCCCCACAGGGCTGGTCACAAGCTTGTTCCTTCATTAAATCTCAGTGTCTGTGCGCCATGTGTAGGCCTTGCATCTTTCACTACATTGTTCCAAGTTTAATTTAGGCGCTCAATAACTTTCAGTTTTAACTAAAACAAACTTTCATTTAAGCAGTGGGTACAACTCAGCTGTGTCGGAATAATCTCCAGACTGGAGGACGTTTCAGCCTCTGTAAAGCACCGCAGAGAGGCTTCACCTTGGCAGGGGGCACAGGCTTTGCATGCTGCAGGAAAATGTGAACTGCAAAATACCCTCTTCCAGCTGGAAGAATTCCATGGTGGAAACCACGGGTCCTGCAAGAGGGCCGATTCAAAAACACCAAGCTTTGGCCACGCCAAGTCAAAGCAGCCCTGGATGTAAAACAAACCCATACCTCCCACAAGGCCTCGAGGCATTGTGGTAGAGCGAGTCCTTGCACTTGTCATTTGTGTTTATATCTTCATTTAAGCAGCAAAACGGAGCCTTATTTTCAAAGAGATGCTCTCTTTTCATGTAAAGAGTACAGTCCCGCTGAATTCACAATTTTACACTTGCCTTTAAACTCCCATCAGCTGCGACCCTTGGTCTGCCGATTGAGACCCCAGGACTATCTTTGCGACCTCTGTCCTCTGAGGCGGCAAGGACAGCGCCAGGAGCAAAACGTAAACACAGTTCTGATGAGCACTGCTGACTTTCCGCAGCTGCTGCTGGGAGTCCAAAAACACACTTTCTTTTCTGTAAAATGTATACATTCAGTAATGCCAACCACACTCATAGATAAAATATAAAATAAGTACAAACTTTTGTAAAGAACTTGTTGCGATGTTTCAGTGCAGCCAATACATGAAACATGATTTGCTTCCCCTTCCCCTCTGTGCCTCTCATGAGCGGTGGTGGGTGACACGCGTTCATAAATCACAATGTACCTGACAGCGAGGAGTAACGCAAGCCAATGGCACTGTTCACATTCAGTTTAGGGGGGCTGATTAAAAAAAAAATAGTAGTAAAACTGCACTCTTATTTTTAAACAAACATTCGAGTATAATTGTACTTCTTGTTGGATTTCCCAAAAGCTGCCTGGGATCACCATGGAAAGCTGTGCTTGGCAAAGGGCTGCTCGCGGATTCCATAGGAAGTCGCAAGATTCCCAAGTTTGGAATCCGTTTCCTCCGTGGGGAGGTGTCTATGGCAGAGAAGCCATGGCTGGAATGGATTTCTCTCCGTAAATGCACTTGTTTGCCCCCTTCCAACGCTGCAGCAAAATGGGACCCTTTCCAGGCTGGAAAGGCGAATGGTAGGAGATGCCAGGAGTTAGAAAATGCCCAAAACGTGTGGGCGCTTACAAACTCCAAGGCAAACCACATTTATTCAGGCGCATTTATTAAGGGGGAGCTCCGAGCCAGCCTTGTACTCCTGACTGTGCGCTCTGCTCTCTCTCCTCTGGGTAATAAGGCTATGCCCTGCGCTGCACATGTTTTAAATATGTAAACCGGAAAGTCAAGATGCAGCGCTTTGCAAAACCTCATAGATAAGTAAATCACGAAGTGCGGAAACTGGCACTGCCTCAGGCCAAAATCGTGCATTTCTGAAATCAGAGCCCCTAGCCCTCCGTTGTTTTGGGTTCGTGTTCGTGTAGGGCCATACTCGCATCGCGCTTCTGTTCTCACTCAGTCACTTTCACTTTCACTCTGAGACTGAGACAGACTTTTCTTTAACTTTACTTAGTCGAGTCGACTTCACACTTACCCCGTGTTTAACGTGATGTGGATGATGAAATTGAAATCAAATTACAGGCTGCCTCGATCGATGCTGGATGATCTTCTTGTTCTCGAGTCAATCAGGCTCGGAGCTCCTCGTGGACTGCAGCAGTGCAGAGCGTGGCAATGAGAGCATGCAAGCAAGCAGAAGCCCAAACTGGAAAAATCTGGAATTGTGTCTTTCGATTTCGAATCGACTCCTCCCCCAGACCCCAGCAAACCAATCACTTGAACAACAACAACTGTTGCTGGGTCTGGTGGAGGAGACAAAGGCCACTGCCACACCCCCACAAACTCTAAACCTGCCGGAATGCTCCACTCTCGGCCATTGGAATTAATGGAGGGCCTCCAGCTCCGCCCTGGGCCAAGGGAATAACGCCCAAAATCGACATGCTATTCTGCTAGTTAGCAATAGGCTGCACCCACCAGTGTGTCGTCACTGCCCTGCTTTCTGGCTCCAGGTCGAAGAAATCTTCACCCAGCCAAAAGCATGTGCAGAGACACTGCAGAGCAGAGCAAAGGGAGGCCATACCCCCACACCCCCCTAAAGAAAACCCCAATTTTGTACAGGTTTGTTCACTGACCACTAGCAGCCAGCACAATTTATTCCTAGCTGCTCAGTGTTTTTCATCAGGCATTTTTTTTGTCCCCCAGGGTGGGAGGGCGACGCCCATCTCGCCCCTATGCACCAGCCTCCCCTGGCTGCAGCATGGTGCCACCCTAAAGGACCCACACACAATCATACAGACTACCATTGCAGGTTGTATGAAATGGCGTAGACAAATGTGAGAACACAACTTTGCACACTCCCTGTGTGGTAAATAAAATATTACGCTCTCAGAATTTTAAATTATAAATAAGATCATGCATAAAGCAAGAGGCTGAGTCTGTGGTATCAGGTTCATAAAGGGCTTTATTCCAATAACTCGAGTCAAAGGGAGAATATTACCATCACCAAAAAGGATCTGGAAAGGGACTCAAAAGTATTCTCAATATTCTCAAAACATTATTCACAGAGTACAGTATATATACATTTCTCAATTGTACGTAAGCAAAAGAGCAAGAGAGAATGAGATAAGAGCATGTGGGCGTGTAAGTAGGCGTGAAGGTGGGCGTCCATGTGGGCGTCCACTTGATGATAATGGGTAATTTGTCATGTGTGGGTGGATACCTGGAGGGGGTTGCGTGATCTGCTGGAATTGTACTGGAACTTTGCCTTACTTGTGCTCAACTCGAGCATGACGTGTAACTGACGTGGGGAGGGTTGCTATGCAACCGGACAAGTCTGGAAGTGAGGCCTTCAGTGAGTGAGGCCTTCAGTGTCAGGACGACCAGCACATCTTGTATTATCTGATATCCGATGTCTGGAGCAGGGACTGATTTGTGACATAGGTTGCTCATCACCAAGAGCCGATGTGGCATCTATTTCTTCATTTACTTCATTTACTGCAGAGGCCTTACATGGGGGCTATGGGCTTTTTACTGACGTGAGCTTTGCAATCTCACAAAGAGAGACAGTAGGGCTGGGCTCCCTCCTTGCAGATGGGTCGCGTTCATTCCTCCTTCACCAGGCAAGAATGTGGTTTCAGTAAGAGTAAGCAGATAACCGTGCTCAATACTGTCTCGGCACCTCGGTCGGGGCCCCTTTGGCTGAGGCCCAAGTGTGCAAGGCCAAGGAGACGTAGCTGCAGCTTTCAGAGCGTTCTGAGGCATGAAACCTCTTTTCGGCTCTGGCTGAGCCATAAACATGGGCTTCATGAAAATGCAGGAAAACATGATGAAAAACGTGTAGGCCTCAATACAGATTTGTCGTTTCTCTCATGGGAGACTGGATGATGGCAGGCCACGTTATAGCATAAGCATCATGATAGAAAGGCCATGGAGGGGAAATACATAGGTTACATGTATGTGCATATAAGCGTTGGGGGGGGCACATGGGGACACATAGGCCTCATAGATTTTTATTTTCCTCATTCCCTCCTTGTACCCTAGTGAACCCCCTATGTAACGTCTATTTTCATGAGACAGTCGATCTGTTCTTGCAGCATTATTTTTCCATTTTCAATGCTTTGTAAATAGGGATGTGGAACACATGCAGTAGCACACAGGCCACAAATGGCCGGGCCACACTGCAGACATAGGCAACAACTGAATATCATTAATAGTATCAACCCACAGACGGTCAACACTTTCCATCCCCAAGCCGATATTAATCCCCAGAGCCAACCGGACCATGTCCACGTGCCTGGGTCTTGATGTATGTTTTGGGCAATCTTGTGGAGCCTTGTTATTGCTTTGTATTCTTTGGCATCACCGTTGATGGATGTCATTAAGGCAAACCATGCTCCGCAAGAACCATTATGGGAGAACGGAAAAGGAAAAAGAGGCAACACTCCCTTTACCTTCTGATACGGGGGAAATCGGCCACAGACCCAGCAGTCTGTAGCATTGCTAACCTGATGTGAATGGTGCAGCATCTGAATAAAGGTATTGCTGCGTAAGGCAAGTCGATATGATAGCTCATAGGATGGCAGATCACTAAATGTGTGCTTTATGGTATCATTAGTGGAGGAGTATAAGAGTGAGGCAATAGGAGGAAAAATAGCATGTAGTATTAAGCTGATACATATTATCGTGATGCACAGAAGAGATAGAAAAATTACAGTCACTATACATCTACCACGTAATATTTTACAGTATTTGTTTTTTATCAATGTTATTGTCCAAGATCTTATGCAAGCCAGAATACATGTTCAACCGCTTCACCACCTAGTGGACTTAATTGATCAAACGGGTTCTGACTTTTTAGATCCAAGTTTAGCTTTGTGGAAACTTCTGGGGAGTCTCCTCTAGAAAATGGTGTTCAAAGTCTTTCCTTTGTAAAAGAGTGGTGAAGGTGCAACCATCCTTTCCGCCCTTTGACTTTAACGGCCGTCCCCGTGGTCCAGAGCACTGACTTTGGCGCCTTCCATCCAGGAGCGATGGAGTATTCTTTGACCTGGGTGTTGTCAGGGAAGGCGGCAGCAACCTGCGAACAACAAGAGAGTAGTGCAGACATCAAGGAAGCCAGGTAATCTGTCAGCATGTTACTATCAACATCAGTAATCTTTTAGGCATTGGAGTGCCCCACATATTTGGTGGTCTACCAAAGACCACTTCATAGGGAGATAAGCCTGTTCTAGAATGAGCTACCATTCGCATGTAAAAGAGGGCAACCGGCAGGGCTACCATCCAATCTACACCTTTGTCTGCGCAAATTTTTAATGTCTGATTATGTCTTTCTACAAGGCCTGCTGCTTCAGGATGTCGCACACAATGGAATTTCCAGGTATACCCTAACAGAAGGGACACCTGCTTCATTAGTACCAGGACATATTTGTAACCTCTACATCTGTTTATTTGGATATAATCCATTTGGAGCACTTCAAAAGGGTGGTCAGGTGGATGGAATCCACCTTGTTCCATCGGAATGCCTTTACCTGGATTGAATTGGCAACAGATCATACATGTTCTGACCTTTTGTTTCGCTGCTGCACGCAGGTGCTTGTTGAACCATATATTCTGTAAGCTATCTATCATTGCTTTCTCTCCTAAGTGTGCAGGACTATGTGCGGTATTTATAATCACTTGTACCATCGAATCAGGAAGAAACCATGTGGATTTGCCCTTATTCATCCAACCCTGATCAGTCAGTACCCCTCCTTGTTCCGACCATTTCTTTAATTCGTCCATAGTAGCATGTGTCTGTATGTCTTGTACATCCTTGGAAGGATCCCTAACTGTCATGGCTTTGGACAGTGATAGTATCTGTGATTTTGTCATGTCTAGTGGGGTCTGAGCTGTCTGTTTAGCTGTTCGGTCTGCCAGATCATTGCCTTGGGAAATGGTATCTGTGGCTCTAGTATGTGCTTTACATTTTAGGATAGCTATGGCTGTTAGTAAATGTATCGCTTCCAGAAGGGCTTGAATAAGGGGGCCATGCTGTATCTTGGCCCCATGAGAGGTCAAGAAACCTCTTTCTCGCCACAGAATCGGTGCAAATGTTTACTCTCAGGTGCTTAGCTCTTATGCACGCTTGTGTCAGGGCGATGAGCTCTGCTGCTTGTGCTGACAATATGTCTATTCTTTTAGTCTCTATTATTACAGTATCAGTAGTCACTGCATATGCTGCCACTAATTCTCCCACCCCTGTCCTCATGCATGAGCCGTCAACTTATAGTGTTAGGTCGGGGTCTGGGAGTGCAACGTCTGTCAAGTCTTGTCTTGGTTTAGTCACGGTATGTATTACTTCAACACAGTCGTGTGGTGAAACGCTTTCTGTACTGGAGGGCAAAAGGGTAGCAGGATTCAGTATGTTGCATCGTCTGATCTCTATGTGTGGTTGAAATAACGTTGGCTCATAGCCTGTCAGTCTAGCTACAGTCAGGTGTTGTGTTTGTGTCCGGTTCAAGAGAACCTCTACTGCGTGTGGTACTTGTACTGTCAGAGGGTGGCCCAGCACTATCGAGTCACTTTGTCTTATGGCTAAGGCCGTTGCTGCAACTGATTTTAGGCACGCAGGCAAAGCCTGTGCTACTGGGTCTAATGTACTAGAAAAATAAGCACAGGGCTCGTGTTTTCCTGCATGATCTTGTGTTAGGACAGATAGTGCTGTTCCATCCCGCTCTGTCACAAAAAGCATAAACAATTTGTTGTAATCAGGGTTTGCTAAAACTGGTGCTTGACATAAAGCTCTCTTTAATTCTTCAAATGCCACAGTGTGTTCTTGTGTCCAAGGGAGGACTTTAGTAGAAGCTGTATTAGGGGCTTGGACTAATTCCCCTGAAAGATCACAATAAAACATGAGAAAAAGGGGAAAGCACCATACCCATTTCCTCGGCTTAATTTCTAAGGGGGCTAATTTCTAAGGGGCTTAATTTCTTAAGGGGCTAGCGGGAAGCGAACCTCCTCAGGGGCCAGCAGAAAGCCAATATTCTCCTCCTTCCCCCCCCTTTTTGACAGGAGGAAATCTGAAACAGATTTCACTGCTGTCAAACACTATCAAACCCTGTGTCTTGTCAACACTATTAATCCCTGTGTGTAGCTACTGGGCGTAAGCAAAATTATAGGAGATACACAGCGTATTTGAAACGGCGAGAAATCCTTCAAATTAATGTACAAACCTCATTGTGTTAGCTCATAAGCTGGCCAAATGACATCTCATATGCAAATGTCCCTATTACATGAACCTACACCAACCTGAAGTCAATATTAATGCTAGGAGGCCCCAATAGGAATGCTAAATTACCTAAATATTCGGAAAACCAAGTTTACGAACAGTTGTTAATGTTGATAATTAATAATTCATCTGCTAAAAAAATCAGTCATTTTGCAATAATTTCCACCTACACAATAAACAGCCTAATTTAAAAACAAGTCAACTTTTGGGGCCACCACTTACAAGAATGAGCTTACTAAAGCAAACTTTAAAAAGGAAATCCTGTCAGATATTTTCTCATTACCCTAAATACCGAGCCTCATTTGTCACTCTGGGGTGGCAGTCCTTATTTAAAACAGGCCTTTCAAGAGGTAAGATGCGAGTGCATAGATCATAATGGTTCCTTAATGTCCAATCTGGAAACATATGACCGAGGCTGCCTGTCTATAAGAGAAAGGCAGTCATGTGATACATATTTAAGTCTTGCATAACTATTTTCTTCTTTTATTCATCACCAATACCAATTAGACATACACTGATAACGTGTTGTCCGCTATTTTGACAGCATGATAAAGGTAATATCATGTCTGTGAAATTTAGTAATTGTGAACAAGTTCCAGCCAAGCGCTGCGCAAAGATTTACGTCGTCACGTCCATCTCCGTAACGCCCAGGAGAACTTGTATTAATGCCAAACATACTGGTCAATACAACACAAAAACAAAACATATATAAAATTCATATGCCAAGCCATCAGTATACCAAGCACAGAAAGCATAGACAATTACACTAACATATATAAATGAGCAGCGATGCGCAATTATAGTACCTACAGCTCAGAGGCGAACACTCTGGCCTGCTTAATTTGTCAGGCTTATAATCAATAATTGATTTACCTGCCCTATACACCCCCATCTGAAATCACCGTGTCAAGTCTGACACACAGAATCAGCAATAATAATCAAAAACGAAGAACACACGAACCTGTTTGTTTTCTTTTATAAAAATGAGCTATGCATCTTCGTCAACACAATGTACCCTAATGTCCCAGACGAAGACGCACCTCTCATCTCTCCTCACAGACTTTTAACCACTGGATCATTTATCCAATGCAACTGGTGGCAGCTTGTGGCCACAATTCAAAAATGTCTGAATTTGAAAATCGTTTTTATATAGGCACATAGCCCTTAAAATTCCAAGCAAGAGCAACATTTTACTTTCTGGCCAGAAGCAATATAACATTTGCTAAAAAATAAAACAAATCTTCTCCATAGACATTTCTCGGGGCACTTGTTTTGCACAGAATAGAACAAGGGAATCTTTCTCGACTTACATTTCTCAGCTGCCCTGTCTTATCAGAGAAGTTAAAAATAGCCCCTCAGCGCGGCCTGAGCCTGGGCTGCCAGCCATCTTTTTTTGTTTTTCCTACTCCTGGCCCCCAAGGCTCTCCGGCTGCAGGCATTACACAGATGCGATGTCAGAGAAGCCTTCTAAGCAGTGCCTCTGTTCTGCTCCTCTCACCGGCCCCCACCTACACTGGCTACAAGGTCAGAATCTGTCTCCGATTTCTGTATCACATTCTGCTCTACACAGCCCCCACCTTCTCCTCACTCTGAAGCTGTCAAAGACAAAAAGACTACTCAATTCCATAAAAACTGCAATAATTCGCCCAATTGAAAAATTATTTTTACATACAATTTGCTCTCAGGGGGTCATAATCTTACCGACTTGACCCAGCACATTGGCTCACTGGACCACCAAGAACACAAACCTGGATTCTGGAACAATTTTGCAAATTCGAAATACCCACAATTTTTCTCAAGCTAAACTTTTCACTAATTATTTCTCATTAACACTTTGTACATTAGGGGTGTCATCAAATCACAGGTGTTGCTCCTTCTCCAGCTACACCCCTCTCAATTTTCTTTTGACAACGTAATCAAATGTTGGACCATGAAAACACCAGCTATGCGCTGTTCGTTTGGTGGGAGGCTCAAGAACCTTTGGGCTACTATATCATTATTATATGTATCGTGGTACTTGCGGTGGCACTCTAACTGGACCTTCTACTGGGGCCACTCTTGCTAGGTCCTCTGAAAGGACGGGATAAATACCAGCAACGTCAGTATTTCTTTCTCTGTCAGCCTGCGCTCATTTTACCTGCTCCACTTCCTCCTGTAACATCTTTTCCTTGGCTTTTCCAGACTCCAGTCTACTTCTCTCTGCTTCGTGAAACACTTACTCTGTCCTCCTATGTGACTCCTTGCGCCAAAACTCAATGGCATCCTTCCGAGCTGGTCTACATTTTCTCTTTCATAAGAGTGTTTCGTTGTCTGTCTACTTGTTCTGCTTTTACTCGGATACCTTCCTCAACTAATACGTTTTCTCGGGCTTTGTCTGAATCCTCCCTACTTTTCTCTTCTTTTCTGAGCGCTTTCTCTGTGCGTCTATGCAATTCTTTACGCCATAATTCAATGGCATTTTTCTGTGACTGTCTGGCTGTCTTTTTCCATAACTCTTCTTCTACTCTCATGATGCAATCTGCATCCCAGGTCCCAGCTGCGGGCCACCTCTGACTTTCTGGTAAATCCTTGGTGTAGTCCACCCATAAGTCAAGAAATAATACGGCATCTAGGCCATGCTTATGATACATAAAGTACCCTGGAGTGTCCCTAGGTGGAATGGGAACAGCTTCCTCGAGTACCCCTTTTCTAGTTTTGATCTGTCTTAATTTTGAAAAGAACGGCATCTTTAAACTTTGCTACTTGATTTTGAACACAATAAATTACAATAAACACAATAATGAACACTCATTCATACCACAATTTTTAAAACATATTAAAACATTTAACATTTAACATTTAACGAACGATGATAACTAATAGGAAACTAGTTACTGACATAATACTAACACTAGAGAATACTGAATTATATGCAAGACATACTAGATATACTGCTAAACAGTACAGATACACTGCTGAAACAGTGCAGACCGGATTTGTGTACCCAAACCCGTCTTGACCGGCACAACCTAATGTGCACGTCTAACTGCCTCCCCAGCAACGGTACTCACCGGGTAGCACGGAACGGAAGGCCTCGGAACTGAACTGGACTAGACCAAACTGGACTGGACTCGACTCGACTCGTGACTTGGATACTTCGGAACTTCGGAATCTGGTGGGCCTCTGTATACCTCGGACACAGCTCTCTCGCAGGTGGGCTCTGGGTAGGACAATCTGCGTTCCTCACCGCCTCGTATGGATGCCTGGTCGCAGTCTGTCCCCTTCGTTGGCCTGAGGGAGTTGGCGGGAAGACCCGCGACGTGCGCGCTTGAAGTCCGTCACGGCTATGGAAGGGGGCAAAACTGGACCTTCATCTCCGGCGTGTGGGGAAAGAGATGTAACTGTTCGGGCGCCATTATGTGGTAAATAAAATATTACGCTCTCAGAATTTTAAATTATAAATAAGATCATGCATAAAGCAAGAGGCTGAGTCTGTGGTATCAGGTTCATAAAGGGCTTTATTCCAATAACTCGAGTCAAAGGGAGAATATTACCATCACCAAAAAGGATCTGGAAAGGGACTCAAAAGTATTCTCAATATTCTCAAAACATTATTCACAGAGTACAGTATATATACATTTCTCAATTGTACGTAAGCAAAAGAGCAAGAGAGAATGAGATAAGAGCATGTGGGCGTGTAAGTAGGCGTGAAGGTGGGCGTCCATGTGGGCGTCCACTTGATGATAATGGGTAATTTGTCATGTGTGGGTGGATACCTGGAGGGGGTTGCGTGATCTGCTGGAATTGTACTGGAACTTTGCCTTACTTGTGCTCAACTCGAGCATGACGTGTAACTGACGTGGGGAGGGTTGCTATGCAACCGGACAAGTCTGGAAGTGAGGCCTTCAGTGAGTGAGGCCTTCAGTGTCAGGACGACCAGCACATCTTGTATTATCTGATATCCGATGTCAGGAGCAGGGACTGATTTGTGACATAGGTTGCTCATCACCAAGAGCCGATGTGGCATCTATTTCTTCATTTACTTCATTTACTGCAGAGGCCTTACATGGGGGCTATGGGCTTTTTACTGACGTGAGCTTTGCAATCTCACAAAGAGAGACAGTAGGGCTGGGCTCCCTCCTTGCAGATGGGTCGCGTTCATTCCTCCTTCACCAGGCAAGAATGTGGTTTCAGTAAGAGTAAGCAGATAACCGTGCTCAATACTGTCTCGGCACCTCGGTCGGGGCCCCTTTGGCTGAGGCCCAAGTGTGCAAGGCCAAGGAGACGTAGCTGCAGCTTTCAGAGCGTTCTGAGGCATGAAACCTCTTTTCGGCTCTGGCTGAGCCATAAACATGGGCTTCATGAAAATGCAGGAAAACATGATGAAAAACGTGTAGGCCTCAATACAGATTTGTCGTTTCTCTCATGGGAGACTGGATGATGGCAGGCCACGTTATAGCATAAGCATCATGATAGAAAGGCCATGGAGGGGAAATACATAGGTGACATGTATGTGCATATAAGCGTTGGGGGGGGGCACATGGGGACACATAGGCCTCATAGATTTTTATTTTCCTCACCTGTGTGCCTTGCCCTCAGGCATTGCATGGAATATATGTAAGTCCTACAGTCCTAAGTCCTACAGCAGGACTTACAGACTTCAGGTAGGATGCAATATATTACAAGTCAGGAAACACCTGAATGAACAGCTATATCCCTGCACTGTCTAGTTCAATTGCTAGATCAGGGATCTCCAACCGGTCGATCGCGAGCTACCGGTAGCTCGCCAACAACCTGCCAGTAGCTCTCGGTCAATGCTCACTTTTGTTTCCTATTGTTGTCATTATGTTTATTTTTAGGCCTTTTGGCCTCCTATCTGTTCTTGCCGGTGTTACGTCTGATGTCACACCGCTGCCATTGGCCATTAAGGTATCTAGGGCGGGGAGAAGCAGGTGATGTCAGATTGCCTATCCTCGAGACTTACAATGAGTATTTCAATGTGTACATCGCTGTGGCCTTGGGGTTGGCTGCGTGATTCAATCAAACGGAGACACGCTCAACCCTGCTGTGGCCTCCTTGATACCACGTGGCCTGTCACAGCATGGCCATCACCCAGCAGTGCCCACACATGGATCAGAGGGGCGGTGCTTTGCCTTTTATTTCTGGCAAGGCGCGCAGAGTGTTTGGAGTATAGTAGACAATGGGAACTGCAGCTTAAATTTGCTGTTCCTAGTGCCAGCCGCTGCTATGCTCAAGTTCAAGTAGCACCTTTTCACCACGTGGGACAGAGGAAGTCGTACTCTTTGGGGGCTGTATGGACTAGGTGTCGGAAGATGCATTTGACTTTTTAATCCACCCTAAGCTCTGGCAGACACTTATTGCCGCCCCGTGAAAACAGGAGGAACACTGACCTGAGCCCTCATGTGGGAGGTGGAGGGTGCGTAAGGCAGACTGTCGCCCCAAGATCGTATAGATCAGGGGCCCTCTCCTGACAGGCATACATTTTGGAGAGGCTGGGGCACACACCTGTTGTAAATTAACGCTGTTACCAGCAGCGCTGAGCTGTCTTTAAAAGAGTGCTGCTGCAGTTTAAATGACTCCTCTGCACTGGCAGGCAGCATGCAGTCTGTGCACACTCCGGAGCCCCAGGCCCAATCAAGAGAGATGTCCGTGCATCTTTGCGTAGCGTGACGCCAGCAGCAGAGCACCAGCATTGACTGAGGCTACAGAGGGACGAGTGATGCCTACTGCCAGCAGTGTCCTTGACATGATACCATCTTCAGACAGAGAGCCGCTGCCCCTGTTGTACGTAAGGCCAGGTTATGGTAAGTCCACAAATAATTACCTGGGTGCACTTTGTTCAGAACCAAATAGGGAAGTCATATGTTTAGTTCACAACAAGTCTTAAGTAGTTTGAAAAACCTTGGCCATGAGGTGCAGCCTACATGTGTAATCGTTTTTGATTTATGCTTGGCCTGAGGTCGCTGTGTAGTATTTCACAGAGAGGCATCTGTATTTATAAACTAAACATTGTATACTTAAGAACAGCTCACTCACAGATGAAACAAATGACCTGTCAATGTGGTAGTGAGTGTTTGTCCAATTTGAACCTTCATTTGAAACGTCTTGGGCTGAAAAAATGGTTACTATTTAATAACAATAAAGTAAAGTATGCATATCAACCTTCATTTATCCTATTTTTTTTTATAAATAGACAGTGTCACCTTCTACTAATGTTCACAAAACCATTCATTTTGTGCAGTGAGTTTAAGTCTATTACCAAACTACCTTATTTTGAAACTATATAAAAAATATACTTTCCTCTTTAAAGGGAGAGCATATAATTGAAGTTATTTGAACTGTAAATTCGGTAATACTTTTTTAAATATTTCGAGGCCTGCTCTGTTTTAAGGTCAGACACTGTGGTTCGTGACCTTCCATTTCAGGGGTTTCACATCAGTTTCAGAGCTTTTCCTGAACTTTTCGTGTCTCAGAAGTGGGTAATTTGTGGTATATTTTTGTTTACGGATATTATTGCTTAAATTTCAAACTTAGGCAACCTGAAAACTTGGCAGCTGTAAAGTTGTTCCTGGCCACAAACCGGACCCAGGAACATTTTACATTTCTTTTCAATAAAATTAAATGAAATGATGAGTGAAGTATATAATAATTTCCTGGCTTCTGTTTGTGCCTAGGGACAACTTGGAAGAGGTCCCTTATTTTAAAACAAAATCCCTCTTTAATTTAATGAAATAATGGGAGAAATTTAAAATGAAGTGTACATTTTATGGCACAATGAACATAAGGTTCAAAACTTCACTTTAAATGTATGCCATTTGAAAAAAAGTACCCAACCCCTGTAGACGCTATATTTTTTTGCCACCAATGAACTGGGAAAGCTGAGACATGAACCAAGTTAGGTGTATGACCCCTTCCTTTGACGGGCACTGGTATGAAAATATTGAAAATAATGACACAAAAGTCATGCAAAAATAGTATCTTTTAAATAAAAAAATTACCAACTTCTATTTCTCCAACATGGTGAAGCATTTCATCGGAGCATCAAATTACACCACTGCATTAAAAGGCATTTTTAAAAGTGATAGTTTTTAAAGATGAAACAGTCATGGACTGCCACCGTCCTTCATGACAATGCTACATTAATGTACTAAGAGGCAGGTCATGTGTAACAACTTTATAGTCTGTTAGGGGAGAATTTTGTACAGTGCACACCCTGAACTCAAGCATTTCAAGTTACCGTTATGTGTAATAAAGAAAAAGAAGGCACGATGTAATAAAATAGTTGTATCGCAGCATTTATATTAAGAGCTGTGGGGCACCGAGGTACTTACCTACATGGCCAGCAAGCTGTGCCATGTAGGGTGTGTGGTTGGTATGGTGTTGTCATTGTTTTGTGATCCTATGTGGAAGTGTTTCCGTGTCATGCGTGATGACCACAGAGGTGCCTTTACTGTGGTATGGGACGGAGCAGTGTAGTAGATGACCAGGTATGAGAGACAGATGTTCACTTTAAGGTTTTCAGCTCTGCAGGTTATGTATAATTTCTTATGATTGTAATGTGCTTAGCTGGTGAGTGCAGAGGCCATGATCACACAATTTGTTGAAGAGGGAGACTGGGATTGATTTTCTGGTTTTATGATGTGCATTGCAAATACTAAATGGGGAGCTCCATCTTATAGAGGCCCAGTAGTCAATGAAGCTGGAAGTGGGGGCACTCTGGGAACAATTCGCGAGTTGCTCAGCATTTAGTAGCTCATGATGATTTTCACTGATCAGAAGTAGCTCCCACTACAGAAAAGGTTGGAGACCCCTGTGCTAGATAGTGCAAGTGAAGAGTGAAGCCATCTTAAGTACATGTACTGGATACTGGTCATTATGAGTTTCCCCGCTACATAATGGCTTCACTGAAACCTATGGTGTTCGGTATCAAACACCTTGTCTTAATAAATCCCTACTTTTCCATTAGTGGATTTATTAAAACATTTAACCAGAGGGTACCTTAGAGGTGCCCTCTGGAAACCTACGGGCCTCTTAGTGTGCTGGCAGACTGGTATTGTCCGGCCTGCCACCACAGACATGTTTCTGAACCCCTGCAGGTGAGAGCCAGTGCTCTCTGAGGACAGTAACCATGCCTTCTCTGGAGGCAGGTGATCACACCTTCTCCAGCAGGATGGCTAGTGAATCTGCATACCAACACCATGGACTTCAAAGCCCTTGCTGCCTTTGATATGCAACCTGTTTTCCCCCAGACCTGGGAGATGCCACCCACTTCCCTCCAACAGGGACATTGCATAATCTCCTTTGAAATACAGTGCCTAGGAGATATGAGCAGTGTGAGAAGTTGGCCTGGTATATGCTCTCCACTAATAAATGTGGGCACCTTGCACCAGTCCAAACGACCCTTATTCATGATAGGTTAAAGACGACCTTTATTGAAAGCTATCCTAGTGGTAGCTATGGAGAGAAGCCTTCAGACTAAGTCTTGGAGGAATGTAACCAGCTTGTTTTACCAGTCTATAACCTCCTGAGTGACCAAATGAAAGGAGAACCACACCAGGTATATACAAAATATATGTATTTATTACTAAACACTCTCTACTAATATCTTAATTAGATTAGAGAACAAAGCACACTATACAATCACTAGAACAACAGTAAATAGCACAATACACGATAGGCTCAAGGGGGAGACCAAACCATATGTTAAGAAAGTGGTATAACAACCCCGACTGGACTAGACACAGTGCCTAGAGCACGAGGAATCGCTGGGGCCCCAAGGATCCACCCCAGGTAGTGACACAGGGGACCCACGGAGGACGTGTGCAGTGTGAGAATACAGACGCGAGTTCCGTACATATCTATGGGCAAGTCGCGATTGGAATTTTAAAGATTAAGGACACTTAGAAGAGGACTTCAAGCAAACCCAGCTAAACATAGAAGGTTCTAAGGCCAGCACCCTTGAGAGTACCGAGGTACCCTTGTTACTTATCCCAGAGGAGCCGGGCGCATAGGGGTCAAGTGATGTTGGAAACCTTCGTCGTTTTCAATGGCGCCTTGCAAGAAAGTGCCGCTACTGTGAAGAAGAAAAGTGTCTGGTGTGATCCAAGCCTGGATCGGAGCTGTGAAGAACCTGAAAGCAGAGGGGACAGAGTCTGGGTCACTTGCCAGTGACCCGGGGCACAATAGGCGAATGCCTACCGATGTCGGGTGCGAAGAGGAGAAGAGGAGAAGCTTGGCAACTGCAACCCACACGGTCAGAGAAAAGATGCTTCGGTGAGGACCAGCAAGGTCCTGGGGACTCCTCAAGCGATGGAGAGTCAGGGCACATCTGGTGCAACCAGGGAAGCCCACTGAAAGTTAAAGTTGCCTTTTCAGGGACCCACAGGTCAATGGACCAGGGATCACGAAGGGACCTCGAGAGAAAACACAAAGGGCCAGCTCACGGAACACTTGTGGAGTGTGGGCAGGCAATCTTCAGTGGAATTGCTGCTCGGGGTATGGGCTACAAGTAACCCAAAGCTCAGCCTCCGAGGTCGCGTCAAAGCTGATGCTTCTGCAAATTGTTGCGGTGTCCAGGGGTTCGGGTTGCACGGTCCCCACGAGGGATACAGGCCTCGGAGTTGCTGAGCGCACAGATCAACCTCAGAGACCATGGGAACCCCCCTCCTGTGTTGTAATATTCTTCGGAGTCCTCAGGAGCTTCGGAGATGCAAACTGGTCAGATGCGTCTTAGGTGCCTGCCAAGCAGGGGAGTAACTCCTTTACTCCACGGGAGATTCTTCAGTCGTCCAGCGTAGTGTAGATAGTCAAAGTACTTGGTTTCTGTAGCAGAGTTTCATCCAGGTAAATCCAAAGTCCTGTAGCCAGGGGTTCCTACTTTATACCCAAGGAAGGGGTGGGACAAACTCCGGGGACCCGCCTATAGGAGGGTGCGGACAGAGGGGTGGCTATACCAATGTCCTTTGTCCAGTTTTGCACCACAGCAGGGGCGGATAGTCCCTGCAACCGGTTTGAGCTGGACTATGCACAGTGTTACCAAATGTGCTCCCAGTGCAGACTTCAAAGCACTCTTGGAGTGCACCCACCCAGCCCCAATACACTATAGCCTGTCTGGGAGGTGGTCACACCTCCCTGTGACTGGAAACCTATTGTCCAACCTTCCCCTGACGGAGTTTCGTCCAGCAGCAGGAGGGCAGACTCGTGTATCTGGCTGGCACCATCCATTTTATGATGTCAGGGTTCTGTGAAGCTGGTACCGGGTATACCGGTGGTGCCATGTTTCTCCCTCTAGTAGGGTAGAATCATACCTCCACGCCAGTTACTGGTGTGGAGGTATGATTCCAAGGTGTTTGCCACCAAACACGACATGGTTCTGTGCAGCCGTTTTTAAAGTTAGCATTTACCTGGAGGTTAAAATGCACTTAAGAGTATATGGTATGGCTGCATCACAGACAACCCCGGAGAATAGATTCCGAAGGCTGCAGAGGGGCTCTGCTCATGCATGGGCACCCTCTCACATAAAACCCAGCACCCTGCCTTCAGGATTGATAAGGCCTGCCATAGCGGTGACTGATCTATGCAGTGATTTGGATGGATATAGTGAACCTATATCTAAGTAAGGGGTGCCTGCACCACCGTACCCAGGCTGCAGTAGCAGACCTGTGGTGTCATTTTGGAAGGCTTCCCAGGGGAGGCACAATACATGTTGCAGCCCCTGGTAGGCCGCTGGGGTACCTATGCCCTAAGCACATAGTATACCATATACTGGGGACTTACAAGAGTACCCCAGAATCCAAACTGGAGTGTACCTAAAGTACATGGAATCAAATTAGAGAAAAAGCAGATAGTCTGGCTGGGATCCTGCTAATCAGGACCCCAGCCTAAGTCGAAAAACAGTGAAACATCAACAAAAAAGTGGGGGTAACTATAAGAAGCAGATCATAGTCTCCTACAAGCAGCACAATACTATGCCAAAACCTGAAGCCCTTGTACATATATGCAAGTTTAAAATATCCCAGTAATAAAACAGATTTCCTCGTTACAATATGCCAGTCAGAATTACATTTACACTTGATTATGCATCACAAACTGCATTAATAGACACAATCATAATTAATGTTCCGGAAAAATAAACTAGACACTATTACTTCCGTAGTGAAATGTGCTGTCAAAGTAAATGGAGCAGCGGAACAAGACCACTAAAATTCTTGTGCCAGGAGAGATTTCTCACACATTTATTAAGACACTGAATAGGTCTATCACACATACTATTCCAGATAAAATGGCCATCGCAAGGATCACACTAGCGATTGGGACTTTTATAACTATTGAGCAAAATAATTTGTACATCCCAATTACTGCGCCAACATAAATCAAAGTATCACGCATATGCCCTTAATGAGAACGTTAAAGAATATTTACATTTTTGTGCCACAGAATGCATACCCATAAGAAATAATGTGCCGGAAACAATGTCTTTCTAATGTGGCAGAAAAACGCCATCACTTTTTTGAACGTGAGCTTGCCCATCCCAATTATTGCACCAGAGCCACCGTCAAACTCTATCCCTTCACCACTGAACAGAGCCATTAAGACTAGGATGCTAGAGAATATGTTCACACCTGGGCTTCTATTGGAATTCTCTGCGGCATATTATCAAGCCCATTATCGCCGCTTTTAGCGGCTGTTTCCTGCCGCTAAAGCGGCGATAATTTTAACGCCGTCCTTCATAATATGCCCCCAAATACCCATCAGCCCACTAACGGAGCTGAAAAAACACAAAATCTTTTGAACATCTTCGACCAAGTAACCACACTGTGGATTCCAAAGCTGCTTTATAAGACACAAGTATCATAATATCCAGAAATACTTGCAACTCTCACAACAATCGTATTCTTTGGCAAGAAGTAAATCTATGGACAACCTTCTTTCCTATGACCCTTTCACCAGGGATATGAAAGCACCTTATAGGGCCTGTTTTCAATTTGGCAGATAGAGATAACTAGAGGCATTTCAAAACGAAACAAAAGGCTTACATTTTAGAAGCACGTGCTAAAATATTTACAGTGGTGTATATAAATTGTTGCACTGTTTTATTTCCAATCGCTTTCGGTGTGTACATCGTTTCAGGTAAAACACCTTGGCCATTGTCCCCATCTATCAGCCCGGAAGAAAGAGGGCTGCTCTTTGTATAGACATTTACCATTGGACAGGATGCGATTAGTATGGCAACAATGTCACTGCTTAAAGGCAGAGATTAGAAAATACTTCTTCTACCTCTAAAGCATCTCTAGCCGCATTTTCTTCACAGCTGATGACTTTTTCTTTCTTACATGGTTTGGAAATCATTTTTCTGGGTTTAGCCAGAGACTCCTGCCTCTGGGGCAGGGTGCCACCACTGCAGGTGCTCCACACAGGCTGGCAGCGAGGCAGCCCTGCAGGAGGCCGGGCTGCATCATACGTAACCTGTCGGTGCGTAAGCACCACCTAAGAGCGGCACTGGCCGCAGGTATGAGCAACACGGTACATGTGACATGAGAGCGATCGAGAGCTGCCATTCAGAACATACGTGAGCTTGCGGCTAGCACACGGTCAGCGCTTAGCACGTATTTCTCAAAAGAAAGACAAAACTGATTTCAACTGCATTAGGAGCGTGTTTACAGCAGTCAATAAATGGTTAACCGGCCGTCTTTAAGAGTGCGTCGTACTGCGCTATAAAGCCCCGCTGGGTGGAGCTGATGCTACATAAGATATTACATAAATAAATATAAGGGGGCTGTTAATTTTGTCATTCTGTTCTGAGATGCGGGCTCGGTCCTTTAACTGAAGACCCACTCAGAGTTGTCAGCTAACACTGGTTTGAAGAGGCGACCCCTTTCACTGGACCCATTTACTTCTCTTGTCATAAGTGCCGAGCCCCGCTGTCCCCGAACTAACCCCATCACCCACCTTTTCAGATCTCTTATCCGTCACCAGCGGCCTCCGCCCATGCGAGAGACATTAAACTTCTGTTTGCACAGTAGGGCCGAGTACCTGTTGTCAAAGGATGGCCGATTATACACAGGCCTGTTCAGAGCCTCGGCAGTCGGCATCCCCCCAGTGGTCGAAGTGGGGGGGGATCGGAAGGGCACGGCGTGCCCCTACCTTTTTAATTTAACAAAGTGCGTTCCGCTACTTCTTCATTTCAAAAATGCGTCCCAGGATGGGAGGAATGCTCAGGACATAAAAAATATTACATGATCATCCAGCCCTGTGTGGTGCACATCGAGGAAGGCCTCTGCAGTTGCCAGGACTTCCTACCCCTTCCGCTCTGTATCAGTGTGCAGGGGCCTGCAAAGCAACAATGTAGGAGCAATCAATCAGCACGAAAAAGCGGCTACCTCTGATGGCCCGGCTGCTGCAGCGATTTACGCCTCGTTTAGTGAGGAGGCCACATACCTGCTCCCACTGTGACCAATACAATGGTCACATCAAGACACATTGGCAGCCCCGCCCTTGACCCCATCTGCCCATTATTTTCGGGCTCACCCAGACTGACAAAGTCACAAGGAAAGAAAGAGGACTTCATGTGGAATTTGTGGCAGACTGTGCCCAAACATTGGCACTTTTTAAAAATAATAGTGGAAAATGTTTAATGTGTTATCAACTGTTTTCCTTATTATATTTTATAAAAAGCATACTGCTCATCTGTCTATGTTCAGGGATGTGGTCTTTTTAAAAATACTGTTTACCCTTATCTAAGGATATAACATAAAAGCAGCCCGAGGTGCTCAGTTCTGTGACATTTGGGCACCAGAGCCCCTTGTGGACCCCATCCAGGCTCCGACTCTGAAAACAAATAAGCCCAGGCACCAAGGCCGGGCTGGTGTACTGGGCATCGGACGGAGGCTGGAGGGGTGGGAGGCTGGTTTTGTTTGAGGAGGCTGCAAAACCGACCCCCAGTAACAAAACCTGCAGGGCTGTCGAGCACAATGACTCACTTCTCACTCTCAAAAATAAAACAAGCATTTGCAATGCAATAGGTCTCGCATTATTAAAGTTTGAGCTATTGGCATTGCTAAATAATGCAACACCGATAGCTCAAACTTTAATAATGCGAAACCTATTGCATTGCAAATGCTTGTTAATCTTTTTGGTCAAGTCATTTGGCAGCAAAAGACTGCTGACGGTACTGAAAATGCGTTTTGTAAAATTAATATAACATAACACGATGGCAAAACAGGTCCACAGGTTCACAGATCTCTCAGTTTCGAGCCTAGACACAAGTAGTGTCCCTTATGTCATACTGCCAAGCAATGGTGTTCACACCCAGTGTATTTCTCCTAGCGTCCAGGGAGTTTACCTATACCTACTTGCCATTTGGAGCAGAGAAAATGGACGGGTGTCATATATTGTATTGTAATTATATTTATATAGCGTTTACTACCCCTCACCAGGGGTCGAAACACTTTTTCGGCTAGTAGCACGCTAGTCCGTTACCCATAAAGGATTAGTGGTGAAATATGAAAGTGATTTGTGTGGTGGATATGTTAGTCAGTTATTTGTATTGAGAAGGATAGTGGAAGGAACGAAGAGGGAAAAAGGTTTGCATTTATACAGCCTTGCTACTCTTGATGGGGTATTGAAGCGCTTTTTTCGGGGAGTAGCACGCTACATCAGACTTAGAGGCATCTCCTATCTCTTGAACAAGTCCCAAATCACAACATGATGGCTCACATCTTATTTCAGTTTGCAGTAATCTTTCGCACTGGGGCACTAATAGTAAAGGGTACATTTGCAAGGGCTGGAAGTCCTGACTATCTCCTGTAACTTACTTGGAAATGATCGAAGTTAGATACAAACAAAGTTTGCCAGCGATATCTGAACTAATAATGTTTGAGGTTTTCTTGACATCCAAATTAATGCAGAGTATTAAATAATAATGGTATCTAATATCCCACTTATTATGGCAATAGGGAAATAGAAACAGGTAATTATGATGAACAAAAGCTACCAAGTATTATTTGTGTTTTTCTTTCCTACAATAGATCTGCTCCTAATGATTATCAGCTAAAGAGGTTGCTGTTGTGAGAGCTGGAAAAAAATAGTTGCATACTTTCTGCCAAGTGCAAGGGTGGAGGATGGGAATATCGAAGCCAGAATATTGACGGGCTACACTATCCTCACCAAAATATCAAGGGACAACTATAGAACGGTAAAGTGGTATATCATTTTTATACGTAGATGTGGAGTTACGAATAGTAAATGCTTCCCTCCCTCTGTTCACTTACTTAGTTGATTTTTTGTACCATATTATGGCCACAATATTGCGACCCATCGATGTTTATTCTTTGATATTCACTACAACAATCAAGTGCAAACTGATGCGATACTTCAGGATGTGGTCCGTCGGCTGCGCTGCCGCCTCTGGTGCAGGAAACCAGGGTTCGAGCCTCGAGGTCGCGTCCACATCCTGTGATTCTGGGCAAATCACTTAATCTCCCCGTGCCTGAATGTGTAATGTAAATACGGTGCTATGTAAAGCGCTCCATCAATACCTTTGGGTCGAGTTCGCGCTATATAAATATGCAAAAAAAAAAAAAAAAAAAAAAAAAAAAAAAGGTGCTGCGCAAATTGGAAGAAGTCAGAGTTGATAATTCTAAAGTGCTGTTCTTTCCGGACTATTCCCTTGAAGTGCAGAAACAGAGAGGCACGTTTATGGCAGTCAAAAAGAAAATGGGAGAGTTAGATATAAAAAACTCGCTCCTCTTCCCGGCTCGACTCGATGAGCCAGGAAGAACCTGACGTAACTTACGGCTTCTCCCAACCTAAAGCAGAGACTACGGGAACGTTGTGCTGTTCTGCAGACAGCAGCGACCATGCGAAGAAGCCAAAAAAATAGAGACAGGGATGCTTCATCACAACGCTCCATGAGTGCGGACAGAACGTCTGCTGTGTGGCTACTGGGTAAAGACTCACAACCATTACCAGAAGTGACACCCCAAACAGCAGATGGCATTATGTAATGCAGGAAAAGAGTGTCACAGTAATGTTTAAAAAATGCCCAGTGAGGTCAGTAGTCCCAGAGAGGCAAATGTAGCTCAGTGCGGTGGAGATCCGACTACACAAATTGTGAATTTACACGCATGTGAGCCTTCTGTCTCCCCCCTCGCTGCCTTCTTTCCCGCAACGGGTCTAGAGGCACTGGAATATAGGCAAGGCGAGGCACAGTGAGCATAACAAGGATCAAGACCAAATTCCAGTAATCTTCAGGACAGGCAATTTCCACATCTTCCGCTGCATACCACGAAGTTGGAGTAGATTTGTATAGTACAGTGGCCCGAAGCCTTGAGTGTACACTATTTCTAATTGAATGTAAAGTGACTGCACAGCAGATATCAATGTGTAATCATTCTGTTTCTCATTACAATATTGGAGAAGTTGGGGAGAGGAGGAGGCCAAAAAGCTAGAGCGGTCGACCTCGAACCTGGGGAACCGGGTTCGAGTCTCGGCAGGGAAGCTTAACATCCTGTGATTATGGGCAAATCACTTAATCTCCCCGTGCCTAACAAAAACAAGTGGGGTTGTTTGTGGCCTGGTATTATTGGGAGATTCGTGAAATTAGCAGGAGGAGCGGGTCTGCTCTTGCTGCAGCGGGTGATATTTATTGCTTTGCGGCACTCGGAATCCAAGGTCATTTAAACTTCACTTCTGTGTGGGTGTGCAGGATTACAGCGCTGATTGCGTTCATCTAAAATAATAGTGCTGAATGTCCATAGCGAATGTTCCACCTTGGAAACAAGAAGGTAAAGGAAAGAAAACAAACAGAAAGAAAGAGGTTAGGCGGGAAGAAATAGGAGAGGGGAATTTAACAAAAGAGGACGGGGTTGAGAGAGATGGAAAGAAAGGGCCTGCGGAGAAAGAAAGAAAGCGAAGAAACAAAAGCGAAACATTTTTAGGCAAATAAAAACAAGAAGGGCTGGGCGAGAAGGGAGGGGGGAATGCCAGCAACAGAGGAGCCTGATCAAAGCTGACGAAAAGTGAGGGGGAGAAGGGAGGAGGGAGTGCGAGCAGCAGCTGTGTTAAAAAAGCTGAGGTGACAAGAAGGGCTGGGCGAGAAGGGAGGGGGGAATGCCAGCAACAGAGGAGCCTGATCAAAGCTGACGAAAAGTGAAGGGGAGAAGGGAGGAGGGAGTGTGAGCAGCAGCTGTGCACGTGCACGCCAACGTGCACTCAAGGTTTAGGCCAGCCAAAACTGTGGGTAGCACTTTGAAAATTCCACATACAAAATGTCTCTTCGAGCCTTTGGCTCGCGAGACCTAAAAATCACTGCAGAATTCCTTGTAAGCCCAGCAGAGCAGATTTCAGGCAACAATAAAAGATTCATGATTTATATCTCTGGTGGTTGATCTTCCTGTTGGAGAGAGATTGGAGTATTGTCTATTGACAGTTCTGACTCATCCATTGTAGCGCCGAGGGTTAAGATGCCTGCTGCAAAGAACCTGTACCATACAGATCACAAAACTATATTTAATGGGCATAGCTCAGTGGGTTACTGCTTTTGCTACAGAGATCCTTTAGTTACTTGCAGTGCATAACTTAATAAATCTAGCTCCTTGACCTATGACCTGCCAGCAAAGAGCTGCATGCAAATTGCAAGGTGAGGGTTTGGAAGTTATGATTTTTCCCCAGTCATTCATTATCCGAATACTGCTAAAATTGGTTTGGGTAGAAATACATGCTTATTAGAAAATCCAACTACTGTGTTATGTTTTGAATCCTCGGGTTATGCTTCTCCAGATCTTAAAAAATGCCAACCAGAATTGATGGCATGTGAATCCTAACACCTTGAAGCCACTTTTGTCTTGTAAACATTTTCTAAACATTGATTTACACATGTATGATTCATTGTCTCTGTATGTGTGCATGATGTAAAGTGCTCCAAGTCCCTCACTGGTATGAGAGGCACTATTAAACAATTTAAATACATGTGAGAGAGGGGCTATGGAGAGATGAGGGGCAGTGTTGGAGGGTGATAGTGAGGGAATCCTTGAAGGGCCCCAACAAGATTATCGTATCCTGGTGCACCGTAAGGTCATCATTTACTGTGCTCTAAAAGCGAATACAATGGAATATATAATACAAAGTATTGTAGAATGCACCATTTATATAACACCCTTACGAAAGTAATTTATATAACTTTTTCCAAAATGTTCTTGGGGAGAGAACACCCTCTCCCCGTGTCCCCTTTGAAGTCGTCAGGTTTGCTTGCTGCGTTCGCTCGCATCACACCGTGCAGGGGATGGAAACAAATTTGCCAGGGCTGCTTTGGGTTCCCAGTTCAGCCCTGTCTGGTACCAAATTAAAAGTGCCCCATTTAGCAAATGAGATATCTAAACAAGCATTGGCAAAGCCAATATGTCTTGCCTTGGGACCTCTTAGGTTTGTGATTTTTTTTTAGTGACGCTTTACAGCATAACTAATGTCCTATTGTGTCACCACAAAAATTAAGTTAGATGTATCCTTCACTTCCCAAATGAAAATATAATTTTGTCTTTTACTCTCAAGACCTCTCTCAAGGTTTTTGTGGGTAGGAGAGTAAGCAAGCCAGACAGTTCAAAAGGTATCATTAGCAAAACACTTAAATACATAATGTCGATGCTTGAGCAGTTAGCTGGCTGACATGAATGTGGAGGAGCCCTTGTGGGTTTCTCTGAGTCAGATCAGATTTTCCTGAAGAATCCCTTAATCTTCTGAGCCCTGCTTATCCCCTTCTTTGCTGTACACGAGTACACCAAAGGCACACCTGTGTACACGAGGAGCACTGTTTTCATGTCCTCAACGTTTTAGGCAAAGACACTCATTGATTTCCAAACAAGGAGTGTAAAAGCTAAGGTAACCATGTTGTTCCTGCTTATATTTTGCATGCTTTACATAATCTTGCATTGCCTACAAGTGGTTGCTTTTTCCAGGATGTTGTTACTTTTTTCCAAGCAGTGCATTATTTGAATTGAGACACATCAAGGTGTTTATAAAGGGGCACAATTGGGTTGTAGCTGAAGGCAGTGCAAGTGTCTCTCAGTGGGGTAGAAAGTTGCTCAGCAGGGGAGAGGATGTGGCACTATGGTCAGAGCTACCAAATCTGGAACTGGGGAATCAGGCTTCATGAACAGTCCACCAGACCACTCTCCTGAGGGAGCACATTCCCTTGCTAGACCACAGAAGCCCTGGTCTCTTAGCAATAGCAGGTGGACCCTACCGGAGGCCAGCGTGGGTTAACCTTGAAGGGGTTGCAGTGGGTGTTGCCACCCAACTCTTCCAGTTTTTTTACGCATTCCCAGATTTACAATGACTTGTAAACCTGGGACTAGGAATAAATGGGGGGGACTAATTCAATTGAGGAACAACAGGTGCTGGAATTCAAAATACAACAAGTATAAACAAAGATGCCCCTGAGACCATAGATACGAATATATTCACTTGCAGCCTAGACACAGTGTGTTGCCTACGCTTGAGTTTCACTACAGAACAACATTACATATAGAGAATTTATACAACTGTGAGTCTGGAGGCACAAAAGCTGATTGCCATCACAAAAGAAATGTTATCAAAAATATTTAATATTTTTTATTTGATTATTTTTTAACATTGCCACTTTTTTGTTCTTTTTTTGAAAAGAAAATGTTTCTTAGAAGAGCAACATTTTCATTGTCACAAGAATTTAAGCAACACATAAGGTATTATAAAATCATGATTAATACAGTACAAACACTGAAATTTGGACAAATTCTGGACATCTTTTGGTCCTGAAATTTGGGTGAACAGATATGCATCATAAATCGGGAAAGCCATACATCATTTTTTCCTCAATTAATTTTCAATCCAACGGTCCAAAGGTGAAAAGGTCAGAGATAGCATTGATACAGGTTGAAAACAGTTACACCGCAGTTAGTTTGGTACACTTTGACATTTCATCAAATCTCCAAACAATTATGTCCTGTTGAGACTCTTGACCTCGTGCAAAGGGAAAAGTTGTGTGAAGTTGGGAAGGGGGTGGGGGTTAAACCAAAAAGTGAGACGACGCGTTTCGACCTTCATTTGTAGGGACCACAACGATTTCAAGGAAGGTCTTCCTCATGGCTGTACTGCTTTATATAGGACACTAAAGAGTGAAAAATACAAATCAGTATGGTGCCTAATAGTATAGTCCATCATACCAAATATAAAGAATATAAAAAACATGGGAAAGGACAGAACATGGTACTTCCATACCTGAAAAGATGGGGTGGAAGATATCGCTTTCAGCAGAAACCAATTTGTTATAAAGAGAGGCAGCAGCCGCTGCCTATAGTTTTTAATCTCTGTGAAATGGAAAAATATATATATATATATATATATCTCAGTACGCATAAAGACTTCCAAACGTACTACAAATAGGTGTGGTTCTCTTATCTTGTTACGGACCATCTGGCAACAATAGAGGTTAATTGGGATTGGACGAAGCCTACAGAGCGTGTGGGGAAGTGATGTACACTCTGCTCTGATGCATGACAGAGTGGCAGCGCTTGTTACTTGTTGTACCATTTATAAGCACAAAAATATGCATACAGTAATGGTGAGCGCATGTTTCAACATGCGATGATCTCAATACACATAGAGACTTGTGGACGCTCTATGGTATGGTGTGTATAATCTCTTGCTCTGTTACTACTGGCCGCAATGTAATTAAATTGAACCTGAACATGGCCTGCAGGGCATCTCGGAAAGTAGTGTACAATCTGCTGTAACGCATGGCGTAGTGCCAGCGCTATTGCTTATTACAGGCACATTAAAATAAACTTATAGTAAGAATGGCGGACGTGTGTGGCAGCAATCGGTGACTCTTTAACCAAATCAAAAGGGGCCAAACATTCTTAAAAGCAGCACAAATGCTCTTCGTCTTATATATATATATATATATATATATATATATATATATTACCTACTGGCGGTCGCCAGTAGGTAGTTATAGTTAGGACCCTGTTTCCATAGGAAATTCGCAACATTCTATTTTGAATAACTTTGGCGCCGGTTGACGAATCCTCGCGAAGGTTTCAAAACTAATGGGGCGCTACGCTCCGCTCCTACCCTGAAAGTCTCGGGGTGATTCGTCAAGCGGGGGCTGAGAAAAAAGGGGGGTCCCAAAACGCGTTTTCCCCATGCATTTTTCCATAGGACCTTTAGACACAGCTACAGCCCGAACGGCTGAACAGAATTACTTGTAATTTGGCAGAGAGGTAGCCATAAGGTCAAGGAAGTGCCTTTTGTAGGTCTGGTGTAAATCTGTTCAGTAGTTCCTGAGAAAATAGCATTTAAATCAATATATATATCTGTGGCAGCGCTCCGTGCGCGTACGGTGCCGTGCGCGAGCGCGTTTCTGATTGGTTGTTAGAACAAAGTAAACATTCGAATCGGTCGAAACCAGGAAGTGTCGGCCGCCATTTTCTCTCTCGCACTCTGAGGGGGGGGGAGGAAAAACAAAGTTGGATAACATGAAAAGGGGCAGGTTTGACAGCTCCTAACCACCTAGCCATGGTTAGGATGTCCCAGAAGGACCCCCAAGGCCAAAAATTTAATTATTTTTTTTAAAACGCCGAATGCGCTTACCGTACGCGTACGGCAAAAAATTAAATAAAAAAAAACAAACTCCACATATTCCCCGCCCCCCCGTGTGCAAAAGGTGACCGCAGGGCACCTTTTGTGCATAGCATATCTAACAATTGAACATTTAATAGATAACCTTTCACAACGAAGCGCATAATATGTCCTCCGTGTGCGGACGGTGCGCGAAGCGCATCGTGCGTACATGGCCCATCCAGCGTAACGTGGGCACGCTGTGCGCATAGCGCACCGCGTGCCCACCGTGCGTGCACGGCACTAACATAGGTTTCACACACGTTATAGTTAGGAATTAGCATTTAAAAAACCTTGCAAATTCACTGAAAAAACCATAGGTTTCACACAAGTTATAGTTAGCTGTACATTTCACTCGTAAAAAACCAATGAAATTCCACGTTATAGTTAGTGCAGGCAACTATAACTCACGCGACCGCAATCCTCTGCTGATGCTAATACTGTATTTAGACACTTATTTGCCCATGTCTTCTTCCATTAAATTTTAGCTATACATATATTACAAATATTTTTTTTTCATAAAGACACATATGTCATCAGCAGAGGATTGCGGTCGCGTGAGTTCTAGTTGCCTGCACTAACTATAACGTGGAATTTCATTGGTTTTTTACGAGTGAAATGTACAGCTAACTATAACTTGTGTGAAACCTATGGTTTTTTCAGTGAATATATGTATATATGTATATATATATATAGTTAGTACCATGGGGGCAAAGCGTCCGGAGAAACATATGCCTAATAAAGCAGAGTAGTACTTAGTACTGAGTAAATACCGGCCTGATTATCTAATTCTCTATAATACTCGTTGCACTGTATAGCAGGACAACCGAGGAAACATATGTCTAATAAACCTAAATAAAAGTCGAAGCTGTGTGTTAAACGGACCGAGCGTACTTGACGCGTGCTGGGGGTCGCGTAAATAATGATTTGAAGACAGCGTGTCTAGGCATACATCAAGCTTATAGTGGCGCGCTTTTAAGTAGGCGGCATAAACTACTGACGTCGCCTGGATATCAGCGCATACGTCGTGAAATGGCAGGTATGGTCACCGAGTTTCTGCGCCTAGTGCATACAGCGTAAAATTGCTTTCGCCGAGTCTCAAGCGGCCCTAACGGAAGGCAACTTTTATCAGGCAGGCGTCATTTCCGGAGCCCTAACTTCCCGTTCATTGTAGTCTTTTATTAAAATGCCTGACTTCCTGAAAGGGAGAGGTAGCTAGACAGGTAACAGTGCCATCTAGCTCCAAGGTCGCTGTGTTCATTTTTTTTTAAAAAAACAACAAAACTTTATAGAATGCTGGCTTTAATCTTAAAACCGCTATAACGGCAAGGAGCATTTTTTAGGAAAGTATGTATTGTGTGAAAACAACCTCTATTTATCGGAAGTAGGGAAAGGATCACACAATTATTGCTGCCCACAAGGTTATTACAGCACCTGTACAATGTTCAATATTCAATCAGATACAGTGCATGATTTCAAATAATTCATTTAACCCAAAATCAGTAGTTCCCAATTTTAAGATATATTTGGCTTCATAGTTGGCTAGAATGGTATCGATCATTGCGCCTTTGATCTGTTTTAAAACAGTCCATTTCATTTCTTGTGGACCGTGGTTTTATTCAATGCAGTGTTTCACCATAGGAGCGGTCAGAATTCTGCATTTGATGCGCGATCTATGTTGAGTAATGCGTGTTCTAATCTGTTGGGTTGTCTTGCCCACATAGGCTAGAGAACAAGGGCACACTACACAATAAACCACATTAGCGGTGATTAGTAAACTCCACGTGTTTAATGGTCCAGTTTCTGTATTCAAATTTGCTACCTTCAATAGTACTACCACAAGATGTACAATTACCACAACGGTGGTGGCCTTGATCCGGAGGTAACAACAACATAGATTGTATGGTGGGAGGGGTTTTAATTGCATGAGTATTTGCCCGTACCAAATGGTCTCTAATACTCCTATTTTTCTTCAACGCAAAAATTGGAAGTGCCCCAAAAGTATCGAACCCTTTAGCACATTGCCAATTGCGTTTAACAATCTTTTTAACTTCATTGGTGGATCCCGAGAAAGTTGTTACACAAACTTATCGCATTTCTTTAGGTGTTAACTAGGATTCCCTAGGGGTATACCAAGCCCTCTTCATTGCCCTTTTAGTTAGTTTTCTTGGGTAGTGACGTTGGACCAGTTTTTCTAAAAGTATTTTTGCATTGAAAAAGTAATCCTCTCTCTGTGAACAGTTTCGGCGTATTCTCAAGAACTGGCTAAATGGGAGATTGTCTTTCAAATTTCTATGATGAAAGCTAGAAAAATTTACTAACGTATTGCGATCTGTTGGCTTTGTAAAAAGGGTGGTAATGATCTTTCCATTTTCATGCTTTATCATCAGGTCCAAGAAATTGATTACATGATTGCTGGAATGGAAAGTGAACTGAATATTTGAATTCCTCTAATTTAACCAAGAGCTAAACTCATCTAGTTTTTGCATCGGTCCTCTCCACAGCATAAATACGTCATCAATGTATCTTTGCCAAATTTTTATATGGCCATCAAATGGATTATTATGGTAAATCCAGCGCTCTTCATAAAGGGCCATAAACATTATGGCCATCTCGGGAGCAAATGGACAGCCCATCGCTGAGCCTTTAATCTGCAAATATTGCACTTTGTTAAATTCGAAAAAGTTATATTTTAGGCACAACTTGCCCAAATCAATCAAGAAGGATGTAGGTATTGCGTGTGGCCTCGGACGTTGATCCAAAAAGTACTGCATCACTTCTAGACCCTCGTCTTGTGGTATGTTCGTGTATAAGCTCACGATATCCAGGGTGACTAGGAGCTCGTTTTCCTGATCAAAGAGTTGTCCTTGCAACAAGTTTATAGCTTGCATAGTGTTTTTAGTATAGCTGGTGGTAGAGCTGGCCAAAGGCTTCAGGAAAACATCAATCTATTTCGCTGGTCTTTCCAGCAATAAGTTGACACCCGAAATTATCGGGCGTCCAGGGGGATTGTTGGCATCTTTATGAATTTTTGTAAGGACTTGTATCATTGGTGTTCTTGGATGTGGATTGAACAGGAACTTTGCTTCCTTTTGTGACAGCCATCCATTTTCTTCGCCTATTTGTATTAATGCTGTGAGTTTTTCTCCAACAGTTGTTGTAAGATCTTGATCTAGTTTGCAATAATGCTCAACACTGGACAGTTGACGTTGAATTTCAAGTTCGTATTTAGTCCGTTCCATTAAAACAATTGCCCCGCCTTTATCGGATGGCTTAATGATCATTTCTTGGTTCTTTTTTAAGGATTCCAGCGCATCTTGTTCTTCTTTATTGCTATTCCAAGGGGTATATATCCTTTTATTTTCCAGAGCATCAAGTTCTTTCAAGACATTGGTCTCGAACACGACCAATTCTATGGGCATAGCACTCGTGGGGGGAAAAAAAGTTGAAGGATCTTTTCTGGATTCCATGGTTTGTTGGCAAAAAAAGCTTTGTCTCATTTTTCGAAAAAAATGAATCATTTCTAGCTTAGTACGGCTTATCGGTATGAAGGACAATCCTTTGTTGAGTACTTGAATTTCAAAAGTAGTCAAATCAAATTTGGTGAGATTATAAATTGGACTCACTGTACTTGTTACCAGCGGTAGGTGTTCCTCCTGGTTGTTATCTCCCTCTGATATTGTATCTGATTGGGGTTCCGGTTGTACCACTGGCCACCTCGGTTTCTCCCTCTCGAGCCTGTGATGCCTCGGCCTAAAAAAGGTTGAGGTCCCTGGAGAAAGTGTGCTTGTGCGTTCCCTTTCCTTGTTGATGGTTCCTCGTCACTGGAAATATTCGAATAAGAGGAATCGTCAGAAAACGTAATAAACTGTTTCCTACTTCTCCCTCCGTACGTTCTAAGATTGCCAACATTACTTTGCAGTTTGTAATAATCTACACCTAGATAAGGATAAGCTCTGATCTCACTGTAATTTTGAATATCCCTTTGTAGTTTAGTTCTCTTGAAATCTTCCGTATTTTTCTTAAAAGTCAAATTCTCTTTTTCTAACTTGGCTAATAGATCCTTCGCGTTCTCAAAAGCTGTGTTGGTTAACAACACCTCTTCTAATTCCTTAATCAGTTCTAGTTGTTCCTGACTGAGTCTTTCAGCAGTTTTAATAGACAGGAACATTCAGTCCCTGGAACAATTTGTACCAATGTGGCTAAAATCGCCCAGGTATACTGGTTGATCTACAAAAATTACTGGCACGTTTTTAACTTGGAGCCCTACTGGAATAGTTACTGCTCTTAAATGTTCCAATAGTAATTCCCCATGTAGGGCAGTGCGTACTTGTTTTTTCTTCAATCTGGTTATTTTCTCTAATTCTGATTGATTGAGGATTAGAAGTAGTGTTCCCTAAATTCAACCTAGATAGTCTCTTAAGTAGCTACTCTATTTCCTCTCCTCCTCGCGATAACTCAGAGTTTTTGGCTGTGTCATTCGGAAGATCAAACGCGTTTGTACTTAACCGGGGAAAAGTTTTGGTGACACTAGTGAAAAAAACAAACGGGGGGGGGGGGGGGGGTGAAACAAAGAATTATTATTTTTTTAAATATCCTAAGGTGCTGTTTTTTTTTAATTTAAGTAACAATAAACAAGACAGTTGCAATTAAATACTCTATAGACAGACCACAGATATCACATTGACATTCTTACATATATAGAAAACCTCAAAACTATACTTTAAGGCATATGCAATCCCTCGTAGGCCAACGCCTACTCTCATGCTAGGAAAAAATGGGGGGACTAATTCAATTGAGGAACAACAGGGGCTGGAATTCAAAATACAACAAGTATAAACAAAGATGCCCCTGAGACCATAGATACGAATATATTCACTTGCAGCCTAGACACAGTGCATTGCCTGCGCTTGAGTTCCACTACAGAACAACATTACATATAGAGTATTTATACAACTGTGAGTCTGGAGGCACAAAAGCTGATTGCCATCACAAAAGAAATGTTATCAAAAATATTTAATATTTTTTATTTGATTATTTTTTAACATTGCCACTTTTTTGTTCTTTTTTTGAAAAGAACATTTTTCTTAGAAGAGCAACATTTTCATTGTCACAAGAATTAAAGCAACACATAAGGTATTATAAAATCATGATTAATACATTACCAACAGTAACATTTGGACAAATTCTTGACATCATTTGGTCCTAAAATTTGAGTGAACAGATATGCATCATAAATCGGGAAAGCCATACATCATTTTTTCCTCGATTAATTTTCAATCCATTGGTCCAAAGGTCAGAGATAGCTTTGATACAGGTTGAAAACAGTTACACCGCAGTTAATTTGGTACACTTTGACATTTCATCAAATCTCCAAACAATTATGTCCTGTTGCGACTCTTGACCTCGTGCAAAGGGAAAAGTTGTGTGAAATTGGGAAGGGGGGGGGGGGGGGGGGTTAAACCAAAAAGTGAGCCGACGCGTTTAGACCTTCATGTGTAGGGACCACAACGATATCAAGGAAGGTCTTCCTCAGGGCTGTATTGCTTTATATAGGACAATAAAGAGTGAAAAATACAAATCAGTATGGTGCCTAATAGTATAGTCCAGCATACCAAATATAAAGAATATAAACAAGGGAAAGGACAGAACACGGTACTTCCATACCTGAAAAGATGGGGTGGAAGATATCGCTTTCAGCAGAAACTAATTTTATAAAGATAGGCAGCAGCCACTGCCTATAGTTTTTAATCTCTGTAAAATGGAAAAATATATATATATATCTCAGTACGCATAAAGACTTCCAAACGTACTACAAATAGGTGTGGTTCTCTTATCTTGTTACGTACCATCTAGCAACAATAGAGGTTAATTGGGATTGGACGAAGCCTACAGAGCGTGTGGGGAAGTGATATACACTCTGCTCTGACGTATGACAGAGTGGCAGCGCTTTTTACTTGTTGCAGTACCATTTATAAGCACAAAAATATGCATATAGTAATGGTGAGCTAATGTTTCAACATGCGATGATCTCAATACACATAGAGACTTGTGGACGCTCTATGGTATGGTGTGTATAATCTCTTATCTTGCTCTGTTACTACTGGCCGCAATGTAATTAAATTGAACATGAACATGGCCTGCAGGGCATCTGGGACTGCATCAAAATCTTACGCCTCCCAAGGGAGGCACAACAAGGAGAAATGTCTTTATTTCTCCCTGTTTTTCCTCCAGCTACATGTGCAGCACACATAGAAAGAGGAAAAAGTCTCTCAGGATTGTTTTTCTGCAGGAAGGTGCCCCTTCCTGCACAAAAGCAATCCTGCATGCAACGGAGGCACCCTTGCCAGGATGTTCAGTGGGCATTCCCATATTGTAACTCATAGTTTTTGATGCAAAGCACTGTGTACTAATAGCTTTAGAGAGGGTTTTGCACTGAGTATGCCGGGATGTTCAATGGGCATTCCCACATTGTAACTCATAGTTGTTGATGCAAAGCTCTATGTACTAATAGCGTTAGAGAGGGCTTTGCACTCAGCATTCCAGGGATGTTAAATGGGCATTGCCACGCTGTAACTCATGGTTTTTGTATGCAAAGCCGTATGTACTAATAGCATTAGAGAGGGCTTTGCACCGAGCATGCCAGGGATGATGTTAAATGGCCATTCCCACGCTGAAACTCATGGTTTTTGATGCAAAGCCCTATGTACTAATAGCGTTAGAGAGGGTTTTGCAATGATCGTGTCAGGATGTTCAGTGGGAATTCCCACATTGTAACTCAAAGTTTTTGATGCAAAGCCCTGTGTACTACTAGCATTAGAGATGGCTTTGCGCTGAGCATGCAGGGGGTGTTCAATGGGCATTCCCATGCTGTAACTCATGGTTTTTGATGGAAAGGCACATGGCTGGTGCTGGCCACATCATAGCACTTTTTTCCGTGACTTTCAGCCATGCTGAACAGCATATGTGCTGCTATAAAACATGGCTAAATTACATTCACAGGGACAACACCAATAGATATGGCATTGCTGAGACCTAGTGGCTTTGCCAATGCTTGTTTCAAACTGGCATGGGAGGGGTCTGGATTTCCTACTTTGCTTCATCTCTGTGATTCAGAGTGACAGTTTATGGCATTCCAGCTTCAGATGCTACTAGCCACCACTGATTCATACATGTGCCACATAGATTGTCACCTCACCCTCTCTACAACCTGGACTCATGTTCTCAGAGACCAAACCCTGACCTTGCCTCTGAGTGATGGGAGCACAAACACGGACATCTCGTGACAGAGAGATGCACATAGTGTGCTCTGGTGGTACAGCTTTTCGAGTTCTGGGCCTCAACTGTGGAAATCATTACCAGAAATGTTCACCTACGGATACCATGAGTAGAGATTAAAAAACCCAGGGGCATATTTACAACCCCCTATCACCACAGGAGCGTCACTTTGTTCGACGTTCCTGTGGCGATACGGGCTTTCTGCACATAAACAATCATTCCCCCCAAACGCAGGCATCCTTGCACTATGGTGAAAGGGTGCCTGCGTTGGCGCTCGGCAGCTGAAATGAGGGTCAGCGCAGGGGGAAAGGCAAGACTACACCATATTGTTGTAAATACGGTGCAGCCCTGCGTTTAAAGAAGTTGAGGAGCACGGCATTAAGCCAAGAAGGCTAACGCCGCGCTCTGTTACTCCTTTGTAAATATGCACTCCAGGTTTTTGGTTATTCGGGTCCCTTGTACTGAACTTGATGGTCGCTTTCTGCTGTGGTTTTTATTTCTCCTTTCTCCTTTCATCTGATTATAGGTGTTCCAGTGCCTTGATACACGGTAGGCGACCAGAGCGCTACAAGAAATAAATAAATCATAGTAAGAAAAGCAATAATGTTGGAGCAACTAAGTACAAGCTTCAGAGCCAGAATTAGGAAGAGATAATTACACTTGTGCGTGGTGGGGGGCATCAATATATATATCCCTGGAGTTTATAAAGGTGTAATGGATCGGATGGCTGATTATGCATTACGACTCATGCTTTAGTTTGGGGGCAAGGGCTTTGGGGTTGGGGGCATCGCTCACCCTTATTTTCCGTGTATTTGAGGTTGAGATAAGAATATATGGATGCTGACTGCCCTGTACTTATTTTGCGTGTCTAAGGGGAGCTTTCACCCTGGGTTCCCCCTTGCACATGTCATGTTCTCTTGCACACTGCCCTTCCCGTTGTAACCTGCCCTCTCCTTGCACCCTGTCTGAAGCCTTACACTCTGTCTTTCACCTCTCTCTTGCACACTCCCTTCCCGTTGTAACCTGCCCTGTCCCTTGCACCCTCTCTGCAGCCTTACACTCTGTCTTCCATCTCTCTCTTGCACACTCCCTTCCTTGCTTGCACTATGCTTTCCCTCTCTTGCAGCCTGTGCCTCCCATTATTTCCACTTTCTAGGTGCTACCTCTTGTATGCATTACTCAAGCTTGCTGTCATCTTTTCAACTTAGAAAAGATAAAATATTTCACATTGCTAATGCTTGTTTTCTTTGCACTTTGGTGCTTTAGTCGTGCCTTCACAACAGGAACACCAAAACTACAAGTACAAAACACAAAACCAAGAACCGGGCCAGTTAGGCTACTCACACCTTACACAGGATAACGTTAGGACATTTGAATGAATGGATGGATGAATAAATGAACTGGTGAATTTTAGTCTAGCTTTCGTTTGAAGGCCAGTGCTGAGCACAGTAAAAGAAAGGAATGCTGGGTGATGGTTTCCAACTATCAGCTCGCCTTTTTTCCAATATTCCCTGCTGGACAATTTATTTCAGTGAGGTGGCGGGACAATGATAACAACGCAAAACCAAGGGAAAGGGAACTAAAAATGAAAGAACGCAAGAAACGTCGAAAGATTAATCAATTAGTGAATGGGTGAATTAACTAATGTAGTCCTAAATTCACTTTGACCCAAAATGCCTATAAACATTGGCATTCGGTCGGAGGCTGTCACTGAGGAGCCGACTTAAGTAATCAACAGTGGACAGTTACCGGGACTTTGAAACTCGTTTGGGCGCTTGAAATGATGGTTGAAAAAGCAAAAGTAATGTTGTGCTTTTGTTATCCTCTCATTTTTTTACGCGTTTTAAAACTTGTACACAGACTTTTTCTCAACATACACAATCTAATATTTCACATTGAACTTTACGGCATAGCAATGTGAACATAACCCCCTGTGATCTGGTTTGGCTCAGTTTGGAAAGAAAAACAAACACTGCTTTTCTGTCCAAAAAAATATCAGCCCTCCCCCCGCTTTCCACATTTCCTGCAGTGCCCCTGCCGCTTATAAAGGCGTGCTCGGTGAGCAGAGCCGCACTGCGAGGCGGCCTTGTGGGAGGAAGGTCTGTAGCACTGCTAGCTGCCGGAGGAAGCCGAGAATGAATCTAAAAATCGTCCTCATCCTGCTAGCCCTCGCCCTGGCCACCGTGTTGGCGCTGGTGTGTGTCCTGCTGTCTGGGTCCAAGTCCGGCACGTGCGGCCCTGCACCAAAGAGCGACCTCTGGGCCAAGCATGATGACAAGAGCCTGGTCTTCTCGGACCTGAGCCTCGCTGAGCTCTCCCAAGTCATGGAATACCTCCAGAGGAGCCTGGGGCCTGACCTCCTGGACTGTACCAAAGCGGATCCGGGGGAGAACTGCCTTTACTCCATTGATCGTCACCTCCCAAAAAAGGATCAGACCCTGAGGTTCCTGGATGGTGGAGGGCCAGCACCCGCCAGAGAGGCTTTGGCTGTGGTTTTCTTTGGGGGCCAACCGATGCCCAATGTTACAGAATTTATTGTGGGCCCGCTGCCAAACCCAACCTACCACAGAGACGTCACCGTGGAGAAATACAAAGGAGTCCTACCCTACCACCGGAGGCCGGTGTACAGCAAGGAGTACATGCTGATGTACGCATACGTCAGCCAGAAGGAGTTCCCCAAGTCTCCGCTGTTTTTGAAGGAGGTCTTGGGTGTCTCCAGTGAGAAGGATTTGGCAATCTTGACCACAGCCCCCAGAGGCCTCGACTCTGGAGATCGCAGCACCTGGTCGGTCGTTTTCCAGAACACCCAGGGCAGCGGATTTTTCATCCACCCCTTGGGCCTGGAGCTACTGGTGAACCACAGAAGCCTGAACTCTTCTGAGTGGACCATGGACAAGGTGTTTTACAATGGCCAGTACTACGACAGCATGGAAGAGCTGGAAACTCAGTACAAGGCCGGCAGGGTGAAAAGTGTCAAAATTGCAAAACTGCCTCTTGGGGATGAAATGGGATCCCTGAAAACCAGGTCTGGTACTATGCCATCTGTGCCCTTCCAGTTTGAACCCAATGGAGCACGTTACAGTGTCAAGAACAACCAAGTCCTCTTCCAGTCTTGGAGCTTTGCCTTCGGCCTCAATGTGAACTCAGGGATGCGTCTCTTTGACATCAAATTTAATGGGGAAAGGATTGTCTATGAACTTAGCGTCCAGGAGGCCATCTCAGTATATGGCTCCAATGCGCCAGGTGGGATGATGACCAGATACATGGACAGTAGCTTTGGGATTGGGAGATTCGCCTTTCAGCTAGTCAAGGGTGTTGACTGCCCCTACTTGGCCACATATGTTGACTCACACTATTTCATCGACGATGCTAAGCCGGCAACAAATCTAAAGTCTATATGTATCTTCGAACATAACATTGGCTTACCATTGAGAAGACACTATTCCAACCTCTACTCCTTATATTACGGAGGTCTTCCAAATACAGCCCTGGTGATTAGGACTATCGCCACCCTGGGAAACTACGACTATGTGTTCGATTTTCTCTTCTACTCAAGCGGAGCTATTGAGTCGCGAGTCCATGCAACGGGATATATATCCACCTCATTTTACTTTGCGGATGGCAATGACTACGGCAACCGTGTCGGCGAACACACCTTGGGAACAATTCACAACCACTTCATTCACTATAAAGCGGACCTGGATATCGCTGGTAGGTCTACCTATGTGCCTCATTGTGGTGAGTGAGAGGCAGCGCATTGTTTTATCACAGGAAGTCCTCCCTCCCTTCCCAGAAAGGTTGGTAGGTGCTGTAACTGCCTTCCAGTGGGAACATTGCTTTTTTAGGGGGATGTGGGGGCATTAAAATCAACTTTAAAAATACCCTAGACCTTAGTTATAGTTTAAAGAGACAGACCGAGCTGGAGACTTAAGTAGAGAAAGGGTAGCACCACTCTAGAGAGGACAAGTGTATGTTTTTATGCATGCTCCTATCAGTCAGTCAACAATCTTTATTCGGTTTCTTTCATAAAAACCAAAAAACAGCATGAAAAAATGCAGATAAAAAATTCTCCCAAAAAATACAAGTTGACAATATGTCCACAACTACATGTAAACAGATTGACTACACATCATGATGCGAATAACATTCTCCTCAAACGAACAGCACCAGATAAAAAATGGCCACATTAAAACAAAATAGCAAGACCGGGCTGGAGACTTTTGTAGAGCAAATGTGGCCGCACAGTAGAGAGGAAAAGTGTCTCACTAGATGCGCCGGGCAGACTTTTTCTAATTTATGCTTTTTATATATGTTTCTAAAGAATTTGTAGCTATGCATTTATATATGAATCACAAAACCCAATATAAAAATATCTAAAATATAATGTGGAAAACATTAATGTCGAAATGATTAATGGGGTCTTTACTTCACCTCCCTTTCCTTTTTATGGCGGGATTCCCTGAGCTCCAATTTACGCATTTGATCCTTCGCTTTTCTTCAGCATGCTTTCCCTGAATCTTTTTTACTTCTTATTATAGCAAACAAAGAGCTGCCCCGCCCCCTTTGCTTCTCGTGCACATTTTAGTATACGTAATATTTTGTTACAAAACCTCCAATTTTATACATTAACACATATTTGAGATAATTATTGTTAAATCATATAGGTGCAGCTTTGTGTATATCAGATATGTGCTGCAGTGGCGTAACAAAACTTGAGGGGGCCCCCCTGCGAAGTACATAGAGGGGGCTCCCCTGGCAGCCCGGCACCCCACTTACCTCTTGGCACCACAGCCCAAAAATCTGATCTATTTGGATTAGAAACCTCCAACATTTAATGAAATGCTTCTATATTGTCTTGTTCAAAGTTCTAATAAGAAAGTGAGAAACACTCTTAACATATAAAATACCCAATTTGTAACATTGCCAAGGGTAAATTATTTAACTGAGACAGCAATCAGTGCAATGCGAAGAAGCGATCCTATTGTCTCAGGAACTGCCTATTGCTAAAGAACAACCAAAAAGGGTCTGAGTTAGAATTTATATTGATGGACAAACCTTGAAACTGACAATATACACGAGTACACAAGCTATAAAACAGTATCCTGCCAACTCCAAGAGAAATAAACGCAAATTATCTGCATGCCACACACTTGTGACTGTCAAACGTTGTGCATGATAATAACATCAACTGAGGGAGCAATTTCAATTTCTACCATCATGTCTTTAGGAGTAAGAAGGACAACAACAGGCAAGCAAGAGGCAGAGGATACAAACTGCTTGGATGTTTCAGAACATTGATGCAGGTGTTTTTCAGTTTGAAGTTATTTTTTCTATTGTAAGCAATGTTAATTACAAGATTTAAGGCCTACTTATTACAAGCAAGTGCAATCAACACCCTATATAGCACAGAGTATAGAATAAAAACAAACCATATCAGCAAGTACCTAATTACAGAATCTATACAAACTGTAGTTCGTAAAGCAAAGGAAAAAGTGCAAATACTTTCAAAGTGCATAATAAAGCAATCACAGTCCAGCACTATACAAAAAAATGAAGCATTTTTTGTAAAACAATCCCCCTTTCTTCTTGCATCAAGGTGACCCAGGGTCTTCCCTTATCTGTGTCTCCCAGTGTTTTCCCAGGTTTGTGTCAATCCATGAATCCTAGGGCAGGTGTCTCCTAGTGTTGTTTTATGTCTCCCAGTGTCTGTGTCTTCCAGTGTTTGTGTCTGCCAGTGTCTGTGTCTCCCAGGGTCTTACCTTCTCTGTGTCTCCCAGTGTTTGTGTCTCCCAGTGTCTTTCCTTATCTGTGTCTCTCAGTGTTCGTGCCTTTCAGGGTCTTCCCTTGTCAGTGTCTCCCAGTGTTTTGCCATATTTGTGTCTATTCATGAATCCTAGTGCAGGTGTCTCCCAGTGTCTGTTTATGTCTCCCAGAGTCTATGTCTTCCAGTGTCTTCCCTTGTCTGTATCTCCTAGTCTTCGTGTCTCCCAGTGTCTCTTCAAGTCGCCCAGTGTCTGTGTCTTCCAGTTCTTGTGTCTCCCAGTGTTTTCCCAGGGCTGTGTCTATCCAGGAATCCTAGTGCAGGTGTCTCCCTGTATCTATGTCTTCCAGCGTCTTCCCTTGTCTGTATCTCCTAGTCTTCATGTCTCCCAGTGTCTCTACGAGCCTCCCAGTGTCTGTGTTGTCCAGTGCTTGTGTATCCCAGTGTTTTCCCAGGTTTGTGTCTATCCAGGAATCCCAGTGTAGGTGTCTCCCAGTGGCTGTGTATTGCAGTATTCATGTCTTAAAGAGTCTTCCTCTTTCTATGTCTTCCAGTGTTTGTGTCTCCCAGAGTCTTCCTATGTCTGTAAATCCCAGTCTTCGTGTCTCCCAGTGTGTCTTCGTGTCTCTCAGTGTATATGTCTTCCAGTGTGTGTGTCTCACAGGGTCTTCCCTTCTCTGTGTCGCCCAGTGTTTTCCCTTGTTTGTGTCTATCCATGAATGCTAGTATAGGTATCTCCCTGTGTCTTTCAGTATTCACGTCTCTTAGTGTCTTCCCTTGTCTGTGTTTCCTAGTGCCTGTATCTCCCAGTCCCTCAGTGTTCGTGTCTCCGAGGGTCTTCCATGGTCTGTATCTCCCAGTGTCTGTGTCTCCCAGTGTCTGTGTCTCCCAGTGTCTGTGTCTCCCCGTGTCTGTGTCTCCCCGTGTCTGTGTCTCCCCGTGTCTGTGTCTCCCCGTGTCTGTGTCTCCCCGTGTCTGCCAGTGTCTGTGTCTGCCAGTGTCTGTGTCTGCCAGTGTTTGAGTCTGCCAGTGTCTGTGTCTGCCAGTGTCTGTGTCTCCCAGTGTCTGTGTCTTCCAGTGTCTGTGTCTTCCAGTGTCTGTGTCTTCCAGTGTCTGTGTCTTCCAGTGTCTTTCCTTCTCTGTGTCTCCCTCTCCCAGTGTTTGGGTCTCCCAGTGTCTGCCCTTATCTGTGTCTCTCAGTGTTCGTGCCTTTCAGGGTCTTACCTTGTCTGAGTCTCCCAGTGTTTTGCCATATTTGTGTCTATTCATGAATCCTAGTGCAGGTGTCTATGTCTTCCCTGGTCTGTATCTCCTAGTCTTCGTGTCTCCCAGTGTCTCTTCGAGTCTCCCAGTGTCTGTGTCTTCCAGTGCTTGTGTCTCCCAGTGTTTTCCCAGGTCTGTGTCTATCCAGGAAACCTAGTGCAGGTGTCTCCCAGTGTCTGTTTATGTCTCCCAGTATCTATGTCTTCCAGTGTCTTCCCTGGTCTGTATCTCCTAGTCTTCATGTCTCCCAGTGTCTGTGTTGTCCAGTGCTTGTGTCTCCCAGTGTTTTCCCAGGTTTGTGTCAATCCGTGAATCCTAGTGCAGGTGTCTCCCAGTGTCTGTTTATGTCTCCCAGTGTCTGTGTCTTCCCGTGTTTGTGTCTGCCAGTGTCTGTGTCTTCCAGTGTTTGTCTCTCCCAGGGTCTTCATATGAATCCTAGTGCAGGTGTCTCCCAGTGTCTGTTTATGTCTACCAGTGTCAATGTCTTCCAGTGTCTTCCCTTGTCTGTATCTGCTAGTCTTCATGTCTCCCAGTGTCTCAAGTCTCCCAGTGTCTGTGTCGTCCAGTGCTTGTGTCTCCCAGTGATTTCCCAGGTTTGTGTCTATCCATGAATCGTAGTGCAGGTGTCTCACAGTGTCTGTTTGCGTCTCCCAGGGTCTTCCATTCTCTGTGTCTCCCAGTGTCTGTCTGTGTCTCCCAGAGTCTTCCCTTATCTGTGTCTCTTAATTTTCGTGTCTCCCTGGGTCTTCCCTTGTCTGTCTACCCATGAATCCTAGTGTAGGTGTTTCCCCATGTCTGTTACGTGTCTCTCAGGGTCTTCCATTTTCTGTGTCTCCCACTGTTTGTGTCTCCCAGTGTTTTCTCATGTTTGTCTCTATCCATGAATCCTAGTATAGGTGTCTCCCAGTATCTTTCCCAAACATAATTCACAAATATTTGCTGGAGTGGAGCTTTCATTGGGCGCAGCAAGTGCAGTGACACCGGGGCCCAAAGGTCTGTAGGGCCCACTGAACCCGGATTATTGCTAATTTTCACAATTAAACAGTGGCCAGGGGACCCATTTTTTCATTGTACTGGGCCCTTGACACACTGAGTATGGCAGTACTTGAGTGCATGGTGAAGCTGTTCCGCAGTCTTCAGATCTGCATAAATGCTCATCTTTGTGACTGTGCTGTGTGATGTGTTATGTATCTTTGAGATGCTCACAGGCATTGCCCGATTGTCTACAAAGAAGGGTGGGGGTCATGACCTCTAGGGGATATGGGCACTTCTCTTGGTAGTTACAGGAAGGTATTTTTTTTTAGTATTTGGATCCGAAGTCCCCTCTCCTCTCTCACTATTGACTGATTTTCGACAGGGGTATTCTGAAAAGACATGTGACGCTGCAGCTAGTTCAATCCAATTCGCAAACAGCGTGGGTAGTTTTGTGTTTCCTGTCACACACCCGGGCATACCTCTCTCTACATGCAAAGTGTGTCTTGCACTGATTGACGGTGTCTCGTTTTAGTGACACTGGAAGGATGAAAGGATGAGTAGACCCATCGGGATTCGAACCTGCGTCCGTGAGGTCAAATACAGATTCCTGGCATGAATTCACTGAGCTCCAGACCCCGTACAAGTAGGCCATGTCTAACAGACACACACACACCGATAGGCCACATGGCTGGTGCTGGCCTGATGGAAAGAACACAGTCAAGACATTCCATTATGGCTGCCTCACTTCCAGCCCTTACTTCATTCTGGGGGTCTATAGCACAAACCGACCCACATCCCTTTGTTTGCTGAATCCTGCTATCGAGGACGATCCCTGTAGAAATCACTGCATTTTATCCTGAAATTGTGCTTTTTCTTTACTGAAAAAAAACATGCGCTGGCAGAAGTTAAGCAGTTTGCTGACACTGACGTAATTTTGCAAGTCAGAGGTCCCTGAAGTGAATGAAATACTTTGTACAAAACGCGCTCCTGGCAGTAAGTCTGAGCCTGCGGGAGGGCAAGATACATTCAGACTACATTGGAGGTTTCATAAAGTGAGAGCGAGAAAGATGTAACGTACGCTGGTAGAAGTAAAGTAGTTTGCTCACATTTACCTGATTTTGCAACTTGGCCCCTTAATGCATTGAAACATTGCGAAAATGCCATCACGCTCTACACGATAGCGGTTCTTCTGCGCCAGAGCAGGTCGCATTAAAAAGACACCTTTAGGACCTTATAAGTGTTTAGCCATGCAACAGTTGCGCAACTAAACACTTATAAGGTCCCAAAAGCGAGACCTATTGGCTAGGCCAAGCAGCCGCTAAAGTGAAAGTAATCGCGGTAAAAGTGGCGCGTGCGCCCGCGCGCATGCACTGTAGCTCTAGGCTGGCCTGGTAGCACTATTTGGAGCCCTCTCAATAAGTCTCGCCAGACCAGCGCATGCGGTGAGTCAGGCGAGACCTAAAACGGGCTCAGTAGTGGACAGGGGGAGGTGGGCGGTAGTAGTTGGCCAAGGGGCAAATGTATTCTCTGCAACGTCAATGTACGTCTCAGCTATAATATCTCTGCTTGCATTTCGAGTTTAGAACCACACAGCAGGTAGACAGTAATATACAGTAGAGGAGTTTTAGCAGTAAATAACTAATCAACCACTTTTGCAAGTTCTGTGGAGCAGACCGGTCTCCATTCTACACAATCATAACCCTACTTTCTGGTTCTTAAATATTGAGTTTCAATTTTATATATATCCATCACTTTAGTTTCATTTTCGAATCAGTAAACGAAGGATACATTTTTAACTATAAAGAGCGGTTGGCAGAGGCTGCTGTGGCACAGAAGTGATAAAAACGTCCATGATAAAAACGTCCACCAGTTAAAAATGTATTTCTAGTATATAGTAATTTCTAGTATGTATTAATGTATTTCTAGTTCTGACATCTATTATTGAGCTGGAGCCAAGCTTGCCCCCAGTTACAGATGACCAAAATGTCTGTACTTTGCGTTCAGAGCAGCTACCTACTGAGGTATTTTACTTCCAGTTCCAGTTAGTTAAAACATAAATGCCTCACTTAAAAGGGCCATAACCACTGCTTTTGCCGGTGTTCCCTTCTGGCCTTGGAGGGCCATTGGGGAAGAAATGGTAGAAGTAGGATGGGTTATATCTAACCTCTCAGAAAATAAGACGGATGCTTCACGGCAGCCACCACTCCTTTTGCTTGGGTCTCTTCCTTGCCTTTCAAGTAATTCGCGTTCCCGACAAGGTCACTGGCCTGTTTGGAGGAGCTTTGGCAGGGAAAGTGAAGTGGACGGTTCTAGTCTAAGCTGAAACAAGGTTGATAAAAAACACACTTTCTTGTTAAAATGAAAGCTCTGCTAAAACCTGGGCTGTTTAAGAACAATCTGCTGGTACAGCAGACGTTTCCTCATTCCAAGCAAGTTGCCTTTTGGCAGACACGGTCCTCCCTATAACTAGGGTTGGCACTTGCCCGTTTCTTTACATGAATGGCCAGTATTTTAGAGTCCCAACCTGTACAAAAATTAGGAAAATCAGGTAAAGCTGGTACTTCATCCACTTATCAGCACATTGTTTAAACAGGACACTTTAAAATGTGTTCTATTGCTGCCTTAATGAAGCTTAACTGATAATTAAAGACAAAAAGCGGTGTTAAAAAGATTAAAATGTAAGTTATATTTAAGGATCATGTCCTGGCCTTTGCAGTATGTTGGGAAAAAAAATAGCTGGTATTTTTCTCTGGTAAAGGTGGCAATCCATCTAGAACTAGCCAGACAACGCAGCATGCGGTCACAGAGCACAGGGGTCTGAATGGGCACTGAAAAGATAGACGTCAAGCTTACTATCTCATTAACCGCGTCCTACATAGTGAATCCCTTTGCCTTTGCAGGACGGAAGGCGGATTCGGATGTGGGACTCTCTTGGGAACACCGGCCTAAATTCCTAAAAAAAGCAGTGGGTCGGTTCCGTGTGTGTTTTGGAAGTCTCTAGCAAACCTCGTGCTATGAAGCCCAGTTAGGGTGGTTACGGGTCTAGGGGATTAAGGGGCCAGGAAGATTGGACGACATGTCTAGGGGTTGACTACCTTCCGCGGCAACGCTCTTTCCATTCTCACTCCGCACCTGCACCTACGTCTGTCTCCTCACCGACTCTGTTCAGAGCATCCCTCGTTACCTCCAATCACAGCCCTCCCAAACCCTTTCCAGCACCCGACATCAGCCAATAAGAAGCAGCGCTGAACAGCACTGCAGCGTGCAGCCGTTGCGGCATCGTAACCAATAGCTAATCAGGCTGGAACCCTGCGTAGCAGCCAATCGGGCATGCACGGTTCAGCTACTAGATCTTGGCGCATGAAAGAGTTAACCAAAAGCAGATGGCGGGGAGCATGCACTCGTGAACCCAAATGGTTAACGGCAATATAAGGCACGAGAGTCTACTCCTCTTTGCGGCTATTGGCTGTTTGAGGTGGGAGGTAGGTAAGGAAGAGCTGGTGACTTTATTTATTTCTTTTGATGATTTTATAAAGCAAAAATGACAACATTTAAGACTAGGAAGAGTGAGATTTCGAAAAACATATGGGGGATTCCGGCTATTGGCTGTTTGAGGTAGGAGGTAGGTAAGGATGAGCTGGTGACTTTATTGATTTCTTTTGATGATTGTATAAAGCAAAAATGGCAAAATTTAAGAATAGAAACAGTGAGATTTCAAAAAACATGGGAGATTTTTTTTCCCATCTGACAAGGCAATTCATTTTAGACGACATACGGGTAAAAGAAGCCTTTTTTGGCTAAAAAAATATAAGGCGTCTCCTGTCTGACAAGTCTGTTTGGCATGTATGGTATGGCACGGTCTTGGCTCGTGGGCAGTAGAGCCCTTTCCAAAAGAACCGTTACCAAAATTCACATCAAAAATACGTTAGAGATCCATGCAATCGAGGAGGAAAAAGAAAACAAGCATTGGCCGCGCGCAGGGCTGCGAGACGCGATATGTGGTGGGGGGGAGAAGCGGGAGTTGTGTGCGCGCACGGCCAATGCTACGAAAGTCATCACGATCGCTGTGAAAGCGAAAGTGATCGCGATGACGCGCTAATGGCGTTCCTGAGTGCTGCTGGCTGGCATGCGCTGGGCTCAGCGAGACCTAAAAAGGACACAAAGGAAATCCATTTTTTAAGATGAAAAGAAATTCAATCACGTTAACTCACAAGACCACATTGAAGCCATGCCAAGTCTTTCCTATGTTATCTGGAAAGGTACTGGACCGAGGACAGACATTCACCCATCGTCACACCAAAGAGTCCAAAGGACCACTGAACTTTTGTGTAGCAGCTGCTCCCATGCAGAACTTAGCCTGGAAGAGCCTTGTAACTACTAATGAAATTTTAAGTCTGGCCTCAGTCACCGTCTCAGTGCCCCCTGCCCGTCGGCGCCACCTCACCTGCAGTTCACAATGCGCATGATCACTCCAGTCTAGCTCTGCCCCACCCTGAGGCTGAAGTCTACGAAGCTGCGCGCGACGCAGCATTCGTTTTATTTCATTGGACTTGAGCGCACGGCGGCGTAACGTTCAAACTACGTCTACGTCCCTGCTCTCAATGACTACTGGTGGCACAATCTACTGCATGATTTTGAGTTTGTCGGGGGGCCCCTCAGCACACAGTAGTCGCTGCATTGGTTTGACTGTGCTCAAACAGCATTTGATAAATAAAAGAACGTTTTTTAAACTGTATAAACGTTCTTTTATTTAACAAATGCTGTTTGAGTACAGTCAAACCAATGCAGCGACTACTGTGTGCTGAGGGGGCCCCTCGAGGTGGGGGCAACCCGCAACGCGGGGGCTGCGGGGGCCATTGTTACGCCCCTGGCAGGCTGACTGGAAACCAAGAATTCTTCCAGGCTTGCTGCCGGGCATTTGCAACAAGCATTTACAATGCAATAGGTCTCGCAATGACATTGTTTTGAGCTATTAGCATTGAAAATGTTATTGTGTTTTTTTTTTCCCTTTCTGAAGCATTAATCAAGTAATGGCATTGTAAATGACAATGTCTTTTCCCCCCCTGTTGACCCCCGCAAAGCTCATCAGCTTGTGCCCGTAAAGAAATATATCCCTACCACATATTTTAATGGAACGGTGTGGGTTCCTCCTATTAGGCAGGTCTACTTCACAAAACAACACCAACCATTTTTTTATTTTAATGCACAGGGAAATAGGATTCTTAATGGTGAAAAAAGGTACAAATACTTTGAATTACTGTTACTTGAAGACATATTTTAAACTCAAAGTGATGCATTAAAAATACAAGCATTTGCAATGCAATAGGTCTCGCAATTGCGAAATTTTGAGCTATTAGCATTGTAAATGAGAATGCCTTTTATTTATGTGTTTACAAAACAACACATAAATAAAAGACATTGGGCCATATGTAGATAATTTTTATATACCGATTCATAAATACCGAATTTTACCGATTCGGTATTTATGAATCGGTAAATAGAATGTAGGTAAACATTCGGTAATTATTACCGAATCGGTAATATTCGGTATTACTGATTCGGTATTTACCGAATCGGTAATAATGCATCCCTTCCAATTCATTGCTATGGGCCTGGAGGCCCATAGATATGAATGGGAAGCCATTCACTATTACCGATTCGGTAAATACCGAATCGGTAATAGGGGGAGCATATTCATGGGTGGCAGGGTGTCACATTGACATCCTGTTGCACCCCTGAATCGTGCATGTGTACACATGTGGCGCACATACATGCCCTAAGGGCATGTATGTCTGCCACATGGCACTTTTCAAAAAGCACAAAATTGCTTTTGAAAAGGTATTCGTTATTTACCATCAACTTGTGTTGGTGGTAAATAACGAATCCAGAAACCAAAAATGCACTCACTTGAGTGCCCCCTACATAGGATTTCAGGATTCGGTAATTTACCGATTTCTTAAAATTCCGATTCGGTAAATTACCGAATCCTAAAATCCAGCCACATACATCTCAATTGCCTAAATACCGGTCGGTAACGGGAAATTTACCGATTTTTGTCTGTTACCGACCGGTATTTAGGTACCCTCATATGGCCCCTTGTCATTTACAAAACCAATAGGTCAAAGATTCTGAAATACAAGACCTATTTTATTGCAAATGCTTGTTTCATTTCTCCTCGCAGACTGTAGTAGATATTTCCAGTCTCTAGCCATTGCGCCTAAATTGTAGAACTCTATGGAGAAAGTTCAGTGAATTGTCAGTAGCAAACTCTGCACAAAATGGATAGGGCAGACCTAGGCATAGATCTGGGCCTATATATTTGTGAATTTAATTAAGAGTATGTCGCACAGTAGTAGAGGATTGCTCTCTGTTAGAACCGGCAGTCTCTAGTTGGCAGAGGTATACACTTCTGACAAATAGGGACCCACCTTCTCTAGTCAGGGCAAGGGGATTACACACTCAGATAACCCCTGCTCACCCCCTTGGTAGCTTGGCAGAGCAGACAGGCTTATCTCAGAGGCAGTGTGTTAAGCATTTAGGACCACATACAGTAATAAAGTGAATACACTACAAATGGACACAACACAGGAGTTATTATAAAAATAGTATTTTTATATAAGGCTTAGCACAAGACCAAATAACGACAAAAATATACCACAATCTTAATAAATACTCTTTGGAAGGAAAAATAATAGTTCAGGTAAAGTTTCTTCTTAGGAAATAGTTCTTTAGCAACAAAAGTAAGTATTCTTCTGAAAACACAGTTCTTGGCAACAATGTGACCCCCACAGGAGTCACACCACGTCGAGTTTACGATATTCCCAAGGTTCGGCGTCGACCGCGAGGAGCGCTACGTCGAGCCTGGAGTTGCAACAGACCCCACAAACACAGTACCTTTGGAATGAAGAAAACGATGATCCACGGCGTCGAGGGGCCGGCGTCGATCGTGCCTCGGATTCGGGGCGGTCTACAGCGGCGTCGAGAGGTGTCGGGCCGGAGCAGCGCTCACGGCGTCGAGAAGGGCGTCTCGTCGATGCGATCAGCAGCGGCGTCGAGACGGGGTCGCTTGGAGCTGGAGCCGAACTCACTACTCACTGGCGTCGATACCGGCGTCGAGACGGGGTCACTTGGAGCTGGAGCCGAACTCACTACTCACTGGCGTCGCTACTGGCGTCGATCGGGCCCGGCGGCCGGCGTCGAAGGCTCGTAACACTGGAGCCATTACTCACGATGTCGAGCTGGAATCGGCGGCGTCCGGCGACGTCGAGACTGCAGATTTCCCCTGTGTACTGGAAACAACACGTTCCAGCAACTAGTAATCCAGCAGAGGGTGAAGTCCTTTGGCCCTGTGACTTCACCAGGAGGCTGGCACTCTTCCAGCCCTTGGAGATTTTCTTGCAAGCTTGAGAGTACACACCAAGTTCCTCTCTCCTTGTCCCTTGGCAAAAATAAAGAAGCAGCTTCAGGTTCCCCCCAGCAAACAGCACACTGGCAGAAGGGGGAGGCAAGTCCTTGGATCAGCAGGCTTCTTGTCCTTGGTAGAGGTTTCCTTGTCAGAAGTGATCTAAGTTCTTTGGTTCAGGGGTCCTTTTTTTATACCCCTTTTCTGCTTTGTTCCCTTTGTCCAAGCAGGGAAATTCCCCCCATCCTAGGTTTGTTGTGGGTGTTGCCAGGCCGAGGCACCTGGCCTATTCACTGAGCAGGGCAGGGTCATCAGCCGTCCAGCAGGAGGTGGAGCCAGTATTGTCACTGGCAGGGGCAGGGCTATCAGTCGCCCGGCAGGAGGTGGAGCCAGCATTGTGTCAGGCAGGGCAGGCTATCAGGGACTACTCTTCCCCCTAAGTGTAGATGCCTCATTCACCCCACACTGACTCATTCAGACCTCTGGAGCCACCCAGCCCCTGACACACACACCAAACCAGCAGAGACCGGTGGATAGTTGGACAAGAAAATAGCCACTTTCTAAAAGGGCTATTTTCAAACACAGAATTTAAAAACCATCCATCCTAAAGGGTGTGTTATTAAATTCTGAGTTCAGGGATACTAAACTCGACCTGCTACCATGCTCCCTGAGTCAGATAGATTATAATGGAGTTAATAATCAGTCTGCCCATTCTGGTCTATGGGAGGCAGGTAGCCCTTCAATAGTGAAAAACGAAAATGGCTGTAATTCACTATTAGGTCATGCCACACACATCAGGGCATGACCTACCTTTCACCAACAATGCACCCAGCCCTAGGGCCTACCATAGAGGTGTCTGAAATGTGGCAAAGTGAAGGTTTTAGAGACTGGCAAGTAGGTTTCCTTGCCAAGTCGACATGGCAGTCAGGGACTGCACGCAGGCTCTGCGATGGCAGGCCTGGGACACATTTTATAAGCTGCTTCTGTGGGTGGCACAACCAGTGCTGCGAGCCCACCAGCAGCAGTTAACTTACATGCCCTTGGCACACGCGGTGCACTAGACTAGGGTCTGAACAGTAAGTCAACCAAGCCAATCATGGTAACACCAATCAATGTATCAATTTAACATAGGGAGCACTTGCACTGTGGCACTGATCAGCAGTGGCACAGTGCCCAAAGCAATATTCCAGCAAAAACATCGTAAACAGAGGAGGCCAACAGAAAAAAATGGAGGAGAGACTCATGCCAATGATGCCAGGTCTAACACGTGTCCCCTCCAGCTGAAATGTGGGGAGAACTACCCTTCACCCAGGGAGTCCTCATCACTAAGGCGGAAAAATCTGGACAGACCATCAGCATTGGCGTGATCTGTACCAGGGCGGTGTTCCACCGTAAAGTCCATCCCCTGTAGGGAAATGGACCACCTCAACAGCTTTGGGTTTTCACCCCTCATCTGCATTAACCATCTGGGGGGCCTGTGGTCTGTCTGAACCCGGAAGTGAGTCCCAAACAGGTAGGGTCTTAGCTTCTTCAGCGCCCAGACCACAGCAAATGCCTCACGCTCTATTGCACTCCACCTCTCTTCCCTGGGAAGTAACCTCCGGCTGATGAAGGCTACAGGTAAGTCTCGGCCCTCCTCATTTATCTGTGCTAGAACAGCCCCCACACCATGCTCTGAAGCGTCCGTCTGGACAATGAACTCTTTGGAAAAGTTGGGCGCCTGGAGGACCGGTGCTGTACACTTTGCAGTTTTCAGGGTGTCAAAGGCTTTCTGACAGGCGTCAGTCCAGATCACAAGTCTTGGCTGCTTCCTGGAAGTCAGCGAGGTCAAGGGGTGCACAATGTTGCCATACCCCTTGACAAACCTCCTGTAGTAACCCGTGAGGCCCAAGAAGGCTCTCACCTGAGTCTGGGTTTTGGGCGGTTCCCAAGCCAGGATGGTATCTATCTTGGGTTGCAGGGGGGCCACTTTGCCGCTCCCTACTTGGTGCCCCAAGTACACCACTGAACCCTGCCCAATCTGGCACTTACTGGCCTTGATTGTGAGGCCTGCTCTGCGCAGGGCCAACAACACTTCCTGGAGGTGGCGCAAGTGTTCCTCCCAGCTGGCGCTGAACACTGCTATGTCGTCCAGGTAGGCGGCGCTGAAATCCTCCAGTTCAGCTAATACCTGGTTGACCAACCTCTGGAATGTGGCAGGGGCATTCTTCATCCCAAAAGGCATAACCCGGAACTGGTAGTGCCCATCTGGTGTGGAGAATGCAGACCTCTCTTTTGCCTCATCGGTCAAGGCGATCTGCCAGCACCCAGACGTTAGATCAAACGTACTAAGGTACCGGGCAGCCCCCAACCGATCTATGAGCTCATCAGCTCTGGGGATGGGGTGCGCGTCGGTCTTGGTGACCGAATTGAGTCCTCGGTAATTCACACAGAACCGAAGTTCTGGTGAAGCACCAGGCGCTGCAGCCTTTGGGACCAAGACCGCTGGGCTGGCCCAAGGACTGCTAGAGGACTCAACCACCCCTAGGGCAAACATCTTGGAGACCTCCTCCTTGATGTATGCTCTGACCTTGTCAGTCACCCTGTAGGCCTTTTGCCTCACAGGAGTGCTGTCCCCGGTGTCCACATCGTGGACACACCACTGAGTGACACCAGGGATTAAGGAGAACAGATCAGGGAATTGTCCCAGCAGATGGCGACAATCTTGCTGCTGCTCAGGGGTCAGTGTGTCAGAGAGAACAACACCATCCACTGACCCATCTTGCTCTTTTGCACACAGGAGGTCAGGAAGAGGCTCACTCTCCTCCTCCATTCCAGCATCTGTGGCTAGGAGCATGCCCACTTCGGACCTTTCTAAGTGGGGCTTTAACCGGTTGACATGCAGGACCCTCAAGGGGTTCCTTTCTCCACAACCTCAAATGGTCCAGTCCACCTGTCCTTGAGCGCACAAGGTTCTACAGGGGCCATGACCCAAACTTTCTGACCAGGTTGAAGCTCAACCAGAGTGGCATTCTGGTCGTACCACCGCTTCATCTCTTACTGGCTGGCCTCCAGATTTGCCTGAGCAAGATCTCTGAAGCGCCGAGTCTGGTTCCTAAAGGCCAGCATGTAACTGTATACATCCTGGGGAGGTTTCCTGGGAGATTGCTCCCAGCCTTCTTAGATCAGACTCAAAGGCCCTCTTACCGGGTGTCCATACAAAAGCTCAAAGGGACTGAACCCAAGAGACTTTTGTGGCACCTCACGGTAAGCAAACAGCAGCATGGTAAGAGGACGTCCCATTTACGCCTCATTGGTTCTTCAAGACCCATAATCATGCCTTTTAGGGTCCGGTTGAATCTCTCAACCAGCCCATTACCTTGAGGGTGGTAAGGAGAGGTAAACTTGTAGGTTACCCCACACTCCCTCCACAGAGACTTCATATAATTAGAAATTAAGTTGGTGCCCCGGTCTGACACCACCTCTCTGGGGAACCCCATGCGGGAGAAAACACCCATCAGGGCCCGTCCCACCACGGGGAACATCACTGTGCGGAGAGGGATGGCTTCCGGGTACCGGGTGGCATGGTCCACCAAGACCAGGATAAACCTGTTGCCCATGGCTGTCTTGGGGTCCAGTGGCCCCACAATGTCAATCCCCACTCGCTCAAAGGGGGTACTGACTACGGGAAAAGGTTGGAGGGGAGCCTTCTGCTTCTGCCCACTTTTCCCACTTGCCTGGCAAGTTTGGCAGGTCCTACAATGGATGTCTGAATCCCTTCTCATCTGGGGCCAATAAAAATGGGTTACAAGCCTGTCATAGGTCTTGTCCTGCCCCAGATGTCCAGCTAATGGAACGTCATGAGCCAACCCCAGTAGGAAGGCTCTGAAGCGCTGGGGTACCACCAGCACACGGGTTGACCCAGGCTCAGCAGCCTTAGGCTCGCTATACAGGAGGTCGTTCTCCCAGTAAATCCAATGTGATCCTGACTGATCACCTGTCGTTTGGGCTGAGGCCTGCTGCCTCATACCCACAAGAGAAGGGCACACTTTCTGTTCAGCACAAAATTCCTCCCTGGAGGGACCACCATCCTGCTGCCAATGGGTCAGCTCGGGCAGGTCTCCCAGTTCAGCCACTTGTTCCCCTGTAGGTTCCAGGGCATCCCCCTCAGGGTCTGCTCCCTCCTGGACCGTGGGAACGATGGGGGATGGTTTCCCGCGCCCCCTGCCTCTTCTCTTCATGGTTGGGTCATGGGCCATACTTTCAGGCTCCAGGACCCCATCAACACCCTTACTAGCTGACATGGACCGGGTGGTCGCACACACCCACTCCGGCAGACCCAACATTTCCAGATGCGCTTTTCGCTCCACCTTAGCCCAAGGGGAGTCCTCCAAATCATTGCCCAGGAGACAATCAACAGGCATGGCGGGCCTCACAGCAACCTGAAGAGTACCTGAGACCCCCCCCCACTCAAAAGGAACTTGAGCTACCTCACACTTACTCTGTGAGTTGTCAGCAGCTACAACGGGGTAGAATGCATGAGGGACCACCTGCTCTCTGGACACCAAGTGACACTTGACAGCTGTCACACTTGCTCCGGTGTCTCTGAGAGCTTCCACCCTATGGCCATTAATGGTCACCCACTGCCTATATTTCTTAGTGTTATTAGGCAGAGGGGTTGGAGGGACCATTTCCACATCTCCTAAAGAGACCAGGGACATTTCTGCGGGACCCCACCCACCGGGGGCACCCATCTCGCTACCTCCCAGAGCTACATTCGCTACCTGACGGGGGGGTGCACGCGGTGGTGCATTCGAATCCTTCATGGGACACTGGGGATCATAATAACGGTGTCCCACCTGCTTACAAACGTAGCAGGTCATTGGGCCCCTGGGAACAGGTTTACCTGTCGGGACCTCTGGCTTCTTTACAGGGGGAGGCTGGGAACCCATCCCTTGGTTCCCTTGGGGATTACTTTGGGGCCCTTTCTGAAACTCCCTCTGTTTACCCCTGTCCCCCCCACTCTTCTGCTGGGGACCCTGCCCACCTTTGGCTGAGTCTCCCACTGGACCCTTGTGGACCCTGGTACTGACCCAGCGGTCCGCCTCCTCAGCAAGTTTTCTAGGGTTAGATATCTTGCTATCAATAAGGTGCTGGCGTAGCTCTGGAAAACAGTTATTAGACCAGTGCTCCCATGCAAACAAATCATAAAGAGCATCATAACTATCCACCTTGCTACCCTTTACCCAACCATCCATGGCTCTGCAAAAAAGGACACATATTCAACCCACGTAGTACCAGGCAACTTCTTACATTCTCTAAAGGCTTGTCTGTACTTTTCTGGAGTTAAGCCATACCTTAACATTAAAGCATCTTTCATATGAGTATAAGACATCCTTTCCTCAGCAGGCATGTCCAACAAGGTATCTCTCCCTTCATTGACAAAGCGACCCCACAACCCCGCTCCCCAATCTTTGTCAGGGACCCGGTGGGCCTACAATGCTAACTCATATGCTTTGAACCATTGACCAATATCCTCATTTCTACTGTAATCTTTTATCACATCTTTGGGAAAATAAAACCTACCCCGGATCAGAGGGATTTCTGGCCTCTAACCAGGCCTTCAGCGCTTTAAGGAAGTCCTCTCTCACTCTGAGACCTGTGGTAGGAACTTTAAACTGCTTGCAAAATTGCTCTAGCTCCTTTTTCTTGTACTTATTTATCAATTTTTTATCAAATTCCTCCACAACAATAACAGCAGGGGTAGCAGCTCTGGCATCCTCCATGGTCAAAACTGGCAGTGTTTAAAAAATAAGCTCCAGGAAAGCAGAGAACAAAAATAAAAGATCCTACCAAAACAGATTGTGGCTGCGCTATGGTCTGCTTTCACTATGTAGCGTACACTAATCACTGCACATGAGTCATAAATGCAAAGTTCAATCCTCACCGCTGACCACCAATGTTAGAACCGGCGGTCTCTAGTTGGCAGAGGTATACACTTCTGACAAATAGGGACCCACCTTCTCTAGTCAGGGCAAGGGGATTACACACTCCGATAACCCCTGCTCACCCCCTTGGTAGCTTGGCAGAGCAGACCGGCTTATCTCAGAGGCAGTGTGTTAAGCATTTATGACCACATACAGTAATAAAGTGAATACACTACAAATGGACACAACACAGGAGTTATTATAAAAATAGTATTTTTATATAAGGCTTAGCACAAGACCAAATAACGACAAAAATATACCACAATCTTAATAAATACTCTTTGGAAGGAAAAATAATAGTTCAGGTAAAGTTTCTTCTTAGAAAATAGTTCTTTAGCAACAAAAGTAAGTATTCTTCTGAAAACACAGTTCTTGGCAATAATGTGACCCCCACAGGAGTCACACGAGGTCGAGTTTACGATATTCCCAAGGTTCGGCGTCGACCGCGAGGAGCGCTACGTCGAGCCTGGAGTTGCAACAGACCCCACAAACACAGTACCTTTGGAATGAAGAAAACGATGATCCACGGCGTCGGGTCGGCGTCGATCGTGCCTCGGATTCGGGGCGGTCCGCAGCGGCGTCGAGAGGTGTCGGGCCGGAGCAGCGCTCACGGCGTCGAGAAGGGCGTCGCGTCGATGCGATCAGCAGCGGCGTCGAGACTGGGTCGCTTGGAGCTGGAGCCGAACTCACTACTCACTGGCGTCGAGACGGGGTCACTTGGAGCTGGAGCCGAACTCACTACTCACTGGCGTCGCTACTGGCGTCGATCGGGCCCGGCGGCCGGCGTCGAAGGCTCGTAACACTGGAGCCATTACTCACGATGTCGAGCTGGATTCGGCGGCGTCCGGTGACGTCGAGACTGCAGATTTCCCCTGTGTACTGGAAACAACATGTTCCAGCAACTAGTAATCCAGCAGAGGGTGAAGTCCTTTGGCCCTGTGACTTCAACAGGAGGCTGGCACTCTTCCAGCCCTTGGAGATTTTCTTGCAAGCTTGAGAGTACACACCAAGTTCCTCTCTCCTTGTCCCTTGGCAAAAATAAAGAAGCAGCTTCAGGTTCCCCCCAGCAAACAGCACACTGGCAGAAGGGGGAGGCAAGTCCTTGGATCAGCAGGCTTCTTGTCCTTGGTAGAGGTTTCCTTGTCAGAAGTGATCTAAGTTCTTTGGTTCAGGGGTCCTTCTTTTATACCCCTTTTCTGCTTTGTTCCCTTTGTCCAAGCAGGGAAATTCCCCCCCATCCTAGGTTTGTTGTGGGTGTTGCCAGGCCGAGGCACCTGGCCTATTCACTGAGCAGGGCAGGGTCATCAGCCGCCCAGCAGGAGGTGGAGCCAGTATTGTCACTGGCAGGGGCAGGGCTATCAGTCGCCCGGCAGGAGGTGGAGCCAGCATTGTGTCAGGCAGGGCAGGCTATCAGGGACTACTCTTCCCCCACTCTAAGTGTAGATGCTTCATTCACCCCACACTGACTCATTCAGACCTCTGGAGCCACCCAGCCCCTGACACACACCAAACCAGCAGAGACCGGTGGATAGTTGGACAAGAAAATAGCCACTTTCTAAAAGGGCTATTTTCAAACACAGAATTTAAAAACCATCCATCCTAAAGGGTGTGTTATTAAATTCTGAGTTCAGGGATACTAAACTCGACCTGCTACCATGCTCCCTGAGTCAGATAGATTATAATGGAGTTAATAATCAGTCTGCCCATTCTGGCCTATGGGAGGCAGGTAGCCCTTCAATAGTGAAAAACAAAAATGGCTGTAATTCACTATTAGGTCATGCCACACACATCAGGGCATGACCTACCTTTCACCAACAATGCACCCAGCCCTAGGGCCTACCATAGAGGTGTCTGAAATGTGGCAAAGTGAAGGTTTTAGAGACTGGCAAGTAGGTTTCCTTGCCAAGTCGACATGGCAGTCAGGGACTGCACGCAGGCTCTGCGATGGCAGGCCTGGGACACATTTTATAGGCTGCTTCTGTGGGTGGCACAACCAGTGCTGCGAGCCCACCAGCAGCAGTTAACTTACATGCTCTTGGCACACGCGGTGCACTAGACTAGGGTCTGAACAGTAAGTCAACCAAGCCAATCATGGTAACACCAATCAATGTATCAATTTAACATAGGGAGCACTTGCACTGTGGCACTGATCAGCAGTGGCACAGTGCCCAAAGCAATATTCCAGCAAAAACATCGTAAACAGAGGAGGCCAACAGAAAAAAATGGAGGAGAGACTCATGCCAATGATGCCAGGTCTAACACTCTCTGACACCAGATGTCGTGGTATTTGAAGTCTACATTCTATCAAAAACCATGGACTGTAATTTCAGCATATGGTTTTGCAAGTTTACCTACATCTTTTCAAATTTCCAAGCAGTGCTCAATATTAGACTTTAAGCCGCAGCAGGTTCTGTGAGGACTTCTATGGTCCCCCTATTGTTTAACATAAGAGTAGTCTTATTATCAATAACATGGTCTTTGAATTGATCAAACAACAAATTGAAGGACAAAAACTCTAGATTGTTTGTCAGTGAGTGAAGTGGGAGTTGTTAAGTCACTTACTTATAGCCTTCTTTCTACAAACTGTATCAACTATGGAAGTAAATGTATGGGTTACTGTTGGTTCTCGATGTCATGATTTTTTTTTATATGTATACTGATAAAGTGATAGAGACACACTTTCATAGACGTACGGGGGAGCCGGTTGGTTGTTTTTTGCAAACTTTTGTATTTGTGACTTTTATGAACAGCATCAATTTTATTACAAGAACCTTACATTGAATGTTATCCTTGATAATTACTGTACAACCATTTCCCTCCTTGATAAAGTCTAAGAGATTGTTGAACTGGCACATAATACTTCACAAAATAGTTTGCTCAGCTGAACTAATTTCCATAAGAAACAAGCATTGGCAAAGCTAATAGTTCTGGCTTGCATTTTGTTTCCTGATTAAAATACACATTCAAGCCTGTTGCAGTAAAAAAACAAAATATAACTGTTTCCTATATAGAGTAAATCTATGAGCAAAATAATTTAATGTGCGCTGATGTGGTGTACTTTTGAGATGTAAAATAGTCCCTCATGTATTAATGCAAGCACTCAGTAGGGGGAGGAAGGATACACCAAACAGCCAACAGCATGAGGTGTGAGAGTTAAATACTCCTCTGGTTGGAGCCAAAGCCCACTCTATGTATATTTCAAATCAATGGTAGTAATAAATCTAGCCCAGAATTACGCTGTCAAACCAAAACTATAAATTGGTCACGTACGTGTATGTTTTAATGTACAATGGAAAACAATCCTTATAAGGAGTAGTGTACATATAGAACACTGTAACACATAAAAGTATCTTCATCATGAATAATGATTTATATGGAACAGCTAGCCATAACAATTGAATAATGCCTTTTATAATATTGTGCCACACAGAAATGCCAACAAGGGACATTGCATAATCTCCTTTCAAATACAGTGCCTAGGAGATATGAGCAGTGTGAGAAGTTGGCCTGGTATATGCTGTCCACTAATAAATGTGGGCACTTAGCACCAATCCAAACGAACCTTATTCACGATAGGTTAAAGACAACCTTTATTGAAAGCTTTCCTAGTGGTAGCTATGGAGAGAAGCCTTCAGACTAAGTCTTGGAGGAATGTAAAGCAGCTTGTTTTACCAGTCTATAACCTCCTGAGTGACCAAATGAAAGGAGAACCACACCGGGTATATATAAAATATATGTATTTATTACTAAACACTCTCTACTAATCTCTTTATGAGATTAGAGAACAAAGCACACAATATACAATCACTAGAACAACAGTAAATAGCACAATACACAATAGGCTCCAGGGGGAAACCAAACCATATATTAAGAAAGTGGTATAACAAACATGACTTGACTAGACACAGTGCCTAGAGCACGTAGAATCGCTGGGACCCCAAGGAACCACCCCAGGTAGTGACATAGGGGACCCACGGAGGACGTGTGCAGTGTGAGAACACAGACGCGAGTTCCGTACAACTCTATGGGAAAGTCACGGTTGGAATTTTAAAGATTAAGGGCACTTAGAAGAGGACTTCAATCAAACCCAGCTAAACATAGAAGGTTCTAAGACCAGCACCCTTGAGAGTACCGAGGTACCCGTGTTACCTATCCCAGAGGAGCCGGGTGCATAGGGGTCAAGTGATGTTGGAAACCTTCGTCATTTTCAATGGCGCCTTGCAAGAAAGTGCCGCTGCCGTGAAGAAGAAAAGTGTCCGGTGTGATCCAAGCCTGGATCGGAGCTGTGAAGAACCTGAAAGCAGAGGGGACAGAGTGTGGGTCACGTGCCAGTGACCAGGGGCACGATAGGCGAATGCCCACCGATGTCGGGTGCTTCAGGTGCGAAGAGGTTCAGCCACGGGGACCAGGAGACATCGACGATGACCTGGATCTGGAGGTGAGCTGTCCCACGAAGGATGTCGAGTGCTGGGGGGGGGGGGGGGGGGGGGGTCAGTGTCCGGATTGAACACCAACAAACTTTGGCAACTGCAACCCACACGGTCAGAGAAAAGATGCTTTGGTGAGGACCAGCAAGGTCCTGGGGACTCCCCAAGCGACGGAGAGTCAGAGCACATCTGGAGCAACCAGGGACGCCCACTAAAAGTTAAAGTTGCCTTCTCAGGGACCCACAGGTCAACAGACCAGGGATCGCGAAGGGTCCTCAAGAGAAAACACAATGGGCCAGCTCACGGAACACTTGTGGAGTGTGGGCAGGCAATCTTCAGTGGAATTGCTGCTCGGGGCCAGGGCTACAAGTAACCCAAAGCTCAGCCTCAGAGGTCGCCTCAAAGCTGATGCTTCTGCAAATTGTTGCGATGTCCAGGGGTTCGGGTTGCACGGTTCCCACGAGGGATACAGGCCTCAGAGTTGCTGAGCGCACAGATCAACCTCAGAGACCACCTCCTGTGTTGTAATATTCTTCAGAGTCCTCAGAAGCTTCGGAGATGCAAACCGGTCAGATGCGTCTTAGGTGCCTGCCAAGCAGGGGAGTAACTCCTTTACTCCAAGGGAGATTCTTCAGTCATCCAGTGTAGTGTAGATAGTCAAAGTACTTGGTTTCTGTAGCAGAGTTTCGTCCAGGTAAATCCAAAGTCCTGTAGCCAGGGGTTCCTACTTTATACCCAAGGAAGGGGTGGGACAAATTCTGGGGACCCGCCTATGGGAGTGTGTGCGGACAGAGGGGTGGCTATACCCATGTCCTTTGTCCAGTTTTGCGCCAGAGCAGGGGCTGATAGCCCCTGCAACTGTTTTGAGCTGGACTATGCACAGGGATACCAAATGTGCTCCCAGTTCACACTTCAAAGCACTCTTGGAGTGCACCCACCCAGCCCCAATACACTAAAGCCTGTCTGGGAGGTGGTCACACCTCCCTGTGACTGGAAACCTATTGTCCAACCTTCCCCTGCCGGAGTTTCGTCCAGCAGCAGGAGGGCAGACTTGTGTCTGTGGCTGGCACCATCCATATTGTGATGCCACGGTTTTGTGAAGCTGGTACCGGATATACCGGTGGTGCCATGTTTCTCCCTCTAGTAGGGTGGAATCATACCTCCCCGGCAGTTACTGGTGTGGAGGTATGATTCCAAGGTGTTTGTCACCAAACACAACATGGTTCTGTGCAGCCGTTTTAAAGTTAGCATTTACCAGGAGGTTATAATGCACTTAAGAGTATATGGTATGGCTGCATCACAGACAACCCCGGAGAATAGATTCTGAAGGCTGCAGAGGGGCTCTGCTCATGCATGGGCACCCCCTCACATAAAACCCAGCACCCTACCTTCAGGATTGATAAGGCCTGCCATAGGGGTGACTGATAGGTTTATATGTGCAGTGATTTGGATGGATATAGTGAACCAATATCTAAAGTAAGGGTTGCCTGCACCACCTTACCCAGGCTGCAGTAGCAGACCTGTGGTGTCATTTTGGGTGGCTTCCCAGGGGTGGCACAGTACATGCTGCAGCCCCTGGTAGGCCTCTGGGGTACCTATGCCCTGGGTACATAGTATACCATATACTAGGGACTTATAAGGGTACCCCAGAATCCAATCTGGAGCATACCTAAAGTACATGGAATCAAATTAGAGAGAAAGCAGATAGGCTGGGGTCCTGATTAGCTGGATCCCAGCCAGACTAAGTCGAAAAACAGTGAAACATCAGCAAAAAAGTGGGGGTAATTAAAAGAAGCAGATCCTACTCTCCTACAAGCAGCACAATACTATGCCAAAACCTGAAGCTAATACCCTTGTACATATATGCAAGTTTAAAATATCCCAGTAACAAAACTGATTTGATCGTTAAAATATGCCAGTCAGAATTACCTTTACACTTGATTATGCATCACAAACTGCATTAATAGACACATTCATCATAATTAATGTTCCAGAAAAAAATACTAGATACATTTCGTAGTGAAATGTGCTCTAAAAGTAAATGGAGCAGCGGAACAAGACCACTAAAATTCTTGTACCAGGAGAGATTTCTCACACATTTATTAAGACACTGAATATGTCTATCACACATACTATTCCAGATAAAATGGCCATCGCAAGGATCACACTAGCGATTGTGACTTTTATAACTATTGAGCAAAAGAATTTGTACATCCCAATTACTGCGCCAACATAAATCACAGTATCACGCATATGCCCTTAATGAGAACGTTAAAGAATATTTACATTTTTGTGCCACAGAATGCATACCCATAAGAAATAATGTGCCAGAAACAATGTCTTTCTAATGTGGCAGAAAAACACCATCACTTTTTTGTACGTGAGCAAGCCCATCCCAATTATTGCACCAGAGCCACCGTCAAACTCTATCCCTTCACCACTGAACAGAGCCATTAAGACTAGGATGGTAGAGAATATGTTCACACCAGAACATGGGCTTCTATTGGAATTCTCTGCGGCATATTATCAAGCCCATTATTGCCGCTTTTAGCGGCTGTTTCCTGCCGCTAAAGCGGTGATAATTTTAACGCCGTCCTTGACAATATGCCCCCAAATACCGATCAGCCCACTAATGGAGCTGAAAAAACATATCAAATCTTTTGAACATCTTCGACCAAGTAATCACACTGTGGATTCCAAAGCTGCTTTATAAGACACAAGTATCATAATATCCAGAAATACTTGCAACTCTCACAACAATCGTATTCTTTGGCAAGAAGTAAATCTATGGACAACCTTCTTTCCTATGACCCTTTCACCAGGGATATGAAAGCACCGTATAGGGCCTGTTTTTAATTTGGCAGATAGAGATAACTAGAAGCATTTCAAAACGAAACAAAAGGCTTACATTTTAGAAGCACGTGCTAAAATATTTACAGTGGTGTATATGAATTGTTGCCCTGTTTTATTTCCAATCGCTTTCGGTGTGTACATCGTTTCAGGTAAAACACCTTGGCCATTGTCCCCATCTATCAGCCCGGAAGAAAGAGGGCTGCTCTTTGTATAGACACTTACCATTGGACAGGATGCGATTAGTACAGCAGCAATGTCACTGCTCGAAGGCAGAGATTAGAAAATACTTCTTCTACCTCTAAAGCATCTCTATCCGCATTTTCTTCACAGCTGATGACTTTTTCTTTCTTACATGGTTTGGAAATCATTTTTTCTGGGTTTAACCGGAGACTCCTGCCTCTGGGGAAGGGTGCCACCACTGCAGGCGCTCCACACAGGCTGCCAGCGAGTCAGCCCTGCAGGAGGCCAGGCTGCGTCATACGTAACTCGTCGGTGCGTAACCACCACCTGAGAGCGGCACTGGCCGCAGGTATGAGCAACACGGTACATGTGACGTGAGAACAATTTTACAGCTCTCCCTTTCACCTCTGCTCTTCTCTTTCCTTCTGTCACTACAGACCTGCTCTCTCTCATCTCCTTCTTTAACTCTTTCTGTTCCCTCCCGCTTCTCTTCCTGAAAACACCCTATCTTTCTCTCACTTCTTTTGAACCAGATTGCCCCTACTCTCTCCCCTTTTGGATTGCACTGCTTCCTGCTCCTTGATGTGGACAGCCACCACGACTCTACCAAAGGGGCCTGATGTCATCACGCACCTCCCAGCTGGTGTCGCCAAGAGTATAACCAAGCATTGACAAAGCCAATAGGTCTCAATTATGCGAGAGCTATTTGCATTACCAATGTGTTTTAGCCATATTGTACATCAGCATGGCTGCAGTCCCTCATGGCTAAACGTTTGTGGGGTAGAGGAGAGTAGCGTGGAGTGTCATAGAGTGGAGTGGCAAACACTGGAGCAGAGTGTTGGAGAGTGGAGTAGCATGGAGAGTCGTGTTTTGGAGTTGCATAGAGTAGAGTGGTGCATGGTGGAGTGGCACAGAGTAGAGTGGACTGGTGTAGAGTGTATTGGCGTAGAGTGTTGCAGTGTATACTGGCATAGAGTGCAGCAGCATAGATTTCAGAGGCGTACAGTGCAGCGTTGTAGAATGGAGTTGCCTAGATTAGAGTGTTCTATAATAGAGTGCAGTGGCATTGAGTGCATGATTCAGAGTAGAATAGAGAGGTGTAGAGTAAAGTGGCATAGAGGGCAGTGACAAATGGTCACCCCAAGAGTGGGTGTCTTTTCGCAGTAGGAGGACTTCATTTTTATTCACATTCAGGCAGAGGCCATTGGCATTCGTCCATTCTGCAACTGCTAACTTTCCTTTGAAAAATTAGACCTGTCAAGCGTACGATTCTCTGTAAAGGACAGCACCAGCTGAGTGTCGCCACATAAGATATAAGTGCAATCCCTGTGGATTTAATGACCTGTGCCAGTGGTTGGATATAGATATTGAACAAGGTGGGGCTCAATGAAGAGCCCTGTGGACTGCCATGGGTAACACTGTGCGATAGAGAGCTGTGAGTGGTTGAAATGACCTGGAAGGAGTGCTTAGATATGAAAAGAAGGAAACCAGAACAATGCCGTCCCATCTATACCGATGTTTTCTAAGCACTGTAGTAAGATTTTATGAGACACTGTATCAAATGCAGTGCTCAGATCCAACAAGATAAGGGCTGATGGCCAGCCTTATCCAAGGCACTACGGAGTTGTTTAGTGACTGCAAGAAGCACAGATTCCATACTGTGCCCTGTCCTGAAGCCATTTTGGGAGATATCCAGGATGTGGTTATCATTCAAGAACCTGGTCAGGATAGCATTAACATGCCTCTCTATAACATTCATGAGAAAAGGGAGGAGGGAAATAGGATGAACGTTTTCATATTTATGCAACCACATTTTATCAGACAGGAATAAAGTGCTACTAAAAAGATATACAAAAAGTGATGGCACAAAGCTCATGTGTTATTAACATGTATAACAAGTGAAAGAAAAGACAAAAAGGTAAGTTTTGGCTAGTGACTTAAATTTTCGAATGGAACTTATAATGTATAATAATTGTGCTCCCAGATTTCATCCAGTGGAAGCAATGTCCAAATCTCTAATTAAGTTGAAAAGTTGAATAGATTGATATAAAGCGGTTGCCATAAGTAGCTTACCTACATGACCCTGGAAAAACACGTAACTCTTAAAAGAAAAAGAGGCAGGGCCAAAAATGGTATCTGTCCTCTATAAAGTATTTATGAGGAGTAGAAAACACGTGGTGTCATGCAGGTGATCACACATAAGGTGATGTTACTCCCTGGAATAAATGACAATCAAACCTCTTTCTACTACTCTTTCCAATGCACTACCCTATTTCTCACCCTATACCTCTTTCAATAGATCCATTACCTCCACTCTCTCATTCATCCCAAACCCCATAAAACTATTATGATCCCCCAGAAAACCCTCTCGAGACTCTTCCCTACACCACCCCTCCTTGCATCATCTCATACCTCTTTTTACTATTCTGATCCCCCAAAACAGGCTTTTTAAATCCTCCCTCTGGCTCTTCTCCCTCCACCTCTCGTTTACTCATCCCAAGCCTCCTCCTACTGCTATGAGCTACAAAAAAAAAAAAAACCAATTCTAAATCTTTCCCTTTTATCCCTCCACTAACCGTTTCAATCCAGATAACAGACTGACATGTCCACCATTTCACTATACTAATTTACCCCTAACATGGTATGGGTTCCAGAGTAGTGTGCTACTCGCCAAAAAAGCACTTCAACACCACATCAGGGGTAGCAAGCCCTATATAAATGCAACCCTTTTTCCCTTTTCTATCCCTCCACTATCCTTTTCAATCCAAATAACTGACTAACGTATCCACCACTCAAATTAATTTCATATTTTCACTATACTAATTCACCACTAATCCTTTATGGTTTCCGAAGTAGCGTGCTACTCGCAGAAAAAGCGCTTCAACACCCCATCAAGGGTAGCAAGCGCTATATAAATGCAAACCTTTTTCCATCTTCTATCCCTCCACTATCCTTCTCAATCCAAATAACTGACTAACATATCCACCACTCAAATTACTTTCATATTTTCACTGTACTAATTCACCACTAATCCTTTATGGGTTCCGGTGTAGCATGCTTCTCGCCTCGTCAGGGGTAGTAAGCGCTATATCAATTACAACACAATTACAATACCCTCTGAGCTCCTGGTGCTAGTGCAACAGCTGCACCACTGATAAAAAGGCCCCTGCCCCAGGCACGCACATATCTGCCAAGGTTTGAGATTGCTATGTGTGACATTTTCATAATTTCGGTGTCATTATGAGTGACATTTTAAAAAATATGAGTGAAACTTTCTCACGAGCAAGATCAAGCAACAAAGACAAGGGAAACATATAAATATCAGAAATTACACCCATCTGAGCAACAAGAAACTCTAAGAAGGTCTTAAAACTGCTGCTAAGCACCAGAAATTGAAGCTCTCTTCTGCCATTGTAACCTGATCGTACCGTTAAACGAAGGTGTAATCATGAAATTAAACAAGTCTTCCAGAGGCTGTATTTTATTAAAGTTCTGTGCACATATGCTACATACTACAATTTACACAACAAGCAACACCCTTTTTGCTTTTTCCCAGTACTGGCAAAATAAATTAAAAGGAACAAATGATGTACAGAATGCTGAATAATACAAACAGTCACCCCCCCAGTCACAAAGATCTGGGTTTAATCCATCGTTCTTTTGCTCACTATGCCACCCCACTTTGGACCCAGCCATATACAAATTAGTCTTGACCCTGCTCCTTATGGAAGTAGTCCAGCGTGAACTGCCAACACAGGTCCTCCCTAGACCAGAAACAAGCTTCCAGGGACCGGTTTCAGGGTACCCCCTCTCATCAGCCAGGGTAGCTTGAAATCAGTGGCGCAGTGGGAAAGGAACCCACATCGGGGCATACACTACGGCGACAAAAGGAAATGGAACAAATGATGGACAGAATGCTGAACAATGTAAATATTCACCCCAGTGGGGTGAATGTTTGACATTGTTCAACATTCTGTCCATCAATTGTTCTTTTGGCAAAATAAATTAGACAAACTTTAAAGCGATAAACAATATTTTTACATGCAACACATGTAAACAGAATTTGTGAGTACCTGTATGTACATGTGTTGGCAAAATAGGTCCAGCTCTACTGGCTTTGCCAGTGCGTCTTTTATTAGCATCCTACTTGGCCCAGTAATGAGAGACCGTTTTGTGTGTTTTTAAACGACCACCAATAACACAGTTAGATAAGCATGTTCTCCAGATGTCTTTCATAACTTGAAAGCTGGAATTCAAGCTGGGCCCACTCAGCCTTTCATCCTGCCCGTGCCAATATACTCAGTACAGTGTCTTCATTCCTTTGTTGTTTCTAAAGCAGAGAAAAAGTAAGGGACGCCATGTTTTAAAGTACAAACACATGTTCTCGTAGCATACGAATGAGAATCTCAGCCCATATAAGGCTAGAAAGATAACTTGAGCCACAGAACATTAACATGAAATATTATCTCTTTGTGAAACTAGTGCCAGAGGCTGGGAAGAGTTTAAGTAACAGGGCTTGCTGAAGCCTCCACGGGGAACAAGTCAGGTAGAGAGGACCGCTTTAAGAAACAGCAAATCAGAGTAGAGTCGGAAAGATGTTGGATTGTGGCGGTTTTATGTACTTTACGATTCTTCTACAAAGAGCCTTTTCTCAGCTGTACCAGAAATCATGAAACTGCCGTTCTGTTACTCTCAGCACAGTAGAAGGATTACATGCATAGATGAGAAGCAGAGCAGGTGATATGCGCAGTCAGACACAGGGCTGCTGCACCCACAATCATACAATCTAGGCAGTCAATGCAGAAGACATCTTGCAACTTAACCTGCAGCTTCCTTTATTAGCGTTTGTACTCGGTGATGCTTTGAGTATTGGCCATGTATACTATTATTAGACACGCTTTAGTGTCTGGTTGTACTTTAGTTCACGAGCTTGCTATTTACGTTTTTTGGTCTGATTTCTCAGCTTTGATTCTAAGGGCCTGATTACCAGTTTGGCGGTGCGGCACCGGGCCCACCCGGATGCCGCTCTGCCGAACCCGTAGCCGGGTTGCCTGCCATATTATGAGTATTTCTCGTGTCTGGCAGGCTTTTTGTTTATGTTCCCACGGCGGTACCCTGAAAATCGGCACCGCAGTAGGAACGCCAAAAACAGTTCAGTTCCTGCACGGCATGGACTGAAAAGTCAATTCTGTGCAGGAACTGGGGTGCATGCACACAGGGAGGCACATGTTGGGCCCCCCTGCATGCAGCCTATGGCGCAGAGGCACAAGGGGCTCTGTATGGCCCCCTTTGTTTCCTCTCCACCACGGTTTGTATGAAGGAGGAACCGCCATGAAAACCATAGTGGAGAGGGAACTCATAATAAGCTCAGCAGTTCCAGCAAGCACATTGCTGCCTCCTGACTTCCGCAGCACATCCAGGGAATGGTGGTTTCCTGTCGGCTGCGGTGGGGCAATGGCAGTCTGACCACCCGAACTGTAATAGGGCGGTTGGGACACAGACTTGTGATCAGGCCCTAAATAACTAGTCTGGTCACATGTTCACGGGCACTGATTTGAGGAAAGGTATACACACGTGTCCATGTTACATTTAACCACTCTGCTGTTATGTCTGTCACTGTATCACTGTATACATACCCTGGCAAAACAAATCCACAATCATTAAAATAGAAGAGTGAACTGGATTTGTTGTAAACAGGGTAGTTTTCCAATCTGTTTAAGTAAGGAGATAGATAGCACAGTGTGGCTGGATGCAGATTCCAAGCACCAGGATAATTCTCTGGAGCTCTCTATTAGGACTGAGAGCCATTTTTCAATCGCCATCTGTTTTCACACTAAAATCCGAAGGCATGCAAGAAATTATAGGATGAGATCCAGGTTTTCCAAAGGTAGTAACAGGCTCCTCAGAAACACTAACTCTATATAAGGATTTTAAGGAAATTGACTCTTGGCAAGATTGTCTATTTATAGAAACTTCACATAGTTCTATATGCTCTTAGCTAGCAGAAACAAGCACAGGCAAAGCAAATGTGTCTGGCCTTGGCAGGCTGTGTGATGGTTAATTGCTTTTTTAAATATTGCAAGCATATGCACAAAAAGAAAGAAAATATAACCTAAATATGGCTGCCATGCACATTCACTGATATGGCCATATTTACTAGTGATTTGTTTTCAAACAAAACAAGCCTTTCAGTCGTGCCATGTATTTTATTGTTCTTTTTATTCACGAAGGAGGCACGAATAAATGACCATATAACCAAGCATTCAACTAATCACCAGCTAGCAGGGCACCTGAAGTGAAGGAACCATAAATAGCTGGTATTTACAGTTAATATATAAATAAAATAAAAGTGCACTTTAAGCCAGCTTTGACTCAAGGAATTATTTTTAGGGGTAAGTGAACAATGTGAATAGGCTTTGTGCAGTCCTTCAAAGTTAAGGAAGCTAACCCATTGCCCCATGCTGTACGGTATGGGGGGCATACACAAAATGCTGACAATTTAACCCGTTCCGTGCTCATGACGAGCTCAGCTCGTCATGAGTCACAATGGAGCTGTGCTCGTGACGAGCTGAGCTTGTCATAACTGCTGCGGCGTCATAACTGCCGCAGCCCGCCCACGCGCGATTAATTCCCCACCTGTGCGGGAGAATTAATCAGTGGGCAGGGTTGTGACGAGCTCAGCTCGTCATGAGCACAGCTCCACTGTGAGTCATGACGAGCTGACCTCGTCACGAGCACAGCCCGCCGTGTCCCCCCCCCCCCCCGCACCGCTGGGGAATTACCCCCGCAGGGAAGGGGTTAAGAGATCAATGGAAGAAGCCCTCTCACCAAAAGCCCCTCTAACTAGGTATATTATGTCTGAACCTTTTGGAAAAATCACAGTTTGGCGAGACAGCTGAAGATGTCTCAATGGCTAGACCTCTAAAGAGAACTAGAGCACATTTGCATGGACATCGATTCACCATAATAACAGGGGTAGCGGAAGTGGCATCGCATGCCCTTTGACCCTGATGACATCACAGGAAGTAACATCATATTATCTTTGACGATGGTTGCATTAACAAAAGTGAAATTAAAAAAACCTAGATTAAATGGTAATGAAAAACAATAAAAATGCATTTTATTCTTCATTTTTCTATTCAAAACTGTAAAATTACTGACGCCCCTGAAACTGTGAAATACTTAGTAAACATCAAGGGGCAGCTTTACTAACATTTCACACAATACAGCAACCAAGGTTGCTCTGCTGCTTTGTGTGAAAGACAGAGAGTAAGACACCACCATATCTGCTAAGATATGGTGATGTATTCCTTTCTCCCTGTGCTGCTGCATTTTGGAGCTGTCATTCATCAACGCGCACATCCTTCCACCATAGGAAGGGTGTGTATGTTTTGTCAAGCGTACTGGAAGGGGACCCTTCTGGTACAAAAAACGATGGGGCATATTAACAAGGGCTTTATCTCCGCTTTTTTGGCTTTAAAAGCCAAAGAAGCGGAGATAAAAATATCGCCCTATCAACAACAGGGTGCTAACATGCAAAATCGCATGTTAGCACCCTTTTTTACTACGCTTCCCTTTGCATCTCTAATGAGATGCAAAGTGGGCGTTCCAGAACAAAATAATAGGAGAAATGTCGCTAAGCGACATTTCTCCTATTATCAAGCTTCACGCTAACCCTGTTAGTGACAAAAAAAGCAGCGCTAACCACGGTTAACGCTGCTTTTTTACGTCTGCTAATTTTCAGACTTGATGGTGGAGGTGGAGTACATGGCTAAGTCCACCATGGGCTATCAACAAGGATATCCCTATCCTTGTAGTTTTATCTCTGCATTACCAGCGATAACCTCCCAAAATGCCGCTATCGCTGGATTTATTAGGCGGTTAGCGTTGTTAATAACGCGATAACCAGGCGATATTATCCAGCGATAGCGGGCGTTAAAAAAATTAACGCTAAACGCTCTTCGCGTTAATTTTCCCTGTTCCTTGTTAATATGCCCCGATGTTTTAATATTTTCCCCACTTTGTATGTGTGCTGTAATGTTCAGCACACATGCAAGGATGAGAAAATATACCACCGAAGGTACAACCAGTTGATGCAAAGTAGCACAAAGCAGGGAAGAATGCTATTTTGTCTCACTTTAGGCAACTTGGACAGGAAATCCCACCAAAACGCTTTACAGCAGGTTTGTGGCATTATATCAGTGCTGCCGACTTTGGAACAGGGAAAGCAGGCTTGGGTCTTGGTGTGGGCTCAACATTCTGTGATTCTGGGCAAATCACTTCGGGCCTGAGTTAGATCTCAGCAGACAAGTTACTCTGTCACAACAATGACAGCTATCCCGTCCACCAAAATGTAAATCACATAGGAAATAATGGGATTTATATTATGGACGGGATATCCGTCAAATATGTCTACTGAGATCTAAATCAGACCCTTAATCTCCCAGTGCCTGAAAGGAATATGACTGTGTGTAATGTAATTGGTGTTCATGTAAAGCTCTCCAGTGGACTTGGGCAGAGTTTGTCCTATATAAAGCTGCAAAAATGCAGTCATCACATATAGAGAGCATGAAGGGGTTAACAAACAACCCTTTCCCCAAATATTAGTGTTTTAATGCGAAATAGAAGAAACGAACAGTGGAAATTTTCCCTAAGACTTTCCATAACTCTATTAGCAGATGCCAGGACAACTCTGTTCTTTAAGTATCGTTTTCCAGGAAAAACTGTAGAAAATAAATTAAACAAAAGCAGAATCCGAGATACACGTATTCAGTGCTGCAGAGCAGCAAACCAATAAAATCTAGTTTTGTCCTGAAGAGAGGGGTAGCAAGGAACTTGCCAGGAGTCGCAACTGGAACCCCTAGCGACCCCTAAATGACGTCCATGCACATCTGGTACTTCCATACAAAGTCACTTGGGAGGTAACGATATTCTGACATAGAGCCAACCTATTTCTGCACACGAATTTAGAAAATCTGTCAGACCTGGTTAAACCTCAGTGTCTTGCAAAGTATAATTCTTGCGTATAGTTAATCTGCTTTTGCTCTGTGTTTAAAAACATAATAATTTATCTAACTGCAGTGGCGGCTGGCACAGATCGGGGGTGGGAGGGCGGGGAGCCAAGAGAGGGGGTAAAGAAAAAAAACATACCTCCTCTCCACATCTCGCTGCGTCTCGCCGCTCTCTCCACCATCGTCTCCGGAACAGGAACAGAGCACCCAGGCTCCCATGACCAATCACAACGCTGCAGATGGTGACTAGGGGCCTGAGCATGTTCTCCATCCAGGCTGTAATGCAGCCTGGGTGGAGAACATGCAAAGTGTGCATGGCTGTTTAGCCGGCCCTACACGGCCGGCCAAACACCCATGCACTTAGGGAGTGCAAACCACTTCTACCCTCCCCTGTACTGTCAGCAGAGCAACCCCGCCCCCCCTGCAAAGCTGCCGCAACACGGAAAAATAATTTATAATAATTTAGTTATTAACATTTTATTTTTCCTTTAATTATACTGTTCAAAAGCAGTGGGGCAGGCTCCTCCGCCTTAGCCACTGTCTAACTGTTAGTTAATAAACCATGTAGAGCACAACTCACTTCCCCATCGGCACCTCACATCAGTTAAAAACTGTTCAGTGTTACCTCTACATCCCCTTTGCAAGTTTGCATTTTATTGACAATTGTATATAGTTTGTTTCATCCCCTGTTATACTAGTACACATCTTAGGCGGAACAAAGTGCAGGTGGGCCAATTTTGACAGGCATTTGACTGCCTGAGACCAAATTGTGGGTGAATTGCTGGTAAGATTTCAAAAGATTATGCTTTAAATTTTCCACCACCATCGTATGCCATACATTTTGCACCCATTTACCCTCCAATGGGATTTCTTTTATCTTCCCGTATTCTGCATTCAGGCACTTAGCCACCCCTAGTAGGTGATTTCCCCAACTTGCCCCACTTATCCTGCTCCCCTTTCACATTATACAGCATTATGAATGAAGCGCTCTAAATGTTGTTTTATTAGATTAGATCAATGTGGCTGACTATCTCATCCCAAATGGGCTTGATTTTTTCACAGTTCCACCAGATATGTAAATAGGTATCCCTCTTACACTAGAAGTGGGTTAGAACAAATTCATACGATCTTTGGTGAATCTCGCCTCCAGCACCCCGCTCCAGTCATTGCGGCTGGATCTGGATGTACTGGAGATGGCTGTGGACCTCAGTGGACCTAGCTAAGTATCGGGAGGGACTGGAGGAGCTCCTCTGGTAGCCCGGGGCCCACAGGATCCATTGGCTAAGACACATTAAGACCCTCCTGGCTAAGATGGGGTGTGTGCACCTGTGGACTAAGCTGGGAGCATTGACCAGTATGACAAAGGCTGGACTCAAGGGGTTGTACTAGAGTTATGTAGAAAGGGAGCCGAGTGGGTTGAGGAGTCTGGGTACTTTGACACTAGTCTTTTTGGAATTCAAGTGTTGGGGGGAAGGTATATAACGGGACAAGGAAGCTAGGGGCGGTACTCCGAGCTGAGCAGGAGAGGGAGTCAGGGACTAAAGGGGCACCTTAATTTGAGCTGGGGTGCCCGGGAACGCTTGCTCTAAAAATGAAAAACTGAAGAAAACAGACATGTGAGACATGGAATTGAAGGCAGAGTAAAATGGCAGTTTAATGAGAAGATGCAACTTCAAAGAAACTGCAAGACAAAGGCATAAAATACAAAATACAGAATTCAGATAATCACATGGAGCTCATCATGATACCCTCTGTACTGTCAAAGAGAAAGAGAACGCATCTAAAAGTGCAATTGAAGAAACAAATTACACCAAGGAGACATGTTTCAGAGTATACTCTAGAGCAAGCATTCCTGCAATTACAATGAATACATTATTCAGAGAACAATGATTGAACATAACAGGACATTTCATATAGGTAAAATACAACAAAATGCTAAGCAGACGCAAGAGCTCAGAGCTCTTGGGGAAAACCCTACACAGTCTGTTTACCTACATACAGACAGCAAGGTAGTCCAACGAGGTCTCTGGGGGCTCCCCTTTTATATCTTTTTATGGGCTCCTTCGCACGCTACTTTAACCTACGTATGCTACCCAAAAAAGCCTCGTCTGCAGATTTCACCAGACATGTCGTCATTTACCCACTTAATGCTGACAATAGACTAGGTGAAAAGGTCAGTTTCTCAGGCCAATCGCTTGTCGTAAGTTTCACAGAGCAAGCAGAAAATATAAACAGATATTGTACGCGAAATACATATATACATATATAAATCTCCTCAGTTCTCCTAACTTGACGCTCTGCGGTTGCCACTTCCTTGCAAGCGGGAAACCAACCCAGGAAACAAGTGCCAGGCCAGGATGCAGCTTACTGTATGTCGATGTCTCAAGGGGATGCTGAACTTTGATACCGAGCACAGAGCACTCTGGTAGGGTGGGGGCTACCAGTTTGGAGCAGAAAGCCTCGCAGAAAGAGGAACTGAATATGAGTTGGGTCAGACCTGCCATCAGCCTGTAATACACTAAAATGGCAGAGCTATGGTCAATTTAACACAGACCTATATACCGAATAAAAGGGTCTACACAGCACGGTCAAGTGGGAGGGATGTCTCAGGACAACTACATGGGACAATCAGTCCCTTTCTCATTTCCCTCCTCTTGTTCATCTTTAATGAACACCATACGTACAGCATACTTAGCTGGCGGTGGGGGCAGTGGCCATGTGGCGTCACGAGGAGAAAGCCCTCCATCACTCCTATTCGGGCCTGCTTCTGTTTCTCCCTGTGATTCCCCTTTATGCCTAGCCATTATCTCATACGGGTGTACTAAGTCTTTCCTCGAGGGAAGTGGGGGGCTACCAGGCACCTGGGGCTTGTAACACCTACCAAGGGAAGCTTGTGACGTGTTGGACCCAGGGATGGTGAGCTCTACTATGTTCAGCATAGTTACTTCTTCCCCGTCCCCCTGTTCAGTGCGTATTCCAGTGTACACTCCTGAGCTTGCGTAGTTCATACCAATTACCTTAGAACTGAATCTTTTCACACAATGTATTAGAATCTGTACACCACAACACAATAGCAACAACACACAAATTATAGGCATCATAAATTTTAGTACAGCAGACAGCCATGAAGGCATCCAGTCAAAACTGAACCAATTATCAAAAACGTCTGCTTCAGCACCTCCTTCCTCATGCATCTGTTTCCCCAAAGTGTCCAAGTCCTTGATGGCCTTTGTAAGTGTTCCGTTGTCCGCATCATTAGCCAGAATGAAAGTACAGCAGGACTTCCCCACCCTTGCGCATACACCACCACTCATTGCAGTTAGCTGGTCTAGAACGTATCTGTGCTCTAGAACCATAAGTCTCAGAGGTCTCAGTTCTTCTTTCACGGCGTTGAACCCATCACGGGTGTTGTTGACGAGCTGCATCAGCTCGTATCGCGTCACTTGGAGCCAGCGAGCATTGGCTTTTGTCTGGAACATGGGGACAGCGCCCCCGAAGAATAGTTCAGCTTCGTTGAAAAGGAGGAATTCTTGTGGAACCTCGTGAAATGGACCATTTGAGAAGTATTTCTGGATGCTCCTTTTTCGGTGGTGGAGCAGGGTCACATCACCTGTCATCGGGTGGGTATGGATGCGGGAAATGTTCGATGCTGGTACAACCAGGTGTAGTTCATGCATCATAACGATGGAACAGAGTCCTTTCCAGTGGGGTGGCAGCTGCAGATAAATGTGTTCGCCGCAGGCCCAATAGATGTCCATGAGGCTGGAGGTGCCGTACTGAAGGTCCGAATTAAAAATTGTGCTGCTGCAATTTGTGTTGCGGCCCACAGAGATCGTTCCATTACCTAGGAAACAAAGGAGAGGAGACTTTAGCTTGTATGCTTTCTTTGGTTTGTATCTTGTACCCTCATTGAAAGTGTATCTTCTAGTCTCTTGTGCCCATATCTCAGCGCACTCCTCCCCTATCTTCTTATCAATACGATGTGTGTCATCTTCCTCAACAATGGCATCCCCTAAGGAGGCTGCCTTACATACCAAGTCATGTGGGCCATTCCACTTGCCGCTAAAATAAATGTTGGCCTGCAGGCACAATATTGGCCTCCATTGACAAGGGCACTGGGAATCATTATGGTTGGCTTGGCGATGCACTGGTGAGTGGCATTTTGACGGGGGTGTTGGGAAGGCAAAGCACCCTAGTCTCCTAAACTGGTATCTCCAGACCTCCAACAGGCCGACGGGCATTTCCATACCACGGTAAGCCCCTATCCTCCTTTCATACTCTGATGGATTTGTTACCACTGTAAATGTAACGTATTTGTCATCCCACTCTGTAGCATTCACAAACACACCATCTATTGTGGCTGAGTGGAGCTGTATCTGACCATGTATGCGACAAAGAAACAGATGTAGGAGACATTTGGCGGTAGGTGGTGGCACTTCTCTGGGAAATATCAATTTGTCTGCGCCCACAGCATGAGGGATGTGAGAGCACACAAAGCAGGATTCATTTGTGACCTTCCTCCCAACCTCCCTCATGTCTCTATACCACATGTTGTCAAACAGTGCATTGTGAACCCCATTATCCTCTGACATCTTATCAGTGCGCTGGGATTGGAAACCAGGCATGGAATGCTGGTCATAGGTGTACACAACTGTGTCCTGAAGTTTACTAACCCAGTCTACAACTGGCGAGGCCACTGCTTGCTTGCGAGTGATACGTGGCGAATACCTAGCAGGTGCCTTTATGCCTCTGACAATCAACTCGCTCCCAACACTTCGCTTATTCTGGCGGGATCTTTTACGAGTATCTGGCACAGGGGCATTCAGGGTGATATCCAGTACCATATCCCATTCTGTTGGGTTAGCAGGGGGTGTGGAAGGTGCCAGAGTGGGCGGTGCATAGGTGCCAGGAAGTGTCTCAGACTGGGGTTGTCCTAGGGTAGATCTAATATTGCTCGCTGTACCTCCCCCTCTCTCTGGATACACCACAACCCAATGAAATGCAGTTACTGCAATTAAAAATGCAACAAAGAAAATACTGATGACTGTACATATCTTTTTCAGTGAAAGTTCGGTGTGCGAGGAACGTCTGTTACTGTGTCTCAGTCCATAGATGGCCATGCGATCTTCATACTCCTTCTCTTGGATAGACCATAGAAACATGATGCCCTTCTCTTGTCCATAGTTCAGGCCTGGGATGGTGCCGGGTGGATTCTCACGTGGCTCCGATGTATCCATGCCTTCCTTTCAGCTATTTGGACTGCAGTGGGCGCAGAGTCTATAACCTGATAGGGTCCTTCAAATTTAGGATCTTTCCACTTCCGGACTTGTTTCTTTACGAAGATTTTTGTCCCAGGGCAAATAGGTGGAAGTCCATCAGAAATAGAGCCCTTGTTCTGTGTCCTTGATATCTGAATGGAAAGGAACTTTGCAGCACGAGTTAGAGCACACAAGTAATCAAACAATTCAGCTTTCACAATCTGAGAAGACGTTTCAGTGTGTACCTTAGGTCTGGTGGAGGGAACAACCACATTCATTGATCTGCCCATGACAAGCTGGTGAGGTGTGAGGTGATGGTCAGAACTGGGAGCGTTCCTGAGTGCGAACAGAGTAATGGGAAGGCAATAGAGCCATTTCTTTCCAATTGTGGCACTTATCTTACTGATTTTGGCTTTGAGTAGGCCGTTAAGGCGCTCACAAATACCATTGCTTTGTGGATGATAGGCTGACGTCAATTTATGTTTTATTCCTAACATTGTGGTAATTATGGCAAAGATATCATTTGAAAAATGGCGGCCATTGTCACTTCGAATAGCATCCGGTAATCCCCAGCGACATATGACCTCACGAAGCAAAAAAGTAGCTGCGGCCTTTGCGTCACAATGGACACATGGTCCAGCTTCAACCCACCGTGAGAAAGGGCATACCACTACAATGAGGTACCTGTAATTATTGCATCTGTCAATCATGTCTATGTAATCAATGTGGAGTTCTCTAAAGGGACCTTTGGGCCTAGGTATTGTTGAGGCAACTGTCTTCATAGTTGGGTTAGGTGAATATTGTTGACAAATGAGGCACCGATGAACAAAGAGTTGTATCTGCTCATATGCATTGGGGATGAACCACTCTGTCTGTAAAGTTGTGGACATGATATCACGAGGGACATGTGTTGGAAGGTGTAACTGAGTCAGTGCTACTTGCAATAGTGCCTGTGGCATAACTGGCTTCCCTGTCATTGTCTGTCTGTAAATAAAATCTGAGACATCTTGTTGCACTCCCCTCTTCTTCCACAGCTCTTTCTCTTCAGGAGGGGCACTCTCCTGCATCTCTCGTAGGTGTAGTTGTGCAATGATATCATATTGCTGTGTGTCATCTATAGTGTATGGAAGTGTTGGATCAGTGGTATCTGAGAGCAGCGGCTCACTTGTGTCATCAACTGTACTTTGTGTATCTACCTGTACTGCGACGGATGCATCTTGAGCAAGCAGGATGGGGGCACAGGTATTTTGCTCTGTCACTTGAGATGGTACAGGTCGGGGCCCTCTGGCAGCTGCTTTTTCAGCCCAATCTGCCATGGCATTCCCTCTGGAAATGAAATCTTGGCCATTAGTGTGTCCAGTACACTTTACTACAGCCACTTCTGCTGGCAATGTTAATGAATCAATCAATTCCTCAAGTAACTGTTTGTGCATCACAGGTGTGCAGTCAGTTTTAAGGAAGCCACGCCTTTTCCATCTCAGGATGCTGGAATGTGTTGTTGTGGTGACATACGCAGAATCTGAGTACACAGTAATCCTCTTATCAGCTCCATGTTTGAGGGCTGCAATCAGAGCCACTAACTCTGCTGCCTGCGCTGAATAATGTGATGGCAATGTTACTTGCTGTACGATGTCTAGTGAGTCAGAGGAGTCCCTCTGTTGTGCTCTGACCACTGCAGCACCTGTGTATCTTATTCCTGTCTCTTGATCAATGGTAGAGGAACCGTCAACAAAGTAAATTACACTATCTGGCAATGGGTCTTCTTTCGCTGTTCCTGACTCATCGGGACAGTAGGTGGCACAGTCATGACTGTCATCATCAGTGGCGGCAATGGGATGAACAAAGAACGTGGCAGGATTCACAGTATGACACTTAACAACCTTCAAAGATGGCAACGACAGTATGACTTCATATCCTGACACTCTTTGTGTGGTAAGAGTTGTTTTAGCTTTTTGTGTTACTGCGAATACTGCATGTTCAGTGTACAGTGTCAGTGGGGAGCCCATGACTAAAGGGGTGCTTTTCTCAACAGCAAATGCTGTGGTTGATAAGGCCTGCTCACAAGGATAATGGCCCTTCATTACCGAGTCTAACATGCCACTAAAGTATGCAATGGGTTTGTGGCCCATGGGGTACTTCTGGGTGAGGACTGTTGTCATGACCTGTCCATTACAGTGAGTGATTAGATCGAATTCTTTTGTGTAGTCAGGAGAGCCTAACACAGGTGCGTTTGTAATCTCATCTTTCAACCTGGCAAAGGCTGATGTCATTTCAGGTGTCCAGTCAATGTTGTTATGCCTGTCTTTGGCCGTTTTGACAGCTGTCAGGAGTGGTGCAGTAATGGTAGAATAGTCAAAAACCCATTGTCTAACGTAGTTCACTAATCCTAGGAACTTTTGCATGTCTTTAACTGACTGAGGTTCTGGAGTGTTCCTTATCGCCTCTACTCTTCCTGGGGTAACTCTTCTCTCTGATGCTGAGATCAGCTGTCCTAGGTACTGTACTTCCTCCTGACAGTATTGAAGTTTCTGTTTGTCTACTTTGTATCCTCTCTGTGCCAGTGTTATAAGTAGAGCAACTGTATCCCGTCGGCACTGCTGCTCAGTGGTGCTACAGAGGTGTATGTCATCGACATATTGTAGCAAGGTGCTGTCACATTGGAAATTTGACAAGTCATCTTTGACAACTCTGTTGAACACACTGGGGGACTCACAGTACCCCTGGGGTAATCTTTTATATGTGAATTGCCTACCTTGGAATGAAAAAGCAAATAAGAACTGGCTGTCTACATGTAGAGGGACACTAAAAAATGCATTTTTCAGGTCAATGACGGAAAAATATTTAGCATCCGGTGGGATGTTGGTAAGTATCACTGAAGGGTCTGGGACGATGGGAAACTCTGGGATCACTATGCTGTTAATTGAGCGAAGGTCGTGCACCAATCTCCATTGATTTGTCTTCTGTTTCCGCACCGGAAAAAGGTACGTGTTACACAGCGAAGTACAAGGGTATATCACACCTTGATCTATCAGCGCTTGTATGGTAGGGGCAATTCCCTCCTCTGCTTCCCTAGACAAAGAGTACTGGCGTACTCTTGCTAGAAGGGCACCTGGTTTCAGTGTCACTCTGAATGGTGCAGCTGATATAATGAGCCCCACATCATTGGGACCTGTTGTCCAAAGGATGCTTGGTACCTGAGCTAAGTCTGAGTCACGGGTAGCATTGAATACTTCGGGCAGAGTTGGAGTTCTAATCTCAACTGTCACCGACAAAGGTACTGGATTTTGGTAAATAATCTCTGCTTTGGAATATTCCTCAGGCTCTCCAAATAGTTGGTGATCTGGAATATTCCTTACCTGATGTCCAGGTTCAATGAAAATGACACAGGCCCATGTGTGGGCATTGTCGTCTAGTGCTAAGAAGGCTCCATACGTGGGTGTTATTTCAAGACAGTGTATTCCTAGGATCATATTTTTGTCAGGCGCAGGGATGCCCTGTGATTGGGGACGAAAAAGAAATTCTTTGGGAAGCTGGACAATACGCCCATTCAGCTCTGGTGTGTTGGCAACAACAATATGTACCGCTGTGGAGAAAGCTTGCTCATCCATTGGGCGGGCTCTTATCTCATCTCTCAGGGAAGAATCCACCGTGACAGCCATCATCCTGCACATTGATGTACCAGGAATGGAGCAAGTCATTGTGCCGTTCTCTTTAAAACTGATTGTCATATTCAGTTTGGCCATGAGGTCTCGTCCCAAGAGATTCACTGGGGACTGTGTTGAGTAGAGCAGGCGTTGCTGAATACATTTACCTCCTATTTCCATTGGTACTGGCTTGGTGAAAGGGACCCTTATTATTGCCCCAGAGAAACCCTGTGTGTCTGCGCTCTGGTTGGAGATGGGCAGTGCTCCTTCCCTGATGCAGGAAAATGTAGCACCTGTGTCAACCATAAAACTGTAAGTTTTGTTGTTTATATCGTGACATACACAACTGGGTCCTCTCTGATATTTGTGAGGCACGATAACACGGGACACACTAGAGTTGTCTGTGGGCTGTCCCAACTTGAATATCCTCCAGCCTGGTACTGCTGGACGGTGCCCTGTGAAAAGGGATTGGTGGGGGGCAGTATCGTGGCTCCCTGAGGCACAGGAGCTTGTGTCTGTGGCATCATGTGGCTGAAGTAACTGCGGCTGTGCTTGTCGGATCTGGGGCTGCATTTGGGCCATCACAGGTGTCTGTAACTGTACCTGCTGCAGCATTGGCTGCTGTGCTGGGGAAGGATAGGAGTATACTGCTTGGGGCTTGTTGTGGGTGTCCTCTACCCACCGACCTCCCTTCATCCCGCATTTTGTTATAGCATTCCCTCATAGGGTGTCCTGGTCGCTGACAGTAGTAGCACAGTCGTGCTCCTGGCTGTGGTGCAGGTCTTTGGAAGCCGAATCCTCTACCTCTCCCCCGCATCCCAGTATTTGCATACCTCATCTGCTCATTACCATAATACTGCTGTTGTTGCTCATTGGTGTATGCCTGTTTGTGGTGTTCGCTGGTATGTATGTGTACTTCTTTTATGTCTTTATCCGGAGCGTGGGGTAGAATGTGCATTGTTTATATCCTGCATTCCAGCCAGGGCGTCAGTTGCTACTGGAGTCCTGAGCTGAAGGTTGTACTGCCTGGCGCTCACCTGTTTCTGCCAATAAACCTACAATTAAGATTATGCTGGCATTCCGTCATCTTTACAATTGGCGACGAGCTGGGATCAAGGATAGGCTGTGATCTTGGACAGCGTGGAACGATTGAAGAGGCACGAATTTAATTGCCGTCGTGTGAAGCACCTTGTGTAACTGAACTACACACAGGAGGCGAGGATCGTGTTGTCGCGGAATTTTTGGGTGATGTCGGTGATGTATGCGGAGTGAATTTCGGAAGAAATTGACTTTAAAGAGCAAACTACGCAAGTTACCGGTTACCTTGGAGATCAACAGCGGCATTTTTCGACCTGCCGGGTGCGAGGCTGGAACACAGGCAAAGTTCAGTGCAGGCGCACTAACAGACTGACACGCCACTGCGTGAGGAGAAAGCACACAGAGTTCCGCGCATGCGTTTTGGGTGAGACACGTCACAGCGCAGGGTCACGTACGTGACCTTTGCGTGGCGTCCATTTTTTTTTTATTGTTTACTTCACACGGAAGCGCTGGGAATCGGAGGAATAAACGGCGAGATCGTAATCAGCACTGAATCGGAAAAGATGTCGGAAAAGGAATTAATTCCTTGCGAACACTAGGGATGGCATAAGAAACAGGTGAGAGAGTCGGGGGTCGAAATATTTTTGTTGAAAAAAAAAAAAAAAGGGGGAATAATAATACACAGAAGCATATAAGGATCTGGAGATTTTATATGTAAGGACTATTGGTTGATTTTATTGTTGGATCCACAACACTGTACGTAATTTGGAGTAGGGACAGAGACTGCATATAATACATAAATACATGGATGAAGGAGACCAAGTAACTGAGGAAGTTATGGCTCAGCAGAATTTTACTATCAGTGACCCACATGCTTTTTGGGTAAGTGGTCCTCAGCCCAGCATCAAATGGGTGGAATGGAAGGAGTATTTTGTGAATTATATCGAAGCAGTTGATGAAGCGGGGAAGATGAAACCGGAACAGAAGAAGAGGATCTTACTTCATTCCTTGGGTCCAGTAGGCATAAAAACTTATTCTAGAATGTCTAAAACTGCGAGAGGAGAGGAGAATGTGTTTGAAGCGGCATTAAAAGACTTAGACAAGTACTTTGCACCCAAAGTGTGCATCGGAGTAGTGAGGCATAAATTTTTTCAGAGGAAGCAAAGCAAAGAGGAATCGGTGGATGATTGGTTGGATGATTTAAAAAGGCTGGCAATTGACTGTAAGTTTGAGAACTTACATGATGACTTGATCCGCGATCAACTGGTGATGCACAGCAAAAACTCCTCCTTACAAGATCGGTTGTGGGTGAACGGGGATGCACCTTTGGAAGATATCTTGGCTATCGTAAGGAAGGCTGAGATGTCAGGGAGGTGTGCCACAGTTGTCAAAGAGTCAGAGAAAGAGACAGGAGGAGTGTTTAAAGTGCAAGGTCAAAGTAGAGTTCAGAGAACAAATGTGAATGCTCAGTGGCGCAACCAGTCGCAAAAGAGTACATTTGGAGAAAGGAAATGGGAGGAGAGAAGATGTTATCGTTGTGATAGCAGACAACATCTAGCGTTTAGTAAGAGTTGCCCTGCGTTAAAAAAAAAATGTGGCATATGTGGACTCATAGGGCATTTCAGTAAAATGTGTCGTAGGAGGAACAGTGTGAAAATGGTAAATGACGTGGAGGAAGAGACGGAAGAAGACGTGGAAGCCGAAGAAGACTCCTGCGTTAAAAGCCTACAAACAAACTATATGTTGAATGTGGTAGACAATTGTGTGGAAGGGAAACCTATTTGTGAGGTGTCCTTGGGTGGTATCAAAGTTGACGTGTATGCGGACTCAGGGTCGCCTTACACCATAATTAATGAAGGTGTGTGGAAGAAGGATTTTGAGGGTAAAATTGGGAACCATTTAACGCCTACTGATGTAAACCCGGTGAGTTTCACGGGAGAAAAAATTGATATGTTAGGTTTCAGGTGGCTTACCTTTACATTTAAAGGGAGGTCAGCAAGAGGCAAGCTATATGTAGCAAAGAATGGGCCGTCGGTACTTGGTTGGTTCGACCAAAAGAATTTACATATTATACTGGATCCGAACAGCATAGAGAAGGTACTTATAATGGATGAGAGTAGCAAAGTGAGTGATGTCTTAGTTAAAAGATTCCCGGGGGTATTTGGGAATAATCTAGGAGCCTTGAAAGGTTTTGAACACAAAATTAAGTTGAAGGAACAAGCGGAGCCTAAAGTGCATAAAGTCAGACCGATACCCATGTTAATAAGAGATGAGGTTAATAAGGAGATTCAAGGATTGTTATCAAAGGGTGTGATCGAAGAGGTGGAGAGTTCGGAATGGGTTTCTCCGGTTGTGATCGCACGTAAGAGCAACGGTAAAATCCGTTTGTGTATTGATTTGCGCCATTTGAATGATAACATTGTCATTGAAAGATTTCCCCTTCCAAAAATCAATGAAATGGTTTCTTCTTTATGTGGGACGAGTTGGTTTTCTACGATTGACTTGTCAGCAGCGTACCACCAGATTATGTTGTCACCTGAATCTAGAAATCTAACGGCTTTTATAACACCATTTGGGTGCTACCAATTTGTACGCATGCCGTTTGGGTTAGCCTCGGCCGCTGCGGTGTTTCAGCGGTTGATGCATAGACTTTTTGGAGAAATGAAGGGAGTGAGTTTCTTTCAGGACGACATCCTGGTGGCGGCAAGGAATGAGGAGGAGCACAACCTTGTTCTGGATAAGGTTTTGGGTATATTACAGGAAGCAGGGTTGAGCGTAGAACTTAGCAAATGTAAGTTTGCACAAAGGAGTGTGTCGTATCTAGGACATGAGATAAGTGAGGAGGGAGTGAAACCCAAACCGTCATTAGTAAAAACCATCAGGGATTTGCCTGCTCCGTGTAACAAGGATGAAATTAGGTCATTCCTGGGGATGGCGGAATATTGTGCAAAGTTTATACCGAATTTTGCCAGTAAAACCTTCAACATACGCTCTCTTCTCAAAAAGAATGTGAAGTTTGCATGGTCAGAAGATTGTAGAAAAGAATTTGTGAGGATAAAAGAGGATTTGAAAAATGTTGATGCTTTGGGCAGTTTTGATCCAAATTTAGAGTGTTTGTTAACAACAGACGCAAGTGATAAGGGATTGGGGGCAGTGCTGTCACAGAGGCTGAGCAATGGAGCGGAAAAGATTATTTTGTTTGCATCCAGGGCGGTTTCCCCTTCGGAAAGTAGATATCCGATTATTGAGAGGGAAGCGTTAGCCTGTGCTTGGGCGTTAGAGCATTTCAGGGCGTTCGTTTGGGGGAAAGCTGTCACTATCCGCACTGATCATAGGCCTTTGGTGAAGATTTTGACTAGTGTGGGGGGTGTTGGAGCATCTGCTAGATTGGCAAGGATATCTATGAGAATGAAGGAATACATCTATCGGATGGTATATGTGCCAGGTAAAGATAATGTTGTGGCAGATTGCTTGTCGAGGTTGCCCTCACCTCTGGAAGAATGTCTAGATGACCCTTGGGGTGAATTTAACATTGCTCTGGTGCATGACTCTGGTGCACCGGTTATTACAAAAGAGGAGTGGATGGAAGAACAATCAAGTGATGTGTTGCTACAGGCAGTCTTCAATTATATTCGTTGTGGCTGGCCGAGGAAGCACCTCATTAAGGGGGATTTGAAAGCCTTTTGGGACGTGCGAAATGAATTGTCTGTGGACAGGGATGTGTTGTTTAGGGGCGAAAGGGTGATTCCACCTAAAAAACTGCGAAGGAAAGTGTTGCAGCTGTGTCACGAAGGACATTTTGGTATAGTGAGAAGCAAGTCCTTAGTGAAGGGAAGTTTTTGGTGGCCAGGTGTGGACATGGATGTGGAGAGGTTTGTAAGGGGATGTTCTGTATGTTCTTCAGCAGACAAGTCATTGAAAACGTTGAGACCGCCAATGAGTGAGGGTCTTATTCCAGATCTCCCGTGGGAAGTGATTGCCATTGATATTTTTGGGCCAGTGGGTGAATCAAAAGATTATGTATTAGTTGTTATTGATTTGTTCACAAAATGGCCTGTAATTGAAATTGTTGAGAAGGTGGATACTAATGCTGTTTTAGAATTCCTTGACAAGTTATTTGTATCAGAAGGACTGCCTGTGTGTCTTGTAAGTGACAATGGGGTACAGTTCACGTCTAAGCTGGCAAAGGAGTATTTTCATAAATGTGGAATTAGGCACAAGACTACCTCACTTTATAATCCTAGTGGGAATGGTACAGTTGAGAGGTTTAACAGGGTGCTTAAGGGTGTAATTCAGGCTGCAATGAATAAAAGGTTGGAATGGAAGGTGGAGGTACATAAAGCAGTGTGGGCATATAGATCTACTAAACATGCTGCAACGGGGTTATCTCCTTTTATAATGATGAGAGGTAGGTTTCCGAGATGCAAGTTTAACCCGGATTGGATCAAGGGTGGAGGAGTTGTAGAGTGGTCACCTAGTGTGGTGAAGGAGAGTTTGGTGGCTACACATGTGAAAAGTAAGGAGGGTTATGATGCGTGTGGCACCAAGGATGTTTCAATTGAGGTAGGTGATTGGGTTCGCATCAAGAAACCGGTCAAAGTACCGAAGGGTGAGAGTAGGTTTGAGCAACCTCAGCAGGTAGCGGAGGTTCTTCGCAATGCTGTAAGACTCAAAGATGGTAGAGTGTGGAATCTGAAGAGTGTTGCGCTGAACCCTACCCAGGGAAAAATGGTTGACACTAACATTGATGATGTTCATAATGATTTTGGTTGGGTGGAGGATTATTTTGACCAGAGTGCTGTACAATCTGATTTAGGTATGGATCTTTGTGTGGAAAACAAAGGGTCGAAGGGTTTAGAACCAGTTGTCACTGAACAAACTTTTGGTGGGAATTGTGGAAAGGTTTTTCCGTTGAAGGATTTTGCTTCTTGTTTGAGAGGGGAGGAAGGGGTTGCCAGTTCTTCTAATTGCGATAGTGAGCTCGCTCATAAGGGCAATGAGGGTGTGGTAACCAAGAGAAAAAGGGTTCTCCCTGGGTGGTTGAGTGAGTACGTTAGGGACTAGTTGTACCTTAGTTAGAAGGGGGTTAGGTATTGTGGATTGCTGTCTTTTTTATTTTTAGTTGCTGTTTTGTTTTGATGTTTCCTTTTCAAGGGAGGGGGATGTGTGGTGTTCGCTGGTATGTATGTGTACTTCTTTTATGTCTTTATCCGGAGCGTGGGGTAGAATGTGCATTGTTTATATCCTGCATTCCAGCCAGGGCGTCAGTTGCTACTGGAGTCCTGAGCTGAAGGTTGTACTGCCTGGCGCTCACCTGTTTCTGCCAATAAACCTACAATTAAGATTATGCTGGCATTCCGTCATCTTTACACTGTTGTTGCACATTGTTATTGATGGACTGTGCCTGTATGTTTGGTGCAGCTACCTGTGTGTTACCTCCTAGTGCATTCTGGGCGTCTTGTGGGAAATTAGTAACAGCAGTCATTTGACTCACAGGTGAAGCTACCATCATCGTGTCAGGGGTCTCTCTTTTCTTAAGTTTTTGCTGCACTAATTTAGCTGCTGCATTTTCAATTGCTAATAGCCTTTTCTTCTCCTGTTCCTGCTCCTTTTTGCAAAAATGAATGATGTGGTGTTGTATCTCTGGCCATGGCTACTATTCCATCTAATTTGTCCTGTACTGCGGTGGGCAGGCCCTTCTTCACTGTGTGGTAAAAGAACCTACAATTACCCCCTGTTACGTCCCATTTTTCTCCCAACTCCTGATGCAATTTCTCCTTCATTCTTGAAATGTACTGTGCTGGGTCTTCATTGCTTTGCATTGTTTGTGACATCATAGAGCCAATGTCAGGAACGTCAGGAAACTTCCTACGCAATTCATTCCATAGGGGTGATCTAATCTTATTGAAGGGGTTACCATCACACCGTGTGTTAGTAGTGGACAGTCTTGTGTCAATGTGTGTGAACATATCCTTTGCATCCTCTCCAATCAAGGAGGTGAGCAGACTTTTTACATCTCCAATAGCCAATGGGACACCTGCAGTGTGTTTTTCAAAGGCCTGTATCCATTTTCCAGCACCCTCTGTGAGGGGTGGGAGTTGTTTCTTCAAATTGTCCTTGTCCATAAGTGACCAAGGAACATATAGGGGGGGGATCTTTAACATTTTTAAATAGCAGGGGTAGCTGGCGTGTCACCCCTGTAGGCCTTGTGTTGTCATAGCTACGTGAGTATTTCTGCCAAACTTTTAGGCCTTTGCTCATGTAGTCGTAATCCCAATCGTCATCTCCTGCCCCCTGCAGAATACATTCCTCAGCTGTGGCCATTTCTTCAGGTTCAAATGACCCATCTCGAGGCCAGACATCTATTTGAGGTGCATTGGCTTCTGTCCAACCTGCTAAATTCTCTGAGAATGGATTGACATAATAGTCTGTCCCTTCTCCAAGTATCACTATCTCATTTGGCGTCAGACCATTGGTCATTGACGGCACTGGCCTGTTAGGGGCCATGTGATGCAGAGTTCTAGATCTTGTTGTTCGCAGTGTTGCAGTACCTGACACATCATAATCTTGTGGGATGTCATCAGGTCGCCCATGGCTACCTAGCACTGCAAGTCTCTCCCTCTCTGTCCTCCTCTGCCTTCTCCATCTTGTTTCTGCCCGTTCAAGCACACTTGGCAGATCAAAATTATCAAGATCCATCTGTTGTGCCTCTGGCCTACGTGGTGTTACTACGGGCGGCACTGCCTGAGGTATGTGCATGGATGGGGGCGTAACGACTGTTGGCAGAGCTTGCGGTATGCTTGGGTCAGTCGTCAGTGGAGCTGCTGGGTTACTCTGAGGTGGGGCTGGGGCCATGCTTTGGACTTCCTGAGTGAAGTCTATCCATGGCTCCTGTTGTGGTGGGATCATTGGGACCCCAACACTACGTGAACCCACTGGGCCTGCAGCTCCAGCCAATTCACTTAGTGGTGGTGGCTGCCTTCTTGTAAATTGGCCTAAGCCACCCATTAGTTCAGTGAGTTGATCCTCTACCCTATCCACTTGTAATGATAACTGCTGTATTGTTGCCGGGTGGCCAGTGGGGCTCCCTGAATGCTGCTCGTATGACATGTCCCCTGATTCTCTACCTGTTCCTTGGTGCAAGTCGTGCTCTGTTCTCCATCTGCTAATGTCCGCCTCAGTGGTTATTTCAGGGCGATATTGTTCACTATCCCTGTTTCCTCCATTTAACTGTAGCAAGTACTCTTCCTCTCGCTTGGGACCTGTGTTAAGGGGCCGCCACCCGCTATGGTGTGTCTGTATATTGCTGTGCTGCTGGCCAGGGGAGAGGAATGGTCCATAGTGTCTAGTCCTTGTCTCTAAGGGCTCGCCATTTTCAGTGAAAAATGTAGGTGCTGTAGGGTTAGGCCTAGGAAGCGGCAGGTGGGAGCTGTGCTGTGAACCACCAGAGGCTCCATCACTCTCTGAGCCCTCTTCCCGCTGGTGAGCTGCAGAGTTGGGTGCTGGTGTCAATTTTATTGTGAATAGCGCGTCAATCTGACCTGGCATTCCTGATGTTGCACACTGCACCCCTGGGCTTTGGGAGCTTAGGGTTATTTGGCCCTGTACATTCTCTGGCATGCTGTCTGGTGAATCTTCTGAGGGCACTGAGGCAGAAATATCCTCATGTCCTACAGCTGCCTGATCATTTAAATTAGGCTCTAGGTCAGCCTTGACAACTCGCTCTGTATACATGCCATCTGCGTCATAGGCTGGTGGCGGTGCGGTAGGTACTGGGGCTTTTTCATCATTGTCTTTAAAGACTCTCCACAGAGCCAGGGTCTCTTTACGTTTATCTAGTTTGTTACCAGAGTACTTCCCTTCCAGGAATGTTTGAGCATGATCTAGTACTGCCTTATCGAAGGTACCCTCTTTTGGCCAAGGGTGTAGCATAGTCTGTGTGAGCTTGTGCAGCTCTCCACAATGTTTTCTTATACGTTTCCCCTGAGCAGTAAAGTTCATTATCACGTGTTCTAGTGGTGTTGCCATTATTCCCTAGCGCTGTGTGCGTTCAGAAATAACAGTGTACCTCCACTGGGTGTTACTTTTCAGCCTCACCCAGGCTTATTTATGGCAGCAAATTAACTATATTATTCTCTTGGTAACAGGCGGTTTTGTAAGTATCCCCACAACAATGGGTAGTGTGTTATAGAAAGGTGTCCTTCTTATAACGGCTCTATGATACTTAATGAGGGCTGCTGCTGCAGCTGCTCATGTAGCTGCTGGGCGTGATGCCCACAAACCAGGGGTAAGTTGGGGTCGTTGAGTGCCTGCAGCAGTAGCGTGTGCTGTTCACAGCCTAATGCGTCGCTAGTGATTTGTGAACCTTCCTGTTGTTCCAGGTGGCTGGTGCCTGGAGGAGACGGTGTGAATAGAGGGGATGGTGTAAGGAGTAGTTGGTGAGCGAGATCAGGGCTCCCCAACTGGGTTAATTCTGTGGAGGAGTCTCTAGCAGCACATGGCGTCGATGGGGACACTAGTGGCGACTGCAGTAGTGTATCTGGAGTGTCTCCCACAGAGGGGGTGCTTCGTGGCCCCTCAAGCGTAAGGTTTGGGCTCAGAGTAGTGGTTCTACAGGTTGACACTGGGAGGCGCAGCTGCACTAGGTGCAGTGAAGATACTTTTACCTCAGTGCCCTGTGCTAGTGTGACTCCCAGCAACTCCCACGCTTTGGCTATCAAAGCACTTTGTCGCTTCTTAAAGGTTGCTATAGTCTGTGCGTCAGGATTGTGCACTGCTATTATTCTGTCATCTAGTATGTGCAGAACTATCCCAACCGATTTATGTTCACTATAGCTCATCTGTGTCCCTTAGTACTCTATATAAATATACTGCTCTCCTTATGTGTCAGTAGTTAGGGAGGAGGCAGGGTGGTCAAGTATAAGCTCGTCCCCTAATGCCTCTTTGATGGTTAAATAAAATGCCTCCTTAATCTCCCGTTTATCTGGACCGTTATAAACTCCTTCTGGTGAGAAGTCAGGAAATTGCAGGGCACCAGGATGTTCACCAAGGCAGGAAAGAAGGACCTTGCTTCGCAGGGGGTTACGGGGCCAGGAGCTGGTGACCTCAGTCGGTATTTCTAATCCTGGCACTACCATAGAAACCTGCACATATATGGTGTCTGCGGTTTTATAAGTTCTGTAACCAAATATTCTATTCATCTGTGTACCTATGCTGTTCATCAAACCTTAGTGACACCTAATTAATGTTAGCAGCACTGGAAATGGTCAATGGTTTGTAAAGAAGGCAACACTGAACAACATACTTGTAACAATTGTGACGCATAAATACTTTAAAAAAGAAAACACAATAATATCGGATCACTTCAGTTATCAGTGGCAGATCAATGCATGTGGGAGTACAAAAAGCATTTACATTCCTCCCTATTTATTGAATCTCACTAATAAACCACTCTTCTGCATTTGACAGTGATCTTCAGTTACGATGTAAAACCTACCTAGCAGGCCTCACCCTAATAAACTCGGTGGAGGCCAGTCAACAACAACTTAACAAAACAGTTATGTTCTTATACATTTAATACACATCTGCAGATCATAAAACATATTATCAAAAAAATAAATAGCGGGGAGGAGCTTAGCGCGCATCCAAGATGGTCGCGTGAGCACAGGGCTCCCCGGACCCTTTCTGCTCCTCGGAATATATCCTGAGACTATCCTGATTTGGTGTATGGAATCTGGGAGATGAAGACCAGCTGATCATATATCTCTTTTCAAAACTCTAATCGGACCTGGGGCTCCTGAGTTATTGTCGCCGGAACTTTTGGGACCCACCCGACGGAGGTGGCCGGGGTGAAGGTGACCCGTGGGGCCGGGCTGCAATTGAACAACAGCGGCCTCAGCGCGGTGCCAGTTACCGATTCAGCACTTTCGGTTTCGGTTTTGGCCTTCAGGAGATCAGCTGGCGTGCGTGCTCAAGGTGGCGAGGTGCCTCCTGGGCCTCTGCCCGAGGTTTGCTTTCATCTGCTACTGGCGGGTCTGACGCCTCCGGCCCCTACACCGACGGTTTGTGGTCCTTTCGCTGGCACCCGCGCACCCCTTGATCGGAGGTCCCATTAAGTGACTGTGCTCATATGGCGGGCAAAGGGGGTCCGGAGGGGCGCAAGACCAAGGCTTCACTGCGCGGGGGAGCGGTCCAGAGCAACAACATGGACCGCTATACCCAGGGCAGGAGGTCCCCTGGCGCTGCTGGCCTCTCCCCGGATGCTGCAGGGGGAGGCACGACCGTTGCTGCGGAACCTTCCCTGCAGGACATTATGGGCGCCATCGAGGGCATCAGGGAAACTATCGCGACGCAATATGAGGCCCTGGCCCGTAAGATCGACACTGTCGCGATCGACGTCACCTTGATTCGGGCCGACCTCTCTAAAACCAACGAGAAGGTCCAGGCCCTTGATGCACGGACCTCCACCCTGGGTGCGGAGGTGTCGGATCTGCGGGCCGCGCTTGGGGACATTAGAGTGGTCAACGACCATATGGCCCGGCGACTTGAGGACTTCGAGGGACGGGCCCGACGCAACAATATCCGCATCATTGGGGTACCGGAGTCCTCCGACAGCCGCCCGGTGGACCTCGTGGTCGAGGAACTTATCCTGCAACAGCTGTCCCCGGTTGGCCTAAGCAAATTCTTCGCTGTGGAGCGGGCCCATCGAGTTCCGGGCGGCCGGCCGCGGCCGGGGGCCCCCCCGAGGCCTATCGTGGCTAAACTGTTCCACTACAGGGACCGCGATGCTATTCTGCAGGCTTCACGGACCCGTGGCCCGGTCCGCTACGAGAACTCGACCATCAACTTTTATCCGGACTTCACGCAACTGGTCCAGAAACAGCGGATGGGATTCCAAGGGGTGAAGCGCCGTCTCCGCGAGCTAGGCCTGAAGTACTCAATGATCTACCCGGCGAAACTTCGAGTGGAGCATGGAGAGCGGACAGCCTTTTTTGACTCTCCTGTGGCCGCAAGTAACTGGCTGGACTCGCTGCCGGACGGGGGTGGCCGGCCCGGGCCCTCTGGGGGCACCGCAGGTGACGGGTCCCCTTAGACTGACCTTTGGTCTTTACTTTCTGCGGCTTGGCACTGTACAGTTGGGTCTTACTTCTTTTGCATACTGTGCTTTACCAGGACCCGTGAGGGGTGCGGGCGGGTACGGGTCCCTTTCCTCCTCCGGGGTCTTTTTGTAGAATGGGGTTAATGGGGCGACAGGCACACTGCAAGTTGGGGGGGGTCTTTGGCCCGCAGGGGTGCAGGGTGGGGGGCGTTGGACTTGGGGTGGGGTTGGGGGGGAAGAGGGGTTGTTTAGTTGTGTGTTTTTTGTTTACAGGGCGAGGTATTGATTTTTATCCATATTTGGGAGCGGTGCTGCGGGCTGGGGGCTTCTTGAGCTATTGGATGGGATGGGGGGAGACGGGTTGAGGATTATGTCATGGAACGTCAATGGGTTGGGGGACCGTATTAAGCGGGGTGTTGTACTGCAATATTTGCGTCGTTTGACTCCTGATGTGGTGTTTCTCCAGGAGACGCATTTGGTCGGCAATGTCTGCCATGCGATGAACAGGGGGGGATACCGCCTCGTAGCCCATTCTGGTTTCACAACTGGCTCCAGGGGGGTGGGCATTCTCCTGCGAACCTCCCTTCCGGTGGAGATCACGAGGATAGTCTCTGATGACAGGGGGCGCTATGTGTGTTTGACTGGGAGGTGGGAGGGGCAGCCCCTTACCCTGGTTTCAGTCTACGTCCCCCCGGGCCTCCAGAACTCCACCTTCACTGACTTGGGTCGAATGCTGCTTGACCTTCCGGACGGCCTCCTGCTCATGGGCGGGGACTTTAATTCTGTGGTTTCGGGTGAACTGGATCGTCACCCACCTAGGACCCTCCCCGCTGCCCAGTCATGGCTGGGTGGGATGTTGGAGACCTTCGGCTTGGTGGATAGTTGGAGACTATTGCATCCGACCCAGTGCCAGTTCACCTTTCATTCAGGGGCGCATGGGAGTCTCTCCAGGTTAGACTACTTTCTCATGCCCGCGGCGCAGACTGGTCGGATTCGAGAGGTCAGACACCTGGCGCGTGGTATCTCCGACCATTCTCCGCTGTGGCTTCTCTTTGACACCGGGTCGCGGTCCGCAGGTCGGATAGCTCCCATTAACCCCTGGTACCTGCGGGACCCTGTGACTCGGGACAGCCTGGTTAAGGCCATGGACCAATACTTTAGTGAAAACGAGGGGTCGGTGTCGTCTGCGTTGTCCCTTTGGGAAGCCTTTAAAACTGTGCTACGCGGACACGCCCTCGCCCAGATAGTGGTGGCCAAGAAGGTTAGGAGCGAGGCGGTGGTAAAGCTGGAGACTGACATCTCGGGGCTGGAGTCGGCCCTGGAGGCGAATGTTACTCCGGACGGACTACATGCCCTTAGCCTGAAACAGTTCGAATATAGGTCCCTGGTCACTGACGCGGCCAAAACTATGTATAGGGAGCGGCAGGGCCGATTGTATGACGCGGGGGACAAGGCGGGTAAGTTGATTGCGTGGCTGGACAAAAAAGAGAGAGTGAATCGTGTGGTCCCCGAGTTGCGTGCTACGGATGGTGTGTGTGTGACTGAGCCGGATGAGATTGTGGAATGCTTCGCTGATCACCTCCGGGCGGTGTACTCCCCGGTGACTGACAGGGACGAGGATGACTCTCGCCTCCTACTGAGAGATATTGCTCTGCCCGGCCTGTCCGTTGAGGACCGGGAGCGGTTGGACGCCCCCTTATCGTCGGATGAAATAGCGACCGCGATTCGTTCCCTTCGCTCGGGCAAGGCTATGGGTCCTAACGGTCTGCCCATTGAACTATACAAATTGCGTCCTGATAAGCTTGCGCCCTTCCTCGGCCGCATGTTCCGCGACTCTCTTGCGGCGGGTTCCCTTCCTGCCGACCAGCGCTTGGCCACTATAGTCGTTATTCCCAAGGAGGGCAAGCCTCGTGACCGCTGTACCTCCTACCGGCCTATTTCACTGCTCAATGCGGAGCCTAAAATCCTGGCGAAAGTCCTGGCCAATCGATTGTTGAGTGTAGTGTGCGACCTTATTCATCCGGACCAATGCGGCTTTATCCCGCACCGCAACACCGCTCTTAACTTGCGGCGTCTGCACGGGGTCCTCGCCAGGGCGGAGTTTCTCTCCGAACCGGCCGTGCTGGTTTCTTTGGATGCCACGATGGCATTTGACACTATTGAGTGGCCATTCCTCTGGGCCGTCTTGGATAAATTCGGCTTTGGAGAGGGATTTATTGGCTGGGTGAGGCTCCTTTACACGGGACCCATGGCTCAAGTGGTGGTGAATGGGCGGGTCTCTCGGCCCTTTGCCCTTGGCAGGGGCACGAGGCAGGGGTGCCCGTTGTCCCCGTTGCTTTTTGCTCTCGCCCTGGAGCCACTCGCTGCCTGGCTCCGTTGGGAGCCCTCGCTTAGAGGGATCCGGTGGGGCCCGGGCTTTGAAGATCGGGTCTCGCTGTATGCGGACGACATTCTCCTGTACCTCACCTCACCGCGGCAGTCACTCAACGTCCTTTTTGACGTTCTGACCTCCTTTGGGAACAATTCGGGTCTCACGATCAATTGGTCTAAATCCTGCGTTTATCCCATCGCTGGTGGTCCTCCTCTCCTGCCGCCTCGGCTCCCGATTCAAATATCTCTGAGCGGCTTTAAGTACCTGGGGATATACGTTTCGCTGGACCCGGTGGCTCGCTACGAGCAGAATCTTCTGCGTCCACTTCGGCGGCTGCGGGAGGACACGGCCCGGTGGTGCAGGCTGCCCCTGTCCCCGCTGGGTCGGGCCGCGCTGTTTAAAATGATGTCCCTTCCCAGGTTCCTCTATGCACTCCAGAACTCCTTTGACGTTATCCCAGGGGCCTACTTTCGGGAGGTGGAGAGCCTGCAGAGGAGACTGGTGTGGAACGGCCGGGCGCGTATTGCTCTTGCCAAGCTCACTCTCCCCTGGTATGACGGGGGCATCGCGCTTCCTGACATTCGCAGGTACTATTGGGCCTCGCAGCTATCTGCCATTAACCACGCCACGTATGCGCCCGGCTTGAATCCGGCGTATGAGATGGACAAGTTCCTGCTTCCCGGCGGGAACTACAACAGGGCACTTTATTCCCGCCTGGCTGACCGGACCCTTACGGGTCCTACTAAGATTGCTGTGCGGACCTGGAGGGCTGCCACTGCGGCCACGGGCTGGAGTGAGCGAATGACATGTGCTACTCCCTTGTTTGCCTCCGACCGCCTGGGCAGCTTGTGGACCACCAAGGGGTTTGACCAGTGGGACACGATTGGTATCAGCAAAGTGGGGGACCTGTGGCACAAGGGCGCGGTCAAGACTTTCGCGGTGCTCCAGGCCGAATACGAGCTGACCGACAGGGAGTTCTTCCGCTACGCCCAGGTTCGACACGCCCTGCTCTCGGTCTTCGGGGAGGGGACCAAGATCCCTGTTTCCTCGCCCCTCGAGGACCGCGTACTTGACGGACATGTCCCTGATAGTACTATTTCTTTAATTTATAAAAAATTGATTAATCACCGGGCGGATCTCCTGGTGCGCCTTCGGGAGGCTTGGACTGGGGATGGGGTTGAATTGGACGACGAAGACTGGCAGTCTGCACTGTCGTCCCCCAAGGAGGTTGCCATTCCGGCTCGTCTCCGGTTGGTACAGCTCAAGATTCTCCACCGGGTGTATGTTACGGGTCCGCGCTTGGTCGCGATGGGATTCTCCGACGACGGACTCTGTAAACGAGGCTGCGGGCTCAGCGCCACCTTTCTTCATATCCTTTGGGAGTGTCGCGAGGTGGCGGACTACTGGCGCCGGGTCCACACGGTTATGGGACAGGTCACCGGGGTTGTGCTGCTGCCGGAGGTGCGTCGCTGTGTCCTGAATGTGTGGGAGCCCAATGACTACAACGCGGCTCAGACTCGGTGGGCGGCCCTAGGGACCATGATTGCCAAGAGGGATATAGCGCAACATTGGGGCGCTCAACGGCCGCCCACCGTGTCTGTATGGAAGGAGAATATGGACTGGTGTATGTTTCGGGAGAAGACAGTGTATGTGGCCCGTGGCAAGCCGGGGGCATGGGGTAGAATTTGGGGTCAATGGAATGCGTATCGCGGAGGCATCTGTACGCCCCCCCTGGTAGACACTGATATCGCCATGTCCCCCTGACCCTTGACGGCTCCTGGCGCTTTTTGTAACAACCACATACGGACGTTCATCTCCCTTGACCCCCTCCCCCCCCCCCTCCGTCCCCGGCCTCCCGGTACTCCTCTCTTTAGCGGATTGCTCAAATGTTCTGACTGGAGTCTCCCGGGGGCAGCCTGAACCGCACTGGTATCCCTCGTAACTCGCCTTTTGTTTTTATTGTTTTTCTTTTTGTTTCTGTTATTGTTGGACTGATGCTTGCTGTTCCTCGAGGACTATCTTGAGCCACTGCGGGGCAGTGCCCTGGGAACGGATTGCAGCTTTGATATGTGTATATTTCCTTATGTACCTAGCGGCCGGCCCGGGTGGTTGTAGGCCCATACTTGTAACCGAATTATTGTTCAATAAAAACTTTTTCCAAAAAAAATAAAAAAAATAAATAGCAAATAACTGTGCACGTAAATAATATGGCCTCACTAAAATCAGTTACTGTGCCAGCCAGTGACCCTTACTGCAGTGCCCATATAAGCACTAGCCACAAAAAAGTACAACTGTTGCACTTAATAAACCTCTGTATGCATCGACATACTGCATACTTTGCCCACTGAAGGACAGAATTACATGTGCTTCCTATTTACAATGGCGCACGCACAAAAGAGAAACTGACACACAACCCAAAAGTACCCCAAAACACTTAATCATAACATCCAATAAACCGTCCCGGGAAACCTCTTATAATCCACATCAATCAGGCGATATCCATTAACCTGCTAGCTAGGCAGAAATGAGATAATCCAGCCTCTTCCCCACTTTGTACTGACGTAGGGGTTCGTCTCCTCTGCCTACAATCAGAGGAGCACCATACTATTGCTGAAAGATTACGATAGTAAATCGAACCTCTCCTCTCCTCTACCAGGCCGATCCCTTAACCCCCTGGTAAAGAGGCCCTCTCTATTCCACTATATGCAGAGAGGCACTTTAGCAAGCTATACCAAAAACTTTAATAATACCTCTGAAAAAACTGCAGACATAAACAGCCTCTCCCTTATCCCTTCTTATTTTTTACTGTCTTTCTCCATATGTCTGTTTTCCACGCAAAATATAATATACGAAAAATGGAGCTAAGTGAGCCCGTGAAAGACGCAAGACGCAGCCCTTTCCTCTGGGCACTCAAAGCACAACAATAGCACACATCTATATATAGCACAGAATAAACACATAAATCAGCTAGCTTCCTAACCGTACTCTCCAGCTCAGAATTCCATGCCGCACAAGCCTCCCCAGTTAAAGAATGTCCTTAGCGAGACCAACCAGACAGGAAAGAAACACTGAGAGTGAGTGTAAAGCACAGAGGACAAGCGCTCCTTTCATAAACCGTCACCATATGGAAGATTATACGGATGTCATTGGCAAAAAACCTGTGCATCAAATTTAGTCTCGGGAATCTACCACTGCAAATTTCACTGTCTTCTAGAGGACCTTTGGCAGCGAACCAAATTTGCTTGCCCTTTTTGTCCTCACATGGATGAATGTATCAAACACATATTATTTTTCTGCCAGTGGTATTCAAATAGTAGAAAAAAGTGGATACTACCACTTTGTCAGAGTATGGGGCTCAGGAATTTTAGGGCTCTCACCAGAGGTTTTAGATCTGACACAACACCCTTGACTGTGTTTGCTTTGTCCAGCTTTTTAATGGGGGTTTGACAGTGGCATAGCTAGGCCGGTTCCAGCCTTTGCCGCCCATTGGCGTCTGTAAGAGGGGGTGCGGGGTGCTGGCAGACAAATCCAGCATTTGCTGCACTGCGCGCCGCAGGTAACTGAGCGGGGGAGGCTGCCGCACCCAAAACTCGTGTCACCTGAGGCGCTCTGCCCTTCCCCGCCCACGCCTTGCTATCAGACAGAGTAGTGTTGGGCTTTGAGATCCATACTGTATTGTCTATTGCCGCTAATAATGTGACTTGTGTAAGTTTTTAGCCTGACCCTCTAATTTATTGATACTTCCTAATTAAGTGCTACTGGATTTAAGTCATTGGCTTTGGCCATACTGCAAAATACTAATTACGAGTCTTCAAGCTGTGTAATGTTCTAATGATTTTACCAAACGTTTACGTTTTTTTAAAATGATTTATTGGTCATAATTTTTTTAATGCTTTTATGTGAACTGTATTTACGCGTGTACTTTTGTGGTAGTACCTGCAGAATAAAGATTATGATGATGATGTCTTGTATATTTCTGAGTTATAGAAAGGTTGAGCGACCTTGCAATAAGTGTTTAATAGAGGATTTTGGAAATGTCATTGGGCAGAGGTCTCCCACACATTTTGTGACCTCAGGTAGATATGTCTCAGGTTCTGTTATAGTAAGGAGCACGTCATCAGCAAAAAGACTCATTTTGTGCTCCTCTGCTCCCTATCGTGTATCCCTTTGATGTTTGGATTGGCCCTTATAAAGGTTGCCAAGGGTGCAATAGTGAGGACAGAAAAAATGGGCGACAGGGAACTGCCCTGTCTCACAAACCTCTTCATAGTTGCTGCCAAGTAGTATTGCTCGAAGTCTGGCACAGCCAATCCCCCATCAGCCCTCGGGCGCATCATAGTTGCTAGTGCCACCCGCCTTCTTCCATTCCCCCACTTGCAGGGCTTTCATCATACTTATTAACGCAGCTTTTTAAATGTGTACAATAATTATTATATAATTTATAAAAGTATGTTAAATTTGTTAAAATATATTTTGTTAGTTGTATTCTTAAAGTTAGAATTGGAAATAGTCCATTTAATCCCTGCAAAGTACAACGCTTTTTCTTCTGTTGCTCGGGTTGTAGTGAGAATAGTAAATTTGGCCCATCCAAAGTACGACAGGCTCGGAGAGCCCATCCGCCATTTGGAAGGCCCACAGTAATCTCCCGGCAGCCTCTTTCCGGCTGAGGAATTACGATGGCAGTTTCCCACTGCCTTTTTGTGCCAGCCTTTCCGGCACAAAAAGAAAGTGGGAAACAGCTCTGGGGGCCCCAGTTTTGTTTTATTACAGTTAAAATGGACTTTGCATTGTAGTTGTATTTTTTTATTATCACTGTTTGCAAGTATTTATTATTTATATTATTGTTTTGTTGTCATTATATTTTTATTGAAATGTTATTTGTATTTGTTTTATTTTTTAACACATATTCTGTGATTTAATTGTAAAACGTATTTTAATGCTAAATGTTAGTTTTATTTGCATATTCTTTACATTTTTGTTATAATATTAATTTTGTTAATATATACTTTTACTCATTTTGTTATTTTTTTATAACTGTTTATCTAATTATTGTATATGTTTGAATGTTATGTTTATTATTTTTTTTAAATGTATTTTAAACTGGCATACCATATTATTTAGGTCTAGCCAAGAGGCTGGGTTAGCAGTATCATCAGACTCCTGGATTAAAAAAAAGTCATAAATAAAAAATACATACTTTGGTTAGACCTGCGACTCGCAAAATGCAATGTACAACAGTGTCTCAGACACTGTTTGCGATTCCCAATGGGGTCACACATTGCATGCCTCATTAATATTCATGAGGCAAGCGCAATTTGAGACCGTATTGGGAATGGCTAGCACTCTGTGACTGCTTTTTAAATAAATCAGATTTAAAAAAGATAAGCAGCTCGTTTTCCTTGAAGGAAAACGGGAAGCATTTCAAATAGAAAAATGAAACTTTTCAGTTTCATTTTTTAAAGGCAGGCAGTGGACCCTGGGACCACTGTCTGATCTTAAAAAAGTTTTTTGCACCGATTCACAAAGTGTACAGGTCCCCTGGGGACCCCTTCCCATTTGCAAATGGCTTACCACATACTTGAAGTAGGTGGTAAACTGTGAGTGTTTTGCAAACGCTAATGCTGTCGCAAAACAATGGTACATACCATTTGGACTTGCTATTAGGAAGGGACGCCCTTGGCACACCCCCTCCTAATTACGAGTCGCAAACGCTATTTTGCGCGTCTGTGCCTTGCAAAATAGCATTGGTACATACCACTGCTGCTTTTTGCCGTCAGAAAAGTTTTGAATACTCTTTTGCGACCACAAAAACCAGTCATACATCTGGGCCTTAGTCCATTCTTTCCACCTGTGATTCACATTTTGCTTCCACCCACCACTATCACCACAGCAAACAGCAAGGTATTGCATTGACTGTATTGCACAGTGAGCTAGGTCAATTTTCCTGATCACATGTACACATCTGCCTAAAAAGAAGTGCACATTTAGTGCTGGTGGGCCAATGCTTTTTATTGTCAATACTGTTTTCCTTAAATTCTTCATTATCCGTGTCTGTTTAAAGTTTAAGTTAGGGTAGCCAACAGTACTTTTCTTTTTACACCAGTAAGAATCATATTCTCATGAGATTTAAAAGCATCCCTTTTATAAATGCACCTGTCTGCCAGGAAAAACTCATACTTTTCTATAAAAATTATATGTGATGGTTAATTTTCTAACTTATTGCAAGCATATGGCAACTACATTCCCCCTCCTTTTTGTCTGCAGCATATCCGTGCAGTAAAAACAACTGAATAATAATTGAACCAGCTATCCAATCCCAGGACTATTGGCTATGTCAGTCCATCTTTGACTGTGTCCAGTGCAATTTGATAGTGAAAACAATGGCCAGGCTTTAAAATCTGACTGACAGCCATAGCATTTCGAATTCAGCGTCTGTCAACCATTCAGCAAAAGTTGGTACCAACAGTTACGAACCAGAACTTAAATTAAAGGCAGTCCATTCTTTAAATAAGTGTACCACAATGGAGAGTACTTCTGCTAACGAAAACAAAAAAGACAATGATCCCAAGAAAAAGAGACAGGGCTGCTTAAAATAGGGTCTATTAAAATATACTGAGCTGACACGTATACACCTGTTTCCTAACATTCTGGATTTTTTTTTTAAAGTCATTGCAAGTATAGCTTCCCTATTATTTGTCCTCAACAGGATGGGAATTCCATTAACTGAGATGTGCATCATTGAGGGCACCATTCGGCAGATTGAAATGTGTGTATCCAAGGCACGCGGCAAATGCTGAAATACAAAAACCTGCATCCTCTTTATGATAATCGTCTGCCAGCTGTGCCTCTGGACCATCACCTATGCCACAAAGTATCATGATGTATGTGGTATCCAGAAAAGGCTTCAAAGCGTGTAGTGAAGATAGAACTTTTTCCGAAAAACAGTTGCTGAGTGCCTTAGCTTGTCTTCAAGTATAATGTACCTCTAATGCTGACAGCTGTTGGAGCCAGATGTAAGCACCCCCACAAATGCTTCTGAGACAAATTAGACATTAGTCATTTATCTTGCCCAGTTTTAGCCAGGTTTGTTTCAGAGGAAATTCCTCGTATTGTCACGTAAGATTTGTGTAAATTGAGAAATGCTTAATTGTAATATACTTTGTATCTGCCAGTTTGATTAGGACCTGGTTGTGCAATTAAGCACCTTTCTGGTGGGGTTAAGGGATACTGTGTGAGACCTACTAGTAATAGTTTAGTTAGCTAAGTACTAGGCAATGACTTAGTGCTCTTGAATGGAAAGCATAGTTGTATTTTTTGCTTGTTCGTGACCTGGTGATGTTCTGGAATGGCAGTGATGTTAATTAATTTGTGCGTGATCAGAGGAGGCAAATGCTAGGCTGTTGAAAGACAAGTGGAAAGAGGTTGGTGTAGAGGGGAGAAAGTACGAGAACTCCATTTTGGAAGAGTTGAACATAAGGGACTTCAGAGCTACCAAATTTGACCTGCAATTAGACAGTTAGAAATGCATGCATGAATCTTTCTACTTGTTGCTGACCTTTATTCTGCCTCTTTGTGCTTGTTTCTCACCATTCTTTTGCTTATTTCTGCTTTCTTTTGCCTGTACCACGGGGTGGTGGGGAGCACCCGTGGTCCCTGCCGGCTCCCCGCTCCTGCGGCTCCCTTTCTTTGTGAGCAATCCTTTCATCTGTTTCCCTGCCTGCATGACAGCGGGCAGGGAAACAGAAAGAGCAGGCAGGGAAACAGATGAAAACTCTGCTTCTAGCTGGTGGGAGCATTTTGACAGCTCCCGCCCACTGGTATCCATAATGTTTGCTTTTGCTTGGTGGGAGCTTTTGCTTTGTTCGCCATAAGTTGGCAGGGTATGCTCAGACGTGAGTCCCTTGCTCACTTTGCCACTGGATTCAAGCAAGCCTGGCTGAAGACGGCTGAAATGCCAGAAACCGGTCCTAGGAAGCTTGTTTCTGGTCCAGGGAAGACATGGCTTGGCAGTTCGGGCTGGAATGTTCCCATGAGGCACAGGGTCAGACTGATTTGCATATGGCCATGTCTGAACTGGGGTGGCAGAGTGGGCTAAAGAACGGTGATGGATTAAACCCAGATCAGTTGACTGGGGGTGAGTGCTTGCAATGTTCAACACTCCGACCATCATTTCCTTTGGTTTTTGCTTTGTTCGCCATAAGTTGGCAGGGTATGCTCAGACGTGAGTCCCTTGCTCACTTTGCCACTGGATTCAAGCAAGCCTGGCTGAAGACGGCTGAAATGCCAGAAACCGGTCCTAGGAAGCTTGTTTCTGGTCCAGGGAAAACATGGCTTGGCAGTTCGGGCTGGACTGTTCCCATGAGGCACAGGGTCAGACTGATTTGCATATGGCCATGTCTGAACTGGGGTGGCAGAGTGTGCTAAAGAACGGTGATGGATTAAACCCAGATCAGTTGACTGGGGGTGAGTGCTTGCAGTGTTCAACACTCCGTCCATCATTTCCTTTGGTTTTAGATTTGAGCTCCCGCCAAGCTAAAGCAAACAGCTATGTCCTGAGGATGGGCACCCCAGGACATAGCAGGATCTGGCCCTCTGGGGGTGACGGGCCCCAGGGCCATGTATGGCTAAGCGGGGGGTCGCACTTGCAAGGGCCTCCCGGGGGAGGTGCTGGTCCCCAAAGCTGAGAACGGCCGGGGAAGCATTTAATTTGAAGCAAGTGGAATGTTTTTTTCCTTGGAGTGGGTCCCTATACACCCCCTCCATTTGTTTAAATAATCTTGTGGAGCTGGCACACCCGGGGGCTACAATTAAAATAAGCGCAGGAGCCCACCATCGTTTTTTGTACATTTTTTGCCGCAAATTGTGTGCATTCGCAGCAAATTATTATTACTGTTTTTAATGCTTTAATGCCATTGTAGGGACAATGGGCACCTCAAGACTAAGGCTTGAGGGTCAGGGAATTCCTATCCTGACCCCTTTTCTTTTTTTTACCGTTTTTGTGGGACTTGGCTGAAGCCAAGTCCCAAGATGGCTGCCAACACTTCCTAGTTGAAGTTTCGGCAGGCAATCAGAGCTCTGCATTTCCCTGCACAAGCTTGTTATTATTTGCGAAGTTGGCGCGGCCACTGATATCCTTATTCCCTACCCCCCCCCAATATCTAAACAACTACTGAATGGATTTACACCAGATAACTGAAAGCGAACCAAAATATAACTTCCTACCAAATTTTGTATAATTCCATTCAGCGGGTCTGTAGTCATGTTCAAAGCTCCATTGGTATTTAACATGGGAAACACACTTTTTTACCCTTCTCCCCCCCCCCTTTTTCTCATCCTCTACATGATGGCTCACCCACAAACTTTCCATGAGCAACAAGAATCATCGGCACACATTTTTCCGAATATTTTGTGAAGGTTTGTCACACGATGCCAAAGATATAGGGAAGTAAAAAAAAGCTTTTCCTATGGAAACTAGGTCCTAACTATAACTACCTACTGGCGCCTGATTATTCTGTGTGTGTGTATGTATATATATATATATATGTGCACACACACAGAACAATCCTCCATCGATGGGGGCCCCTAACTCAGCAGGGGGGCCACAGCGCATCCAGTTAAGTAGATGGCGGCTCCCCCTATCCCTATATGTTCCAATTGTTACAAAAGAATAGGGTGAGATACTGTAAAGAACACCACGGATAGATCTAAAAGCAGTATTGCAACTTGTTTCCCTTGTTCATCTGCCAGCTTGATAGTGTGTGATAGTGTCTGAGACTTCCACCAGAGTCGATTCTATGCTACGACCAGGGCAAAAACCGGGTTGAGATGGATGCAGCAGCTGGTGAGATTCTAAATACTCAAACAGTTGACCAATAATTAGTTTCTCCAAAATATTAGAGAACACAGGCAGCAAGGAAATATGTCTATTGTTAGCAAAAAATAGATCCATCAGCTGATAGCTTTTTCAAGAGGGGGATTTAATCGGCTTGTTTCCAACACCCCAGGACTGTGGCTTGGAGTATGGAATTGTTTAAAAGGAGATTAATGTCTGCATGATTTGACCCCAAAATATGAGGGGGCATGGGTCATCAGGTGAGCATGATTTACACGTTTTTTGGGCTTTATCTGATTTGTCAAGCGAGATGCAAGCAAATGATACCAAAAAGCAAGATCCGGTTGTGAGGTGGAACTAGGGTAATCTATCAACTAGCTCATGTCCAAGGAGTTATCAGGTCCGGAAAGTTTAAGAGCATCCACAATACCATTAATTTTATTGTCAAAGAAATTTCAAAGCTGTTTGCATAGTTTAGGAGAAGCTTCAAGAGGCTGTATCAAAGCACTTGGATGAGAAAACTTTTAAACAGCCTTGAAAATCTCTCTCGGTTTGTTATCAGATTCAATAATTTGGTTGACGAAGTAATCTGCTTGAGCCCTCTTAATTTCTTGATGGAAGGTATTCCTCTCTTTTTTATAGAGTTCTTTATCTGAGGGCAGATAGTGCTTTCTCCAAGCCCATTGTCATTTGTTGCACTGTTGCCACAGTTTCCCCGAGCTCCTCTTTAAACCAAGGAGCAGACGGGCATCTGTTTTTAGAAAGACCAGACCTCTCCTTGATTGCAGCGATCGCGTCAGTCATTTGCCCCAACCGAATGTTGGCTGCCTGAGAATCCACCTCAAGGTCTGCACTCAGAAACAGTGTACTGTTCATGAGGTTGGATGTCATCTCTGAGGTTTGGGCTTTTACCAGAGGCGTAGTGCTTGTGGCGCCCGGGGCTATCCCTCAGATTGCCGCCCCTGGGGGGGGGGGGGGGGGGGGGGGGGGGGTTGGTGGCGTTGGGAAAAAAGGACGGTGAGCACTTGATAGAGGTACGAGAGACACGTTGTATCGCAGCTAATAGTTACCTATATCATGCAAGTTACATGTACCTACATGACACGGTCCAAGGCTACACAGTTGAACACATCGGTGACCAGCAGTACAAAGGAGAACACACAGACTGCATGATCTATCTGGATGTGACATCCATCAGAGAGCTGCGTGAACGAATACCTGGTAATCCCCTCAGCACAATGCAAACATGCACATACATGACACTGTTCGGGGCGTCCATCATCTACAGCTGACATTAAATGACCAAATACCATGGTCCCCCCAGTTAACTGGCTTCATTTTAGCTTCTGTATCTATTAGTTAATAGAAAGCTTTTCAATTGCAGGAAAGAAAACAACGAGTAAATGCAATCTATCTATCTATCTATCTATCTATCTATCTATCTATCTATCTATCTATCTATCTATCTATCTATCTATCTATCTATCTATCTATCTAACTAACTATCGATCTATCTATGGGCAAAGTGTAATCTATTATTTGTCAGCAATGTTCTGGATGGGAGGGGAAGTGATTTACAAGAAGCAAAGCCTCAAGTGTGTCATGAGGACTATTCCCTAACTCAAAATTGGTAGTACATAACACGTTACCCTTTGCATACTTTATGTATGGCTTGTTTAGTAGTTATAAACAAATACATTTATATATGATAAAAATTTAAGAGGAGATAGTGGATTAAATCACAGTATACAGTGAGATGCAGGCACGCTGAATAGGCCTTGTGAGCATCAGAAGAGATAGTATACTCTAAAGACATAGTAGCAAATAATCTCTGAGAAAAAAGTGTTTTTTTCACATTAGATGGGTTGCTTTATGGCAATAACATAAAATCTGACATTTGTTCTGTGGTATAAAATGGGAGTGGGGGGAGTGCATACATGTATTAGTATACATTCTCCCCAGTAGCATATTTAATTTAGCCACATTAATTTTCACTGTCATAGCATAGATCTATATATTGTTCCACTAACATAGATGCCCATAGATATATACCTAAATACCCATTCTCTTTACTTATACACATACATATGTACACATCACAAGCGCAAATGCACATCAATATACTGCTATTGATTGGTATTTATATGAAATCTGTTGCCTATTGTGAATACGCACTTAGGCAACCGTTCTCTTCTGCTCCAGAGCCCAAACTAGTTCTCCTTCAGACTCAACACAAAATGGCTTCAGTTTCTGCTAAATTATATAAATAAGCATTTGCAATGCAATAGGTCTTGCATTTACACGAGTTTAAGCTATTGGCATTGTAAATGACAATGCCTATTATTTCTGTTTTAAAAACTAAAACACAAATAAAAGGCTTTGTTATTTGCAATGTCAAGAGCTCAAACTCGCGTAAATGCGAGACCAATTGCATTGCAAATGCTTGTTTTATAGGACTTGTCTTTGAACTGTCTGCCACTCACTAAAGATCCTTTCCTACCCTCTGAAAACCGTTTAGCTCTTACCTCACTCAGCCTCCTGTACTCCACAGTAGTGGCAGCCAGGGTCTCTATGGTAGGGATTGGTTCACTTCTGCTGCAGCAGCTATTCGGCCAGCACTGCCCTGCCCCAGACTAGACTCCTCACGAGAGCGAGTAGTGGTGAAGCGCCAAATGCGCCAAAAGCGGCCAAAATGATGCCCAGGGCCGTCATTGGTAGCGCTCGCGCGCTACAAGAATGACAGCCCTGGGACGGACCCACAAGCAACCACAAACGCTGTACGTCGCAACGGCAAATATCACAGACATAAATTTAAACTTCAAAGCCTGTACGATCCACAATACAGACCCTTGCACGCCTCCGTTTGTTTGCCTGCACACATGTACACCGGCCTATGAAGGGGAGGGCTCGTCGGCTGGATCCCTGAGCTCCATTGGACTTTCCTCTCTGACCTCGGTGGCAGCGCGTGCACCACACCACCACCACCACCACGCTAGGTGGTGGTGCGTGCGCTGCAGGCAACAGTTGCAAGCAGGTGCGACCGTGCTCTTGCACTTCAAATGGGGCCGTTGCGGTGGCCTTCATAATTTATTTGGGGACACTGACACTACTGTAATATCTGACAGTAGTGTCAGTGAGTGTCCCCAAATAAATTATAAAGGCCGTCGCAACAGGCCACCAGTGCCGCGCGGCCGCCGCCCCTAAATAGTGCCCCCTGGGGCGGACCGCCCCCCCCCAGCTACTCCACTGCCTTGCCATGAGCGCAGCATCGTCCACAAAGAGGAGTGTTGGAAGGGGGCGTGTGCCGATGTAGGGAACATCTCTGGTTCTTACCACAAGGGCGCTGCTTCTACACTGTTGATATATAGGGAAAGGAGAAAGGGGTGAGAATGCACCCTTGCCACACACATATTTAATCTTAAATGGCTTTGTGTGCCCTCCCTCTCTGCCGTAGCACACACAAGCACACTCCTCCGAGAACAGCTGTCTGATGAAGGTAATAATAGCATCATCTATACCCATCTAAGATATGAGAGCCCAAAGCTTGGGGTGCAAACCACAATCAAAAGCAGCCCTTAGATCCAAGAACGCCAGCAGGAACATAGAACCATTCTTGGCAATGGCATATTTGCCTAATAACATACTCCGGTTTAGGCATTGATCGATAGTTCCCTAGCCCCTTTTTAAACCCATGCTGGGTGTCTACTAAAATGTTGTTGGCCTCAGTCCAGTCCTCAAGGCTGTGTAACAGAACACGACCCATTACATTGGCGGTGGAATCAAGTTGTGATATGGGTCTGTAGTTCTTTGGGTGTGACTTATTTCCCTTTTTTGGTCGAGCCTGAGCAGTGCATGCGCTGCTCTGCTCTGCGGCATGCTGTATTGGAGCATGGAATAGAAGCACCAACCACTCTCTCCCCATATTTGTCATTGGCTTGTGTCATTGTCCTTCGTAAATACTGGCTTCTGATTCGTTAACAGGTTTGTTAGTCCCTCCTTAGTACCGCCTTGCCTTCATTCGTAACCTCCCATGAGGACTGGCCCTTTTACTTCGGTTGTTACATTGTATGTCTTTTTTAGTCTTTAAGCACTGTTTTCTTTAATGAGTTTCTCCTACTGCAGGCACTACATGCTTTCCTGCTACATTCAGCGCGCCATTTTGAATAGGTCTCACAATTACAAGAGTTTGAGCTATTGGCATTGTAAATGATAATGCCTTTTATTTATGTGTTAATTATCAAAACAGTTAAAGAAAAGACATTGTCATTTACAATGCCAATAGCTTAAACTCTCGCAAATGAGAGACCAATTGCATTGCAAATGCTTGTTATAAATTGGAACAATGATGGATTTGTTCCATGTCACCAGTGGACCCTCCCATGCGATGGCGTTAAACACGTCCACAAGCAAAGGAACCCATAAAACCTTACAGTCCATGAAAACATCAGCTGGTACCCAGTCAGAGCCGGGAGTCTTACCACTGCTACATTAGCCCAGGGCCCTCTGTACTTCTGCTAAATCAAATAGCAAAGGCATGTATGTCTTCGTCATTGGTATCACCGACTTCGGTCGTCTCATCAGAACTTGAATATATCACTGAAAAATGTTCTATCCACCTTGATTCCAGTGTATGTACATCTGTGGATGGGGCAGTAAGGTCCATAAAATAGTGATCCGGATAAAAAGGGCATTAAACAGCTGAAATTAGATCATAAATTAACAAGCATTTGCAATGCAATAGGTCTCGCATTATAAAAGTTTGAGCTGTTGGCATTGCTAATAATAATGCCACACTAGAAACTCCAAGATTCAGTAATGTGAGACCTATTGCATTGCAATTGTTTTTTTTTTGTTGTTTTATTTTTATATAGCACAAACTTGAGTGAAAGGTGTGCATTTATGTTGCATTGAGTACAATGTAATTATGTGGCACAGATTGGAATTGTGTGGAGAGTATTTCTGTTGCATTAAGTAGAGAGTAATTACGTGGCGTGCAATTATGTAGTACTGAGTGGTATGTGGAGTGTATTTATGTTGTACTGAATACAGGGTAATTATGTGATGTGTAATTATGTGGTACTGAGTGGTATTATGTTGAGTGTAGTTATGTACTCTACTCAATGCAACATAAATACACACCTTTCACTCAAGTTTGTGCTATATAAAAATAAAACAACAACAAAAAAAACAATTGGCCCTGAGTTTGTCCTGAATCCGATGCTGCTGGTGTCCGTCTGGTTAAGCCACCACACGGGTCATCGCTCCCATCGTAGCTGTAAATCACCAATAGAATAGTTAGGGGGTTGAGGGGTTATGCGGACTAGCACATAGTAGCACCATATCCACTTTACAACAGCAGGCACTGCCCTACTCCCATACCGGCCGCTGGTAGTGGTGCTACTATGATGAGTAACAATGGCAGGTGATTGCCCAGTGTACAGCAGAGTAAAGATGGCCTGCGCGGATGAAGATATGGCGAGTGTTATTCCCAGCCTACAGTGCAGAATACAGAGGCTGGGCGTGGGGGCTGCAGCCGGGAGTGATGCAATGAGCAGTTACCCATGCAGAGTGGAGCAGAATCCCTACCAACCCGCCTCTCCTGTGTTTCTGGCTCTAATGCTGGTATTTGTTGTTTCACCCCCACTTCTAATCCGTGCAGTTCCTCACGTTCAGACTTCATACCAGATGTATCTGTGTGTGTGGTTTTCTTGTGTGTGTGACGTCCCTTGTGTGTCCTTGATAATAAAGGTAAAGTGAACCAGCTGCAATACTTCACTGGGATTCCCCTGGCTGTGACCCAAATATGCTTGCAATACAAGGGTTCTTTAGTTTCAGGTTGGGAGGGGCAGTGCTGTACATGTTTTGCATCGCTGCGGAGTGGCGGTGTGTGTATCGTGGGATATATTTTCAGCCAAGCCTCACTTGTTAGTCAGCAGTACCGTTCATAGTGTCATTTTGAGCAAATGTTTGCATTGTTGTCGAAAGTTAAGCGTGCAAGCTGTGTGCATCTGTGAGTGCACACAGCGAGTCCCTCCGGTGCGAGGGCCGTGATCTGTGCATTCTGTTCAACATCCTGTGATTCTGGGCAAATCACTTAATCTCCCTGCGTCTACCAAATAATGAATGTGTCCTTGTGTAACGTAACTGGGGCTCGTGTAAAGAGCTCCAACACCTTCGGGTCGAGTTCACGCTATATAAATCTGCACACCCAAAAAATAGATTGAGTTACCTGCGCACTGGCCGTGTTCTCTTGGGTCTTTATTTGCATTCGCTCCTGTGGTAGTTTACAACCCTCATAAATGCAGTGAGTGTTCTTTGTCTAGATGGCTGGGATAAAACGTACGCAGTTCGGCCAACTCCCGTAACACTGTAAAGACATGCTGCCCAATATTCTTTCTCCACAACAGTCTGCCGTGAATAGGAGGGCTTGTTTACTTTAATGTATGGCTGGCTGACTGCCTTGTCATCACATAGCGGCTAGCCACATCGCCCAGGAGAGTGTATGAGGTCATAACTGACACGTTTTCAGGGTGAATATGTGTGATATTTCTAGGTTTACAGTGTGCTGTTGGGTGGCATTGGCCTGCCTCCCGCGTGACGCTTTAAGTGACAATTTCTGCAAGCGATTCAAGAAGAAAACGGGTGTAATGCCAACATTTTCAGAGTCTTTTTTTTTTCGCTTTGCCCGGTAGGCATTATGTAGATGCTATCCATAAAATGATGGCTGGGAAGTCCATCAGTTATTACTGCACGTCATACTATCTGCAGTGGACTACCAGCTGTTCCCTGTACAATGCTAAAAGAAAGGCACAGCGTAGAGTGAAAAGGGCTCATCATACAAACTCTCAGATGTACTTTTTCAGTGTAAGAGTCTGCGTCCAACGGAGATTGCTTTCACTTTGTTTCCCGTCACCCCGTGGCATATTGGAACAAGCGCGCACTGAAGCTGACGAGGAGGGAGTGGGAGGGGGAGTGGGGGCGGGCACAGTGGTGCGGCCGCAGTTGTAAAAGGCAGGGAGAGGGTGAGATTGAGAAAGGGAAAGATAGGGATCAAAGGAAACAAGGACGAACAGGAAGGAGAAACAAAATAGATAGAAACCACACGAGGCAGCGCTTTAACACCTAGCTAGACAATAACAAGCAAGAAGGGGGTGGCAAATGGTGTGCACTTTGTCTCAGTGGCCGCGCGGCTCACTGAGGACATCAAAGCGGCCGTGAGTGAAAGTGATCACGCAGTGCTTTTCAGGCTGCCAAATGGTGCGCGCGCCCGGCGCACATGCACTGTATTTGGAGGCCTGAAAAGCACTGTTTGCACTTCCAGATCCCCCTTTTACAAAAGCTCTCGCGAGAGCAGCGCTAAAGCGCTGGCTCAGGTGAGACCTAAAAACTGCTTTGAACAGGGGCCCTCAAAATAAGTTTGGCCCAGGGCCCCCAAAATCCTTAAAATGTCTCTGTGTTGAAGAGCATGGGAGCATAGAGAAGGCTTGTTTCTGTCTTTTCTTTGCGTCCTTTATGCATGTGTATCCTTGCCAGATTAATGCTGTATGTGGTGTGGAGGCGGCTGGAAGCAAAGAGTTTGTCTATAAAGAATTATGGGTGTTTATAGCATTGTTTTATTACCTCTGTGCTACAAAGAGGCCGAGTGTCATGTATGACAAGTACAACCAAACCTGGCATTTTGCCTCTGGCGTTATAGTTTCTCTTTTCGCATTATATTAGCTTAAAAGTCCCAGCATGCACGGTGCCGTTGTTAAAACATTCAGAATTGCCTATTTATGTCGTGCTGCACCTTGGGCCGCCTCGAGTTTGGAAAACTCCATGGTCCTCATTTTATCAGTATCGGGTAATTAAACGCCGAGCTGGCCACTTGGAGACAGGACTCAGGTAACGATTCCTGCAATAAGGGCAACAGCCTACTGGACTGAATATTATTGGGCGTGCGACCTCAAGTTATAAACAGATTTCTAAAGGGGGGGCGCTTTCATGCAATCTGTAGTAGTCCGGATATGTTTTCCCTACACGTGGCCTCGAGCCGGACCGGCCGTGTTGGTCAAAAAGGACCTCTAATTAAATTAAGGAAAGCCAATACAGACAGCAATAAATGGAAAAACCCTGCGATACGTTATTTCCCCCTTTTACCGTGCCTCCTCGTCCTTGAGCAAGGTGCCAGTTAAAGCCGAATAAGAAGTCCTCATTCTAACATAAGAGGATGGGTGATGGAGCATTTTGAGGACATGGAGGATGGCTCAGTCTGCTTTCTGCGACGGTGCGCTCGCACTTCAAATGGGGCCGCGAGCGCGCGCCGCGGCACTGGCGGCCCGTTGCGGCGGCCTTTATAATCTATTTGGGGAGACTGACACTACTGTAATATCTGACAGTAGTGTCAGTGAGTGTCCCCAAATAAATTATAAAGGCCGCCGCAACGGGCCACCTTTTACCCAATTTTGATAGGGTATAGATGGCGTAGGGGCATATTATCAACGAGGCGATAAAAAATGATCGCCGCTTTTGCGTCCGTTTTTGGATGAAAAGCGGCGATAATTTTAACGTCCTATTAGCATGGACACGCTAACGCGTGAATCCATGCTTCTTCGCCCTTTCCCTTAACGCCCAGCTTTGCATCTCTAATGAGATGCAAAGTGGGTGTTCCTCACAAGAATAACGGGAGAAATGTCGACATTTCTCCTATTATCAAGCCTCACGCTAAGAAGCATAGCGACAAGAAAAGTAGCGATAACCTCTGTTTTTTTTTTTTTTTTTTGAGATTTAAACAAACTTTATTGGTTTCCTCAAGATTACAACTTCCGTCATCATCAGTACACTGCATAACATAACAATATCGACAGATGCTTCAAAGAGGCTCTGACATAGGAAGCCGTGAGACAGATATCTACAGATTACCAATGGACCAATCTAACACGTGGCACCTGGAAGAATTCCGGTTGTTGCGTCATCCACAATCCTGTTATTTGGTCTTCAGCAATCTTGCCTCACACCTCTCAGCCAGCAGTTCCTTAGTTAGTCCACCTCTGTGGAGGCGAGGAACCTCACCGTACTAATATCTAAGAGCAACAATGTGTGAGTGCAACACCTTGGAGCGTCCATTATCTTCAATATTTTACAATCGATGTCTCGGTGAATTTGCTTTATCCAAACTAATCTTAAAAACAATTCCCCCCTCCCACCTCCCAGCCGCTTCCCCCAACCCAACTGCCCCCCCCTATCCCTCCCTATCCCCCCCCCCCTCTGCCGGGTCACTGCAACTCAAGGTTCGCTTATCTAAGTACTCACATGGGGTCACCTGCGATCTCCCTCTCTTGACCTGGGGTCTCCCCCACTCCGACGGACATTCCAGCTGTACTGGATGTAGTGACCTGGGAGGCCTGACCCGCTATTTCCTGTATCATTACCCCCCATGCTAGTAGCACCTCAGGCAACTTGGGGTCTCTCCTGGTGCTCCGTATGTGCCCCTCCTCGGCTAGGGCCCATTCCCGTAAATCTGACCTCCACTTTGCCAATATAGTTCCTTGCTGCATCAACCAGTGGATTGCTATACACCTTTTGGCTATCACTAGCCCCAGGACCAGAAACCGCCTGCTTATCTTGTGTTTCGGGTCTCGCGGAATCAAGCCCAGCAGACATACACGGGGATCCAATGCAATCGTCCAACCGGTTATCCGGGTCAGTTCTTCAATTACCGCCCCCCAGTACGTCTGAATCGTTGGGCACGTCCATACCATATGCAGAAAATCTGCTGGATCACAGCAACACCTTGGACAGTGGGGGTCTCTGGAGCCATCAATGGCGTGCAACCTTCTAGGGGATAGGTATGTCATGTGGATTATGTTGTACTGGATTTGCTTAAAGCGATTGCTCACTGCCACCTTCCGCACACCTTCGTGGATTCGCACCCAGTCTCGCGATGCAAGCTCCTGCGGGCACACCTGCTGCCATTTTGCTTCTATTTTTAGGGGGCCGGTTTTTTTATCATCCCTTAACGCCTTATAGAGGTGAGTAACACATTTTCGCCCTCCCGCCATGGCTATCATAGTGACCAAAGTCTGAGTGTGCCCCGGGGCCTCCGGAAACGTAGGCCACAATTGTCGTGCTGTTGCTGCTATTTTGGCATAATGCAGAAACTGCCCTGCTCCCAACTCAAAGGCGATCATTGCCACCTGATACATAATAAATTTATCGTCTGGGTACAGGTCGGCCAACATCAGGCAGCCCCCTGACTTCCACGCCTCCGTTGACATTACGTGTTCAATCTGCGCGAAGGGCGGCATCTGCCAGAGATCCGCCTCCGGGGCAAAAGGTCTATCTTGAATAATTTTACGTACCACTCGGTTCCAAATTGCAGCCCCAAGCTGCACCAGAGGCGGGTCCAGTCCCCCAGCCCGCCACAGCAAAGCCCCGAGCTGTCGGTCCGCGTCCAACCAGGCTATGGCATGTTGCAATTGCGATGCAAAATAGTAAAGCTCTAGATCCGGAATCTCCAAACCCCCTCTACCCCAGCTACGTTTCAGGACTTCCAAACTAACCCTGCATCGCTTCCTATTCCATAGCAGTTGGACCAGGAGCGAGTCGAGTTCCCGAAAAACCCGGTGTGGAATCTCGAAAAAAGACTCTTGCATGGTATAGAGGCATCGGGGCAGGACGACCATCTTTATGAGTGCAATCTTTCCCATCAGGGAAAGGTTAAGAGTGTTCCAAAAGGTAATACTACCCTGTAACCCCCGGACGATCCTCCCCATATTACGCTGATAGAACCCTTCCTCGAACCTATCAAGCCATATCCCTAATTATCGGATCGTGTCCTCCGCCCAAGGAAGTTCCAGCTCTGGTCGCTGGTCCGCCTCCCAGTCGATCTTAGATTCAATCGAGTAGAGCTGTGACTTTGCTCTGTTAATATAGAGTCCGGAGGCGTCAGCGAATTTGGCCAGCGCTGTTAACAATATCGACAGTGATTGGGTCGGTCGACTCAGGTATATTAACGCATCGTCGGCGTACAGGGACACCACATGCTCCGTGTTCCCCACCCGTATGCCCTGTCCCTCGAGTATCCTGCGCAAGTGGCACGCCAACGGCTCCATTGCCAGGGCAAACAGCAATGGGGAAAGCAGGCAGCCCTGCCGCGTTCCCCTCTCAATTGTAAATGCCTCCGACACGTATCGACCCGTGCCATCGGCCGAGCATACAATAACTTGATCCAATTAACAAATCCTGCCCCCAAGCCCATCTTAAGCAGAACCTGCCAGAGATAAATCCATCCGATTGAATCAAACGCCTGTTCGATATCAAGGAGCACTAAAGTGTTCTGCTGGGCTCGTCCCTCCACAGATTACATAATGTGCGCCAGGCGTCGAATATTCGTCAGAGTATTTCTACCCGGTATAAAGCCGGACTGATCATCATGGATCAGCCGCCGAAGATAAGGGAGGAGCCTGGACGCCAACACCTGACTGATAATTTTAAGATCCACATTCAGCATGGAAATGGGCCTGTAAGAGCCGGGAAGGAGGGGGTCCTTCCCAGGTTTGGGGATCATTACAATCAGTGCTTCCCGCATGGAGTCCGGGAGCACACCGTGTGTCCCGGCCTCCAACGTGGTTTCTAGTAATTTGGGGACCAGCAGTGCACCAAACTCTTTATAAAGCTCGGCGGGCATGCCGTCCATTCCCGGGGATTTAGCAGTATTTAGGTGGGCGATAGCTGCCCGTATTTCTTCTTCCCTGAGGGGGCCTCCCAGTGCGTCCCGGTCTTCTACGGCTATGCTGGGCAGGTCCATCCCAACCAAATAGGCCTCCACCGCCTCAGGGGCCGAGGGAGACCGCGTCTCGGAGTATACTTTACGTAGGTGCGCCACGAATACGCTATTTATTTCATGTTGGACATACACCATCTGTCCCAAATCGTTTTTAAGGGCCAATCGGGCGTGGCTGAGTCTCCGTCCGAATCAGGCGCGCCAACAACCGCCCTCCCTTATCTCCTTCCTTGTACCAACGACGCCTACTCTCCGTTCGAACATATTTGCCTAACGAGTCCCATAGGTCTCCTATCCGCCGCCGCACTTCGTCCCTTTCAGCCGACCTCTCCTTATGCATGGAGAGTTCCGTTTCCAACTCCTCCAACCGTACCTCCTGCCGCCTCAAGTCACGCTCCAACACTTTTTTGACCCCTACCTCCGTGGACCGACATATCCCCTGAACCACCACTTTCATTGCGTCCCATTCAGTCGATCTGGTGCTGGCGGCGCCCCAGTTGATCTCCATATATTCATTTAACCCCGTCAAAATAGCATCTTTATAAATCGGGTCGCCCAAGGCTTCAGTATTGAGCCTCCAAAGTGGTATCTTCGATCTCGGTCGGGCCAGCGAGTAGGTGATCAGGAGCGGGGAATGGTCCGACAAATATTGGGCTAGATATTGCGTCTCCGTTACCCGGTAGATCGCCGTCTGTTGAATGAAGAAGTAGTCCAGTCTGCTAAAGGTGTTGGCAGCAGGTGTGTGGCACGAGTACACTCTGCGACTAGGGTTGTGGTGGCGCCACACATCCAGTAGGCCATAATTAAGTAGCATGCAGCTCATAGCCTCTCTGACATGGGGCTTGGCATCCGGCTTGGGGGGTAATCTGTCGAGCTCCCCATCTAGGGCACAATTGAAGTCCCCAGCCACCACCAATTCCGTATCCGGGTCCAGATCCAGCACTCCCAATGCACGGCTTAGAAACCCCCCGTCGTCGCTATTCGGGGCGTAAACATTCACCAGGCAGATATTGCATCCATCAAGGCTCCCCTTCACCGCCACGAATCTACCCTTTGGATCCTGTTTAACATGTAGAGCCTGGAAGGGGACTCCCGGTGCCACCCATAATAGCGCACCCCGGGCAAACCCCGAGTAGGATGTGGCTAAGAGCTGACCCCTCCACCTGCGTTGGACAAATTTAAGACAGTCTCCCCATAAGTGGGTTTCCTGGAGTAGAGCTACACTGACCCCATATCGCCTTAGGTATGATGCTACCCGGATCCGTTTCACCCTGTTATTGAGCCCCCGCACGTTCCACGTAATTAATTTGTAACTCTGAGTACCCCCTGTCATAAGTGAACATTTGTCGGCATCCTAGCTCCCCGCCTGTGGTGCGTGGACCCCCCATCAATGCCATACCTCGCCCCCGCCCGAGACCCAAGACTTTGATCCCCTATGTGCCAACATGAACCTGACCCGGCAGCAACCCCAACAAACTCCCAACTGTAAATCCCAACTCCCCCCACCCACAGGCAGTAGCCCGTCATTCTCACAACCGAACCCGGTCTGAGGACTCAGAACCCCGCCCCAAAGCTCCTCCCACCCCTCAAGATATCCCTCTCAGTTTAACAGAACAAAAGCAGTTACAACTTCACTTGGTCAACCAAACCCTCTTGACCTTCACACCCTCCAATAACTCTGTGAATCAGCCGACTGCCTGGCACCGTGCAACCCCGCCCGACCAAGGCCTAGCCAGGTCACCTCGGCACTCCACAGCCGGCACACCTAACCAGCGTGTTGGCGGAATACAGTACCTCCCTCCAGCTAATCTCAACACCCCCCCCTCCCACTAGTTCAGAGGGCTCAATCTTCGTGCTTCAACGCCTCCCAGGAAAGCCCAGTGCCCGGCGGGCCAAACCCAGTACTCACAGTGTCCATGGTGATCTATCTCAGAGTCACAGCGTCAGGGCTCTCCCTCACTTGGGTTCAGAGCCGACCATGTCCGGGCCGGTGGCATCCTCCAGGTCCGTCTGTGTTTCCTGAACCAGACAGAGTGGGGAGAACTGGTTCTGCGTCTGAATGCCCACTCCCTCCATGAGGAGCGTGCCATCCGGTCCCACCACAATACGCCCCTCATCAGCACGATCGTGGTCGCGCCTCTGTCGTCCGTCCCCGCGACGTTGCCTGCTCCGCTGTCGATTACTCCGACGTCCCTGCTCCTGCCATCCCTGATTTTGGTCCGGACTGGCCAGACCCAGCGAATCCATCCAGTCGGCAGCTTCCGTCGGAGTACCAAAGAAGTGGACTTTGTCAGCGTGTTGTACTCGGAGCCTGGCTGGGAACATCAGGCTGTATTTAATATTATGGCTACGCATCCGTCGTTTGACACTCATGAAATCGGTCCTTAAGTCCTGCACTTTTTTAGTGTAACCGGGATAGATGTGAATGTCATGGCCTTCGAATCGAGGAGGGCCTTTAGCCCGAATATACTGGAAAATCATGTCTCGGTCCCTAAAGTTGAACAGCCGGGCGATCAGGGTTCTAGGCGGGGATCCCGGTTTTGGGGGCGGCCCCAGCGACCCATGCGCCCTTTCCACCGCAAACATTTTGGATAGTCTCAGCTGGGGGAACGCTCTACCAATCCAGTCCTCCAGAAAGAGGTCCGCCGCCGGTCCCTCCGCCTTCTCAGGAAATCCCAAAAAACGGAGATTGTTTCGCCGCCAGCGCCCTTTGGCATTGTCCGCCCTGTCCTCCAGCCGGGCAGTTTGGTCCCGGAGGGCCGCCACCGTCTCCCGCAGCTGCCTGACTTCCGACTGCAGCGTATTCAGATCTCCCTCTGTAGTGGTAACCCTGTCTGCCACCTTCCTGAGATCCAGGCATAGGCGATAACCTCTGTTATCGCTACACTCCTTACGCCTGCTTTGAAATTGACCTAAACATGATATCCTATGGAAGGTGGATATCATGGCTAAGTATGTGTAGCCCTATCAGCAAGATATCGCCAAAAGTTGTGCGATTATCGCTGCATATCCAGCAATAATCGCACAGTTGGCAGCTTGCGCTCTGAATTTTATCGCTTTGGAGATAAGCGTTGCTGATAGCACGCTATCTCCGTGATAAAATTCAGAGTTGGCCGGCGATAATTATCCTCGCGCTAAGTGCGCTTAGCGATAATTATCGCCGGCCCTTGCTGATATGCCCCGTGGTCCTTCTTCCTAAAGATCCTGCTCCCACTTCCAGGTGAAATATACCATTGCATGATTTGACCAGTCATTCCTTCTGACATCAGACACATCAGTCTTACAATCTGCAAATATTTGGTCAAGAATGTGACCTGTGGAATGGGTGGGTTAATCAACAAATTGCTTCAAATTCCAAGCAGTCCTGTTGTCAAGAAGAAGACGCTTATGTTGGTCGGCAGCATTATCATGATGGAGAGTATTTTAGGAGGTACCTAGATTGACAGTCATCCAAAGATGACAGGAACTCCCTGGCTTAAGTGTTGGGGGGAGGGGGGACAGTAAACTCGGACTCCAGCTAGGGATTTTTTTAGCTGATGGTGTGCGGCTCAAGCTGAGCGAATCTGACCCCTAGAGTTCAGCTAGTTCAAAGGTGGTGCACTTAAAAGTTTGCCCAACAATAATAGCTACACCGCCTCTTTTGTCTAATCTATCATGGTGAAAAATTGGTGACCCTTCAGGAATTGCCAATGCGATGTCTGGTGTTGAACTGTCAGACATCTAGTTTCAGTAAGAAAGAGGATGGCCAGCTGTCCCTCCCTGAGTTGGTCCTAAACATGTAATGCATTCTTATGGAGGGAACGAACATTAACTAGCGCTGTCTGGACCTCTCAAACATTGCCAGACTTCATTGTGGGTCTGAAAGGCACATATGCGAGATTCTCAGGCTGATCCAGTCCTGGCAAAGCACAGGAAAAATATGTGCAGAACGGGGGACGGGAAGAAATCAGCGTAGTGCGCGTCCTGAACAATGTGAGCCAGGGTGTAAAGACTGAAGCTCCGACGAGGAGTAGACTGAGTGCTGACCCTGACGAGATCGGGCAGCATGGGTGGTCTGAGCGCGAGCCGGGTGTGAACGGGTGCAGACGGACTTGCCTTAGGCGCGCCGTCAGTGTCCTTAAGAAGGGTAGGGACATCTCCTGCCCACAACTAGATCTCTGAGTATCCCCAAAATGGTGGCCAAAGTGGAAAAAAGGACCTGCCCTTCTATTATAAAGTGTGAATGCTATCTAAAACCTGTGCCCCAACATTTAGCAACAGATTAAGCCCCCAACATGCATAAGTGTGAACTTATATAGTGATCGGTCATCCATATGCCCAATATAAATTAGTCTCAAACACTTTAGGCACAACAAATAGTGCCGCAAATAGATTCAGATAAAAAATTCGGGGGCATATGTACAATAGAAGTGATGGAGGGTGGCGTTAGCCTTCTTGGTTTAACACCACGCTCCGCCACTTCTGAAATGCATGGCTGCACCATATTTTCAACAATATGATGGAGCACTGCATTTTCCCCTGTGCTGGAGCTAAATTAAGCTGCCTAGTGCCAATGCAGCCCCCCCTGCACTATTAGTGCAAGGATGTCTGCGTTGCAGGGAAAGATTGTTTATGTGCAGGAAGTTGTTCCTTTCTGCACATAAACAATCTTTAAATGGCATTTTGTAAGCTTAATGCAGCACACATAAAAGTTGCAAAACGTCATTGTTTTTTAAAGATTGTTTATGTGCAGGAAGGGACACCTTCCTGCACATAAACAATCAATGGTTTCCATGTGTGCTGCACAATGCAGCAAACATGGAAACGGCAAAAATGATGAGAAAGTAAACCTTTCTCCTCGTTGCGCCAGGGTAGGACCAGGTTTTCCCTGGTCTTAATTTTGGTGCTGCCCATATTTACGCCACCCTTGTACATCTGGGGCAGCGTCAAAATCAATGGGTGTTGCGGTGGAGAGCCCACTGCAACACCCATTGCCCACCCCTTTCACACTAGGTGTAGCGTGAAAGGGTGCCTTATATACAAGGCAGCGTTAAACCACATCATGGGCCAGATGTACGACCCATTTAAAAAAAAAACAATTTTTAAACTTCTTTTTATTATTTTACAGTTAGACCAACATCATTCCAACCAGTATTACGAGCATAAAACAACATACCAGTATCATGGCTGCCATATCCATCTTGAGAGTACTAGGCCAGTATACAAGACATAGCAATTCATCACATTATATTGATAACAGTTTATGGAACACAGGGTTCTCTCACATCTCCGGGGACCCTTCACCTTCTTACCATATTAGTTCCTCCTACCCGCTTGTATAGGCATGTCAGTTTATGTGTAATCAGGCAGTCCTTATGCAGTTGGGAGACTCCATACTACTACCATCCCCGCGTAACCCCTGATCAAAGGCCCCTCCATTCAGGCTCGCACACGCAAGGCCAGCGCCCCCCCCCCCTCGCTCAGCATCACCTCGACACCTTTCCCACTGCCGGCTGCATCTCCAGCCGAGGGTTCATGCCATCAGACCCGAGTACACTCCCGGAAATCCCCCGCCTGGTTATGGGATAAGTGCTACCCGCATGTACCCCTTCGCCCCACACATCATAGCAAACAAAGTCTTTAGGAGGAAGCCTCCGCATCCGAGGACGCGGACCCCTGTCTTTCTGACAATAGATAGCATGTCAAAGGGGTCCATATATCTCTGGGCCTAGAGGCCACAGGCAGCTGTTCAGTATAAGTGGTTAATCTTTCTTGACAGGTCACTAAGTCCGCCATCCATGTCTTGAACTTGGGTGCCCGCCCCCTGCCCCAGCGACAGGCCACCCGTCGTTTGGCCATAAGCAGGGCAAGAGCAACGTATTTGCGATGCACCGCCTGCACAGGTTTTACATAACCAAGTAATGCCATCAGTGGCGTAGGTTCGATGCGTGTATTCGTCATCAGAGCCAGTGCAGCGAAAACTTGCCCCCAATACTTATGCACCTCAGAGCAGTCCCACGCCAGATGGATAAAATCTGCCCCAGGAGCGTGACATCTATCGCATCTGTCCGAGTCCCTCAACTTAAACCTATGCATCTTGACTGGAGTGTAGTATAATCTATGGAGAAACTTATAGTGAAGTATACGGAGCCTGCTACTGGCCGATACCCTCTCTGTTTGCAAGCAACAATATTCCCATTGTTCATCTGTCAAAACCATTCGCAGTTCCTCACTCCAGCGCCCTCGCGAGGGTGTGACCGGCACTGCACTCTGCACATGCACCGTCCTATATATCTGGGAGACGAGGCGTTTATTTGAAGTATTTTTCAGCATTGAGTGAAGTGGGGCAGTCGCCTGCGGCTCTGCCGGAAATTCCGGAACCACTGACCGGATCCCAAGACGTAAGCATATGTATAAGAAGACATCCAGCGGCGTCTGTTGCATACCTTGAAAGCTTTGCTCAAGGGACCGAAAGCGTCCATTATGAAAGAGGTCTCCCCAATTGACAATGTTGGTGCGCTTTTGAAAATGTCGAAATACTGTCTCCTGAAGCAGGGGCACACTTGGGTGGTAACTAAGAGGCATCAGAGGGGAGTAGAGCAGCGCCGCACCCAGCAGGCGTCCTATACGCTGCCAAGCCCTTGCAGTGCATGTGATTGTGGTCGGATCCCTGTGTCTGGGCGCGATCGGGTCGTGTATCACTCCCTCCAATGGTGTAGGGTGTGCAAGCCAGTGTTCAGCCGCCACTTGCGGCATGTATCTCGGCTGTTTCACCCAAAACCATGCATAGTGAGCCTGCGCACTAAGTTAATAGAGTTCAAAGTTTGGTATTCCGAACCCACCCTGCGCATATGGTCTTATAAGTATCTTCCATTGCAACCTAGGCTGTTTTCCTCCCCACACAAGCTGCGTCAGTTCTGATCTCAATGTCTTGAAAAAAAAAAATCCCTGGGTAATACGGGATGTTTAAAAACAAGTAGAGTAGTTGCGGGAGTATCATAATTTTAATTAGGGAGGCCCTCCCCGCCATGAAGAGGGGAAGCGCGATCCAGCGAGTGATATTCTCCGATATGCGGGCCATAAACGTCCCGTAATTTAAGCGCATCAGTTCCTCCCTATCTTTGGTGACTCGAATACCCAGATACCGCAGGTCATCCTCGCACCACTCCAAAGGTAAGTCCAGCGGGAATCGTATCGTCGCCGCTGTCAGCGGAAACAAGCAAGACTTTCCCCAGATAATTTGGATTCCCGATAGTACCCCAAATGTTATGAATTCTCTCAGTACCGGATTCAAGTTCTGCTGCGGGTTACGTATATATAGTGTGATATCATCTGCGTACAGTGATATGAGGATCTGCCGCATGTTGCATCTCAAAGCCTTGTCGTTATGATGCGGTCTCAGTTTTGCCGCCAGGGGCTCCACTGCCAGAGCGAACAATAAAGGGGATAGGGGGCATCCCTGCCGGGTGCCTCTGGTAACCTGGAAGGCAGGTGATGCGTATCCATTGATAAGCACCTTGGCCACTGGCATGTTGTACAATAGTTTAATCCAGGATAGAAAAGAGGTGGAAAGCCCATCCGCAACATGACTCCAAAAATATAATCCCATTCAATGGAATCAAATGCCTTAGTGGCATCTAAAAAAACCGCAGCTAACGGCAAGACAGGCGACACATTATTTAGGACGGCAAAAAGAGTTCTCAGATTGTGCGAGGTAGCTCTACCGGGCACAAAGCCCGATTGGTCCGGGAGAACCAGGTTCTCCATCAGCAGACTTAGGCGTGTAGCGATAATTTTAGCCAAAATTTTGGCATCACAGTTGAGGAGAGAGAGCGGCCTGTAGGAGTCGCATTGCCGGGGCGACTTCCCAGGCTTCAGAAGAGAGACGATAATAGCTTCCCTCATGGATGTGGGCAATCTGCCCTCCTCAAAAGATTCCTCGTACACCTCTCGCAGTATTGGAGCCCTTAGATCTATATATGTTATGTAGAATTCTATCGGGAAGCCGTCCGACCCTGCGGCTTTCCCGGATTGCATACTCATGATCGCATCCCTGACCTCATCCAGCTCAAATGGTGCGCATAGGAATTCCCTTTGTCTATCGCTCAGCCAGCCAAGCGTCACGTCCCCCAAAAAATTCTCCAGATCCAAGTTGTCCCTCCCACTAGTGGCATATAATTGCTGATAATGCTGCATGAATGCCTCCCGGATGCGGTCATTATCCCAGTAGACCATGCCGTCCTCATCCTCCAGTTCCATAACGTAGCCAGAATATCGAGACCTTCTTACCGTCTGCGCCAAAGCCCTACCAGGTCTGTCCCCCTCCCCGTAACATCTTGCTACCCAGTATTTGCCCCAGAACCGGGTCTCCCTCTGTGCCATGTCCATATATTCCGTGAGTGTCTCCCGAAACTGGAGCTGGGTATCGGTACTTGGGTCTAGGGCTAGCTGCATTTCCAGGGACCGAAGTTTCCCCTCCAATGTGTTTAGCGTACGTAGTATGTCCTTCAACACCCCAGCTCCTTTTGCAATACAGAAACCCCGGATCGTGGCCTTAAACGCCTCCCAGAAAGTCTCCACGCTATCCACTGAACCTTTTTCCGAACAAAAAACTCCTCCATCTCATCGCGCAGTTCAGTCTGGAACACTGTATCTAGCAAGATAGAGGCATGCATGCGCCAAGTCCCGCGAGGTACGCCAATGCCAGCCTAACGGGGGCATGGTCCGAATAGGTGCGGGCCAAATGTTGCACCTGCACTATCGCTGGCGCTACCCCTCTGGACACCAGCCAATAATCCAGTCGCGCCCAAGACGCGGCCAGTGTCGTGAAGTGCATCCCCTCCCTGTCATGCGGATGGGTGTGCCGCCAGGCGTCAATTAGCTGATAAGCAGCTATGGTGTCCTGAATAACAGCCCGCGCCCTAGTGTAGTGGTGCGGCGCAGAACGTGATCTATCAATACTGGGATTATACACTACATTAAAGTCCCCACCCCAAATTATGTGACTGGAGCCTATATCAAATATCTTAGCCCATAGTGAGGTGAAGAAGTCAGGTGCATCCACATTTGGGCCGTAGCAACAGGCGAGTGTGACAAGCTGAACCCAACCGCCCCCACGCCAGACAGTATCGCCCCTGCGGGTCACAAGAGGTTCCAGCTAAGTGAAACGGTACCTGTCTTTTATTAAGAATTGCCACCCCTCGCGCATACGTGGAGTAGGAGGAGAAAATCCTATACTCCGCCAACCTAAGCACAAAGTGGCTCGGGCGCTGGGGAGCAAGATGCGTTTCCTGCAGCATGGCAATGTGCACTTTGTGCCTATCCAAATACGCTAATATTTGTCTCTTCTTCCTAGGGTCCCCCATGCCTCTGATATTCCAAGTGATGATATTTAACGTCCCGGGGTCACTATCCATCATAGAACAGGACAGTCCCTTCTACCCAGGGCAGCGCTTACTAAGTAGTCAGCTATGCTCTGCTCCCTACTAGTCTGCAATCTCTGAGAACGTATACCATGCTCACATTTCAATATATCTCGAAAAAACTCCAATGTCTCCGAATGGGGGTCTTGCGTAAAGAACAACATACGAATAACCCAACATATCCCAATCCCACCCTCCCCCTCCCACTGAAGCAACCCCAACCTGCCAGAATTAGTCTCCCTCCCGCCCCTCCCCAAGTCCCCCTCACACAAAAAAAACCTAACATCCCCACATACATCCAGTAATGTACATTCCCCGGGGTACGCCCGTAGGGGGACATTGCCAGAGGGCAGCACAGGTACCTCCCTCCCGCAGAGCCCGTCCCTGGACACCTTCCAGGCTCATGCAGGTGGAGGGTGCCCGGTGCAATGTTGGTAGTGCTCAAGAAGTAAAGTCCCTGCCCTAAGTGCAGGAAAAAGAGAAGCACAAAAACAAGACATATTCGTGTCTCTGCCTGAGAAATCACTCCCCAATGTAGCTTACGTTTCGCTCTCCGCACAGGGTACCGACATGTCCCACAAACCGCTGTTCTCATTAGGTCTCTCCCGCTCCGGTCTGCGAGGAACGCTGCTGTGCCTCCCCACTTCCCTCCATGCGGATCCCTCGCTTTAGTCTCTTGAGGAAATCCTCCACCTGCTGCGGCTTAGTAAAAAAATGTTGTTTCCCTTGGTGAGTTACTCGGAGCCGTGCCGGATAGAGTAGCGCATAGTCGATCTGTGCGTTTCGCAGCTTAACCTTCAACTCCATAAACTTGCGACGCTCCTCCTGAACCAACGGCGTGAAGTCCGGGAAGATAGTAAACATGTTCCCTTCAAAAGTTAAAGACTGTTTGTTTCTCGCCGCCCTGAGAGCTACGTCTCTGTCTCTGTAGTTCAGTAGGCGCGCTATAATGGGTCTTGGTACGCTGCCGGGAGGAGGGCGAGGTCCCAGGGCCCGGTGAGCTCGCTCCACTATGAACTGACTGGAAAAGGACTCAGCTCCAATAGCAGACACCAGCATGTTCTCCACATATTCTTCCATTTTCCCTATGTTGGTGGACTCTGGAATACCCATTACGCGAATATTGTTGCGTCTACTGCGCGCTTCTAAGTCCTCATCTTTTGCTGCAATAAGTTGAGGATCTTGTCCATGTGGGCCAGTTGCGTCGTGTGGCTTGACGTCGAGTCCTCCGCTTCGGAGATCCGCCGCTCCGCTTCCTTTAAGCGATCATCATGTCCCTCCAGTTTGTGTGCTAATGCGTCCATCCGGGTTGACATCCTATCCACCTTGTCAACAATGGTTGCGAATCCCTGCCGCACCTCCTGCAATCTACTCTGCGCGTCCGAATTCAGGGGAGCAGACCCTCCCTGGGCCCCAGCTCCCCCGTCAACGTCACAGTCATTTGGCAACGCTCGGGGAGTCTTTTTCGCCGCCTCGAAATTCAGCTTGGGCTGCTTGGTATCCGACTTGCCCATATTTGCGTGGGGCTACGAGCCTCCACGACAGCCCAACCTCCTTCCGCTGAGTCTGGCCTCGTATCTCGCCGCCCCCCACGCTTTTCTTCTCTCAGCTCCAGGGGGGACTTACACCTCCTCCGTTCCCCAACTCCTGGCGTTCAGGAATCGGCCTCCGAGTGTTTCTCACTCCGCGCTCTGTGTCAAGGATGATCGCTGGCCGTCGGGCGCTCCGCCTCCCCGGGCCCCTCTGCCAGGCCCCCCAACTCCTATGCGCACCCAGACACTAGAGATGCCAATGGAGCATCCGCAACCCCCTCCACTTCAGGACAGTCCCGGATCCTCCTGGCGCCCGGGGTAAAGGCGCCAACAGACAGGTGGTGGTCACCAGCTCTGCCGCCCTCAGAGGGCCTCCATCCGCAATCCAGGGGGGAAGCACAGAAATCCAATACCGCAGCGGCCCACGCGCCGCGGACCGACCCTGAACGTTCTGCTGCCCTGCTGCAAAGCTCTGCGGACAATATGCTGCAGGGGAAGGGTTTGGTGGGCCGCTCACAGTAGCCTGGTGGGGGCCCCTCGTCTATCCCTCTCTGCCGCCTGGCCCCAGGCTGTTGGTCCGCTGTCCTCTCCGGCTGCTATCACCATCGCTGCCCGCTGCCTCCTCGTAACTCCCCACCTGCTGGGGGGGGGGGTCAGCGCCTCCTCATGGGCCCCACATCGGCGCGTGCATCTCCGTTGTGCCTTGCACCCGCGTGGGTCACCGCTACCCGCAGCACCCGCCCGGTGCCGATCTGCTATCGCCTCACAGTAGGCCTCTGTGCTCCGCTTCCCCCCGACGTCCCAGGCAGCCACTCAGCGCTCCATCCTGCCAAAGCCGCAGCGCGGGCCAATACCTCCCCCGCCGAAGCCGCAGCCAGCAGGAGGAACTCACCCCCGGTAAGCCACCTCTCGCTCCACGACGTGCTCCTGGGCGCTGGCCTGGCCTCCATGCGTGTGACCGCGGTCTCGCGTTACAGGCGAGGCCGCTCCAGGGTACCATGCCGCTCCGATCTTCCGCACGGAGGAATGCTCCTGAGGTCCGTGCGGGAGGAATATCCGCCCCACAGCTCCGTAATTCTCACCGAGTCTGCGGACACTGCAGCTCCTCCGATGTCTCGAGCTTCCGGGCAGGCAGAGCCATTCTTAAGCAGGATAAATGAAAAATAAGGCACCAGACCGCAAGATCCTCACATTAGTGCGGCCATTTTGCATGCGCGCCCTCTAGCGCCCCCCATGTACGACCCATTTTTGCATGTAATGTATGTACATCTGTGGATGGGGCAGTAGGTCCCTAAAATAGTGATCTGGATAAAAAGGGCATTAAACAGCTGAAATTATATCATAAATTGAAAACTGCTTTGAATAGGGACCCTCAAAATACGTTTGGCCCAGGGCCCCCAAAATCCTTAAGATGTCTCTGCGTGTTGCAGAGCATGGGAGCATAGAGAAGGCTTGTTTCTGTCTTTTCTTTGCGTCCTTTATGCATGTGTATCCTTGCCAGATTAATGCTGTATGTGGTGTGGAGGCGGCTGGAAGCAAAGAGTTTGTCTATAAATAATTATGGGTGTTTTTAGCATTGTTTTATTACCTCTGTGCTACAAAGAGGCCGAGTGTCATGTATGACAAGTACAACCAAACCTGGCGTTATAGTTTCTCTTTTCGCATTGTATTAGCTTAAAAGTCCCAGCATGCACGGTGCCGTTGTTAAAACATTCAGAATTGCCTATTTATATCGTGCTGCACCTTGGGCCTCCTCACAGTTTTGAAAACTCCTTGCTCCTCATTTTATCAGTATCGGGTAATTAAACGCCGAGCTGGCCACTTGGAGACAGGACTGAGGTAACGATTCCTGTAATAGGGGCAACAGCCTACTGGACTGTATATTATTGGGAGTGCGACCTCAAGTTATAAACAGATTTCTGCAGGGGGGCGCTTTCATGCAATCTGTAGTAGTCGGCTCCGGAAATGTTTTCCCTACACGCGGCCGCGAGCCGGACCGGCCGTGTTGGTCAAAAAAGACCTCTAATTAAATTTCGGAAAGCCAATACAAGCAGCAATGGAAAAACATCGCGACACGTTATTTCCCCCTTATACCGTTCCGTCTCGTCCTCGAGCAAGGTGCCAGTTAAAGCCGAATAAGAAGCCCTCATTCTAAAATAAGAGGATGGGTGATGGAGCGTTTTGAGGACATGGAGGATGGCTCAGTCTGCGCTCGCACTTCAAATGGGGAGACTGACACTACTGTAACATCTGACAGTAGTGTCAGTGAGTGTCCCGAAATAAATTATAAAGGCCGCCGCAACGGGACACCTTTTACCCAATTTTGATAGGGTATAGATGACGTTTGGGCATATTATCAACGAGGCGATAAAAAATTATCGCCGCTTGTGCGTCCGTTTTCGGATGAAAAGCGGTGATAATTTTAATGTCCTATTAGCAAGGACACGCTAACGCGTGAATCCATGCTTCTTCGCCCTTTCCCTTAATGCCCAGCTTTGCATCAGTGGGCGTTCCTCACAAGAATAACGGGAGAAATGTCGACATTTCTCCTATTATGAAGCCTCACGCTAAGAAGCAGAGCGTCAAGAAAAGTAGCGATAACCTCTGTTATCGCTACACTCCTTACGCCTGCTTGGAAACTGACTTAACCATGATATCCTATGGAAGGTGGATATCATGGCTAAGTATGTGTAGCCCTATCAGCAAGCTATCGCCAAAAGTTGTGCGATTATCGCTGCATTTCCAGGGATAATCGCACAGTTGGCAGCTTGCGCTCTGAATTTTATCGCTTTGGAGATAAGCGTGATAAAATTCAGAGTTGGCCGGCGATAATTATCCTCACGCTAAGTGCGCTTAGCGATAATTATCGGCGGCCCTTGCTGATATGGTCCTTCTGCCTAAAGACCCTGCTCCCACTTCCAGGTGAAATATACCATTGCATGATTTGACCAGTCATTCCTTCTGACATCAGACACATCAGTCTTACAATCTGCAAATATATGGTCAAGAATGTGACCTGTGGAATGGGTGGGTTAATCAACAAATTGCTTCAAATTCCAAGCAGTCCTTTTGTCAAGAAGAAGACGCTTATGTTGGTCGGCAGCATTATCATGATGGAGAGTATTTTAGGAGGTACCTAGATTGACAGTCATCCAAAGATGACAGGAACTCCCTGGCTTAAGTGTTGGGGGGGAGGGGGGCAGTAAACTCGGACTCCAGCTAGCGATTTTTTTAGCTGATGGTGTGCGGCACAAGCTGAGCGAATCTGACCCCTAGAGTTCAGCTAGTTCAAAGGTGGTGCACTTAAAAGTTTGCCCAACAATAATAGCTACACCGCCTCTTTTATCTAATCTATCATGGTGAAAAATTGGTGACCCTTCAGGAATTGCCAATGCGATGTCTGGTGTTGAGCTGTCAGACATCTAGTTTCAGTAAGAAAGAGGATGGCCAGCTGTCCCTCCCTGAGTTGGTCCTAAACATGTAATGCATTCTTATGGAGGGAATGAACATTAACTAGCGCTGTCTGGACCTCTCAAACATTGCCAGACTTCATTGTGGGTCTGAAAGGCACATAAGCGAGATTCTCAGGCTGATCCAGTCCTGGCAAAGTACAGGAAAAATATGTGCAGAACGGGGGGCGGGAAGAAATCAGCGTAGTGCGCGTCCTGAACAATGTGAGCCAGGGTGTAAAGACTGGAGCTCCGACGAGGAGTAGACTGAGTGCTGACCCTGACGAGATCGAGCAGCATGGGTGGTCTGAGCGCGAGCCGAGCGTGAACGGGTGCAGACGTACTTGCCTTAGGCGCGCCTTCAGTGTCCTTAAGAAGGGTAGGGACATCTCCCGCCCACAACTAGATCTCTGAGTATCGCCAAAGTGGAAAAAAGGACTTGCCCTTCTATTATAAAGTGTGAATGCTATCTAAAACCTGTGCCCCAACATTTAGCAACAGATTAAGCCCCCAACATGCATAAGTGTGAAATTATATCGTGATCGGTCATCCATATGCCCAATATAAATTAGTCTCAAACACTTTAGGCACAACAAATAGTGCCGCAAATAGATTCAGATAAAAAATTCGGGGGCATATGTACAATAGAAGTGATGGAGGGTGGCGTTAGCCTTCTTGGTTTAACACCACGCTCCGCCACTTCTGAAATGCATGGCTGCATAAAACAAAAGGATCTCCCTAATTCAATTGAGGCCCTAGAGGAGGGAGAAGACACAGCAAAATGGAGTAGAAACCTCTTAGCCGGCCTATACACTTTTACTGTGATCTATTTAGATTCTGCATCCCCAAGTCAAAATGTCATAAATAAGTTACATTACATTTATATAGAAACCATATAAGACATTTTTCATTTTTAAATAACAAACATTTCTTTAATGTATATCTTTTTTTGTGTTTTATAATTTACACATAATTTAGGAGAACGAAAAAAACATTTTTTACATTTATGAACTTTGATACAAACACATTGCACATTTAATATAAAAAAAAGGAAACATCATCCTAGACATCAGTGATATATACAGTAAACAATAACTAGTCACTCATACTTGCATTCACACAAAGAAAGTGAGTTGAAAGGAAGATATACAAGAAAGAGAGAGATAGAACTCTTGGATTGGTCAAAATTCTCAGACAAGCAGAGTAAAAAGGTTGTCAGTTTTCTCTGTGCCGAAAGTAATGTTGCAGTCGTATGGGAAACAATGTCGCGGTCAACGCGCGTTTCAGTGGAAAGAACCACCTTCTTCAGGACCAAACTGCTGAGTTTTTAGAAAATGGAGTGAACGTGGATGATGTCTGGGTGTCTGTGAAATAAACAAAAAAATGACATTGACAAAGCGGAGGGGGATGTGAATACTTTATAAGGAGATTACTTCCTATTAGTCTATAAGCGTGCTCATCCTGCTTCAAAGAAATGTACAAAAAGTAGCTGAAAAAGGTCATGCACTTGGATAAGGGATACAAGAAATAGTCTTTCTCCTGTAGGACCCATTGATTTTGTGAGAGTGAAATCTGAAAAAGTTTACGTGCATATTAGAAGACTCCGGATATAAAGTGCCCAAAAAGAGCATGCAAACCTCGAGAGACAGATCTGTTGATAGCTACCTTATAAATTGTTAGGCCAGACGCATGTGACCCGCTTAAAAGAACGTCTATGTTGTGGTGCAAAAAGTATAGAATTTTTCTGCAAAAGAAAAAGTTTAGCATTATATAACCCACTCAGGAGAAGTAATGCGAATGGCTGAATGTGATAACGGTGCCATACTACCTCAACGAGTTAAAATATGGAGATATATTTTCAATCCAAGATTAGTGTAATTATCTCCAAAGTTGTTGTAAAAACAATTGCGGCAGTCCTGCGGAGACAAGTAGGCTCATTGTCAAACCTAGTCAGATAGTTGAATTAAAAAGATCATTGAATGCCGGTAAGTTGTGTACCTTATAAGTGCAAAGATTGGTGTTGGCGAATCATGTCAGGCAAATGTCTTGACACCAAGCCTCTCTATATATATCTGTTAAATACCATTCATCTAAGTTGCATCACATCCCGACATATCTCTGTAGAGAGAAAAGAAACAAAAGAACATATGTATACCCCCTTAGAAATGCGAAGGGGAAGTAGTTCGATGTGTAGCTACCTAGTTTGCATTGATATATTAACTAACAACGCAAAATGTTGATCAGATAGACACGAGCTACCACGACTCTAGTTATGTCATAATTTACTAATGCGTTATTCACGCAAAGCAGAAAATATACGAAAGACCCTTTTAGTAATCGTTAACACCAATGCTATGGGCATCTCTCTCATAATAGAGAAACTTAAGATAGTGGGGTGATCTCACTAATTAGAATGTGCGATAGAAAGCACAAACATGATTGACCCGTCGTTTCACTTAAAAAATGCGCACACAGTGGTAACAGGATCCAAGAAGAGCCGGGGTAATTCTACAACGGAGCCGGTTGAGAAAAACATACCTCTGTACGCCGGGGAGCCTCTTTGCCGATCAGTCGAAAGGCGGAAATGAGAAGAGGGCGTGCTTAAACACGTTGGAATGCTCGCGAGATTACGATCTCATAAGCAATGTTTAAGGTTCCTCTACACTTATTTGCTGTGGCGCCATCTTTGAAAGGAGTAATGGTTTGATATGTTAGATGGTATTGATCTTTAACTCTCCAAAACGTGCACAGTATTTCTCAATCTATCACGTACAAAAAAACTGATTAAAGTCTAGTGGTATTTGGCATGAATTAGCCGTTCGTCCCAATAAGAATGTTATTAAGTGATTGTCGTGTATAAACTAAAGTGCTAAATTTGGCATATGAGCATAGATGAATGAAATTGCGGGATGATGACGCATACTAGATATAATGTAACGAGAGGGGGACAATTGCCATAAATTTAAATACACGTTGTGTTTGGCACAATAGACGCCATATTTGAATGGTGTGAGAGTCATGGTTATTATCCTATGAAATCAATCACGATCCTATTTTTAAATTTGCAGAAGCCCCTATGATGGTGAGAAAGAATGGTATTCTATATAGCTGTGATGCTTTGACCTTCTAGGATGTGGAGATATTGGACATGTGTAATGTATATCTTTGTTGATATAAAGGTAACAAGACTAGATTGTAACTTAGTCTAAGGGAACATGTCATTATGTTATGATCCAAATTATCTCCTCATTAAGGCCCCTGCGGACTGTGTCACAATGGAAGATCCAAAAAGTCTCCCTATTTTTCCGTAGTTTATTAATGTCTTGGCCTAATCTGGGGCTCACTTTTTCTAGAATCAGCCATTTTAAATCATTTTCTCCATGGTTGTGTTGGAGGAAGTGTTTGACCATAGGTGCATGTTCTTTACGGGTTCTAATGGCCGATTTGTGCTCTGAGAGTCTAATGCGGAATTCCCGGCCAGTTTCCCCGATGTAGCCTAGGCCGCAAGGGCAGAGGATGAGATAAATGACATTATTGCTTCTGCAATTTGTGTGGCTTTTGAGCCTACCGCCTCTGTTTCCATATGTCCAGGTCTCTGTTGTAATAGCTGTTGTACATGCATGGCATGTGCCACATCTGTGGTTGCCTAGAATTGGAGGCAGTCCATCAATGGTTCTTTGTTCAGCTGAGGTGTTGATGTGTCGCATTCTACTGTGGACTAGCTTATCCCTTAAGTTAGCATTTCTTCTAAAAGCCACTATTGGTTTTGCAAGGGGTTTGCCAATCTCATTCGCGTTTAGAATTTTCCAGTTTTTATTTAGGATTTGCTGGACTTTGTGATTGTAATTAGAATGATTGACTACACATACTAATCTTTCCATAGGATTTTTTTCTTTTCCTGAAATGAGACTATCACGGTTGTAATATTTGGCTCTTTTCATAGATTGTTTTATGAGGCGTTTAGGATAGCCTCTAAGTAGGAGCCTATTCTTTAGGTCTTCAGCGTGTGTATTGTAGTCCTTTATGTTGGTACAATTACGTCTGATTCTAAGAAATTCCCCGAAGGGGATAGAATCCTTCTGACAGGAAGGATGGAAGCTAGCATGTTGCAAAATGGTGTTCTTTGCTGTGGGCTTCCGATATAGGCTAACTTCAATGTTTCCATTGCCGCTTTTAATCCAGATATCTAGAAATTCCACCTTTTCTGGTGAATAATGAACTGTGAATTTTAAATTATATCCACTGTGGTTTAGCCATTCAATGAATTGATTTAGCTCGTCAACAGTTCCTGTCCAGATAAAAAAGATGTCGTCTATGAATCTATGCCAAGTGTTGATATTTTCATAGAAGGGGGCCATTTCGTTATAGATGTGTTTTAACTCAAACTCCCCCATGTATATATTAGCTACACTCGGTGCACATGAAGCACCCATGCTAGTACCTTGTATTTGTTTATATAGATTATCTTTAAATTCAAAGTAGTTGTTGTGAAGTACTATGTCTAAACATTCCAAGATAAAAGCATTGGGTCTATCGCCCTGTGTTCTGTTGAGAAGAGCTGCCACTGCCTCTAGGGCACGATCTTGGGGTATATTAGTATATAGAGATTCTATATCTAATGTCACCAGGAGTTGGCTATCTTTGTTAAAGGGCATGTGTTCCACAGTAGAAATCATATGGCCTGTGTCCTTGATGTATGACCGATATAATTTGGTGAGAGGACAGAGAAATGAGTCTACATATTGTGAAAGCGGTTCCGTGTGCGAGTTGATAGACGAGATAATAGGACGCAATGGGGGGTCATTAATGTCTTTATGGGTTTTTGGGACACCATATAGCGTAGACGTGACCGCGTTGTTTTTGTTAAGAAAAGTCAGTTCTTTTTGACAAATGTAACCATCATTGAAGGCTTTGGATGTACTGCTTTCTATTCTGGTTTGTAGTTCTTTTAAAACAGATCTGCGGGCTGGTTGGTAATGTTCTGGGATACTAAGCATATTTTCCACTTTCTGTGAATAGGAATCACTGTCTAGAATAACAATTCCGCCTGCTTTGTCACTAGGTTTGATTATGATGGAATTATTTTGTCCTAGATCTCTTAAAGCTGCCATTTCTGGCTTCGTTAAGTTCGGGGTTGGTTTGCGAACAAATTTAGTGACTCTTTCTAGTTCTTTAATCACTGTTTTCTCAAATATAGCGACCTCAGGTCCCACCATTTCTAAGGTGGGTGTAAAGCTTGACGGTGGTTTGCATCCTGAGTAATTCTCTTCCTCTTCCATCGGAATTAACTCTGACATGTACTTTTGTAGGCAAATTTTTCTGAAGAAGGAAAAGAGATCTTTATTCAAATTGAAGATATCTGGATAGGTACTAGGGACAAAGGAGAGGCCTTTACTGAGGAGCGTGCATTCCGCAGTGGTTAATTGGTGTCTTGAGAGGTTGAAAATAGGTATGCTTTCTCTTTCTGTGGCATTACCTGTTATGACTTCCAATACTGTTGATTTCTCGTTCTCATATACGGTTGCGGATGTACTTGCTCCATCTGATGATAGTTGTTCCTGCCTCGTCTTTGGAATCTGGCTCGTCCCCTGCCTCTGCCCTGTTCTAAACAAGCATTTACAATGCAATGGTCTCGGCATTGGTAAAGTTAGAGCTATTGGCATTGCTCATGACATTATTTTTGTTTATGTTTTTGTTTTTAAAACATTTAACCCCTTCAGTGCCCGCCCCTTTCCCCGCCCTGTGCCGGGCGTTTCATTAGCGGGCGGGGTTTATGACGAGCTGGTCTCGTCATGGGCACAGCGCAACCGCGGCCCATGACGAGACCAGCTCGTCATGGGCACTGAAGAGGTTAAAGAAACGGCATTGTCATGAGCAATGCCAATAGCTCTAACTTTAACAATGCCGAGACCGTTGCATTGTAAATGCTTGTTTTTAGGGGGGAGGGACCCCCTCACTAGCCCAGCAGTGGTTTGATGCAAAACAATGGGGGCCCCCAGCTGGATGAGGTGGGGGTCCCGAGATTCCATAACCCACAGATATTCATAGTCTTGACTGCTGAGGGGCCCTGGTTTGTGCTATGCCCTGTACCCCCAGAGAGGTGGGGGGAGGGAGACACAATGTCCCTTGAAGCAGCAGAAGATGGTCGATAATGTGGAAAATGCTGCAAATCTTCAATTATGCTGCAAAATCCTCAGTTGCAAAATTGCATCATTCCATGGGCCTGTAACTGCAAGAAGCGCGAGGTGAGAGGGAAAGATGCCTCTAATCGGAGACAAAGTCCACTCCATGAATATTTTGAAGAATTGGTAACTAATAGGCGAGACCTAAACACCTGGTCTTGATGAGATAAATACTCGTGGATGGAATAGGGCACTAGTTTAACTAAAAAAATTACTGCTCTATTGAAGTTAAATTCAGTGCTGATGAGAGATAATATAAATCTCCCATGTCAACTGTGAGCACTTCATCTACTCTTTTTTTTTTACTTTGCGTCTGGGAGTCTGCAATTCTTTCACCTGGGACTGCAAGTACCAAGATGCAAAGGGAACGCAGAACTGAATGACATGAATGACTCTCGCCTGGTTTGGATCAGCCTTGGATACCTCACTCTTTCAGAACTGTCTCTGCTCTTGTGCTCATACATATTTGTTTGTTTTTAAACGGTTTCTGTGCTGCTTTATCTGTATCCTCTTTGCCATTTTCCAGGGCAGTTGCCTTAGCCCTCTTATTAGTTGGCATCATTGGACAGGCACTGTGCATCAATGGTTGGTTAGGCTGTGCGTGTCTCACCCTCTCGCTACAAAGGTGCTTCTTAGCATATGCAAATGCCGATGGTATTACTGTAATTACGTAACGCTCCGAAAGTTTGCCTGACGGCTCTCCTTGTTGCCAGCTAGTGGATCTGGGGTTAGAGAGATGCAGCGGATGGCACCAGGTCACACACTTAATCAGTTGTGGAAGCTGAGATTGAAACCCGGGTCTCCCTGGTTTCACAGCTGCAAAATAAGATCATATTCTCCAAGACATGTGCCCGCGTCCCCTGCAGCCTCCATCTCTCTCTCTCTGGGCAGTGCCATTCCCCGTGCAGTGCCCTGTCCGTGCCCCCCGCTCCATCCATGTGCCCCTCACGAGTGCGCGCCTCCTGAATCAGAGGGGGCAGCCCTCTAATTAAACGGTTGTCCTGGCAACCCAGAGAAGCATTGGACTTTCCTACAGGCTACTAGGTGGGAGGGGGCGTTGTGGGAAATACAAGGAGTGGGGGCGGGTTGGGACGGTGTGAGGTAGAAGAGAAGTTGGTGAGCTGCAGGGCTTTGGTTGGGGGTGTGAGGATATGCATATGTGTGAGCGTAGGACTAGTACGTGTTGTTTTTCTAGCGGATACGTTAGCTGAGGTAATTTGCTCAGGATCAGTTTGTTAAATGTGATTTCTGAATTCAGTTCATCTGAGGGCCCAGTTGGCAACATAAACCATCTCGCCCGAGCAGAAATATGAAGGCAGTGGGTTGGGGATGAGGGATGTGAGCGAGGAGCATTGCTTAGAGGAGTGAGATGTGCCTTTGGCGGGATGCGAGTGAGGACCATAGCTCATGAGGGTGAGGGAAGTGAGTGAGGGACAGGGCTCCTGGGGAGTGGGTGAAGAGCATAGCTTGAACTGGAGGGGTGAGAGTGTGGCTTGTGTGGGGTGTGAAGGAGGTGCAGGGCTTAAAGTGGGGTGAAACTGAGGACCGTAGCTCATGAGGGCGAGGGCTGGCGAGGAGAGATGCGAGGACCATTCCTCATGGGGGTAAGTGAGGCTGGCGAGGGGATAGCTCCTGGTGTAGTGGGGCTGCTGAGGAGAGATATGAGTGAGGACTGGGGGCCATAGATTAGAGGGGTGAGAGTGTGTCTTGGTGGGGTGTGAAGGAGGTGCACAACTCGGAGTGGTTTCCAGGGGGCTAAGGCGGGATGTGAGTTTGATGCACAGAGGGATGGACGGGTGAGGGAAGTGAGTGAGGGCATAGCACGGGGCGGTAGGGAGGGGGCTCAGGGTGGAAGTGAGTGAGAGCCCGGGCACAGCTCAGTGGGGCGAGAGGGGGCGAAGGGTCGAAGTGAGTGAGAGATCCCAGGGGCAGCTCGGAGTAGCGAGAGGGGGCTATGGGTGGAAGCGAGTGAGGGCACAGCTCGGCGGGGCGAGAGTGGACGAAGGGTAAAAATGAGTGAGATCCCAGGGGGAGCTCGGAGGGGCGGGAGGGGGCCAGAGTGGAAGTGAGTGAGAACCCGGGCACAGCTCGGCGGGGCGAGAGGGGGCTAAGGGTGGAAGCGAGTGAGGGCACAGCTCGGCGGGGCGAGAGCGGGGATGTGAGTGAAAAGAACTCGGCGGGGCGAGAGGGGGCTAAGGGTGGAAGCGAGTGAGGGCACAGCTCGGCGGGGCGAGAGCGGGGATGTGAGTGAAAAGAACTCGGCGGTGCGAGAGGGGGCTAAGGGTGGAAGCGAGTGAGGGCACAGCTCGGCGGTGCGAGAGCGGGGATGTGAGTGAAAAGAAGGCTTGGAGGGGTGAGAGTGGGCGAGGGGACGTGGCTTAGGAAGAACGTTTGACGAGGATGAGATCGCAAGGTTGGAGGGGAGGCAGGACTTGGATGGGATGAGTGGGGGGCTGCAGGGGGGGACGCCGAACCTGCCTCCGATGCTGTTTTTCTCCTTCAGCGCAATCAGTGCTGAGAGCTTGTGTCTCTCCTGTGCCTGGGAAAGTGGGTTAGCCTCGGAAGGAGCACAGCTCTGCTTTAGGGAGGTTCAAGAATGCAACGTATTAGACAACAATGTTGGCCTTTAGAATAGTCTTTCCTCCTGCTGCCTATTCTTTGCATTTATTCCGTTATTTTGACTAATTCCGGGAAGTTTAAGACAATTGCAAGTAATATTTTAAACTGATCACAGTCACTGTGCATTAAAGGAAACATCCTCGGAGCACGTCCCCCGTCTCTGTGTGAAAGTGACGTCTTTACCCGGCTGGAAGCGTGGCGTCCGGGCGCACTGAGCGCTCGTAGTCCTCAACTCTGGTCCTGTCAGTGGGTGTGGGCAGCACGCGGTTGTCTCCGGCCTAGGCCCTGTACCACTGGATGCGCCGAGGAGCAGTACCGACAGCGCCGGAAGCGCTAGGGTACAGATTTCTGCATAGGTGGCGGCCCAAAGACAGCGCCTCCGCTCTCTGGGATCCTCTCCTCTGTCCCGAGGCGACCTGCTCCTCTCTGGTAATTCACTGCTGTCACTCACTGTATAGCGCTTCAACAAAACTGCAGAAGAGCACCAGGTAATCCCACCCACCAGAACCGGACCCTCCTCAACCTCTTTCAATGGGATGTACAACGTGGAGAAAGGTCTATGAAAAGGCGCGGAAACCAGGAATCTGCTGAGCGCTACAGAAGTGTAAAATGGGGGAAATCTGCTCTAGAGGCGCGGTCCGTGTTATTGGGAGTGTGTCTCACTGAGCACAGCCTGTTTTCTCGCGAACAGATGTGTAAGCGAGATTAGACACAAGTTTATTGTCTGCGTAATCGAACAAAATATTCAGAGCCCACTACCCCCCCTCCCCTTACCCCTCCCCCCCCCCTCCTTGGGGGTGCCGCCGAGTCCTTTGCCAGGGCCGGTTTTGTTACAGGGCCGATTTGACGGCCCTGTATCAAAAACGGCCTCCAGGGGCCCAAACCTGTTGGTGCACCTCGGCTACCCATGCCCTGGCAGCGCGCCTCGGCTACCCATGCCCGGCAGCACGCCTCGGCAACCCATGGCCTGGCAGCGCGCCTCCTGTACCCGTGTATAAATTACCCATCAATGCCGACTCCAGGTCTACCTTTTAAAGCACGACCGCGCTCCTCTCTGGCCCCGCCCTCTTATTTTGTCAAACTTAACCATCAATGCAGACACCATGTCTGCCTTATAAAACAGGACCGAGCCCCTCTCAGTCTCCCGACCACCTCTCAGTCTCCCGACCACTTCCGTCACCAAACATGCCTGCTCAGAACCATGAACTGTAAACAAAATATCAGACCGGACAACTCAGTGCAGTAACCTCATAAATACATTGTGACCATATGGAATAACACAAAAAGACCTGCACAGTTGCTCAAAGCTGCACTCAGACCAAAAATTCGTGAAGTGCACGATTGTCTCAACCTAAAACTTATTTTGACTTGTACTTACATTGTTTGTCTATGTACATACTTAGATAGCATTGCGCGACCTCCTGTGATGTGTCTGTAAAACATACTTTTTGTCTTGAATCTTTGTCCTGAACTTTGACCTTCTGTGCTGAATATTCGTCCTGAATTGGCACCGATGCCAGCTGGTCACCCTACTGGTGAATGCAGCTCGTGTTATGAAAGTGACGAAGGCAGTCAACCGGAACTCCAGTATTTACTGAACGACAGGTAACCCGCCCCAGTCAAAAATGGCGACTCGGTAAAGACAAACAGCCCCCTCTCCCTACACCTCACGGCCCCGCCAGAGTCGGCTGTAGGTGTTTGACAACTTTCGGTGAAACGGGGCGTCTTTAGAGGGCTGGGGGCGTGGCCCGTCCTTAGGTACCGTAAGCTAGGCGCTCACTAGTCTCTGCCTATAGGGTGTTGGGGCTCCTTGAAAGACTGGAAGAAAAATAAATAGTTCATCGGATATCCGACTTTACGACCCGGGACCTATGTATGCGCAGGAAAAGTATTTATCCGAAAGAAACAAAAAGGCCCTCAAAGTGGTGGCACTTCTCTAGCCCAGGCCGGCCTGGCAGAGCCTCGACTGCTGTGAACGGAGCAGCGTCACTAGGCGCGGCCCGAGGAGGTGCTGAAGAAAGTGGGGCGTAGGAGCGCTAGAAATGGAAGTACGCACCCCAGGGCGGTTTCTGCTGAGAAGTGTGCTCAGGCCATGGTAAATGTACAGAGTCCCGGCAGAGGGACGGCGAGGGACGAAGGAAAGGCGTAGAGTATATGTTCTGGGCGCAAGAGAAACCCATGATTTATCTGGAGCGAGTAAAAGGTCTCCCAAAGGCCTTCTCCTGCCCAGGCCGGCCTGGAGCCTCGCATAGCTGCGGGAAAGGGAGCGGCCCTAGGAGATGCCGTAGATTAGAAATTGGGGGTCACCTAGCGCTGAAGTGCAGCAGACGCAGCGGTTTAAGAAATACCTCCGATACCTGTGCCCTTATAGTGACCTGCGGCCGGCTCTCCGAATCCTCGGGAGGAAATACCGCCATCTACGACACTGCTCCCGCCCCCCCCCCCCCACGGGGACAGGGTGATAATCACCTCGGAGAGCACCCCAAACTCTCCCGTCTTCCGATCCCCAAACCGGCTGCTTCGGGAGCCGACTCTGGGCTCCTCAGTGGGCGGCTGGAGCTTCACCGTGGCTGCGGACAGCGGCCGCATCACTTTGGAGGGCACTGCCACCATCCAGGGCACTGCCCCGGGCACTAGCAGTGCACCCGCGGGGGTCCGGTCCTCCTCCAAGTGCCCTGCCGCCTCTTCGTACACTGCCTTGGGGCCTCCGGCTGTAGACAGGGAGAGGGCCACCTCGGAGGGCTGTTCCATCTTCGGATAAACTTCTGGCAGGTAGATGCACCACGTCTGTCTCCGAGGCAATGGGATTTGTAGCACGCCAGCTCTGCCTTATAAAGCCAGGACCGCACCCCTTTCTTAGACCCCGCCGGCCGCCGCCTTATTTTGTCAAAGTTACCCATTAATGCCAACTCCATGTCAACATTTTAAAGCAGGACCGAGCCCCACAGCAGAAAATCCCGCAACATGGCCGCCATTCATAAACGTCAATCGGGTAATTAACAACACCTTTGTTCAAAAGCAAACCCGCGCAGCAGGATTTGGCGCTGAGTGTTTCTCCCTCTCTCTCTCCCTACCCACAGGCCTCTTGAACAAGGAGATCAGGTGAGGGAGCAACGCCGGGACACCACCGCCTTTCTCCGAGGCACAGCGAAAATGCCTCGGAGAAAGGGAGCCTCATTTTCGGATTTGGGGGCGTGTTTTGCTGTTGTCTCCTCCCTGAGACTTCTCGCAAAAAACACGCCCCCCGATCCGAAAAAGACGGGGCTTCAACGGAGTGACTGGACCTCTTCTCCAGTGGCTGGCCAGCATTTAAGAGGCCAGCCAATGGAGAACAGGAGAGAAGAGGGGCGGGTGCAAGCCCCTCTTCTCAATGACATTAAATCTCCGGACTTCCGGTCTGCCGACCGGATGGTCCCGAGACCTAAAAAGAGGGTTGACCATACTGTTGGTAATTGTGTATGGATCCCCTCCGATTTCTGGGGTTATATTCATACTCGTCATTTAGGAACGGGCTATCACGGTCCGAATCTGAAGAATTGGTATCTGAAAATGTAACTATTTTTTGTCTCTTATCAGAATGCATGTTCGGCTGTCCTGCTTCCCCTTCTTCTTGTTGGAAATAATTGCTCTGCAGGTAAGGATAGATTTTTTTCTTGGGAAAACCACCTTATATCTTTTTTTAATTTTTCAGTTTTTTTCTTTAAAAGGTAGTCTTCAAATTCTTGAAGTTCTTGGTTCATGTTTGTAAGCTTGTATTTCCCTTCTTCTACACTGCTATTGGTTTTCAGTTTCTCTTCTAATTCTGTAATTTCTTGGTTGAGGACTGTAATCATGTCCTTAACTGTTTCAATAATCAGTATCATCCAGTCCCTGGAGCAACGGTTCGCGATGTGCGACCAGCGCTCCAGGAACTGGCGTACTTGCACAAAGAGTGCAGGGATGTTTCTTACTCTAAGTCCTGATGGTATCACCCCTGCTTTAAGATATTCCAACATATAATGCGCATGAGACTCCATTCTCTTAGCTTTTTTCTTTAAGTTAGTGAGTTTGTTCCATTCACTATTGTCTTTGGCAAAATTGCCCGTATTCTCAGTTGTCCCTGTCAATTGTCCCACAAGAGCTGCAAAATCAGCATCTGTGAAGCCGAAAGTTTTAAGGCCTTCCATGTTGTGGAAAAACGTGTGGTTGATATCTAATGATGAAAAATGGCACAGGGTACTGATGACACAAGGTGCTGGTTATTAAGGATAAGAAGGCTAAGGTCACTCCAAGAGTGAGAAGTCTAGACGTTGTCAAGGGAGGAAGAAGGAGGAGAGACACGTGTAGATGGATGGAACTATCTGTGCCTGTGCAGAGATCTTATGAATTACAACTTCTAAGGAAAGGGTACATATGAGAAGCAAGGTAGAATGAGCATGCAAGAAAAACAACAACCTTCGGTAAAGACCGAGAAACCTGGATAAAACAAAAGGATCTCCCTAATTCAATTGAGGCCCTAGAGGAGGGAGAAGACACAGCAAAATGGAGTAGAAACCTCTTAGCCGGCCTATACACTTTTACTTTGATCTATTTAGATTCTGCATCCCCAAGTCAAAATGTCATAAATAAGTTACATTACATTTATATAGAAACCATATAAGACATTTTTCATTTTTAAATAACAAACATTTCTTTAATTTATATCTTTTTTTGTGTTTTATAATTTACACATAATTTAGGAGAACGAAAAAAACATTTTTTACATTTATGAACTTTGATACAAACACATTGCACATTTAATATAAAAAAAAGGAAACATCATCCTAGACATCAGTGATATATACAGTAAACAATAACTAGTCACTCATACTTGCATTCACACAAAGAAAGTGAGTTGAAAGGAAGATATACAAGAAAGAGAGAGATAGAACTCTTGGATTGGTCAAAATTCTCAGACAAGCAGAGTAAAAAGGTTGTCAGTTTTCTCTGTGTCGAAAGTAATGTTGCAGTCGTATGGGAAACAATGTCGCGGTCAACGCGCGTTTCAGTGGAAAGAACCACCTTCTTCAGGACCAAACTGCTGAGTTTTTAGAAAATGGAGTGAACGTGGATGATGTCTGGGTGTCTGTGAAATAAACAAAAAAATGACATTGACAAAGCGGAGGGGGATGTAAATACTTTATAAGGAGATTACTTCCTATTAGTCTATAAGTGTGCTCATCCTGCTTCAAAGAAATGTACAAAAAGTAGCTGAAAAAGGTCATGCACTTGGATAAGGGATACAAGAAATAGTCTTTCTCCTGTAGGACCCATTGATTTTGTGAGAGTGAAATCTGAAAAAGTTTACGTGCATATTAGAAGACTCCGGATATAAAGTGCCCAAAAAGAGCATGCAAACCTCGAGAGACAGATCTGTTGATAGCTACCTTATAAATTGTTAGGCCAGACGCATGTGACCCGCTTAAAAGAACGTCTATGTTGTGGTGCAAAAAGTATAGAATTTTTCTGCAAAAGAAAAAGTTTAGCATTATATAACCCACTCAGGAGAAGTAATGCGAATGGCTGAATGTGATAACGGTGCCATACTACCTCAACGAGTTAAAATATGGAGATATATTTTCAATCCAAGATTAGTGTAATTATCTCCAAAGTTGTTGTAAAAACAATTGCGGCAGTCCTGCGGAGACAAGTAGGCTCATTGTCAAACCTAGTCAGATAGTTGAATTAAAAAGATCATTGAATGCCGGTAAGTTGTGTACCTTATAAGTGCAAAGATTGGTGTTGGCGAATCATGTCAGGCAAATGTCTTGACACCAAGCCTCTCTAAATATATATCTGTTAAATACCATTCATCTAAGTTGCATCACATCCCGACATATCTCTGTAGAGAGAAAAGAAACAAAAGAACATATGTATACCCCCTTAGAAATGCGATGGGGAAGTAGTTTGATGTGTAGCTACCTAGTTTGCATTGATATATTAACTAACAACGCAAAATGTTGATCAGATAGACACGAGCTACCACGACTCTAGTTATGTCATAATTTACTAATGCGTTATTCACGCAAAGCAGAAAATATACGAAAGACCCTTTTAGTAATCGTTAACACCAATGCTATGGGCATCTCTCTCATAATAGAGAAACTTAAGATAGTGGGGTGATCTCACTAATTAGAATGTGCGATAGAAAGCACAAACATGATTGACCCGTCGTTTCACTTAAAAAATGCGCACACAGTGGTAACAGGATCTAAGAAGAGCCGGGGTAATTCTACAACGGAGCCTGTTGAGAAAAACATACCTCTGTACGCCGGGGAGCCTCTTTGCCGATCAGTCGAAAGGCGGAAATGAGAAGAGGGCGTGCTTAAACACGTTGGAATGCTCGCGAGATTACGATCTCATAAGCAATGTTTAAGGTTCCTCTACACTTATTTGCTGTGGCGCCATCTTTGAAAGGAGTAATGGTTTGATATGTTAGATGGTATTGATCTTTAACTCTCCAAAACGTGCACAGTATTTCTCAATCTATCACGTACAAAAAAACTGATTAAAGTCTAGTGGTATTTGGCATGAATTAGCCGTTCGTCCCAATAAGAATGTTATTAAGTGATTGTCGTGTATAAACTAAAGTGCTAAATTTGGCATATGAGCATAGATGAATGAAATTGCGGGATGATGTCGCATACTAGATATAATGTAACGAGAGGGGGACAATTGCCATAAATTTAAATACACGTTGTTTTTGGCACAATAGACGCCATATTTGAATGGTGTGAGAGTCATGGTTATTATCCTATGAAATCAATCACGATCCTATTTTTAAATTTGCAGAAGCCCCTATGATGGTGAGAAAGAATGGTATTCTATATAGCTGTGATGCTTTGACCTTCTAGGATGTGGAGATATTGGACATGTGTAATGTATATCTTTGTTGATATAAAGGTAACAAGACTAGATTGTAACTTAGTCTAAGGGAACATGTCATTATGTTATGATCCAAATTATCTCCTCATTAAGGCCCCTGCGGACTGTGTCACAATGGAAGATCCAGAAAGTCTCCCTATTTTTCCGTAGTTTATTAATGTCTTGGCCTAATCTGGGGCTCACTTTTTCTAGAATCAGCCATTTTAAATCATTTTCTCCATGGTTGTGTTGGAGGAAGTGTTTGACCATAGGTGCATGTTCTTTACGGGTTCTAATGGCCGATTTGTGCTCTGAGAGTCTAATGCGGAATTCCCGGCCAGTTTCCCCGATGTAGCCTAGGCCGCAAGGGCAGAGGATGAGATAAATGACATTATTGCTTCTGCAATTTGTGTGGCTTTTGAGCCTACCGCCTCTGTTTCCATATGTCCAAGTCTCTGTTGTAATAGCTGTTGTACATGCATGGCATGTGCCACATCTGTGGTTGCCTAGAATTGGAGGCAGTCCATCAATGGTTCTTTGTTCAGCTGAGGTGTTGATGTGTCGCATTCTACTGTGGACTAGCTTATCCCTTAAGTTAGCATTTCTTCTAAAAGCCACTATTGGTTTTGCAAGGGGTTTGCCAATCTCATTCGCGTTTAGAATTTTCCAGTTTTTATTTAGGATTTGCTGGACTTTGTGATTGTAATTAGAATGATTGACTACACATACTAATCTTTCCATAGGATTTTTTTCTTTTCCTGAAATGAGACTATCACGGTTGTAATATTTGGCTCTTTTCATAGATTGTTTTATGAGGCGTTTAGGATAGCCTCTAAGTAGGAGCCTATTCTTTAGGTCTTCAGCGTGTGTATTGTAGTCCTTTATGTTGGTACAATTACGTCTGATTCTAAGAAATTCCCCGAAGGGGATAGAATCCTTCTGACAGGAAGGATGGAAGCTAGCATGTTGCAAAATGGTGTTCTTTGCTGTGGGCTTCCGATATAGGCTAACTTCAATGTTTCCATTGCCGCTTTTAATCCAGATATCTAGAAATTCCACCTTTTCTGGTGAATAATGAACAGTGAATTTTAAATTATATCCACTGTGGTTTAGCCATTCAATGAATTGATTTAGCTCGTCAACAGTTCCTGTCCAGATAAAAAAGATGTCGTCTATGAATCTATGCCAAGTGTTGGCTGCACCATATTTTCAACAATATGATGGAGCACTGCATTTTCCCCTGTGCTGGAGCTAAATTAAGCTGCCTAGTGCCAATGCAGCCCCCCTGAACTATTAGTGCAAGGGTGTCTGCGTTGCAGGGAAAGATTGTTTATGTGCAGGAAGTTGTTCCTTCCTGCACATAAACAATCTTTAAATGGCATTTTGTAAGCTTAATGCAGCACACATAAAAGTTGCAAAACGTCATCGTTTTTTAAAGATTGTTTATGTGCAGGAAGGGACACCTTCCTGCACATAAACAATCAATGGTTTCCATGTGTGCTGCACAATGCAGCAAACATGGAAACTGCAAAAATTAGGAGAAATTAAACCTTTCTCCTCGTTGCGCCAGGGTAAGACCAGGTTTTCCCTAGTCTTAATTTTGGTGCTGCCCCATATTTACGCCACCCTTGTACATCTGGGGCAGCGTCAAAATCAATGGGTGTTGCGGTGGAGTGCCCACCGCAACACCCATTGCCCACCCCTTTCACACTAGGTGTAGCGTGAAAGGGTGCCTTAAATACAAGGCAGGGGGGGCGTGGCCAAGATGGCGGAGTGAGCGGACGCTTTCCCTGCCGGCTCCCGCTCCGTTGGACTCCTGGCCCCGGTCTAGCAGTAGAAATCTCCCCCCACACAGAGCCATAAACAGCAGCGGTGACGGCGGAGCTCAGGGGAGAGTCGAGAGGAGGCACGGGACCGCTGGGGATCCTGGGCGGCGAACAGAAAGCCGCGGGAGTGGAGACGCGGAGAGGGGCCGGAGGGGAAGAGAGCGCCCCGGCCAGAGGTATACGCGAGGGCTGGGCTCGCCAGAGAGGCCTTGTCGTGGGAGGCGGCGAGACAAGATATCCTGCAGGAAGGTTCAAGAGGGAGCTCAGGTGGAGAAGCGGAGACCCGGGGGCTGCATGCGGAGAGGCCCAGCCCGCAGGGAGCGGTCGAGAGTGCCGCGATCGACGGTGGACGTCGGAAGCGGGAACGGACTGACCGAGCCGGTTGGGGGATTAAAGGCAGGACGCCAGCGGCAGTGACGGCGAAAGGAGAGGAGAGCCGGAGCAGCGGAGGGGTGCCCCCCCGACGGACGACCGGGTCTCTGAGCCCCCGGACTGGCGGCTGGTGGTGGGCCCTTCCCCCCCCCCACATGGGCCTTACAAGAGACGGAGCAGAGGAGACAGTGGAGAGCGGGGGGGAGGTCGTGCCAGGCACTGCAGACCACGGACGACACCCTCCGGATCACAGGGGAGGAGGTCACGGAGGAGCAGCGGAGTGCTGGGCTGAGAGCAGGGAGGGCGAGCCCGGACACGAGACTGAGAGGGGACCAGGCTCAAGACAGGGCCGGCTGCCCCATGTGGCGGAGGACCGGGGCCCGAGCGAGAGTGCAGGCAGTGACCCAGGCGGAGAGAGATCCCGCGAGCGGCAGTGGGCAAGGACGTGCCCAGGCCCCGGAAAGCGTACGCCCTGCTTAGGGCTAGCCACGAGAGAGAACCTCACGGGAAGCAGAGGCCTGAACACGAGGTACTGAAGCTGCGGCGGGGCCCGAGGCTGGGGAAGTGAATCGGGGCCGTAGGGGGCAGCGGAGGCCGGCTCCCAGAGGCGCTGCGCGAGTGGACACAGCGGCGGCACGGCCGGGGAGACAGTAGAAGAACAGGGGTACCCACATCCTGTGGACCGAAGGCGTGGGAGTGGGGGAAGCGGCTTGGAGGCCGGAGCGGCCCCGCAGAGAGGCAGGACGGACCTGAGGCACAAAACGGTGAGGCCAGCCCCAGCGGACACCGGGAGAGTGGGCGCGTCGGCCCGGGAGGCGGAGGCCGAGTGGACGGGGGCCACAGCTGGATGCGCGGTGATTCGAGCCCCAAACGGACGGGGGGCACGGCCTGAGGCGCGGCGCCGGAGTGCACAGAGGTGAAGGTCAGGAGGGCGAGGGAGAGGTGGCGCGGAGGTGGTGCTCGGAGCCCAGGAGACGGCCCCGCGACGGGCCAGCAACGTGACGGATTCGCCTCCCGTCCCAGCCCTGCAGTCATGGCAGGCAGCAAAGGAGGGAGGAAGGGGGAGCGCACCCTTCCCGAGCTCTTGGGCCGGCAATCGCAAAGAGTGGACAGGGGGCAGCGGTCGCCCCGCGCCTCGGGCAGTGCTCCTGACACAGACGGAGAGGAGCCCCCGCTCACACGGTCCTTTATGGAGTCCCTCTTCGGATCTCTCAGAGAGGATTTCCAAGTCCTAAAGAAGGAAGTGGCTAGTGAAGTGCGGGAAATCAGACGAGAGGTGGATGGTCTGGGCGAATGGGTGGCCACGGTGGAGGAAACTAGCCAACGGAGGGACGAGGAGTTTGAACAATTGCAACAGGAGGTGCTACGACTCCGGGACCAGCAGATTGACCTCCGGGCACATGCCGAAGACCTAGAAAACAGGTCTCGGCGGAACAACATAAGGGTTCGAGGAGTCCCATCGGCGGAAGAGGGAACGGACATTGCAGGCTACTTGAGAGAGCTGTTTCAAGAGGTCCTGGGGGAGCCGGAGGGGTTCCCCATTCGAATAGATAGGGCGCACAGAGTGGGGACGCAAAGGAGGGGATCGACGCTGCCCCCGGACATCCTGGCCTACCTCCCGGACTACACACTTAAAGAGCGTACAATGGCGGAGGCACGGAAGCGATAGCCACTGACTTTCCGGGGGCACCCGGTGGCCTTATACCAGGACCTGTCGGCAATCACGCTCCAGAAACGGAGGACATTCAAAATAGCCACCGACTTCCTGAGAGAACATCGAACACCCTCCGCCTGGGGCCACCCCTTCAGACTCATCTTTCGATGGAACGGAGTTTTACACCAACTGCGCTCCCTGCAGGAAACATGTGGAGTCCTGGGCCTGACAGCCAGAGAGGACGGCACACCTCTGCAGCGCCGGGGGCGCGCTGGAGGAGGAGGCTGGCGGCGAGTGGCCGGGCAGCACTCCCGGGACCGATCGGCGCAGCTGGACGCGCCCACTATCCGGGCTAGTACAGACACCGCAGAATCCGAGGTGGCAGAGAACACTGGCTCCAGTGACATTGCGCTGACGGCGTAGAAGCACTCCGGGGGGAGATCGCAACAGCTTACTTACGATTACAGGTTTGGGGCCGGGTGGGAGGGGGGGGCTGGCGGGGGGGGGGTAGGTGGTTTAACGTCCACTGGAGAGTGTTACCACAGACTTGTCCCCTCGGGGACCGGACTTGGACTGTGAAGATCTGGGAACGGGGGCTAGGGAGGGAGGTACAGGGGGGAAGGACCTTAATGTTGAAAGTTCGTTGTTAGGGAAGGAGTTGGGGGCAGGGAGGGGGGGGGGGAAGAGTTGTTTTTGTTGCAGTTCAGGCGGGAGGAGGAAGGGAGGGCGGGAACTTTACGGGGGAAAGGCACGGGAGGGGAGGGATGCGGGGAGGGGGGGACTCCGTCCAGTGCGGGACCAAAGATAAGGTGGGGCAGACGACCTCACGGACATGGTGTATAACACTCGGAAGAACACAGAGCGGGCGCTATTGTCTTCCCACATGACACCCACAAGTCTTAAAATAGTTACACTCAATGTGCGGGGCCTTAACAACCCGACCAAAAGGCGTGCGGTGCTTACTTGAGGATACTCAGGCAGACATCTGTCTCCTTCAAGAAACGCATCTCCTGCCCGGGGACTGCGCTAGGCTGCGCTCTCACAAATTTCCCACACAGTTCTTTTCCTCCAATAACACTAAAACTGCAGGGGTGGCGATACTGGTGGCTCGACGCTTCCGGGGAGAAGTCCTCCAGAAGCAGGCGGAGCAGCGGGGCCGACTTTTGGTCTATAGATTCCAGGTGGCGGGTATTACCTTCACAATAGGGTCCCTATACAGCCCGAATGACAGGCAAGACCACTTTCTCAGCGCGGCGCTGGGGGAAGTCGCGGCTACTCCCGACCGGCACATTATACTAGGGGGAGACTTTAATTTAGTCTTTGACTCGACACTGAATAGATCCGCCCAACGCTCACCGCAGGCCGGGGAATTCTCAGCGGGAAGCAGGGTACAACTGGTAGACATGGGCCTGGAAGATCTGTGGCTCCACCTACACCCGGTAGAAAGGGACTATACTTACTACTCACATGCACACAAAACGTACGTGCGGCTGGACCACTTCCTGGTCACTGGACCGGTCCGCACTCTCGCCATGGAGGTGGACATAGGGGTGATCTCCATGTTGGACCACGCCCCGTTATTGGCTACTTTCTCGTTGCCGCCGGTCTCCAGCACCCCCCGAGTGTGGCGACTGAGGGACACCCTATTATACAGAGGAGATGTAATCAAGCAAGTGACGACTGCGATTCGGAAATATCAAACCCACAATGAGAACCCGGATACCTCCAGGACGACTCAATGGGCGGCTCTGAAAGCAGTGCTGAGGGGGGAATTCATCGTGATATCGGCAGCGGATAACGCACAAAGACGGAGTAAACGAGAGGAACTCACGCAGAAAGTTAGGGAACTGGAACATATACATCGCCGAACGGGGGCACCCCGGATATGGCGGCAGCTCCAGGGGACGAGAAAGACCCTGGTGGCTCTAGATATGGACCGCGCGGAATACGCAGCGCTCCGTCTTAAGCATGCCTACTACACAGGGGAGATAGGTGCGGCCGATTGTTGGCTAGCAGGCTTAGAGTGGCGAGACAGAAGCATCTGGTGAAGGAGATCATTGACCCCACTGGGTCTGCAGTCATGGAGGACGATGCTATCGCGGAACTCTTCCGCCAGTACTACGCAGACCTCTATGCTGGGGACCCCCCGGACGCGCCTGCAACGCAAAGGTACCTCGACTCGGTCTCTCTGCCATCGTTGACACCTCTGCAAGCGGAGAGCCTAGACCGGGACATTCGAGTGGAGGAGGTGATCTCCGCCATTGCCAAACTCAAGTACGGTAAATCCCCGGGACCGGATGGCTATACCACCCTCTTCTATAAAACATTCTGCACTACACTCGCGCCGATACTTACGCGCCTCTTTAATACCTTCGCGGAGCCGGGGGCCATGCCGCCAGATCTGTTGCGGGCCTCACTGACAGTCATCCCTAAACCAGGGAAGGACAGATCACAATGCGGCTCCTATAGACCGATATCCCTCCTGAATGTGGATCTTAAATTATACACGGGAATCTTAGCAGCCCGCCTAGCCCCCCTCTTGCCGGGGCTTATAGACCCAGACCAGGCAGGCTTTGTTCCGGGGAGGCAGACGTTGGACAACACTAAACGAATTACACATATTATAGAGAAGGCGTCACGGATACAGGGTGAGAGAATGCTGATGGCAGTAGACGCTGAAAAAGCATTCGACCGAGTGCATTGGCCTTACCTAGAGAGGGTGCTGGAGAAGGTGGGGATAGGGGACAAGTTCCGCAACATGATATTCAACTGTTACCGATCGCCGACCGCAGTAGTGAGGGTTAATGGATGCAGTTCCGGGAGCTTCCACATCGAGAGGGGCACGAGGCAGGGATGCCCGCTGTCGCCCATACTCTTCGCTCTATACATGGAGCCGTTCGCACAGCGTATAAGGAACAACCCAGAGGTAAAAGGAGTGAAAATGGGCGGGTTTTACTACGCAGTCAGCTTATATGCGGATGATGTGATCTTCTCCCTGGAGGAACCGCTCCGGGCTCTGCCGGCGTGCATCGAGGAACTAACTACATTCGCAGACGTATCCGGATTCAGGATGAATATGGGGAAGTCGGTCGCCCTGGATCTATCGCTCGCGCCGGCGACCAGGACGTGCCTGCAGCGTCAAATCCCAATAGTCTGGTCGACTGACACGGTACCGTACCAGGGGATCCAGTTAGCCCCCACCCTGCCCAACATGACGGCAGTTAACTACACCGCTCTGGGCAGGAAAATAAGAGACGAATTGGCTAGGTGGAACCGCAGTTCCCTGTCGTTGCTGGGAAGAGTGGCGGCTGTTAAAATGACCATTCTGCCTCAGGTGCTATATCTGTTTCGGGCGCTCCCGCTGCCGCCGCCGGCGGGGTGGATCCGGCAGACACAGTCCGAGCTCGGGCGCTTTGTCTGGCAGGGTAAGAAACCGAGAATGAGGAGGGTGCTCTCAATGCTGGCGCCGGAGGCAGGAGGCCTCGGCATCCCAGACCTCCGCAAATACTTTCAAGCAGCACAGCTGCGCTACCTCGTGGAATGGAGCAGGTGGGAATCGGACAAACACTGGCTCTTTCAGGACCAGGCGGTGGCGGGTAGGCCATTGCAGGAAGTGCCGTTCCTGCGTAGGAATCACCGCCCCGCTAATCTCTATGCCTCCTACATCACTAGAGTCCCGCTGAGGGTGTGGGACGCCACAAGCCTGGCACACGGATTAACCACGTTCCCCTCCCCGTTGACGCCTCTGGTGGATAACCCGGACTTCACACCGGGGATGCAGAGGGGTGCGTTCGCTCACTGGCGTGCGGCGGGATGTAGGGCTCTGTGTCATCTATACACCTCAGAAGGGATTATTCCCTTCACTAGCTTTAGACAGGATTATTTGCTTCCCGAAACGGAGAGAATGCGATACCTGCAGGTCCGCCACTGGGCGATGAGCCCCCAGGTGAGGGAGACGGCAGATAGACGACTATCCCAGTACGAGCGCTGGCTCTTGACGCGTACGTCCGATGCGAAGCTCATAAGTGACCTTTATAAACTCATCCAGTGGCCCTCTTCGCACTTCTATCATCCGGGACGGGCGCGCTGGGAGAAGGAACTGGGCAGGTCCCTAAGTCACACAGAATGGGAACAAATTGCGTACAGGGCGAGACACTCTGCATATCACACAGGCCTTACTGAAACCCTCACGAAAGTCTCCACATACTGGTACTACACCCCGGACCGCATACACGCAATGGACAGCAGCAAAAAGCTGTCTTGCTGGAGGGGGTGTGAGCAGGCGGGAACGCTGACCCACATCCTATGGGAATGCCCTCTCCTGGACGCTTACTGGAGGGAGGTGCTAGACACGGTGGACTTCCACTTTAAAACTGAGTTGCCACGCTTCCCAGCCTACATTCTTCTGGGCCTTCCTAACGCACTGATGTACCCCCTAAAATCCCGCAGGGGCAGGCAGATCGCAATAGCGCTGGGTTCAGCCACCCAAAACATCATTACCCACTGGCGAACACCCACACCCCCAACGGTCACGGGATGGTTACACAGGTTATGGCACGTGCTAGGTATGGAGAAAATGTCGCTAACAGCAAAGGGGGAGGTAGAGCAGTATAAAGAGATCTGGCGGCCGTTTCAGTCCCTATTAGCCACCGAATTTAGAGAACTGACCTGTCCCAGATACCTTAGACTCTTGCGGCTTACTGGACAGGAAAGCCCAGACTCCTGATCCCACCTGGGTAAGGGAGCTCAGACAGAGAGACCGGGAGAAAATGAGGCTCACAGACAAAGGCACTGGACAGGGGAGGGGGAGAGGGGGTGAGGGATCTAGGAGAGGGGGAGGGAAGGGGAGGGAGGGGAGGTAGGGAGGGTTACAGTTGGTTAGTTTATAAATTAGGAAATGAACGGGTGTCCTCAGGGATGGGTTTTAGTCGAGGGGCCTACCACCCCGGCCGGAGCAGAGGACGACACTCTGTCGGGCGTGGCCCAGGGGAGGAGTGGTGCGGGACACACTCCAGAGAGAGTAGGGAACGGAGGGGAGGTCCCTCAGTATTAATTCGCGGAGCAGGTAGAGCGTTCTGGTTCCTACCAGAACAGAGGGGGACAGCCATGAGGGGTGGTGGGCGAGAAGCTGGATATCACCCCGACAGATCGACGGAGTCCTGGCAGGGTCAGGGGAGAGCGGATTGTAAATAGGATACCTGCCGGCCCACGGGGTTGTAGGCTTGAGATGTGGATGCCATTGATGATATTTGTTGGATGTTGGTAATCAATAAAAAGATTTAAACCTAAATACAAGGCAGTGTCAGAGGCGTAGCTAGAGTCCGTGGCGCCCGGGGCCATCCCACAGACTGCCGCCCATGGCATCCGCAGCCCTGTGACCGTGCGAGGCCAAGTCTCGACTCGAATTTCGAATCTCACCCCACTGTCAAACCTCGGGCACAAATATTTCTCACATGTATCACCGGAATGCCAGCTCCACACCGGTCCACCAACCAGTGCAAGCAAGTGCCAACCATCTAAACTCGCAGCCACAGAGGCCCGCGCGCAGCACCCCAGGGCTACTCGCCCAACCATACCGGTGTCATTCTTCCAAATACCTCCAAACATATCCGTCAGTCTGCCTGACTGTGATCTGCACGAGCGTCCCACTGGCTCTCCCAAGGTCCGCCCATCCACCATGCCATCACGCACATGCTCACCGCGGCGGCCAGAGTCCGCGAGTCAGCTCACTCCAATGAATCCACGTTATAGGCCCAAGGCAATCGAGATCCGTGCCAGGGACTCCCACACCCCGCCACAGTCTGGCCCATCTCTCACCGCCCGACCCATGTGCCGAATGGCCTGTGTCCCACTCCACCACCAGCACAGAACAATTCCACAGGTGGGCGCAGCCACCCTCAAATCCTGCTCACCACAGCATTCAATACACCCAATGCAATGTGTCCCCTTCCCACACATCGGTCCGAGTCTCAACTGCTCCCCTATCCCAGCAAGTGTGCCACTGCGTGGCAGCCACGTCCGTCCACTGGCTCCAATTCACCCAGTCACACAAATCCAAACATGTACATCATGGAACTGTTGTGAAGCATGGGCTATTATGCAGCTGTGACATAGGGTTGTTTCTGAAAGGTGTTTAGTAGGAGGTACAATCCTCTCAAATGTTTCTTGGCCTTGAAGGTCAGTAATGCATATTATATAGGGCATAGCTGCCAAGGTTTGAGATTGCTTATGTGTGGAGTTTTCATAGTTTCAGTGTGACTATGAGTGACATTCAATGGCCAAATGTGTGACACTTAGGAGTGGAACTGTCTTGCGAGTAAAATAAAGTAATGCAGTCCACAGAGAAAGATAAATATCAGAAGTTACACCCATATGAGCACCGAGAAACTAAGGTCTTGAAACTACTGCAAAGTGTCTGAAATAGAAGGGTACTAACCTCTCTCTTTCATGTGTTCCATTGTTTTTAATGAGCTCCTCATACCAGTGTAGGGTGTCAGAGCACTTTACATCATACATACATTATACAGAGACAACAAATTGAAATTGTATGTGTGTAAATCAGTCTACGGGAAATGATCCATATAACAGTGAGGATTACAAGTTGTAGGAATCTCATGCTATCCATACAAGTAAGCAGTATATTTTTAAAGCGTTTGATCCGGGGAAGTACAGGCTCAGGATTTAAAACATACCTTAGTGGTTGGCTGTACTATAAAAAGAATGTATTTCCACCCCAAAAAAACCCTTTAACAACATTAGGATAATTAAAGACTGGAGGGAAAAATAACGTTTTAACATACTATGCAGTTTGAATGCAGCTCCTTGATGGGAGTTCATATGTAATTGTGCTATTGGGATTGTAACTTATGAACTGCAAGTAACCCAAGGAGCTCTGTGACTAAATGCAGGAACTCACTCAGATAGACACATAAAATGCAGTTTAGTGAACTGCATGATACACGTTCTTTGCAGCAGGCACATTAACCCTATGCGCTACTTGGGGGCGTGGCCGAGCCGAGCCGCAAGATGGCCGCCGTGTAACGGGGCTCTGCCGGCCGAACTCACAATCCGTGCACCCATCCGTCTGCTGCCTCCCTTCCCGTGCGGCAGAGATGCGGCGGGAACTGCCTGATTGCTAAGGACCCGGCGACAGTTTTCGCGACCGCAATCGGCGGCAGCGTTCTGAAACTGTGACACTCGCCACATCGGCAGCCTGCGCACATCGCGCTGGGCGGCCGCACAAATAACGTGAGTCCCCGGTCGAGGGCCGAAGATCTGGCGGACGCGGCAGCACAGCCGTGAGACGTAGCAGGGACGGGGCTGGGCCGCAGCGAGCTGCCGGAGTAGTGCGGCGAGACCCCTGGCAGACTGAGAACTGGCCAAAACACATCGGCGGAGGAGAACAGTGGCAAAAAGCACTGCAGGCAGTTGAGGCCTGGAAAGCGGGGAAACGCCCTGGCCTGATGATCTAGCTGACTCTCCGACCAGCACAGGGAGCGGTGTCTGCTGAGCCCCTGAGGTGGGAGCCGGATAATTCCCAGTGTATGTGGCGCCTGGTTGCACATTAACGACTATAGACCACCTGGGGAGTGACGAGCTGAGTAAGGCGGTAGAGGCGAGGCGGTCTGCAACGGGGAGTCGGAGAGACGCGACCGTGGAGAGTGCCCAGTTGCCGCAAGAACAACGCGTACATGCCTATTTAGGCAGAGCCAATACACGCCAGCAGACAGGGCGCGAATGGTGACCTGGTGAGCCTGACCATTTCGGAGCGGACCGTAATCACAGCAGGGGCTGCAGTAGCGGCCCAAAGCGGACGAGGCTCAGGGACCTGCAAGACCTGCGAGCCTAAACGCGCTGAAATTTGCACGACAAACAGAGCGGGCACAACGGGAGACGCGTGACGGCCGAGGGACCTCCCCGGCTAGCCAGCTGAGTGACAATGAGTAAAACATTATACTTCTCTGGGGGCTATGTTTGTCTGTGACGCCAAAAGAAGCCCTAAGGCCTTGTTGTTAAGTATGCACCATCTCTTTCTTGATACTGTCTTGGGGCTTGGGGCGGGTAGGGGGCACAATGATGGGCCAATGGAGGAAGTTAGACACGGGGCAGAGACTATTTTTGAGTTGTGGCAAAGTACCAATATCATGCTGGGCAAGGCATAGGGCATGTCCTGCTGCAATTAGGCATATTGCAAATACAGAAGGCAGGAAATGTTCGGCCACCCTGTCACTTTAAGACAGGGGAGGGTGCCGGTGACCCCACGCCCCCGAAGGGATGATTCCCAAGATATTGCTTCAGGAGGGTTGTTGTTCGATTTGTTCGGGGGGGGTGATGGATCTCAACCTGATTGGGGGGTTGGAGTGGGAGGAGGGGGGGTAAGTTCTTTGTTGTTTTGTGTTAATGTACTGCAGTATTCTTTCACACAACTGATTGATAGGACATCACTGTTTCCGATCGTCTCTAAGTTAATGCTTGGGGTGGGCCATGGTGTAATACGGCTCCCTCCACATGCCCCACCTGCTGATCTAAAGGTAGACATACAGCCGCGTAGGACACATGTCCAGACATGCCTCTGTCCGCGCTGCGCTGCCTGACATGGAACATTCGCGGTTTAAATAATCACCGCAAGATCCGGCTGACTCACGCACACTTGACCAGACACCACATTGACATATGCCTCTTACAGGAGACCCTCCTGTTGGGGAGGGCTGGGGAACGTCTCAGACATGCCAGATGGGGTGAAGTCCACGCCTCTGGATACTCCAGCTATTCCCGTGGAGTGGCCATATTGATTCTTAAGGGCCTACCGTGGCAAACATTGAAGGTTCACATCGACCCCGAGGGGCGATATATATTACTGTTGGGGCGATTATTCCACACACAGGTAATAATTATCAACACTTATGGACCTAACACGGATGACCCAGGTTTTTTCCGGCACGTTTGGCTCAAAGCACAGACACTGGGAGAGGGGGCATACATATGGGGCGGAGACTTCAATGCTGTGCTTTCACTGGAATTAGACAGGGAGGGGGCTGCACGCACACACCACACACAAACGGCGAGTCTCCTTCGGGGCCTGATGGAGGAATATAACTTACTGGACTCTTGGCGGATATTGCACCCCGCGGTGAGGGAGGGCACCTGTTTCACACCGCACAGAGGTGCCTGGTCCAGACTAGACTTTTGGCTATTGACTCCAAATGTGCATACCTGGGTGTCTGGGGTTAATCATAGGGCGCGCACCCTCTCAGACCACTCCCCAGTAGAGCTAGTGCTACAGGTCCCCAAACCGTACATTCCGCCCTTCACATGGAGAATGCCGGCGCAGGCCTTGTTAGATCAGGTGTTCCGCGAAGACATACACCAGCACATCCTCGACTATTTTGAAATTAACACTGACTCGGTGCCCTCGCTGGGCACCTTGTGGGACGCATTCAAGGTGGTTATCAGGGGCCACTGTATTGCGGGGCAAGCCCGAGTATTGAAGGATATCAGGAACACGCTCCAAAGGCTGGAGGAACGCCTACACACCCTGGAGGTGCAATATTATTCTGACCCTTCGGCAGACGCGCTAGCGGAGACACGTACCAAGCTTACGGAATATCAAACTGAGGCGGATAGGGAGCTCAAATTTTTGCATAAGCACGCGGTGGCCCGCCGTTATGGTGAAGGGGACCGCCCGGGCAGAACACTTGCCAATTTGTAACGATCACAAAGAAATTCCTCTTATATTTCCTCAGTCGGAACTACCCAGGGCAGCCTTGCACACACGCCCCCGGAAATTTTAGGAACGTTTTGGACATTCTATAAAGACTTATACAGATCTCAGGGAGCTCCTACATCGGAAAAAGTGTCCGATTACCTGGACACGGTACAATTAATCTGGTTTGATGCGCACCAAAAAGGATATTTCGATCTCCCCTTTACGGTAGAAGATGTTAAGCAAGCAATAGGGTCCCTAAAAGCCGGAAAAGCGCCAGGACCAGATGGCCTACCAGCACAATTCTATAAGGAGTATGCTGACCTCCTAGCCCCCAGGCTGTTGGCCGTATACGCGGAGGCAGTGGATGCGGGATTACTCCCAGCGTCAATGAGAGAGGCAATCGTCATTACTCTTTTAAAGCCAGACAAGAATGCCCAGAAATGCGACTCCTATAGGCCACTGTCCCTAATCAACACAGATGCGAAAATATTCGCCAAAATGCTCGCCACGCGGATGCAGCCAGCACTGCCACTCATAATACGTCCAGATCAGTCGGGATTCGTGCCGGGCCGCTCCATGTCTCACAACCTCAGAACCCTTTTTGGGGTACTGCACTATTTGGCCCCGCACGTAAAAGCCGCTGCGGTGCTACTGGACGCCACGAAAGCGTTCGATTCCCTGGAATGAGGATTCCTGTTTCCGCTACTGCAGCGAATGGGGATAGGTGCGTCCTTTATACGCCATATCAGGTTACTCCACACTGCAATATCTGCCCGAGTACGGGTGAATGGGCTTATCTCTGAGCCCTTTGCCATTGGCAGAGGCACTCGGCAGGGTTGCCCCCTGTCACCCCTGCTCTTTGCTATCGCCACCGAGCCACTGGCAGCACGGATCAGACAGCACCACACAGCCAGGGGTATCGGGTTCTCGTCCCGGGCACTAACCATCTCTATGTACGCTGATGATATCACACTGTACATGGTTGATCCGCATGAAAATCTCTCCCCCATGACGAGAGAGTTGATACACTATGGCATACTGTCAGGGGTAACTATCAATTGGGAGAAATCGGTCATTCTGCCCCTGACAACTGGGACACGCCGCTTTACTCCGGACTGCCCGTTGGTGTGGGCGAACGGACCGGTGCGCTACCTGGGGATATGGTTTAGCACTGACATGCAGGAATTGTGGACCGAAAACTATGAGCGAGCGCTGGGATGGGTTGAGGAAAAGGTGAGCCGATGGAAGCATTTGCCCCTCTCTCTAGCTGGGCGAATAGCTGTGGCCAAAATGGTCATATTGCCCAAACTACTGTATCTATTTGCCAACATCCCGCTGCCCCTGACCGCACATTTTCTGAAATAAGTGCGCTCGCAGAGGATAGAACTGGCGTGGGGCGGAGGGCAGCCGAGGGTGGCCTGGGAGACCCTTACTCTCCCACAACGCCAGGGCAGAATGGCGGCACCGGACTTCACGCTATATGCCTACTGCGCACAAGCGCAGTTTTTGCACTACTGGGTACACCCCACACCATTTCAGCCACATGTAGCGATAGAGATAGATAGGGTGGCCCCGCCTCCGCTAAACATGGCCCTGTACATACCACACAAGAGAAGATGCAAGGACATTGACACTGTACACGCACTTAAGTGGGCCTGGGACGGGATGCGTCGACGGGCCAAGCTGGACCTTCTCTATACCAAATCGATACCCCTGCGCGGAAATCCCATGTGGCCTCCACTGCAAAACATGAAAACCGGGGAACGAGCAACGACACACGGCCTTAATACTGGGGGGGGACCTCTTCCCGGACGATAACTTCATCACGCCGGAACAGATGTGTGGTACGGAAACCCCGACGATGCTCGACACACTGCTCTATTATCAGCTCGCCACACATGTCAAAAGCTGTTTCCTACTTTTCCGGCGCCGCCACCAGATCTGCTGGCCCTTGAAAACGTGCTCCGAGTGGAATCGGGGCGTAAACTAGTATCCCGATTGTACGGAAGCATGCGGAGTAATCACCCGATAGTGGTCCCAGCGGCGCGACATCTATGGAGTACAGAACTAGGCACCGAACTAACTGACGATCATTGGGATATGTGCTGTAAACTACTTGAGGCCCTTTCCCCTAACTATAGACTCCGACTGATACATTTTAAATACATACATAGGGTATATCGTACTCCGAGCCGGCTACATCGCATGGGCTTGAGGGACACAGACAATTGCTGGCGTTGTAGTGCGCCCGGCGCCACATTCTTACATATGGCGTGGGAATGTCCCAAGTTGGCCACCTTCTGGACTAGGGCAATGGAGCTGGTGTGTGCAATCACTGGCCTACTGATCCCATGCACTCCGCAGACTACATTACTGGGGATCTTACACATGGTCAAGCCGAAACACCGTAAACTGCCGGCCACACTGATTGTGCTGGCAAAAAGACAGGTTGCGATACACTGGGGAGCGCCTACATCACCTACTATTAGGGACTGGATCAAAAGCGTGGTCTACTGCCAGACACAACTTTCTTTATATTGGGAGCTCTTACCAATGCGCTCAAGGCCAAAAGACATATGGGAACCATTCACGCAATGGTTAGCTCAAACTACGATTCAGGCATTGTAAAGCAGTAATATACACCGATAATAGCCGGGGCGAAACAGAAACCGGAAGGATCGTGGGGTGTTGAAGTCATCATGTGTGATGAGAGTGGGATACGGGGCGGGGGGGGGGGCAGGGATGGGGGGGCCCTGCAAGACTTACTGAGCAATAACGGGTTGACACCTAGACCTCCTATTTCTATTGTTGTATTGGTGGGGGACTGTGTTGTCACTAAAATATCTAATTCATACTGCAGAGAATTGTATTTGTTATGCTGTTGGAAATGCAAATAAAAAGAACTATAAAAAAAAAACCCTATGCGCTACTTCATGATCAGTGAGATTCATGAACAGTGATATCTGCAAGTAGACAATATGCTGATCTTCCTTCAGCAGGAACAATTTTTACTTGTGTTATCATGAAATTTTTACCATTTCCTGAAAACATCTGGACACACAAGGAAACTTAACTTCAGTGTGGCTGGTGAATCAAAACTGCCAGTAGATAAAACTCGGCCCTGTCAGCAGGAGCATCAACAGCAGCAAGTTATTTGGCTTACCTGCGCACCTCAGAATCTTACAACTCTGTGCTGCAGCAGCCTGCTGCCTTAAGTGCCCATGAGCCACACTGACTGCAGACAGTTGCTGTGGTCCTGGACATCAGGATTAAGTCTATGGCGAGATGCTCTGAGTGGTGGCACCACTGTCTTCATTTTAGAGATCTGCAGTGCATGCACCTTTTAAAGACACCCAGCAGCTCTGCTCTCAGCATCACCAGACACCTCCATTCAAACGGTAGAGCAGCAGGAAGCAGCATGTATGTTGAGGTCATGGAGAACAGCCAAACTACGGTGGGCGGCAGCAATTCCAGGGGGCCCACAGATCCACTATAGCATTCGCTTAATTTCCACTTCCAGTCTTCCACAGTTGAATCGATCCTCCCGCGCGTGGCAAGAAGTGAAAGTCCCTCGAGGCCCTGCCCAGACCACAGCCGGGCCAATCAAAAAAGCAAAAATCTACTACCGAGCCTGCCCCTCGTGACCACATTGGACCAGTAGTTACTCCGGGGGCGGGACAGCAGGATGCAGCAGGGCCGTCACACTACCAATGATTGACGGCCCTGTCAAACTTACTGCATAAGCTATGCAGCGTGCTTTCACCTCATTCAGCCAGCCAATCCCCGCTGCCTGTGTGCCACTTAGTAATGATTGTCTGCGCCGGCCCGGCCTTAAATTTGCACACAATGGGACAAATATCTGCCCAAAATAAAGCCACCCGCCAAGTATGGGTTTTTCCCGCACAAATGGGAAAAATGTCACCCATTTGTGCAGGAAATAGCCCAAACTGGGAACACTGGCCGCCACCCCCAAAATAGACCCGCCAGGGACGGACTGCCCCCCCTAGCTACGCCACTGGAACAGGATAAGCAACGTATACCCCGCTTTTGGTGTTCTGCTAATTTCTACAAGTTTGGTCTGAAATCGTGGAGTCATGTGTGACACAGATTTCTCCTTCACCACACAGGTCAACAATATGACCTAGAGTGGGTTCTTTCACCTCTCTAGCCTGCATGGAAACTGTTCAGTCATCAGTATTGTCCTCATGATGGCCTTTTAAAGCATTCATTAAATTAATGATTTATGAATGAACGGGCATTTGTAAAGCGCACTGTTACTTCATGAGTGTCCTGGAGCTCTGCACCATTTGGAGGTCTGTCTTAACATACGGCGAGAAAATCTCAAAGACTTGAAAACTTTGCTGTCTGGCTGCTTTTGGAAGCATGTCTCGCTTGTAGGATCAAAGTGTTGCCTGCATTGATACCACTTCACTGGTTGCCGGTCGAATGAAGGACTGGATTAAAAACTCTCTGTCTGGTTCATAGGAAATAACATAAGAATTAGCCTGACAACCTTTCTACACTATGCCTCCCTTACAATCCAACCAGAGGCCTAACATTGTCCTGCCAACGACCTTTGTCACTGATGCAAACAGCTGTTAGAAAGTCCCCCATTTTGTATAACCACCTTGAGAACCTATTGTCCAAGCTCCTACGTGTGGGGTTAGCTTCTGGATATTGTGCAAACATCGGACAACCCACCTATTCCAAAAAACCCTGACACTTCAATTAGCCAAAGTTCTCTTTCTAATGTTTCTCCTATTTTTACTCCGCAGTCTCCACGAGCACTTTGAAGCATGTTGTGGGTGTATCTGCACTTTACAAAACGTGTGCATAAATGAATTAATTATATTCTACCAAATCAACAAAATCGAATTAAATAATGCATTGATTCTACCTCTCTCAATGTTGTCTACGTTTCATTATTTGGCCAAGTACTCTTGTCAATTTAGTAATATGATAGGAAATCCTTCACGAGTTTACCTTGCTTCTTTCCCCATCACACATCCTCTGCGATGATGCATGGTGTTCAGCGCGACATGCAGTGCTCGATTAAACACCTGCACTGTCCGTCGGCTGCGCTGCCGCCTCTGGTGCAGGAAACCAGGGTTCGAGCCTCGAGGTCGCGTCCACATCCTGTGATTATGGGCAAATCATTTAATCTCCCCGTACCTGAATGTGTAATGTAAATACGGTGCTATGTAAAGCGCTCCAATACCTTCGGGGCGAGTTCACGCTATATAAATATGCGGAAAAAATCAAATAAAATCAAAGCTGAGAGGCAAAAGGCGCTACGGCGGGAACCAGCGTTAGAAGAAAACAAAGTGAGTCTCTCACATTGACGTACTGTTAGAGCAGGTGATGGCGGGTGTAAGGTCTCATTCCCTGAACAAATGCATGATTACATGCGATGAATTGCAGAACGGATGTACCTCGCCACCCGGCATGCTGAGGGCAGTATTTCTACGTCTGAATATCATCCTTTCCTCCACAGGGCGACGCAGCCCCGCTACGCAGCGTCAAACACGCACGCTTCTCCAGTCAGACGTAGAGCGGAGGGCTCGCGCCCTTTCCTCCAGGTTGGGAACAAGGCAATTTGTGATGCACCGTTAGGTGAGAAATGGGTTTGCCTCGTCTCTATAAATCTCTGCCACATGGGCAGATTTCGGAAATGGTACTCGTGCAAACCGCCCCCCCCCCCCCCCCAGCTACGCCAATGGGCAGTGTTAAACCACATCATGGGCCAGATGTACGACCCATTTTTGCATGTAATGTATGTACATCTGTGGATGGGGCAGTAAGGTCCCTAAAGTAGTGATCTGGATAAAAAGGGCATTAAACAGCTGAAATTAGATCATAAATTAAAAACTGCTTTGAATAGGTGCCCTCAAAATACGTTTGGCCCAGGCGCCCCAAAATCCTTAAGATGTCTCTGCGTGTTGCAGAGCATGGAAGCATAGAGAAGGCTTGTTTCTGTCTTTTCTTTGCGTCCTTTATGCATGTGTATCCTTGCCAGATTAATGCTGTATGTGGTGTGGAGGCGGCTGGAAGCAAAGAGTTTGTCTATAAATAATTATGGGTGTTTTTAGCATTGTTTTATTACCTCTGTGCTACAAAGAGGCCGAGTGTCATGTATGACAAGTACAACCAAACCTGCCATTTTGCCTCTGGCGTTATAGTTTCTCTTGTATTAGCTTAAAAGTCCCAGCATGCACGGTGCCGTTGTTAAAACAATCAGAATTGCCTATTTATGTCGTGCTGCACCTTGGGCCTCCTCGAGTTTGGAAAACTCCATGCTCCTCATTTTATGAGTATTGGGTAATTAAACGCCGAGCTGGCCACTTGGAGACAGGACTCGGGTAACGATTCCTGCAATAAGGGCAACAGCCTACTGGACTGAATATTATTGGGAGTGCGACCTCAAGTTATAAACAGATTCCTGCAGGGGGGCGCTTTCATGCAATCTGTAGTAGTCGGCTCCGGAAATGTTTTCCCTACACGCGGCCGCGAGCCGGACCGGCCGTGTTGGTCAAAAAGGACCTCTAATTAAATTTCGGAAAGCCAATACAAGCAGCAATGGAAAAACATCGCGACACGTTATTTCCCCCTTATACCGTTCCGCCTCGAGCAAGGTGCCAGTTAAAGCCGAATAAGAAGCCCTCATTCTAAAATAAGAGGATGGGTGATGGAGCGTTTTGAGGACATGGAGGATGGCTCAGTCTGCTTTCTGCGACCGTGCGCTCGCACTTCAAATGGGGCTGCGCGCGCGCGCCGCGGCACTGACGGCCCGTTGCGACGGCCTTTATTATCTATTTGGGGAGACTGACACTACTGTAATATCTGTCAGTAGTGTCAGTGAGTGTCCCCAAATAAATTATAAAGGCCGCCGCAACGGGCCACCTTTTACCCAATTTTGATAGGGTATAGTTGGGGTAGGGGCATATTATCAACGAGGCGATAAAAATTTATCGCCGCTTTTGCGTCCGTTTTCGGATGAAAAGCGGCGATAATTTTAACGTCCTATTAGCAAGGACACGCTAACGCGTGAATCCATGCTTCTTCGCCCTTTCCATTAACGCCCAGCTTTGTATCAGTGGGCGTTCCTCACAAGAATAACGGGAGAAATGTCGACATTTCTCCTATTATCAAGACTCACGCTAAGAAGCAGAGCGACAACCTCTGTTATCGCTACACTCCTTACGCCTGCTTTGAAACTGACTTAACCATGATATCCTATGGAAGGTGGATATCATGGCTAAGTATGTGTAGCCCTATCAGCAAGCTATAGCCAGAAGTTGTGCGATTATCGCTGCATATCCAGCAATAATCGCACAGTTGGCAGCTTGCGCTCTGAATTTTATCGCTTTGGAGATAAGCGTTGCTGATAGCACGCTATCTCCGTGATAAAATTCAGAGTTGGCCGGCGATAATTATCCTTGCGCTAAGTGCGCTTAGCGATAATTATCGCCGGCCCTTGCTGATATGCCCCGTGGTCCTTCTTCCTAAAGATCCTGCTCCCACTTCCAGGTGAAATATACCATTGCATGATTTGACCAGTCATTCCTTCTGACATCAGACACATCAGTCTTACAATCTGCAAATATATGGTCAAGAATGTGACCTGTGGAATGGGTGGGTTAATCAACAAATTGCTTCAAATTCCAAGCAGTCCTGTTGTCAAGAAGAAGACGCTTATGTTGGTCGGCAGCATTATCATGATGGAGAGTATTTTAGGAGGTACCTAGATTGACAGTCATCCAAAGATGACAGGAACTCCCTGGCTTAAGTGTTGGGGGGAGGGGGGGCAGTAAACTCGGACTCCAGCTAGGGATTTTTTTAGCTGATGGTGTGCGGCTCAAGCTGAGCGAATCTGACCCCTAGAGTTCAGCTAGTTCAAAGGTGGTGCACTTAAAAGTTTGCCCAACAATAATAGCTACACCGCCTCTTTTGTCTAATCTATCATGGTGAAAAATTGGTGACCCTTCAGGAATTGCCAATGCGATGTCTGGTGTTGAACTGTCAGACATCTAGTTTCAGTAAGAAAGAGGATGGCCAGCTGTCCCTCCCTGAGTTGGTCCTAAACATGTAATGCATTCTTATGGAGGGAACGAACATTAACTAGCGCTGTCTGGACCTCTCAAACATTGCCAGACTTCATTGTGGGTCTGAAAGGCACATATGCGAGATTCTCAGGCTGATCCAGTCCTGGCAAAGCACAGGAAAAATATGTGCAGAACGGGAGGCGGGAAGAAATCAGCCTAGTGCGCGTCCTGAACAATGTGAGCCAGGGTGTAAAGACTGAAGCTCCGACGAGGAGTAGACTGAGTGCTGACCCTGACGAGATCGGGCAGCATGGGTGGTCTGAGCGCGAGCCGGGTGTGAACGGGTGCAGACAGACTTGCCTTAGGCGCGCCTTCTGTGTCCTTAAGAAGGGTAGGGACATCTCCCGCCCACAACTAGATCTCTGAGTATCCCCAAAATGGTGGCCAAAGTGGAAAAAAGGACCTGCCCTTCTATTATAAAGTGTGAATGCTATCTAAAACCTGTGCCCCAACATTTAGCAACAGATTAAGCCCCCAACATGCATAAGTGTGAACTTATATAGTGATCGGTCATCCATATGCCCAATATAAATTAGTCTCAAACACTTTAGGCACGACAAACAGTGCCGCATATCGATTCAGATAAAAAAATTCGGGGGCATATGTACAATAGAAGTGATGGAGGGTGGCGTTAGCCTTCTTGGTTTAACACCACGCTCCGCCACTTCTGAAATGCATGGCTGCACCATATTTTCAACAATATGATGGAGCACTGCATTTTCCCCTGTGCTGGAGCTAAATTAAGCTGCCTAGTGCCAATGCAGCCCCCCCTGAACTATTAGTGCAAGGGTGTCTGCGTTGCAGGGAAAGATTGTTTATGTGCAGGAAGTTGTTCCTTTCTGCACATAAACAATCTTTAAATGGCGTTTTGTAAGCTTAATGCAGCACACATAAAAGTTGCAAAACGTCATTGTTTTTTAAAGATTGTTTATGTGCAGGAAGGGACACCTTCCTGCACATAAACAATCAATGGTTTCCATGTGTGCTGCACAATGCAGCAAACATGGAAACGGCAAAAATGAGGAGAAATTAAACCTTTCTCCTCGTTGCGCCAGGGTAGGACCAGGTTTTCCCTGGTCTTAATTTTGGTGCTGCCCCATATTTACGCCACCCTTGTACATCTGGGCCAGCGTCAAAATCAATGGGTGTTGCGGTGGAGTGCCCACCGCAACACCCATTGCCCACCCCTTTCACACTAGGTGTAGCTTGAAAGGGTGCCTTATATACAAGGCAGCGTTAAACCACGTCATGGGCCAGATGTACGACCCATTTTTGCATGCACAAACGGGTTAGCGACCGTTTGCGCATGCAAAAACTATTAGGGCCATATACAAACCCTATTTAGAGAGTCGCAATTTATTTGCGACTCGCTAAATAGGATTTGCGACACGCAATTGGGATTGGGCGTTCAAAGGGTGTCCCTTCCTACTTGCGACTCGCTACCCTATGTAAGAATGTTTTGCGACAGCAATTGCGGTCGCAAATCACTCACAATTTACCACCCTCTTCAAGAGGGTGGTAATGCACTCGCAAATGGGAATGATTCCATCCCATCTTGGTGGAAGGTACCATCAAGATCGTCTCAATCTCTTAGGAGAGGGAGATCATAAGAAAAACGTTCCTGGGTAAAGACAGGATCCAGATATTACAATAAAACTACCTTAATGTTGATCTCCAAAATATATTTTTATTAACAAGAACACCAGGTAGGATTAAAATGATACAAAGGGAGGAAATGAGATTTATGTCTCCCTCACGTCTTCAATCAACATGTTTTGGCCCTCTTATATCCCACAGGGGTCTTGGGCCTTCATCCATGTTAATAGGATCTCTACAAAGGCACTGCCCTGAATCAGTCTGTGCACAAGGTAAGAATGGGTCTTACCAAACAAGTCTGTCTTGAAAACAGCCATCCTTTACTGTAGGGAGGAGCAAGCTCCACTGGTCATGTTGGAAACATCAAGGAGGTGAACCTGTGGAGTCACCTCTTTGGGCTCTCTGTGGGCCGTAATCGGCATGTCCGCCTAGTGCAGAGATTCTTCGATGGAAGTGTGCTCAATAAATATTGCTGAGGATCAAATTGTAAAACTATCTTAAGAACAGCTGCTTCTAAATATAAATCTAACTCCACTTACCATGCTCCTGCTATGTTTCAAATAGGCCTTTTGGACATCCAAACATCCCATTCCAAATATTCAATTGTGATGCTATCACTGCATAGCTGGACTGAGACTGGGACATTTTAATACTTCTGGCATTATCAATTAACAGCTCACAGGATGGGGAGGGCAGGATAAATAAAACAATGAGATGAAAGGAAACTTCTAAACAAGGTCTGGTTTGGACTGCAGTGAGAGGAATGCTCAGGAAAAATCTACATCCATCTGTCTACAAAGGAAAGAGGCGAGGCAGAGTCGAGAACCTTTAAATAGTACATTTGAAGTGAATTTACTTTTAACTATGAATTTTCTCGGAAATTACCACAGTACAGATGTCCCCACTGATTTATCCTGCCGAGATTTGTGTCAGAAAGCAGAGATTCTATACACAGAAGGAATCTGAAAGGAGTGAAACACACAAAATCTTACATTTTGACATCAAGGAATGTGGGGTTTCAAGGACATTCTCAGCAATAGCTGTCCAATAGGTCTAATTGGCACTGTGATGCATGCTGGCACTGTAGACATCTGTGGGCACCCTTAAAATGAGAGGTTTGCTCTGTGGGAGCATGCATGCCTATAAAAACATTTCCTTCTTTCCCTTGATAGGGAGAAATAGAAAAGGAATGTGGACAGCAGTACTGCTATATATGTTTGACCATTTATTTTAGCTTATAATAACAGGGTTTCGATATTGGCTCATACAGTTGTTTTGGAAAAAGGTAAACAATAGAATTCAAATTTACATAAGCATTGTTTTTTTTCTTTCTTTGGAGAGATTTTTTTTCTCTCCATTTTGTAGCAGGATTCCAGACCTGGGATGGACCAACAAATGTTTCTGAATATAATAGAGATGCCCTTTATAGAGAACTGGTGTTACAGGTAGATACCCTTTCCATTCCACAGGCCAGCAGCCCACTTTCAAACTTCCTATTGTGCTTTTGATCTACGCCCATCCTTTTTACTCCATGTGCTGCAAAGATATGGCCAGCTATCCTTATTATCAGTCCAAAATGTGCATCCCTTACTACTCCAGACCCACGATTGACTTTCCCAACTCTGGAAGGCGAGTTGGTGCTTTAGCACGGAGAACAGCAGCATGGCTCACTCAGTATCTGAAGTGACAGCTGGCAGTCTGCCTCGCATTATCTAGATATGGAAATATGTTCATGGACAAGACATGTTCAGAATACTGTTGCAGCTGCTTCTTCATGAGTAGATATTGTAAATGTGGATTGCTGAAGCACAGCCCTCGGTAGTGATCAAATGTGCACTGTCCAAGACTCATTCTGCTGAATAAGAGTGGGTCAAGATAGTGGACTCTCAAGCATTCATCTGAATTTTAGGTGAGAGATTGCCTGCTTGATTTGTGGCAGGGTATTATTTTTGATAAACTGAGAATGATGTTGCCATTCCAGTTTCACATTCACATGCTGCCGGTTATCACGCCGCTTGGTGTTTATCCTCCCGTCTTGAAGTTCTTACTACATTTTGCCACTTTACTGCTGATGGACGAATGATTGACCTTGGATACCATTCAATTTATTGGAATATCTTAATGCACGCCTTATCTGGAATAGAGAGAAACCTTGTTTATTAAACAGAGAGGGAGGTTTTAACGCAATGCTACACAGAGCATATGATTAATATTTGCGATTTTCGAGCCCTGATGAAGTTCCCTCTGGCAAAGAATCGGGAACGAAACGCGTTGGCTGTGTGCCAGTTTTATGAGATTTACTGAATAAAAGGATCTAATCATGGAATAATTGTTTACGCTACCTCATTGACTTTGGAACGAGTGCACCTTCCATCTTTCCTTTCGAATTTCACATTCACATTTGTTGTTTTCAAGGGTGACGCTGTCCTGTTTTCCTGTTTTGTATCCACCTTATGAACAGTGGTCAACACTGCCTTGTGTATAAGGCAGCAGGTTTTAAACATGAATTAGGTTTGGTGTGGGAGAGAGTGTTCATCATTTGAGGTTGGAGTGATATGGTTGAACTGTTGCACCTCTTTAATAAGACTGCCCTATTAAGTAGCTGTAGATATGAGTCAGTGAAGTCAGCCAGTTGGATGAAGCCACTGTCAGATATCCTAGTCACGGGTTCCTAAGACAGACAGGAAGAACTAGGCTTCAATTGTAACAACTGGGGTCTACCACCACTGGTGTCTTGGGTCCCTGTACTGCAGAACCTATATTTGGATACCAGGAACCACTTCTATGCACTAGGCTCGGATCAGTGCATTCCAAGGTTTATTAGGGGAGGTGTTGTGGGCTAGAGGGTCCACACTTAGCAATGTAACAAACACTTAATGACTGTCCAGTCGGTGCTTCTTCTTGTAAAAAAGGAAACACACTTTATTACTCACATTGCTAAACATCTACACTCAAAAATACACATCCATGCAGAATTGCAGGTGGAAATTCCTGTGGTGGAAACCTCGATACCAACAGAAAGTGCACACTAAAAACAAGTGGTACAGATCAGCTAACCCCCTTAATGTACCTTGTACCCTCAGCGCTGGAGGCACATCTAACGGGCTGTTCACCAGCAAGCCCTGAACTCAAACACTCAAACCCAATATGTCTTTCACAACATGAAGGTGGTGCATTTCAACAAAAGAGAGGCCTACTGGTTTTGTCGGGATGTCTCAAGCAATGCTGGTAACCTGCACACCTCAACTTATTCAATTTCAAATCAAATTTTAATCATTTATTTGAATTTTCAATGGTGCTGCCCTCAAAAACCTGACTAGCCCCCGCCAGGTGTAAACAATAATTCAGAGATCAAACAGAACCTGTTTGTGCATAAGGGCGCACTTTTCACATGCCCAATAAGGTGCTATGACATTCAAAACAGATTCTAAATGGTACACGATATCTATGCTCTCAAATTTAAGTATTCAGTGCTCCTCATTATCTTTTTCATCAGTGGTACCATGACAGTTTCCAAAAACAACTGTTTTCTAGTTTATTCTCTTTTCATTCTTTCAATTCTTGATCATTCAGAATGACGTGTTTACACTTCCCAATGCATTTCGGTGCGCACACCTTCGTCAGGGGAATACCGCAAATAATCCCTTAAAATGCAATGTTTCAAAAGTTCACATATGTATTGATAAACCAGTCGCAGCCCGTGGAGGGAGTTCCGTGGGGCGGAAAGGCGGGGCGGGGGAGGGGCAGGGTGGGGGGTACTAAATACCGGAATATGGATAATTGCAGGTAAGTAAACAATAAAATAAATAAAACGAATTTCGTTGCGCGCCCTGCATCGCAAATGGCTAGAGTGGCTAGTGAAGGAGTAAGTGTTCTTTTGATCTCATGGATTCGTGGCTACTCACAGCCTGGCATGAACCTTTATGAGTCCTAAAAGTTTCATTTTTACCTTTTTTGCTCTTTTAAAATTATCCACAAAACGATGCAGCAGGTCAAAAGCATTTCCTTCTCAGAACGTCATTGGCACAAAACAAGAAGGCTTATGTGTAAACCGTAGACCATGTTTACACACAGCTGACCTAGTGCTGTATTAAAGCAACAGTAGGCATCTGCCTGACGACACCACAGTTTGTAACACAGGTGCGTCACCCGGGATGCGTCAGACACTGCTTGGGTTCAGTGGGACAGTGAGACTGGCATGAAATGCACAGGTGGTGCCGTAGTCCAACCATGCGGGCACTGGGCATAGATACCTGAGGCCCAGCGCTGTATTCGTATCATGTGATCTTGTGCACATGGCTTTAGATCCATGCTTTCGTTAATTTGGAGCCAATGGTCTCTGGCGGCGTGGCAGGTGTGAGAGCGGGTGGGTCTGTGGGCACTGAGGGAATGCCGATTCTCATAGATTAATTGCATAGAGAATCGGGATTTTATTAAAGACAAGGAGGCTATCATTATGCATTACTTCTTTTATTCGCCACCTCTGCAGCACTTTAAAGAACTCAGAACATAGTCAAACACCAAAACTCCAAAAAAGAACTCCACAATCCCTCAAGATCCTGACGTCCGCCATCTTCTCCCTCTTTTGTTTCTTCTTCTGCAATCCCAAATTTTCTTCTTTCCATAAAACACCAAACCGAAAACTGTAATTCCGCAGACACAATCAATTCTCTGGAACAAAACGAATATAGTTTACCCTATTTTTACTAATATATACATGCCAATTTTTTCCATACACATATAAAATCCAATGATATACAAAAATAAATTTCATTTCCAATCCTCCAAACCCTAAACAAAGGGAGGGAGGGAGGATAATGATAGCCTCCTTGTCTTTAATAAAATCACGATTCTCTATGCAATTAATCTATGGGAATCGGCATTTTATGGCAAGACAGGAGGCTATCATTATGCATGTTCAAAGCCTACCAAAACTTTCCTAGCAACATGTTCAATGGGTTTAAAATAAAACTTTTTAAACACCTCTTACAGAATGAGCTGAGAAACAACTTAGATTAACACCAGCCTCCTTCATAACCATTTTGACCATCTAGCTATAGTAGCAGATGAAATCGCCTTGAAAGGCTTAACATAAGAAATCAACAATTGATCAACCCCATCTCCTCTAAATTCTGCTACTCTATTCTCGTACTCTTTCAAGCACCTGACCACACAAACCTTCGGAAATTCATCCAGACTTGGATAAAAAACCATACTAGACATTGTTTTTGTTCTCCTCCAAATCTCAAACATCACCCCTTGAGGTTGATAAAATCTACTGCTCACATCTAATGCCTTAACGCCTGAAACTCTTTTAATAGATAATACACAAAGTAAACATGCCAATTTCCATGACAATTCTCTCAAACCTAAATACCTATTTCCTGGCCATTTCTCAAAAAGCTTAAACACCAGATTCACATCCCAAACCGAAGCATACCTTGCCTTCGGTGGTCTCTTCAATCTTATGCCTTTCATAATCCTACAAACAACAGGACTCCTACCAATTGATAAACCTTCAATCAACGAATGTCCTACTGAAATCGCAGATCGACAACAGTTTATTGTTCTATAAGATAGACCCTTCTCAAACATCTCTGCTAAATAATTCGCTACCATCATCTCATCAGCCTCGACGGGATCCAAATCCCTTTCCAAGCACCAACGTAACCAACCTGACCATGCTCCTCTATATCTTCTCCTTGTTCCTGGTGCCCAGGACTCCTTGAGCAAATCAGAAGCTGTTCCCGAAAGTTCTGCGAAACTAGAAGATCCCCGGATATCTTCCTTACTAGAAGGTTGAGCGAACCTTCCTGAACCAAAGGATGTTCCTCCCCGTTTTGACCTATTAACATCCCAAAATGACTCTGAATTAAGAAAGGTTCTTCCACAGCCATTTCCAGAACTGAAGGAAACCACACCTGACTCGTCCAAAACGGAGTTACCAAAACTATCTGAACCACTTGCTTCCTCACTTCTAACAACACTCGGAAAAGCATAAGCCTTCTTCCCTTTCTGACTGAACGCGTCCACAGCCAACGCCCCCGGATCCGGCCTCCAACTGAAATACTCTTTTAACTGATAAGTCAGTCTGGATGCAAACAGATCTAACTTCAGTGGACCAAACAGAAATTGAATCTCCTGAAATATCTCCCTTTTCAACATCCAGTCGCTGAAATCTACCACATTCCTTGAATACCAATCCGCTACTATGTTTTCCTGACCTGGTAAATACTGAGCCTTTAGGTAAATCTTGTGTTCCATACAAAAATTCCAAATCTCCTGTGAAACCTCCGTCAATTTCTTTGACCTGCTCCCTCCTAGTTTGTTTATATATGTTACTGCAGTAATATTGTCCATCTTCAATAGAACAGAGTTCCCTTGGAAGATACTCCTGAAACTTTGCAGAGCAAATTGCCCCGCTCGCATTTCCCAAAAATTTATATGCTCCCCTTTTTCCTTTAAACTCCAAACTCCACCTGTTTCCTGACTTAAACACGCAGCCCCCCAACCAAGATTGCTTGCATCTGTCTCCAAAACAAAATCTGGTCTCTTTCCAAAGATCGCCCGACCATTCCAAGCTGGCAAATTCTCCAACCACCAATTCAATTCTATCCTTGCCTCCTCTGACAACTGCAAACGATCTCCATACCATCAACCTCTTGCCAAACCCGAAGTCTTCAAACGTTGTAAAGTCCTGTAATGTAAAGGACCCGGGAACACTGCCTGAATAGATGACGACAAGAGACCTATGACTCTCGCAATTTCTCTCAAAGTCACCACATCCTTTCGTAATAAGCTTTTCACCTCTTTGTGAATTTTCCTTACCTTCTTCTCCGGCAACAATAGGATACAATTGACTGTATCCACCACAAACCCCAAAAATTCTATTGATTGAGAAGGAATCAACACAGATTTCTCCAAATTTATTATGAATCCCAACGACTCCAAAAGTTCCTTCACCATCTCCAAATGCATCCTCAATTCTATCACATCCTAGCTCATGATCAACAGATCGACCAAATAAATAATCATCCTGATCCTCTTTCTCTCAAAAAACTTACTACTGCTCTCAACACCTTTGTAAAACACCAAGGAGCGGATGAAAGACCAAATGGCAAACATATAAATTGAAAAATTCTCCCTTTCCATCTGAACTGGAGAAACTTCTGGCTCCTGATACTCATCGGAATCGAGAAATACGCATCTTTTAGATCTAGCTTCACCATCCAATCTAGATCTTGTAACAAATCTCTTAACAGATGGATTCCCTCCATCTTGAAATGTCTGTAAACCACAAAACGATTGAGGTTCCTCAAATTGATTACAGGTCTCCGACCCTTCTCCTTTTTCTCCACTAGAAACAAGGTACTTACAAAACCTATCTCCTCTTCTCCTACTTCCACAATCGCCCCTTTCAACAACATACTCTCTATTTCTTCCAACACTATTCTTTCCTGAATCTCTTTAAAAACCAACTCTCTTGGTTCTTTTCTTTGAAATGGAGCACTTGTGAATTCTATCTCGTACCCAGTTACAGCTTTCAGTACCCAAGGGTCCCTCGTAATTTTTTTCCAATTCCTTACAAAACCTTTCAGCCTTTCTCCCACCTTTTCCTGGAAAGAACCAGTACAAGTCCTCATATTCAAGCTTACCTGTACTTTGACTTGAGAACTGTCCTCTACCTCTTGTTCCCCTTGAACGAAAACCTCTTCCCCTTTGAGGAAAGAAGCTGTACTGATTTTGTTGCTGTCCTCTTCCTCCTCTCCAATAACCGTAGTGGGACCTATAATAGCTTCGGCCGGAAGATTGTTCCCTTCTTCCAGCCCTGCCATAAAAACTATTCGAAGCATTTCCACTGAAAACCTTCCTCATATTCGTTTGAACTTTATCAAGAGATGTAAAGGTATTTACAAATTTTCCTAATTCTTTCACCGCAGCATCTCCAAATAATAAACCTTTTGGATTCTCACATATATCTTTTTTCGCAAAATCGCCCAATTTTGGACTTATTTTGAATAACACAGCTTTCTTTCTTTCTTCAATAATTCCTGCATTTGCGTTGCCAATGAAACATATTGCCCTCTGGCACCATCCTCTTAATAAAGCTATATCTACATCCTTTCCTTTCAAATATGTCTCCTCCACCAAATCAAATATCCTTGCTACTGGTCCCAAAATATCTAATATTTTATCCTCGCACTGCTTCAGTGCCCTTTCCAAACCCTTTCTTGGATCTCTTCCCATTTTAAACATATAAGTTATAATGTCCGGATCCAAATTTGGTGTTAAGGCATCTCTTTCACCAATTACCGGCCGAGAACACTCAGCCCTCATTATGTTTCTTTCACCTCTCTCTAGAGGCCTTCTTCTCCAATACTGAATATATTCAGTAACATGTTTCATTGACCACCATTCTGATCCCCTTGGATGTCTAACATCTTTTGGATCAAACAGTTTTCTTCCAAAAGGATCAACAACCTTTTTATCTTCTCTTTTACTCGATTAATCACTTCCTAATTCATCTTCTTCATCCTCTGTGTAATTCAAATCCAGCACATATTCATCCAGATCACTCTTATCAGCAGAATAATCTTGCTCATCTCCTTTGTTACCCTGAACATTTCTCTTTTTTGAGCCGCTTTGGACTCCACTTCCACTCGCACCGTCTTCAAGATGCCTTCTCTTTTCTTTTCTTTTACCACTCACATCAACCACAATACCTTCCTCATCCATTGAGAAAAACTCTGAGCTGAACCAACTGCCTCTTTCACCAACTTCCTTATCTCATCTGTCAACATACCTCCTGTCTCTCCTGAAGATTGTCCCTCTGACATTCTCTCACAAAAACTCACTTCCTACCAAACCACTAACCTAAAACACAGCCTCCGTTTACTCTCCTCACAAAACAATCGTTGCTTGGATACTCTCTATCTAATAAAATGCCCAACTTTCCTCTGAAAAAAGGCACAATCGCTTACCTAAATAAACTAGTACGCTAACTCTCCACTTATTCCACACCCCTCTTTAACCTTTGTTAACTCTCTTATTTTTATTTCTTTCTCTTTATCCTTTTCTCGTTTATCTCTTTTTAAGTTATGCCTCTTTTTTCCGCATAACTTTCTAAACCTTTCCCGTTTTTCGTATGCTCCGACGCGCGCGCGCGTGCTCACGCACCCGGGTACGCGCGCACCTTCATTGCCTCTCGACATGGCCGCCACACGCGAAGCAACCCTCGCTCGCGCTGCCTCTGAAAAGACGCGTCTCTGATACCGAACGAGATAGACCTCTCGCGCCTGTAACGGTATTCTTTCTAAAATACCCTCTCTTGCCTCACATCTTCCTTTACATTTTTCGCCGCAATTAAATAATTTCTGCTTTTAAAATTCAATTTAAAACTCCCTCCTTTTCACTTACTTGCCTAATCAACGCCCGTTTTCAAATTTAAATATCTCTAATTTAAACCTCATAACATACTTCTCCTCACCTTTAGTCCATAAATTGGACTTTTTTAACCCCCTAAGTTAAAAACTTATCATTCTTAAACCTTTCCTTTAACATAAATAACTCGCATAAATAAAAGTATACTTATCTGCTCCAGAAGCAGCAAACAGAAGAGGGAGAAGATGGCGGACGTCAGGATCTTGAGGGATTGTGGAGTTCTTTTTTGGAGTTTTGGTGTTTGACTATGTTCTGAGTTCTTTAAAGTGCTGCAGAGGTGGTGAATAAAAGAAGTAATGCATAATGATAGCCTCCTGTCTTGCCATAAAATCTTCTGTCGAGGTTTCATCAGCGTCAGTTCAGTCTGAAGAGCTGAATTTGCAAAGCCACGCTACTGTTTAGAGATGCTTCTTGATCTGTGACCAGGGCTTTAAGTGGGCCGGGTCCCTCAGGGTCTTAGACCGGGTACATGGAAACGGATCGCTATTGGGCATTATATTCATGCCCTTACCTTTACTGTCAAAAACACTTATGCACTTTCTGGACAGCAAGTGCAAATCATGTTAACGTAATCCATTCCAGCAATTTAGTTTTTGTTTATATTACACATGTTTTATTTTATCCTGCATTACCCAAATGTGTTAACCATTTTGTGTAGTGCTTACTCTTGTATAGCGCATAGTTTGAAGTCTGTCTCCTCCAGGACCACGACTGAGAGCTCTGGAGTCGAGGCTGAAGGCAGCGCCAGTTTCTCACAGGGGCTGTCAACGTGTCAGTACGGTGTTCAGAATACATGAGCTTTCATTTCTTGGCCTCTCTGCTGAGCGCACAGACCAATGGCCACATATTTAATTTCCATATGTGATAATACCCGTCCATTAATAAGTGTAGAATTTATATTTTACAACGCAGAGCACAACCCGTTGTTCTCCCCTTGCCCAGCTTGCCTTCCCTGGTGACTCCTGCTGGCTTGGTGGGGATGCTTGTTAAAAACCGGGGGTTGCATTACGCAAACTAGATTTTTGGGAGATTGGAGCTTAGTGGGTTTTTGGTGCCTTCCGTGGAACAGCTCGAAATTTATTTAAAGCCTTGTCACAGTAGTGCAGAGCACAGATTTCTGATGATTAGAAACGTAGCTTCCCCCTGCAAAGACCCACATATAAGTTATGATATTGAATTAAATAACGTGCTATTTACACATTTAGAAACAATCCCCTCATTTCCAGTTGCCATTGCAACAGTAAGTGACCTGCTCCCACCCGCTGTTGCATATTGATTTGCAGCTGGCCGTGCTGTTGTCTCTCAACACCAGAGCTGTTTAGTGGCAAAGCAATTCCTGCATTGTTCGTGTATTGTTTTTTCTGTCTCTCTTCCCCCCTCTAGGCCCATTTTATTTTCTGGAATGTCCTCTGCATGTAGTGACCTCTGATCTCAGTCGGTGTTGAGTCCAACAACATTCTTGTCTAGGGGGGCCTTCAATCTGAGGTTTACAAGTGATGTCCCCCCCCCCCCCCCTTAAGCAGCCTCCAGTAAAGCTGTAATTTGTTTGCCTGTTTGACCGGGAGAGTCGTTTCCCCCTCCCCCCCCCCCCCCCCCCCCTCCCCAAGGTGTGTCTGCAGTGTTCCATGAATTTCCCGGCGTGCACCTGTGTACTTGTGGGCTGGACATACTGTGCTTTTGTATGTATCAGTACTCATATTAGTCTTAACTCGTTGCTATGGTTGGCTCTCCATTACCAGCGCTCAGATCAAAGGCGCCATAGTTCAAGCTAAAATGGATGGGTAGGCCGCCTGGACGATAAACATGCATGTTGTCAGCTAATGCATGTTGTCAGCTAGTCCTTTAGGCAAAAACCCTATTGCTAACTGTCCAAATTGATAACTATTACAGAAAAGAATTGTATGTCTTTTCATTCTACGCATCCTTCTATGCTCTCGACTTGTCTTGCACGTCTCAAGTGCTGTTTTGTCATCGCGCTCGCTCGCCCCTGTGCAGCATGCCAATAATTGTACGCCTCACCACTTTCAAATGTCACCAGCCACCACTTGGCTCCCAGTGCCCCTGCTCTCCTGGGGTCCTGAAAGCCTCATATGCAGAGATTCTCCAGACCCCGGTTTTGCTTATGCAGCAATCCCCGCAGCTGGGTTCTACCACCCAGATTGTTTAGTCTTCTCGTTCTGTTGAAACATTGACTGGACATTCATTTATGAGCAGCTTTTGGGCTCCTTAGCTGTATTCTGGGCTTCTAGTCCAGAGCACCCCCTTCAGTAAGCTTTAGAATGCACTGCTGTGCTCCCGGGAGGGTCCAATGCTAAAGGGGGGTGCTCCCCAATCCACTATGAGTTCTTTAGTACAGGGGCTCCTGAGGCAATCAGATACACACTACTGTAACCGCAGACTGTCCCGGGAACCCCCCAAAACTGCGCCTCGCAAAAGCCCTCCTGAATGCAGCGTATGCTGACCATCAAAATCTGAGTTCAGTACAGCTTGCAAAACCACTGCGACCATCTCATCTCCCAGCTACAACAACTGCGACCATCTCATCTCCCAGCTACAACCACTGCGACCATCTCATCTCCCAGCTACAACCACTGCGACCATCTCATCTCCCAGCTACAACCACTGCGACCATCTCAGCTCCCAGCTACAACAATCTGCATTTTGGCAATATTCATGGACGATCATCTTCATAAGACCTTTTCATGTAAAGAGACCACAACACTACTGCAAAGGCCTGTCAGGCCCACAGTGGATTGGAACTGCACCAGTGTAGTCACATTGCAAACCCTCAACCTGTGTCTCTCGGGAAGGGAGATGAAATACATGATGAATGTGGCCAGTTGAAGTCTAGTTTCAACATAACAGGATTTCTTCATGTTTTCTAAAGTGCATGCAAGATATTTGTACTATCGAGAAGAAACCTATACGGTTGTATATCGGAATATCGAGGCCAAAAAATTCAAGAGCCAAAATATCATAACCAAAATTTGACTGCCACTATATCTCTCTTCTATTCTCTCCTCTCCTCTTCTCTTCTTGTTTTCTCTTCGCTTCTCTTCTCTTCTCCACATCTATGTACCTTGAACGTATATATTGCTATCGTACATTTAGATAAAGTTAAGAATATTACATTTATACTTACCTATGTATACTTATCTTCATGATATTGTTGTAGGTACCTTTCCTTTGCCTACCCCTTAACCCGTCTGGACCCCTCAACCACCCCCTTTACTTTGTCCTTCGCTATCATAAGTAGGTGTCTAAGGATAACTCTGTGTCTGTTACCATCTCTGAGATTTTTAAATCATTACATCAATTTCACATTTGAGGTATGTTTTTGTTTGATTTCCCAGCTCAATCATATCCCTTTCTGAGATGTTCTGACGGTCAAAGGAGGAAACTTTCTGTGGCGTATATTCCTTGTTATAAAAGGGCAAAGACAGAGTGAAGCCATTTTTACTACCCCTATGATTTTGCTGATATGGTTGATGTATCCGTCTTAGGGATGCCCAAACTGGAAAGAGTCTGTGCACCAAATGTATGTCGTCATCCCGCAGTCTTTTTCCCCGCAGGGAATCACAACGCGGTCGTTACAACGACCGCGTTGTGATTGAGCATACCATTACTCCGCAAGTCGGAACAACGACATGCGGAGGGGGGGGCGCCCGATGTTGGAATAGTATAATTTACTATTCCAACTCCACTCTGTGCGGACACTAGGGAAGGTGTTGGATTTTAAATCCAAACCCACCCCCTCCGCAAGTCGTTTTTCCAACTTGCGGAGTAATGGTATTCGGGGAAAAAGTTTTGTGGCAAACGTTTTGTTTACCCTTGTGCACCTGTTGTGAAAGTGACTGTCTGCCAGTTCCGCGTTGCTGCTGACACAAAACCAATTTTAAAGTAAAATATTTATAACGTGAAAAAGGAAATTCAATATCATTTATGGTATTTCGACCAACTAAAAATTTTTAGCAATTTCAGTTTCTATTTTAAGTATTTTCCTGCAGGTTCCATCACACTGTTGGTGGAAAATTAAGAACTGGCTAACATCACCATCACGACATAGAGTTTGTTTACAGTTATGCTACACGTCTCACTGAAAAATCAAGGGGCCATATTATCAAGTAATTGCGATAATGATTGCAATGGGCGCTTAGCGCGTTTTTGTCTATCGCTGAATTACATCGCCGTGTTAGCGGCGTATTAGCAACGCTTTGCTCACAGGCGATGTTCAAACCAGCAATAGACGGCGATAAACATCATTAGCGTGCGAAATCAAGCGATGATTTCGCAGCGCTAATGAAAAGCTTGTAAATGTGGGAGTGTGCACTTAATCTGTCAATCCACCTCCCATTAAAAACATCGCTAAGTCAGGATTTTACCTGACATTAGTTTCCTGCAAAAACCGCATCACGCGTCCGGCTTGTTAATAGCTCCTTTTTATCTTTGCGACTATTTTGCTGTTGTTTTGTGAAGGAACGCCAACTTTGCATCTAATTAGCAATGCGAGGCGTTAGTAAAACTGCTGCTAACATGCGCTAATGCATGCTAGTGGCGCATTGATGATATGGAGATAAATATATCACCGCTTTTTGGCCGAAAACGCCCGCTAAAGCAGCAATGTTGGGCTTGATAATATGCCCCAAGGTTTAATAAAATGCTGGTAGTCGCCTTCATCTTATTAGACTGCAGAGGCCGCATCCTAGACCTAACTTGGAACAACTGGATTTGTACTCCTTGTATTGCACAACACAATACATAGTCGTTGCAGTGATGAAGTATTGAACACTAAGTGGCGCTATCGGTTAACTTATCCAAATCATTTGTTATTCCTAACGCTGACACACACTTCCCGTGTTGGAGTCTTGCCCATTTATGTATATATTAGTTGTTTACACAATTGCTTTATAGTGCGTCCTTTGCCCTTCTGTTACTTAATCGTCTCTGGTTCTTTGTTATGCTTTTGAGACTTTAAAGTATGTTAAATGTGCTTTGTATAAGAAGTCCAGCATGCAGCATGGTACAGGGAGGGCTACTGGAACTACTTAGGGGCATATTGACAAGCATCTATTGCCACGGGAACGTCACTTTTTGCAATGTGCCCGAGGCAATAGGTTTATTTACAAGGCAGCTTTAAGCCACTTAATGTGGCTTAGCACTGCCTTGTAAATAAGGGCCACTTTCACGCCATGCTTAGCGTGAAAGGGGCGGGCAGTGAGTGTTGTGGTTGCTGTTCCACCGCATTAATTTTGACGCTGCCCCCTATTTACAAGGGTGGCATAAACAGGAGGCAGCACCAAAATTAAGATCAGGGAAAGCCTGGTCTTAACTTGGCGAAATGAGGAGAAATGCTTTATTTCTCCTCGTTTTTCTTTTTCCATGTGGTTGCATTGTGGATCACACATGGAAAAAGCAAAATGCCTTGGATTGTTTATGTGTAGGAAGGTGTCCCTTCCTACACATAAACATACCTAAAAAAATGACATTTTGTAACTTTCATGTGTGCTGCATTAAGCAGTACATACAGAGGTGACAAAACAGCATTTCAAGATTGTTTATGTGCAGGAGGGACACCTTCCTGTACATAAACAATCTTCCCCTGAACGCAGACACCCCTGCACTATGATGCAAGGGAGTCTGCGTTGGTGCAACACTCCTAAGTGTAGCGCCAGCACAGGGTGAAACGCAGGGCTGCACCATATTCTTGTAAATATGGTGCAGCCCTGCATTTCTGCATTGGCAGAACGTGTTGTTAAGCCAAAGAGGCTAACGATATGCTCTGCCACTCCTCTTGTAAATATCCCCCTTAGTGTGTTGTTGTATTGTAATTGCATTTATGTAGCACTTACCATCCCCTTACGAGGCATTGATCCACTTTACATTGGGCAGCATGCTGCTCGGGAATGCAATTTATTGGTTCCTCCAGTGGTTATTATCGGTTATTGTGTTCAGTCTTGTGTTGCCATTCCATTCCATGCATTTGCCCACTTTCTTTCCAGCAGATTACATTAAATGGGGCTATGTGATATTATTAGTGGGGGCTATGTAAATGCATGCAAATGATAAATGGGATTAAGAGGAAATTAAGTATTGTTAGCTTGTAGGGTATGACTCTCAATGGAGAGATTGCAACCATTGAAATTAGGTATTAGAAGTTTGCAGAAATACAATTGCGAGTAAATCAAACATGCATTCACTTACATTGGGCTGTTCCCAGAGAGAGGAGGACACCGCTGCAGCAAGGACAGGTGATCGGCTCAGGGACCACTATTAGACCACTGCTGCAGCAGGGACAGGCGATTGGCTCATGGGCCACCATTAGACCACCACTGCAGCAGGGACAGGAGATCAGCTCAGGGGCACCACTAGACCACCGCTCCAGCAGGGACAGGCGATCGGCTCAGGGGCCACCACTAGATCAGAGCTGCAGCAGACACAGGTGATAGGCTCAGGGGCCACCATTAGACCACAGCTGAAGCTGAGACAGGTGATAGGCTCAGGAGCCACCATTAGACCACTGCTGGAGCCGGGACAGACGATCGGCTCAGGAGCCACCATTAAACCACCACTGCAGCAGGGGCAGGAGATCAGCTCAGGGGCACCACTAGACCACCGCTCCAGCAAGGACAGGCGATCGGCTCAGAGGCCACCACTAGACCAGAGCTGCAGCAGACACAGGTGATAGGCTCAGGGGCCACCATTAGACCACAGCTGAAGCTGAGACAGGTGATAGGCTCAGGAGCCACCATTAGACCACTGCTGGAGCCGGGACAGACGATCGGCTCAGGAGCCACCATTAAACCACCACTGCAGCAGGGGCAGGAGATCAGCTCAGGGGCACCACTAGACCACCGCTCCAGCAAGGACAGGTGATCGGCTCAGAGGCCACCACTAGACCAGAGCTGCAGCAGACACAGGTGATAGGCTCAGGGGCCACCATTAGACCACTGCTGCAGCAGGGACAGGCGATCGGCTCAGGAGCCACCATTAGACCACTGCTGGAGCCGGGACAGGCGATCGGCTCAGGAGCCACCATTAGACCACCACTGCAGCAGGGGCAGGAGATCAGCTCAGGGGCACCACTAGACCACCGCTCCAGCAAGGACAGGCGATCGGCTCAGGGACCACCACTAGACCCCTGCTGCAGTAGGGACAGGCGATAGGCTCAGGGGCCACCATTAGACCGCAGCTGCAGCTGAGACAGGTGATAGGCTCAGGAGCCACTATTAGAACACTGCTGGAGCCGGGACAGGCGATCGGCTCAGGAGCCACCATTAGACCACCACTGCAGCAGGGGCAGGAGATCAGCTCAGGGGCACCACTAGACCACCGCTCCAGCAAGGACAGGCGATCGGCTCAGGGTCCACCACTAGACCACTGCTGCAGCAGGGACAGGCGATTGGCTCAGGGGCCACCACTAGACCAGAGCTGCAGCAGGGACAGGCGATTGGCTCAGGGGCCACCACTAGACCACCACTGCAGCAGGGGCAGGAGATCAGCTCAGGGGCACCACTAGACCACCGCTCCAGCAAGGACAGGCGATCGGCTCAGGGGCCACCACAAGACCAGAGCTGCAGCAGAGACAGGTGATAGGCTCAGGAGCCACTATTAGACCACTGCTGGAGCCGGGACAGGCGATCGGCTCAGGAGCCACCATTAGACCACCACTGCAGCAGGGGCAGGAGATCAGCTCAGGGGCACCACTAGACCACCGCTCCAGCAAGGACAGGCGATCGGCTCAGGGGCCACCACTAGACCAGAGCTGCAGCAGAGGCAGGTGACCGGCTCAGGGACCACCACTAGACCACTGCTGGAGCCAGGACAGGCGATCGGCTCAGGAGCCACCATTAGACCACCACTGCAGCAGGGGCAGGAGATCAGCTCAGGGGCACCACTAGACCACCGCTCCAGCAAGGACAGGCAATCGGCTCAGGGGCCACCACTAGACCAGAGCTGCAGCAGAGGCAGGTGACCGGCTCAGGGACCACCACTAGACCACTGCTGCAGCAGGGACAGGCGAACGGCTCAGGGGCCACCACTAGACCAACGATGTAGCAGGGACAGGTGACCGGCTCAGGGACCACAACTAGTAGGGACAGGCGATAGGCTCAGGGGCCACCATTAGATCACAGCTGCAGCAGAGACAGGTGATAGGCTCAGGGGCCACCATTAGACCACTGCTGTAGCAGGGACAGGTGATAGGCTCAGGGGCCACCAGTAGACCACTGCTGTAGCAGGGACAGGTGATAGGCTCAGGGGCCACCAGTAGATCACTGCTGCAGCAGGGACAGGCGATCGGCTCAGGGGCCACCACTGGACCACCGATGCAGCAGGGACAGGCGATCGGCTCAGGGGCCACCACTAGACCAGAGCTGCAGCAGAGGCAGGTGACCGGCTCAGGGACCACCACTAGACCACTGCTGCAGCAGGGACAGGCGAACGGCTCAGGGGCCACCACTAGACCAACGATGTAGCAGGGACAGGTGACCGGCTCAGGGACCACAACTAGTAGGGACAGGAGATAGGCTCAGGGGCCACCATTAGACCACAGCTGCAGCAGAGACAGGTGATAGGCTCAGGGGCCACCATTAGACCACTGCTGTAGCAGGGACAGGTGATAGGCTCAGGGGCCACCAGTAGACCACTGCTGCAGCAGGGACAGGCGATCGGCTCAGGGGCCACCACTGGACCACCGATGCAGCAGGGACAGGTGACCAGCTCAGGGGTCACCACTAGACCACTGCTGCAGCAGAGAGAGGTGATAGGCTCAGGATCCACAATTAGACCACTGCTGCAGCAGGGACAGGCGATTGGTCAGGAGCCACCATTAGACCACCACTGCAGCAGGGACAGGAGATCAGCTGAGGAGCACCACTAGACCACCGCTCCAACAGGGGCAGGCGATCGGCTCAGGGGCCACCACTAGACCAGAGCTGCAGCAGAGAAAGGTGATAGGCTCAGTGGCCACCATTAGACCACAGCTGCAGCAGGGACAGGTGAAAGGCTCAGGGGCCACCAGTAGACCTCTTCTGCAGCAGGGACAGGCGATCGGCTCAGGGGCCACCACTAGACCACCGATGCAGCTGGGACAGGTGACCAGCTCAGGGGTCAGCACTAGACCACTGCTGCAGCAGAGAGAGGTGATAGGCTCAGGAGCCACAATTAGACCACTGCTGCAGCAGGGACAGGCGATTGGCTCAGGGGCCACCATTAGACCACCACTGCAGCAGGGACAGGAGATCAGCTGAGGGGCACCACTAGACCGCCGCTCCAACAGGGGCAGGCGATCGGCTCAGGGGCCACCACTAGACCAGAGCTGCAGCAGGGACAGGTGATAGGCTCAGGGGCCACCATTAGACCACTACTGCAGCAGGGACAGGCGATCAGGGTTGAAGGCGTAAAGTAATGGCTGTGGGGCAATGGCGGATGCACATTATTCAACAGGCATGACTAAATTATGCGGGGGAAAAAGACAAGTTATGCAGCATAATGTGGCACATTCTATGGCTGTATTATTTTACTATTTTAGCAGACTTGATACTTCAATACTTTTAGGAGACAAGGCTCTCTTATAGTTCAATACTGGAAAACCGCAGTCAACAACTGAAAAATGACCAGTGAGGCTTTCCAAAGGGTTCGCCATTGCATGGCATCAGGTTTCTTTTTCCCCTGAAAGTACATTTTGATTTGGTTAAATCTGCAGATTATGCTGCAGATGGTGAATTGTGCGACATGTGCTTGCAAAACTCGTAATTGTGTGAAAAATGCAGCGACTGCAGCTTTTCAGTGGCCGTGGCAATACGACTGCCGCATCACACCATGTTCACTTCCAAGCCATTAGCAAATCATTATTTTAGGGAGCCAGTCCAATTGATTCGATGGAATAATTTGGTACAAGAAATTCAAAAGCAGGAAACGCGGCTTTGTGTGGTATCCTTTCACGTACAAAGTGAGAGATGTGACCTCTTTCACCACAATGCTTTCCAACCTTGATTGAGACCAGTAACAAACACACAAATTTTGAGGTCACGTGAGTTGGGTGCTTCGAGGCATATTTTATTTATTTATTTATTTGTTAAGCGCCAGAATCGACCCCGAAGGGGCAGTTTGAGAGAGTAGTCCATTATGGACTAGAAACAGAAAAGAAAAGTCTTAAGCTGCTTCCTGAAGAGAAGATGGTCCATACACTGCCGCAGCTGTAGGGGGAGAGAATTCCAATGACGAGGGCCCAGATAGGAGAGGGACTTGCCCCCCAGGCGGGCCCTTTTAATTCTCGGAGTTTCAAGTAAGGATTTGGATTCAGAACGCAGGGACCTCCGGGGCTTATAAAGAGTACATTTATCCATGAGGTATGTAGGGCCAGATTTAACCAAAGCCTTATGTACAATCCACAAACCTTGAACTTTACCCGCTCCCGTATAGGGAGCCAATGTAGCTTATAAAGCAAAGGGCGGGAAGCAGTCCTTGGAGGGGCATTGACAATCAGGCGTGCTGCAGTGTTCTGGACAACCTGCAATCTGTCAAGAGCGGCCTCATTAGCAGAGGCCAGCAGACCGTTGCAGTAATCCAAGTGGCTTAAAACAAGGGTCTGTGTCACGGTTTTCCGGATCGAATCAGGAAGCATAGGGAAGATGCGGCGTAGCAGGCCCAACACTTGGAAACAGAGGCCAGCTGTCTGAGCGGCATGTTCCTTCATTGTGAGGGTCTGATCAATGCGAACGCCGAGGTTTTTTACGCAAGACTTTGGAGAGGGAGGGGAACCAAAGTCTGTTGGCCACCAACTGGGGGTCCACAGTAGCTGCGCTTCCCCAAAAAGAAGAATCTCCGTCTTTCCAACATTACATTGAAGGAAATTGCTCCTCATCCATTGAGAAATGGTTCTCATTCCCGAGGAGAAGGCTTCCTGCACTGATGGGGTGTACTCTGCATAAGGAAAGAGCATCTGAGTATCTTCAGCATAGGAGATGGGGATGAACCCACAACTCCTCAACAGAGTGGCCAAGGGGGCCACATAGATATTAAACAAAGTCAGGCTCAAACATGAGACCTGTGGTACACCCTTGGTCAGTTCTGTGGTTGCTGAACGATACGGCCCAAGAGTGACAGCCTGCTTACAAGAAGAAAGAAAACTCGTCATCCATTGGAGGGCCAAATCTCTGAGTCCAATCTCCTCCAACCTCCTGAGCAATATTTGATGGGATATTGTGTCGAACGCGGCGGAGAGATCCAACAGCACCAAGATAGTTGAATGACCCCTATCTAGGGTCATCCTGATGTTATGGGTGACCACTAGTAGGGCTGATTCTGTGAAGGGTCAATACTACCCGTCCGTTCGACATAGTTAGAAAGATGTATATTTAAATGCTTCTCTAAGAACTTGCTCAGGAAAGGGAGGAGACAGATAGGACGGAGATTAGAAAACGCGGTCAGCGGAACCTTGGTGTTCTTACGAATGGACATCACCTGTGCAGTTTTCCATTCTGAAGGGACATAACCCTCTCTTAAGGAGAGATTGAGGAGATGCGTAATGGAAGGGGACAAATAGCCAGCAAGAGAAGAAGTAATCTTAGCCGGGATAATGTCCTGAGGGGACCCTGATTTAATGGTACAAATTAATAACTCTACTTCTGCCTGTGTAACCGGAGGAAAGCTCTCCAATAGTTGGGTAACTATCTGTACAGGTGTCTCAGGTGGTCAGATCACTAAAGGATGATTCCCTGATGAAACTATTTTATCATAAATAAACTCTATTTTCTGCATGAAGAAGGATCCGATATTGTCACACAATTTTTGCGTGGGGGCCACTACGTTCTCACAGGCCATAGGGTTAGTAAAAGTTTGAAGGGTATGAAAAAGCACTTTAGGGTCATTGTGTGCCTTGTCCAGTTGTAATACTATGTGAGCTTTACGTACTGCCCTAATTTCCCTGTGATAATTGGCCAGGAAGGCATAAAACCAATCTCTGTCATTCCCATCATGAATGCGGCGCCACCGTTTCTCATGTTTTCTGCAGAGACGCTTCAGTACACGTAGCTGGGGAGAATACCAGGCGTGTGGGGGCCGTTAGGGAGTAGTGGAAAAGGATTTTAAAGGTGCCAGCTGATCAATGGCACTTAAAACAGCCAAGTTATATGCAGTAAGGGCGTGTTCTATATTACTTGAGTCTAAGACCGATGGTTCTACGAAGAGCGTTTGGAAGCCCTCCGGGGAGACTCCTTTCCATTGGCGACGACAATGATGAGTGGCATGGCTAATGCTACTAGTCTTCCTGGGGGCACGAATAAGGAATTCAATTTCTGTAGTAGGGGATCTCTGTGTATAGTCATAATCTATGAATAATCCCCGCCCATGTGCGGGGACCCCGGAGCAATCAAAAATATCTCTTAAGCTGTCCCGCATTTGCAAACCTGCAAAGACACTTAAGAGACAGACAAAATAATACAGCCTAATCACAACAAGGCTGCACTGGCCAGCACTTCCTCTGAAGTGAACACAAAAGCCAAAATAAAGTTTAAATGACATTTTTATTCACATCTGACATCCTCCTTTATTACCACACACTCCCTTCACCAAAATCCCTTTAAACAATAGAGAGGAAGGGGTGGACAGACAAGCCCTATAGGCTGTCATTATGTGTCTGCTAAAGGGATACCGTGCCTTTAAGAAACTCTCCAGAGACCCCCGGTATCCCAGGATGCACAGCCAACACAAGTTACTCTCAGTTCTTTTTTCCGGCTCCTGCTAGCAGGACCCTGGAGCTTGAGCTCTACCCTTTTGGGTGGTTTACTTGATTAAAATTGGATTTTTTGGATAAATAGTGTTTTCATTCGACGTCTAGAGCCTTTGTCTACTACTGCCTGCAATCTGGAGCAGTTTTGGCCCACCCTTAGCATGGCTTTGTTCGATAACTGCCCTGAGTGTGGGAGGAAAAAGGCCAAGACGGACCCACATGATGTGTGTATCCTCTGCTTGTCACCCTCACATGTCCCAGCTACATGTGCCATCTGTAAAACCTTTTCAAAGAGGACCCAGAGGGACAGGGAGAAGATTCGCCTTCAGGGACAGGAGCAGCAGAGGACCGGTGGGACTTCGGGGCATGGAGGATCTCATTCTCCCTCCTCCGCCCATGCTTCAGCCCCTGGAGGGACCTCCGGGCAGAGCAGGGAGCAGAAACGGCGCCTACCGGCTGGTAGGTCGCGTTCGACGTCGAAGGCGACGACGTCGACGGCGAGAGAGAAGGCACCGGTATGTTCACCGTCGATCCAGGGCTCTGGGTCGCGGCAGCCTCGGCGTTCGACGTCGAGAGAGGGGCCAGCGAGACCTGGGACCGGGTCGCCGTCGCAGGTGTCACGGTCGACGTCGACAACCCATCGACGTCGTACCGAGCCCCATGGAAGACTTCACTCGCCACCTTCGCCGTCGACCCACGGCTCGACGCTGACGGAGTCGACGCCGAGATCCCGGCGCCCGCCGTCCAGGCGGAGACGATCGCCGTCGAGGCACAGGTCGCCGTCGAGGCACAGGTCGCCGTCGAGGCACAGGTCGCCGTCGAGGCACAGGTCGCCGTTGAGGCACAGGTCGCCGTCGAGGCACCGGACGTCGACGTCGAGACACCAGCGTTCGACGTCGAAGCACCAAAAGTCGACGTCGAGGCAGAAGTCGACACCACGGCGACGGAGGTCGAGGCGTGGTTCGACGTCACGGAGGCATGGTTCGACGTCGAGGAGGCATGGTTCGACGTCGAGAGGACGCTCGACTGCGAGACGGCGTTCGACGTCGAGGGATAAGAGACGCCGGACGAGGTCGACGTACAGTTCGACGTCACGGACATCGGGGAACACGTCCTCAGTGATTACGATCTCCAGTCGGGGATCGGGGAGACGCGGACGTTCCCCGTCGGTGGCCTCCGCGCGGGACAGGCCCGCCAAGAAGAGGAGAGTGGCCGCGAGCCCGGACAGTTCTGGTGGGGGCTCTCCTGCTAGGAGTGATGGGGCTTCGGAACATCTGTCCCCGCTGCGTACCCAGCAGCCGCCTCTGCCTCCTGCGCCCGATCTTCCACCGGCTCCTCCACCGGTGCCTGATCTTCCTCCTCCTCCTCCTCCTCCTCTTCCTCCTCCCCCTCCTCCGCTGCCTCTGCCCGTGCCTCAGCTGCCTACATCTCCACCGCAGCCACCGCCTCCGCCCCCGAGGGTTCCTCACAGGCAGAGATCTCGCTCTCGCCCTCGCAGGCGATCACGGAGTAGGCGCAGATCGTCCACTCGCGCTGGACATGGACGGCGGAGGTATCGGTCTCGTTCCAGAGGCTCGAGGGGCACGAACTCTTCTGGGACTGGACGGTTTTCGCCCTCGCTGTCGGAGACGCCTCCTACCCGCGTCTCGCCAGTGGATGACATTGCCACGTTCCAGGAGGTGCTGATGAGAGGGGCGGCGAAGTTGGGGATATCAGTCACTACCCCTATTCCCACTACTTCTGTGATCTTTGAAACTTTGCATAAGGCTCATCTGTCGCGCCCCCTCCTCCCGTTGGTTCCGGGGTTGGAGGAACCTGCAATGGAGGTGTTCTTGACGCCGGCCGTGGTGAAACCGGCGCCCTCGAGACTGCTAAAAAAGTACAGGGCTCCTGACTCGGACCCGGCGTTCCTCAGAGTGGATCCTCCACCGGATTCTGTTATCGTGGCGGCGGCTCGTAAACAACACTCTACGACGCCTTCATCCACGGCTCCTCCGGATAAGGAGAGTCGCAAAATGGACTCCTTGGGGAGGAGGATGTGCTCCACGTCGGCCACTACGATGAAGTCCGCTAGCGCCTCCGCTCTGTTGGGGCGCTATGACAGGTCTCTTTGGGACTCCCTTCAACAGTTCGCTGCCTCCCTGCCTAGAGACAAGAGGGAGGACTTTCAGGAGGTGCTGAACGAGGGCATGATGGTCTCTAATCAGATCATCAGTGCGGCGGGGGATGTGTCGCTGCTGGCGGCCCATGGGTACTGCCACGGCATACACATGAGGAGGCATTCCTGGCTGCGGCTGACCCCGCTCAAGCCTGAAGCACAGCAGAAGATCGCCAATTTACCATTCTCTGGCACAACGCTGTTCGGGTCGCATGCGGATGACGAGATGGCCCGCATGAAGGCTGAGGCGGAAACTCTGAAGGCGGTGGGACTGGAGAGGCCCAAGGAGCAGAGGAGGTCCTTCCGATCCTCGGGCAGGCGCTACGCCAAGCAGAGAGGTCAAGGGCGTCAGTCGGGACACCAACAATAGCCCCAGCAACAACAGCAGTTCCCGAGGCAGTCCTTTCAGAAGCGCCAGAGGGGCAGAGGACAGCATCAGTCCTCGTCGGAGAACAAAGGCCCGGCCGGGTCGAAGCCCTGAAAAGTTACTTCCCCCTCATCCATTACCCGCTCCGGTGGGGGGAAGTATTCAACACTACCTGGCAGAGTGGAGGACAATAACGCAGGACAAGTGGGTGCTGAATATTGTTTGCAATGGTTACTGTCTTCGTTTCACCAGCCCGCCTCCACAGATTCCACCAGTGCGCTCCTCCTACATGGTGAGGGAGCTCCAGCGGGAGGCAGACGTTCTGTTAAAAAAGAGGGCGATAGAAGCGGTTCCTTTGCAGCAAAAAGGAAGAGGTCTCTACTCACGGTTCTTTCTCGTAAGAAAAAAGGACAAGAACGAGTTCAGGCCTATTCTAGATCTGCGTCAAGCAAACAAGTGGATCCGCAGAGAAAAGTTCCGTATGCTGTCCCTGCATCAGATTTACCCTCAGTTGCATCGAGGAGACTGGCTGTGCGCCATAGATCTGCAGGACGCTTACTTTCATGTGCCGATCGCACCAAAGCATCGCAAGTTCCTGAGGTTTCTGGTAGGCAACAACCATTACCAGTATTCAGTACTCCCGTTTGGCCTGAAGTCTGCACCACGGACGTTCTCCAAGTGCATGGCAGTGGTCGCGGCACACCTGCGGAAGACCAAGGTGTTTGTGTATCCATACCTGGACGATTGGTTGATCGAAGCGTCCACTTACCAGGAAGCCCAGTGCCATTTCAACAGGACAGCTGCCTTGCTGCATCGCCTGGGACTGCACATCAACATGTCGAAGTCAGTGCCGATCCCTGTGCAGTGTCTCCAGTACTTGGGGGCCTCAGTCAATACCTTGAACGCAAGCGCGTGTCCTTCGGAGGAGAGACGCTTATCGATCCGTGGGAAGGCTCGGCATCTCATCTCAGCCCGCTCTCCTACGGTGAGGACGGTGTCTTCCTTACTGGGGTCGATGGCTTCTTGCATCTTTCTCACCCCCAATGCACGTCTGCATATGAGGCCCCTACAGGAATGTCTGGAGGATCAATGGGACCAGAGGCGGGGGCGTTGGGAGGACAGGATCCAGCTGTCTCAACACGCTCGGCAGTCTCTGAAATGGTGGTGTGCCCCAGAGAATGTCTGCAAGGGGACTCCTTTTCACAAGGATATTCCGGTCCAGACCATAGTGACCGATGCGTCTCTCCAGGGCTGGGGAGCGCATTCGGGCCCTCTTCAGATTCAGGGGATATGGTCGCAGATGGAGACGACTTACCATATCAACTTTTTGGAACTCAGAGCGGTACACTTGGCCTTGAAGGCGTTCCATCCCTCCTTCAGGACGAACTCCCTGCTGGTTCAGACGGACAATACTACGACCATGTATTACCTCAACAAGCAGGGGGGGCTCACGTTCACGCACCCTGTCCCGGAGGCACAGGCGATCTGGAACTGGCTGGTGGCCAGGAACCTGACGATCACGGCGACCCATCTGCCGGGGGTGCAGAATGCCCAAGCAGACGCGCTCAGCAGGCTTGTTCAAGAGAACCACGAGTGGGTGCTAAACGACGACGTGCTAAGAGACGTCTTCGCAGAGTGGGGCACTCCGGATATAGATCTGTTCGCTACGGCAGAAAACAGCAAATGCCGCGACTTCGCGTCCAGGTACTACCAACCAGGGACGCTGGGGAATGCCCTATGGATCAGCTGGTCCAACAGCTTTCTCTACGCCTTTCCACCCATTCCCCTGATCCCGGCGGTGTTGATCAAGCTGTCGCAATCCAGAGCCAGAATGATCCTGATTGCTCCGGAGTGGCCGAGGCAATGGTGGTTCACCGACCTTCTTCACCGGTCTGTTCTGCCACACAGGCGCCTGCCGTGTCGGCCGGACCTTCTCACGAAGTTCGGAGGACAGATGGTTCACCCCAATCTCTCGTCCTTGAGTTTGGCAGCATGGCTCCTGAGCTAGTGCAGTATGGACACTTGAACCTACCTCAGGAATGTATGGAGATCTTGAAAGAGGCGAAGAGACCGTCTACGAGGACTTCTTACGCCTATAAGTGGAAGAGATTCTGCTTATGGTGCAAGGCAAAGGACTTTGACCCTACATCCTGTAAAGAAGATGTTATTTTACCTTATCTGCTGCAGTTAGCTCAATCTGGGCTTAATTTTCAGTCTATTAACGTTCATCTTGCAGCTCTGACTGCGTATAGGAAGGGCCCCTCTCAAACCTCATTTTTTCAAATCCCTGTGATTAAGGATTTTTTGGAGGGTTTGCGTAAGGTGTTTCCCCCTGTTAGAAGACCTTCTCCACCATGGGAATTGAATGTGGTGTTATCTAGATTGATGAGGGAGCCTTTTGAGCCTATCCATAAGGCTTCGTTGCAGCATTTGTCTTGGAAGGCTGCCTTCCTTGTGGCCATTACATCGGCCAGGAGGGTGAGTGAGATTCAGGCTCTGTGTTGTCAAGAGCCGTATACTGTTTTCCATGCTTCTAAAGTAGTGATGCGTACCCATCCTAAATTTTTGCCTAAGGTGATATCAGATTTCCATGTAAATCAAATGATAACTTTGCCTACGTTTTTTCAGCATCCTTCCTCTCCGGCGGAGAGGTCTCTGCATTCACTTGATGTACGTAGGGTACTGAAATTCTACCTGGATAAGACAAAAGATATTCGCAGGTCAGATCAACTGTTTGTAAATTATGGCTCGGTAAGAACTGGTTTAGCTACCTCAAAACAGTCCATTTCCAGATGGATTGTTTCCTGTATTCAGCTTTGTTACCAAAAAGCTAATAAAACATTGGGGGGTAAGCCTACGGCACATTCGACTAGAGGCAAGGCTGCTACTACAGCTTTATTTAGGAATGTTCCCATTGCGGACATTTGTAAGGCTGCCACCTGGAAGTCAGTCCATACGTTTACGAAGCATTACTGCCTGGATTCTGATGCTAGGGCAGATGCGCAGGTTGGACAGGCTTCGCTGAGGAATTTGTTTGCACAGTGATTTGTTGGTGGTTGGGCTTACTCCACCGCTGCTTGTTGGTTGGGATGGGCTTGCCATTCTATTCATAGATTATGACTATACAAAGAGATACCCTACTACAGAAGGAGTAGTTTCTTACCTGTAACTCCAGTTCTGTAGTAGGGGTATCTCTGTTATAGTCATAAGCGACCCTCCCTCCTCCCCGGTGGAGTAACCTGATAGTATCAGGCCTGTTGTTATACACCTTCAAAAAGAACTGAAAGTAACTTGTGTTGGCTGTGCATCCTGGGATACCTGGGGTCTCTGGAGAGTTTCTTAAAGGCACGGTATCCCTTTAGCAGACACATAATGACAGCCTATAGGGCTTGTCTGTCCACCCCTTCCTCTCTATTGTTTAAAGGGAATTTGGTGAAGGGAGTGTGTGGTAATAAAGGAGGATGTCAGATGTGAATAAAAATGACATTTAAACTTTATTTTGGCTTTTGTGTTCACTTCAGAGGAAGTGCTGGCCAGTGCAGCCTTGTTGTGATTAGGCTGTATTATTTTGTCTGTCTCTTAAGTGTCTTTGCAGGTTTGCAAATGCGGGACAGCTTAAGAGATATTTTTGATTGCTCCGGGGTCCCCGCACATGGGCGGGGATTATTCATAGATTATGACTATAACAGAGATACCCCTACTACAGAACTGGAGTTACAGGTAAGAAACTACTCCTAATGCGTGATCGGACCAAGGTAATACCTGTGGAGATTAACAAAAAACTTTGGAGGAGTTGGAGAAAATAATATCCAATGTATGGCCAGCTGTTTGTGTGGGGCCCTCATTGATTTTAAATAACCCTAATGTGGCTAAGTCAGCCAAGAGTGTCGTGGCATCGGCATTAAAAGCACATTCACTATGTATATTAAAATCGCCCAGCAATAAAAAATTGCTACTCGCGATCACATTAGGAGCAATTAGTTCAACAAGTTGTGAAGAAAATTCGGTTAGAGGGCCAGGATGCCGATAGACAAGAGCCCCCTTCCAACTTGTTTGGGATGTAAGGTCTATAACTTCCATAGTCAGGTCGCTTTGTTGTTCTAATATAGTGACCTTAACGCTATCTATATGGGCTATGGCAATCCCCCCCCCAAACCTTAGATTGTCTAACCAGGCGGACAAGCCTGTAACTCAGGTAGGGCGAGCGTAATGAAGGGGACAGAATGGGGCTTCAACCAGGTTTCAGTCAGAAACCAAAAGTCCGGCTGCACACATGATAAGAGATCCCAGACCTCAGCAGAATGCTTAGGAAGTGATCTTACGTTGCATAGTAGGCTTTTCCAGCCTTGCTTCGTGGGCCAATTACTTCTTTCAGTAGTATCAAAGCCTCCGTTAGCATCTTTAGTAGGAACAGTATGAGAGCCTACAGAATATGTATTAACTGGGGCACATAGGATTGGAGGCTTCTCACCCACAGAACCCTGAAATCGGCAGGCTAAGCAAGCAAAAGGACCCTCCGGGAGTGGCCAGGTGTCAGACCGTTGGAAATGCCGCTGACCGCGGACCCCGCAGGGGGCCACTCGGCGGTCAGCGCCTTAGTGGCCCCGGGGCCCCGGTCACCCCTCCCCACTCTCTCCTTCGGGGGGGGGGGGGCAGGGACACAGATTGGTGCCCCCCCCTTCCGTGTCAGGGCCGGAAGTGACGCGCAATACGCGTCACTTCCGGGCCCAGGTGTGAGGGGGAGGCTATTTAGCCTTCCCCCACCCTCACTGGCGACCTCTTTGTCGCCCACCTCGCTTTTCGTCGGACGCCGAACCGTCTCGCGGGGATCGTCGTCGCCGTCGCCTTTGCTGAAGAACTACTAAATACTTGTGGTGAGTTGCCGGATTGCCCCCTCGCCCCGGCCCGGTCCCTGGGCAGTACCAGGAGACGGGGCCCTGTGGTCGGAGTACCACGGGCGGGGGGGGACCGTGCACAGAGCAAGGCTCGTGTTTTTAAGTTTACCGGAACGTGCGATAGTTGAGGGAAGCTGTGTTTGGCTGCGTGTTTTCCGCTGCCACGGATGGCTATCGCAGGTGGGCGCAAGGAGTCGATGGCGGGACGCAACCGGCCGACCATCCCCCCAACCACCCCCCCCCCCTAGCTGGCTTCCATCTTGGGTGTGGGGCATAGCATGTTTCTCCACGGCGCAGGGATGTACTGTATTATATGTTGCGCCTAGGTTCACTGGTTCGATATTCCTGTAGGCGGCGGGTATGGGAATTTGTTCCGGGGGTGCCAACCGGGTCCCGCGGTGCTTTATGGGGGCTTTCTAGGAAGAGCAGCGTGTTTTCAGGTCGTTTCCCCGCATGGGGTCAGTGAGAGTCCCTGTCCGGGCATGTGTGGACGAGGAAGGCGGAATTAGCCCGCTGCATTGTGGGGCTGCGCTGGGAACGGGAACGCGATCGAATTACCTTATCAACCCTCACCAGCGCGGGTAATTTTAGAGCGCTATTCGGGACATCGTGTCCACGTCTGTTTCCTGGGCTCCTGCTGCCCGTGCCTGAATGCGTAATGTAGAGGGCGCGATTAATTTACTAAATGCGAGTGCGCGTTGGGACAATTACGCTAAATGCGGTAAATTGGCAAGTACGTTTCCCGCGTTTGGGGCCTCTGGTGGACTCGTAATTTGTAGTGCTCTCGGGGCATCGGGACATCGTGTCCATATCCCTTTCCTTGAGCTCCTGCCCCCCGTGCCTGAATGTGTACTGTAAAGCGCGCCAAGAATTTACTAGCTGCAAGTGCGCGCGGTACAATTACGTTAAATGCGGTAATTTGGAAAGTCCGTTTTCCACGTTGGGGGGCTCGGGTGGTATCGTAATGTGTAGTGCTCTCGGGGCATCGGGACATCGTGTCCATGTCCTTTTCCTTGAGCTCCTGCCCCCCGTGCCTGAATGTGTACTGTAAAGCGCGCCAAGAATTTACTAGCTGCGAGTGCGCGCGGTACAATTACGTTAAATGCGGTAATTTTGCGAGTGCGTTTCCCGCGTTTTGGGTGCCTCTGGTGGACACGCAATTTGTAGTGCTCTGGGGGCATCGGGACATCGCGGCAACATCCGTTTCCTGAGCTCCTGCTCCCCGTGCCTGAATGCGTAATGTAAAGCGCGCAAAAATTCACTAGCGCCCCGTGAAACAGCAACTTTTGGGCAAATGGCCACCAGGAAAGTACAGTGGTGTGGCACAGGCGAGCGCCATGTGGCTTGCCATGTTCGAGGTGGGGATAGGGGTAGAGGCGAGCAGGGTGTGCGTGGTTTAAAGTGATTTGTAATAACACCTGTTTACCCCCCCGCGCCCATTTGACCCCCCCCCCCCCATTTTTCGTCGTTTCAGTCGCGCCCTTTTCCTGTTTGCCTATTTCTGGTGCTTATGCTGGTTTCTCTTTCAGTACATTCGTCGCTTGCGGTGACTGGAGGTTTATTAAGTGGCAACAGGGAGACGCGAGCCAAACATCCTCCGTATTCGGGGCTCGGACGGGAGTAAGTACGGGCAGGTGGGGGAAGGGGGTACCTTTCGGAGTAGCATGTGGCACTCTGGAGCAACGAATCTGCCTCAAAGGGGGCGAACAGGCGGTTAATTTTCTCTCTTTCCCAATTGCAGATAAGAGAGAGCAACCGTTAAGAGATGGACAGCCAAGGATTATCCCCCCCCCTTTTCACACCAGGGACACAGGTTGAGGAGTCCGTGCCGGGCACTTCGGAGGAAGCCCGGATTGCCGCCTTCTTGGAGCTGACAAGGGCCAAGGGTTTAGCCTGGGCAACTGAACTATTGAAAGCCAGTACCCCCCCAGACTCTGGGATAGCGATGGACGTTCCATCTACAGATAAGGATGTAGGGGAGGGTGCGGGCCCGTCTCGGTCAAAAAGAATTCGCCGCCCCACGAGCAAGGACTTTCCGGTTGAACAACCGCCGGCACGAAATAGAGCGGCTCCCCTCCACAGGGCCTCAATGACCCCCCAGGCGGCGGTCGGTTTGGGGACGGGGACGAACATCGGACTACCTTGCCCTCCCCAGGCGACATTTGCATCAGCAGAGGAGCTGGGTAAGCTTTCAGATACTTTAAAAGACTTCATGGCTGAGGTCAGAGCTGGTCTGTTGCTTGCCAGGTCCCCCCTGGTGGTCGGCCCGTCCGCCCCACCACCACCGAGTGTAACCCCGGCGCCGGGGGGCTTCACGCATGTCTGGGGTCAGCAGTCGGCTGCGGTGGAACCCCCGCGGCCCCCACCCCCAGCTGCTGCTGTGGCTGAGAACGCGGCTAGTGCGGTCAATCCTGCAGTAGTGGTTCCCCCGGTGGTACCCATACCGGCACCAACACTAGCCGTGGTGCCTAAGCCTCTAGTTACTACGGCCCCGCTAGTGTCGGGCCGCTGCTCACTCGCTTGGATGGTCCCTTTAGTCGCCAAAGAAGGGATTTGGCGCAGGGAATTTATCGATATCTTCACCCTTCTCATGCATGGGGCTGAGGGGGTGGATACCAGGAGGATGGGCAACAAGGAAGAGGACAAGAGGGTGCGGTATCATTTATATCCCGCAAAAAATATTGTGACCTGGGGTCAGGCCTTTGCCATCTTTGCGGCAGTAATAGTGGAGAAATTCCCAGACGAAGGGCCAGGTCTTTTTCACTATGCAAGCGTGATTACAGAAGAGGCTGCTAATGGTGGGGGCATGGGATGGTACCACTATGACTGTGACTTCCGCAGACAGAGAGCAATCTGCCCAGATCTTGAGTGGGACCAGTTGGAGGTCCGTTTATGGGTAAAACACATGGGCAAGCATACTGAGGGGTCTACGACAAAGTCAGGTACAGAGAGTGGCGTAAAGAGCAAAGAGAAAGAGGATAAACAGGAGGGCAAATGGCAGAACAGGAAGTCCTTTCGGGGCGGTCGTGGGGGGGGCCGCAGGCCTGGCTTTCGGGCACGGTCTTCTGGAACTTGCAGGCTCTTCAATGCAGGGTTCTGCTCCTGGGACAAAACATGCCGTTTCTCACACAATTGCAGTGTGTGCGGGGCACCCCATGCCGCCACCGCATGCTCCAAGCGCGACACTCCCGACAAGCCTTCCTCGAGCAAGTAGCCCAGGGGGGTTTCCCCCTCCTGCGCTTTGGCCCCCTGCGAACACATCTGCCAGCGCGCATGACCTTGCCCCACACGACCATGTGAAAGGGCCCTCTCCCATCAGCGTAAAGAACCTCCTCAGCGCACTCCACGGTTACACTAGCAGGGAAGGGTCCCTCATTTCGGAGGGTTTCTTAGACGGTTTCCGCATTCCTTATCAAGGCCCCTTAGTGAGCAGGGATGCGGAAAATCAGAAATCAGCTAGGGAACACCCGGAGGTAGTGCGGGATAAAATAGCGAAGGAGGTGTCTTTGGGCAGGGTGGCGGGCCCATTTTCCTCACCCCCTATGCCCCACTTTGTGATTTCTCCCCTGGGGGTGGTACCAAAAAAGGAGCCAGGGGCTTTCCGACTTATTCACAACCTATCACACCCAGAAGGGGACTCTGTGAATTCCTGGCTTGACGAAGGTAGATGCTCAGTGTCTTACTGCTCCCTAGACCTGGCAGTCGACATGATCAGGAGGGCAGGGAAGGGAGCCTGGTTGGCCAAGTCGGATATCGAATCGGCTTTCAGGCTGCTACCAGTACACCCGGACAGCCAACACCTTCTGGGCTTCAAGTGGGGGGACCAGGTCTTTTATGATAGGTGTATGCCCATGGGTTGCTCGGTGTCTTGTGCGTACTTTGAGGCTTTCAGCTCCTTCCTACAGTGGGCCTTAACAAACAGGTATGGCATTGAGGGAGTGACCCACTACCTGGATGATTTCCTGTTCATCGGGGGAGCTGACTCGCAAGAATGTGCGCGGGCGCTGCAATGTTTCAAGGAATTGGCAGGACATTTGGGCGTACCTTTAGCTCCTGGTAAGACCGAGGGTCCGGCGCAGGTTTTGGTATTCTTGGGCATCGAGTTGGACACGGTAAAGGGCGTGTCCCGACTCCCTGCGGATAAGGTACAGGCCTTGCGTCAGGAGATCTGCGATCTACTGGGTAGGGACAAGGCTACTCTGGGTGAAATCCAATGCCTGCTAGGGACTCTGAATTTTGCGGTAAAGGTCATACCCATGGGGAGGGTCTTTGCCCGCAGGTTAGCAAGGGCAACCGCTGGTGTAAAAAAGAAACATCACTGGGTCAAGCTGGGGACAGGTTTAAAACAGGATCTGGTCGTGTGGAGCGAATTCCTAGCCCGCTTTAATGGGACGGTAATTTGGAAGCAGCCCTGGATTGACAGTCAGGAACTTTGTCTTTTCACAGATGCCTCAGGCAGGGAAGGTTTCGGGGCTATCTTGGGTGAGGAATGGTGCGCTCAGGGATGGCCCAATGCTTGGCGCAGGCGTAGGATCACCAAAAATGTTACTGTGCTGGAGCTCTTCCCGATTGTTGTTGCATTACACCTATGGCCGGCGGCATTGTCAGACAGAAAAGTGGTATTCTGGTCTGACAACATGGCGGTCGTTCAGGCAATTAACAACCAGTCCGCCAGGTGCCGGCTGGTGCTGTGCTTACTAAGGGAGTTGGTCCGGGCATGCCTGCGCATCAATGTGGAGTTTAAAGCCAGGCACATTGAGGGTATTCAAAATGTGGAAGCTGACGCTCTTTCTCGTTTTCAGTGGCTCCGATTCAGGGAGGCCTGGCCGCGGGCGAGAGCGCAGATGACCCCATTCCCGGACCATCTATGGAGGATCCTGCAGTGGGACTGAGCCTGAAAGCGATGGGAGAAAGAGCTCTGGCCCCAGGTACCAGAAAGCGTTACAGCGCCCACATGGCAACATTCAGAGAAACTTCGGTAGCGCTGGGTACTTCAGGGGCTGCGTTGGTGTCCCAGGTCCGAGCATTTCTGGTGTGGGCTAGGGGACAGGGAAAAAGCCGTTCATGGGTGGGCAGTCACTTGGCAGCCGTAAGCCACGGCACTAGGTTGTCTGGCGGGGCGGATCCCACTAACTCCTATCCCATCCCGGCCGCCTTGAAGGGTTGGGCTAGGGAGGAGCCCAGGGCCCCTGATAATCGAGCGCCCATTGATTTCAAAATCCTGAAAGGCATGCTAGGGGCTCTCGAGTTAGTCACCTACTCTCACTACGAGGCCACGCTGTTTTCAGCCACATTCTGTTTAGCATTTTTCGGGGCTTTCAGAGTCAGTGAGTTAGTGGCTAGGTCCAAGGTCGACTGTTCAGGGGATGCGCTGGCAATTTCAGATGTGTCTATTTCCGGGTCACTGACCATTCATTTACGCAAGTCCAAGACTGATCAGGCGGGGCGGGGGATCAGGGTGGTTCTTCAGCCCCTAGGTGACCCCAGGTTCTGCCCAGTACAATGGGTAAAGGCGTTGTTGGAGCACAGACCGCCCGGCCCTGGTTATCTTCTGTTGCATTCAAATGGTACCCCTGTAACTAGATACCAGTTCGAGCAGGTAATCAGGGCCAGTTTAGCCAGGGCGGGGCTCGCCCGGCCGGACAGAAGGTATTCCAGCCACTCCTTCCGCATTGGCGCAGCCACCGCCGCTCACCTGGCGGGATTAGAGGCCGCACAGGTGAAGAAATTAGGGCGTTGGGAATCTGATTGTTGTAAGATATATGTTCGCCCGTGAGGCAGCCTTTAGTTAACGTGTTTTGTGATTATATAGTGTGTATCGTTGGAATCACCCTTTCTGATTAAATAACTTGTGTGTACACCATGTCTCCTCTTTATTAGGACGAGTGGTGTGGGTGATCGGGCATTCATTTGTCGCTCGGGCTGCCCAATGGGCATCGCATCGGAATTGGATGCGACACTTCTCTCAGACCAAAGTGGAATGGATGGGGGTGCCAGGGATGAGATGGTTCGAACTCAGGAATAAGATCGAGCAGAGACTAAGAGCACACGGATCCACCTTGCCCCACCTGTTGGTGATCCACCTGGGTGGGAACGACCTTGTTACCCTAGGGAGACGATTGCTGCTATTAGCCATGAAAAGAGACTTAGGGGAAATCTGCAAGCGTCTGGGCGAGTGTGAGATCATGTGGTCGGAGATCATCCCCCGCAGGTCCTGGCGTGGGGCTAAATCCTTAGAAGCGGTAGAGCACTCCAGGAGGCGCATTAATGGAGCAATGCGTAAGTTCACGTCCCAAAGGGGTTTGGGCTTTCTTCGCCATGAGATGATTCGGGGGAATGTAAAGGGGTACTTCGACTTAGATGGAGTACACCTCTCCCAAATAGGCATGGACCTGTTTTTATTGGATTTAAGCGAAGCATTGGTGAACAGAGGGTGCAGGTAAGAGCTAAGTTGGTGGGGGGCCCTGGCTGCGACGGTTAGCCGCCTCCAGGGCTGTGGCGGAGTTACAGGGCGATCTGGAAGCAGGCCGGTACAAAGGGTACCTCTGCGCGGCACCACATGGTGCCTGAGCCAAAACGAGGAGCCTCCAGAGAGGTCCCGGAAGCCGGTCGGCGCCCCGCTAGGCCTGCGGGCGGTTGTGGGCCTGAACAACCGGGGGCTTGCTATGCGACGCTCCGCCCCGAGAGGGGGGGTGTGAGTAGAATTTCAACGGCACGTGATCGTAAAAGAATCACTTGGGGGGCAGCACTTGGGGGTCGTCCCCTTGCTGCCCGGCTCATCAGGCGGGCAGGTGAAGTAGATGGCCGCCTGCCCTTGGATCGCCCGTAAGATAACCCACCTATTACATATCCTGGAATTATGTAATAAACCTGCAGCATTTGTTACCCACTTACAACTGTTTCTTGTGTTTTCATTGGGTAACCTAATTTGGGGGAGGGGGGTAAGCGGGGTGCCCCTGGGGGTACTATGCCGCTGACCGCGGACCCCGCAGGGGGCCACTCGGCGGTCGGCGCCTTAGTGGCCCCGGGGCCCCGGTCACCCCTCCCCACTCTCTCCTTCGGGGGGGGGGGGCAGGGACACAGATTGGTGCCCCCCCTTCCGTGTCAGGGCCGGAAGTGACGCGCAATACGCGTCACTTCCGGGCCCAGGTGTGAGGGGGAGGCTATTTAGCCTTCCCCCACCCTCACTGGCGACCTCTTTGTCGCCCACCTCGCTTTTTCCCTCCCTACCGCTTACCCGGCGTAGGTGTGTTTGGGTGGGGGGGGGTTTTCTGAGTGTTGTAATATTTTCATTTTTCGTTGCAGGCGGAGTTACAGGGCGATCTGGAAGCAGGCCGGTACAAAGGGTACCTCTGCGCGGCACCACGTGGTGCCTGAGCCAAAACGAGGAGCCTCCAGAGAGGTCCCGGAAGCCGGTCGGCGCCCCGCTAGGCCTGCGGGCGGTTGTGGGCCTGAACAACCGGGGGCTTGCTATGCGACGCTCCGCCCCGAGAGGGGGGGTGTGAGTAGAATTTCAATGGCACGTGATCGTAAAAGAATCACTTGGGGGGCAGCACTTGGGGGTCGTCCCCTTGCTGCCCGGCTCATCAGGCGGGCAGGTGAAGTAGATGGCCGCCTGCCCTTGGATCGCCCGTAAGATAACCCACCTATTACATATCCTGGAATTATGTAATAAACCTGCAGCATTTGTTACCCACTTACAACTGTTTCTTGTGTTTTCATTGGGTAACCTAATTTGGGGGAGGGGGGTAAGCGGGGTGCCCCTGGGGGTACTATGGCAGAGCATGGGTGGGTGGGTGGGGGGGGGGGATCTACTACTAATTGACCAGGGTCCCTGGCTCCTGGCAACTCCTGGCCGCAGACGGGCTTGCCTTCGGCGCGCCCGCTGCGCGCATCCACTGCGCGACCGGGAGAGCATCCGGTTTTATCCAGTGAGATCGAGCCACTAGAGCGCTGATCTCCCACTCCCACTTGCCCTGAGACAGGCTCAGCCTCCCTCCGCTTCACGCTACGAGTTAACCTCGTGGTGAAGGTATGATGGTGAAGAGGTGCAAGTGAGTGAACAATTTCCTCAGTGTTTCAAATCAGCAGTTAAAACGATTAGAAGGTTAAAAAAACAGCTTGCCAGCGTAGCGCTCACTTTCCTCTGCAAACGCGCGTCCGCTGCACGACCAGGAGAACTTCCGGTTTTATGCAGTGAGGTCGAGCCACTAGAGCGCTGACCTCCCACTTGCCCTGAGACAGGCTCCGCCTCCCTCCGCTATGACATATGTCTTCAGTGTTTACAGTGGGAACGTGTGAAATCCGTGAGACACCTAACTGTTCACAGGATACAAATCCCTGGACATTTTTTATTAGAAGTAGGTGTAGAGTGCTAGAAATCTTTGCAACGGGCCGAGAGATCTGGTGTTGAAGAGACCGAAGTTAGGTAGTGTGTGAAGTAGGCACGGTGCAGGTCACAGCAGACAGTAGGAGCTTTCTGAATGAAGCAGGAAAGTGACAAGAATTGTGGGAGAGGCTGTAGGGACTTTGGTGAATGAGGTTTCCTGGTGTGCGAGGATCATTAGATACTGCTTCTGTGGTAGGCTGAAAGGACTTTATGAATGTGACCAGGCGGTGGGCAGTGGTGTGGGTGAGGGGGTGGGAACATTCCCAACCAGGACTGGAGACAGGTCAGTTTACACTGCCCTCTCCTCCCTGCAGAGAGCTCACAATTGCCTTTTTATGAAAGAGAAAAGTTATGAACAGGGAGGGACGCATAGCCCTTGAGGTAGCCCTAAGGACAGGATGTGCTACTGCTGAACCTCTCGGTGCTATAGACAGACTACCTTAAAAGTGGTCACAATTGACCTTTGAGTTTGCTGAATCCATTCACAGAATATTAGAGAAATGTGTGTCCCCAGTAGGAGGTGGGTGGGGGGGGGGGGGGCAGAGTAATCTGCAGGATGAATATAAAGCCCTCCGGTGGATGGAAACGGTAGGTAGGATCACAACCATAGCCTGCTCCTTAACAGGGATAGTGCAAACCTATGAAATGTAATCACAGAGCCCTTCAGGAATACTTGAATGAATGAATGAATGACATTTATAAAGCGCAAACTATCAGGGGTACTTGACACTGTTGCATCAGGTACTAAATAATGGGGAAAGTTGACAGATGTCAAGGTGGGTGGACAGCTGTTGTCTCTTGATCATAACATTGTCTTGTTTAATCTAAGACCAGTTGTAAAGGCAGGGCCCAAAAGGCTAGCCCAGAAGCACTGGAGACTCATGAGGGCAGAATAGATCAAAGAGGAGTTAGCAGGAAAAAAACATCTGGATGGTGTAGCCCTGTAGGGGCCGGTGGAGGTAAGCGCGGTGGGGCGGGGGGGGATTGTCAACAGACGGCGGAATAGGATTTATTTATTTATTTAATGTTACCTATTCCATCATCAGTCGACATCCCCCTTCCCGCCCACCGCGCTTACCTGCACCGGCTGCTGCTGGTCTAGCACAAAGGTCTTATTATGAGTATCTTGTGATTCCAGATGGGTCCCATAACAGGAACATTTCATCCAGGCCTGGAGCTGTTCACATGCACACTTTGCCTACTCTAAATCAGTCCCCTACAAACAGAAGACAAACCACACTAAAATCCAAACTGTGTGTTATGTCTTGCTTTTCTTGTCGCATGGTTTGGTCTCTTGGTACGTTTTGTGGTGAGTGTTGTGTTCTTTTACGCTGTTCTGTCAGTCGTGTTTACTTTGCAATTGTTCATGTATCGCTCTTTTCTGAGAGAGTTCGGTAGATCCTTGCATGTGAGCAAGGTGGTGGCTATAGGCAGTACCCTGTGGGTCCAGAATAAAGGCATCTTGGACTGATTTACTGTACCCTTCATCTTCTCAATACTATCTTGTCAACAAGTTGTGCATTTCTGCTTACCAAAGATCAGCTGGCAGCCACTTTGTCACTTGATTGAAGATGGAGCGAGCCAACAAGGAATGATCATTCTCAGTTTGTGCTTCCAGGCTTTGAGATTATTTCCCTTGTCACTAAGACTAAGACTGAAGAAGGGACTGTCCCTCCCTTCTTCATCTCAGGAAAGAAGTGAAGACATACATGTTTCTACAACACCTACCACCTGTGACCCCCAGGCTCTGTAATCCCACCGGGCTCCCAATCCCTTCCTCACATCATTACCTCCTCAGGATGGTGTACAGTGGTGCCCGCCAAGCCAAACATATTGTCTGCTCCTTCTTGTCTGTACAGCCACACTCTAAGATCTGTGCTCCCAAGCGCGTAATAGAAGCCCAACTCACACCATTACAACAATGCACTTTGAAAAATGTATCCCTGATAATACCTATTGACTAGGTTCACAAATAATTTGTTTTCTGTAAGAAATTAAGGCATAAGTTACAGCTAAGTCAGCATAAGTCACTTTCTGAGCTTGGCTCAATGGTTTCCTTGAGTTGATAGCCACAGGTGAGGTCATCGTCCTACCATTGTAGAATACACTTGGTCATGAAACCTCTCCCAGAGTGCATACTTTATTGAATTCAGTCTGCCCGAAGACTTATGGAAACCATATGTATTTGCAAGAAAAGAGTATATCGCTCATTGAGAAGACTACTGAGGATGTATAAACAGAAATAATGTGTTTATATGATTCCCAGTGGGATACAGTGGGCCTTGGCGTGGTTGACAGTTCCTTCCCAACGTTATGTTTTTCAGAATTTTATTCCATATCAGTAATGAAAGCAATAACTATTACTTACTAAGTATTAAATATTCCTTATTTTCCAGTCACTCCCCCTCTGTCCCTCTCACATTTACTACTACAACGTATACTTATTACACACTAGTATGTGTGATTAGCATTTGGTAGTACATTTGGTAATGCTACAAAACATACTACAAAATGCGATTTGTGAATGAGCGGCCTCCGCCAGGTTGTAGATGAACTGTGGGCATGGGTGTGTGGGGGAGCCTGAGTTGACAGACAGCATAGGGATGATAACACTATCCAGCCTGAGAGGTAAAGCAAGATAGACCTGCTCCTGAGATAGAGGAAGGGGTATTGAGGAAAGGCAGTACACTCAAGGCTAGCTCGGAGTGAAATTTGGAGTAGATCTTGAAGATTTTAGATTTAAAGAATTCTAGTCAAAAGGTGAAGTATTCTGCAGAAGGCAAGATCGGCTGTACACAGGTGATTGGGTGAGTGTATTAATGCCATTAAAATTAGGTCTTTCCTCAAGCGAGACATAAATGTGTTGCATTTAGCAGTGTGAAGATTTTAGTGATATTTTCTGTGGATTTATAAACAAGTCTCTCTTGTTCTAGGTGGGAGCACCCACAGTTACTCTCTGACTGCTTCCAGGGTTGTTTTTAAAATCTGTGCTCCTCAGTATACCTGGTCATGGATGGGGTTAGGTGTACGGAGGAAAGCGTTGTGAGAGGGGCAATAGTGGTCAGGGCGTTGGTTAACTAGTCATTTAGGTGAGAAGTTACTAAAGTGGCAACAGTGTAAAGTTGGGGGAGAGATGCAGAGTGTAGATTAAAGGTTGTCCTTCATGACCAGTCGCTACCGTCTTAAGTTTCTTTAGCGGAAGTGAAGATTTCGGAGTGAGGGAGGGTTGGAAAAAGTGAAAAATGAATGCTGGGAGATGGTAGTCAATCCAATTCAGAAGGAAATTTGATTTCACAGTGATAAGATTGCCACTAGTGAGCATGGGGTGGCCAAGAAGGTGCCCAGCAGTGAGGGTATGGACTGTCACACACTGAGTGTGGCCAATGGTATTGAAGTTTTCCAGAAAGAGGCAGCCCTCTGTGCCTTCAGGGTCATCGAGATGAAGGTGTAAATTATTGGGAATCATGAAATGACTATTTCATGGCAAAAGGCGAAACAAGCTCAGTAAATCAGGTGCTGAAGTCTTTCCTGGGGCCAGATTGGCGTTGTCCACGATGGCCGGTGAGTTGCGAGCACCAAATTTGAACATGATATAGTCCAGCCATTCAGAGGTTTTGGTGGTCTGGGTGGGAAAAGAGAGGGGAGATCATTAAATGATGGCTGTCCTGCTGCCTATTTTGTGGTGTCTGTCTTAGATGATGATCCTGAAACCTGAAAAATTCTTCCCTTTCTTCCATTCCAGGCGAAACAGATCATGGTTCAGGGTCCCATCCTATCACGTCTGGACTTTGAGAACACCCTCTATCTAGGGGCCCCTCAATCCACCTTGCGCAAACTCCAGGTCATCCAAAACTGTGCAGCCCGGACTCTCCTTCAGAATCCCCGCCGACTTCCAATCAATCCCGGTCTAAAGAGCCTTCATTGGCTCCCAGTTAGGCAAATAATTGAATTCAAGGCCCTATGCATTGCTCATAGGGCCTTTTGGAAAACGGGCCCTGCCATTAGCCAATCGCTGATTACCCCCTACCATCCGAACAGACAGCTTAGATCAGCATCTTCCTTCCTCGCTCTAGTGCCTAAGATCAAAAGAACTAGATGTGGTGGCCGCTCCTTTGCTTATAATTCGGCTAAACTCTGGAACACCGCTCCCCCTTCACTTGCGGCCGGCGTTGTGAAGGGCCTTTTATGGATGGGTGAGGAGTTTGAAGGTTATTCTTCTCTCGCCTGGGAGCCAGTGGAGGTCAAGGAGGTGTTGAGTGATGTGGCTGTGACGGAGATGTTGAGGATTAGTCTTGCTGCGGCTTTATGGACATTCTGTTGTCTTCGGATAAGTTTCTGAGTGACGCCGGCATAGAGTGCATTGCCATAGTAGAGTCTGCTGATGAGGGCATGGGCGACTGTCTTCCTGGATTCGGTGGGGATCCATCAGAAGGTCTTTCGATGCAGGTGGTGTGTGTTAAAGCAGGCCAAGGAGACGGTGTTTAACTGGTGGTCCATTGTGAGCGAGGAGTCCAGTACGATGCCGAGGTTTTGTGCGTAGTTAGTGGGGGTAAGGGGACTTCCTAGAGCAGAGGGTCACCAGGAGTCATTCCAAGCAAAGGGGGAGGCTCTCAGGATGAGGACTTCTGTCTTGTTTGAGTTGAGCTCCAGGCAGCTGCCCTTCATCCAGGCTTTCATTCCTTTATGGAAGTTGTTCCTGGTGGCAGTGGGTTCTTTGGTGAGGGAGAGGATCAGCTGGGTGTCGTCGGTGTAGGAGATGATGGTGAGCCCATGGTTCCAGACGGTGGCTACAAGGGGGGCTATGTAGACATTGAAGAGGGTGGGGCTGAGGAAAAAGCCCTGGGGTACTCCGCAGCTGATCTCTGTCGGTTTCGAGAGGTACGGTGGGAGTCTAACCCGTTGTGTTCTGCCGGTGCGGCAGGAGTGGATCCAGGTAAGAGCCTTGTCTCAGATGCCAGCATTGTGGAGTCTTGTGGCTAGGGTGCGGTGGGAGACGGTGTTGAAGGCCTCCGAGAGGTCCGGTAGGATGAGGACCCTGGTTTCGCCCTGGTCGAAGAGGGAGCGGATGTCGTCGGTGGCGGTGAGGAGGGTCGTCTTGGTGCTATGATTGCTTCAGAATACAGATTGGGAAATGGCCAGGATGGGCGTGGTTTCGTTAAAGTCAGCGAGCTGGGTGTTGATGGCCTTTTCTATGACTTTGGCTGGGAAGGAGAGCAGGGAGATGGGCCTGAAGTTCTTTCGGTCCATCGGGTCCATGGAGGGTTCCTTCTGGAGGGGGTTGATCATGGCGTGTTTCCAGTCGTCTGGGAATGTGGCGGTCTTGAGGGAGCAGTTGATGGTTCGGCATAGCTCGGGGCGATGGCAGAATCGGTTCTGTGGAAGATGTGGTGCGGGCAGGGGTCCGAAGGTGCTCCGGAGTGGATGCTTTTTATGGTCTTTATGGTGTTGTCTGTGGTGAGTGGGGACTAGCTGTGCAGAGTCGGTCAGGCGGGGCGTCGGCGTCGGATGTGGTGGTTGCTTGCACAGTGGGGAGGTCCTGGGTGTCGAAGTTGTCATAGATAGTCTTGATCTTGTGGTAGAGGAAGGTGCAGAGTCTGTTGCAGAGGTCTAGGGAAGGTGGGATGTCTGTGGCCTCGCTGTTTGGTTTGGCGAACTCTTTGATGATGCTGAAGAGTTCTTTGCTATGGTGTGCGTTGTTGGTGATTCTGTCTTGGAGGGCCTTCTTCCTTGTGGTTTTGATGATTATTGGATTCCTTTATAGTTTTTTAAGTGTAACTAATTAGCTGTTAAAATAGTATGTGAATCAATCCTATCAGAAAAAATAAAGCAAAAAAATATAGTGGCAAAAAAGTTGTGATTAAAAAAATGTGGCCTGCATTTCTGTGTGGAGGTTAAAAAGTGAAATGTTTCCATTTCTTGTCCATTACCATGATTTATTTCTAAAACTAACTACTAACAGTTACCTTTACTACAACTTTAAGCCTAACTCTTAAATATAACATCCATTACCTAACCCTAACTCTAGCTCAAAAAACATCCCTTATCCCATCCCTTTTCCTTAACCATTTCCCTTACCCTAACCTAAATCCATATCCTAACTTAATCCTAACTCTTTATCCTGACCCTTAATCGTATCATTATCATTTCACTTACCTAATTCCCATCCCATATTACAACCCAAAACTTCACATTAACCCTTAATACTATTTTATTTAAAATATTGTAGAATTGGGGATTGAAATCTTTTTACTAAATTTAACATGCATATGCATAAGTATAGCAGTATAATTTAAACACAACTAACCCAAAGAATTTTTTTAAATAGACTTTTTTAAGCATACTCGAACAGAACTCTAATTGACAAAACATTTGTGTGCCATGACTTTTTTAATGGACTACTTCTTTCATTCTAAATGAGGCAAAATGTGGTTTGATTAAGATAGTAAGCAATACAAGTGAGACTTGGTGGTCACAGTGAATGACCTTCTATGACTGATTGTAGAGCAAAGTAGATTGTTGATTAATTAACAATTACTGGCTTCATCTAAATAAATAGTGCTTGTAAAGGTCAAAGGTAATAATGCAACAACTTTACTGGATCTCAATGCACAATTGCACAACACAGTGAAGAATAGCAACACAATAGGGATCTTAATAATGGCGGTCAAAGAGCTGACTGCCCTTCCACGAATTGCACATTTACAACTGACCAGCAACTTGTCTTCATAGCTAAAAGCCTTACACTCTTTTTAAGAGATAAAGGGGTGTTTCCTATAACTAATAGAATGCGCATCGTTGGCACCCCAGAGCTAAAGGCAAGTAAGGAAATACATTCCCAGTAGCTATGATCTGAACAACACTTTCAATGGTTATGATAAAAGGGGGTGCGCAGCAAAAGAAGTCCAGTAGGCAAATGTATATAGTAAAATATCTTCTTTTTATTGTCAAGTGCTTCAAAATTTCATCTATTGTAAAACCATCCAGCCAACGAGTTTCATTCCCTCATCGGGAACTTCATCAGGGCTTTGTATGTACAGTAACAGCCTCTGTTAGTTTTCCAAAAATTCAAGGCGTGAAGTGTATTGCACTATTGCCTATTCTATCCTGTGCCGTAAGTTCGTAACTAGCTGTCCGTGATCATTGCGTCACTTTCAATGGTGTCTTGTACTATGACCAACTTAAGAAAGGAAAAACAGTAAAATGGAAAACACAATATTCTGTTAAAGTTTACAAAGCCGATCAACTACATTTCTAGTACCAAACGAGATATAGATTAAGGATATACATTTTTTTATAATTGGGGACACGAACAATAAATGAATCATAAATATTGATGATGTACCATCCAGGAATTCATTTGTACTCCCTTAAATACAACAAAAAAACTTTTTATAGCAAAAGAAGGTTGGGGTGATCTCCTGATAAGTGAATAAATCAGTACATAGAGATCAATTCCAAACGTCCAATACTTTATGCATTGTCAATGTGTCGCTTCACCAAAAACTAGTTGCGCCCTGAACACGACATCAACAATTGAAAATGCGCATAAAGCTCATAATGCATTGAACTAGCCATAAAAGATACAAGAAGTGAGAACCAAAGGAGGGTGGAACATTCAACGGTGAAGGTTTTTTTACCAGTCCTGAACATTCATTGGAAGCTTAGAAAGATTATTAATTTGATAAAAGGTACACACAACACAATCATGTAAGTGAAGTGGCAAAGAAAGATAATTCATAAGATAGCCACAGATTCAGCTAAAAAGCTGTTAATGCTTGTCAGGAATAAAAGCTTCAACTCGTGATTTGCAGAATGAGTTCACGTTGTATGATTATGATTTATGATGCAGCAAGGCTAAAAGCTAAAGCACTGTAGCCATCTGGTGCAGAAGAATTTTAGGATCCAATCTGGTTATGCTCTTCCTTAGTAATTGTCCTTCAATTCTTTCATGTTAGTAGGTGTGCTGTCTACATCTTGGCAAGCAAGCATAGTCACCAGGGGTGAGCGGAATGTTTCATTCCACCCGTGGAACTGATGGAATTTGGTGACTCCATGTTACTGTGTAAATTTGGCATCCCCTGGCGTGATTTCCTAATACGGACAGTCCTGGCCAGAGGACTGTAGCTTGAGTATCATTCAATTTAGAGCTGAATTACTTGATGGCTGATGATGGTGTTGTGGCCATGTGCTCCTTGGTGCAGTAACCTGAGAATTGCACTGTGTACTTGTTTGTTTGGTGGTAGAGTTGTAGCGCTATATGAAAAATAACTTTTAACCATGCTGTTCAGCAGCTGCGCTGCTGTACAACATGGCTTAGAGACATTGGCAAAGCCAATAGCTCTTGCATAGGCAAGACCTATTGACTTTGCCAATGCTTGCTCAGGACTGGCCCAGCTAGCTAGAAGTAACTGCGTCTGGACATGGCAGTCAATGCTGGGTGAGTCTCCATGTTATTGCGCTTCTCTTGGCATTCTTTTTTCCCTTTTCAGAATCACACCCACAAAGTTTAACCCTCACAGAAAGGGAGTTTTCTCCCTGCGACCACAGATCAAACCCAGGAAGCCAGATTTCCTAGGTGATATCTTCTGTCAGGAAAATGAAGGAAACTCACAGAAGGTGTGAGCGAATTGCTCAATTGTTGTTTCATAGCATTGTGTGGCCCTAATTAGTTCAAAAGATAAATGTAATTGGACTTTCATGCGCTTTTTTGGGCTCCGTAGTGCTTTCAAAATTGCACCCAGCCGGACATTGGGCAGACCTTCCTTCGTCTCTCCTGCCGTTATCTTCCCCCTTCCCCCTACACCCTTCCCTCTTACCCCTATCCGACCTGGATCCTGCACACCCTTCAGGACATTTACCCTGTGAACTTTCCCTCGACCGCTGAGACCTTACTACCTGACCGTTGCCCGGTGGAGCTACCCTGATAGCTATAGGGGGGGATGGGCTGTGAATTCCCTCCTCGGCCGTCACCTACCCAGCCGGACATTGGGCAGACCTTCCTTCGTCTCTCCTGCCGTTATCTCCCTCCTTCCACCTACACCCTTCCCCCTTACCCCTATCCGCCCTATTTATCCTTCCTCCATACTATTTAAATGTGTTTCGTATACCCGATGTAACCTGTAACTGTTTTTAACTGTGTAATAATGTGATTCCTAATGTAAAGCGCGCTGATACCCACGGGTCTAGCCAGCGCTTCTAGTAACTTCTAGTAACAGCGGTAACGTGTAACTGTTGTAATTCTGTAACTTCTGTGGAACCTTATGTAAAGCACTCTGATACCTGCGGGTCTAGCCAGCGTTATATAAAACTCTCAAAATAAATAAATAAATAAATACCCTTTATTTTCACGATTGTATACCAGATTGTTATTTGTCGAACATTTCTCCCATCTGGTCATATGCGATGAAAGGTAGTGCATGGTCATCAAGGTTCCATCTACGTATTTTAGAGTAGGAGATCAGAAAAAGTATGAAAAGAAAAGATTGTTTGTAGTTTGGGATATGTTTATTTCTTGTGGAGAAACACCTATGCTTGGACATAGAAAAGGAATAGCAGGACACCTGCAAACCACACAAGGCCAATTTTTCAGAAACTATTCAACCTAATAATGTTTAAGGGGGCAATTTAGTGAATGATGTACCAATGCTTCTCAAAGCCAAAACTGACATCATCACACATAGGAGGAATCTAGAATACCTATTACTGATGATGCAGTTCTGGGTAAAGAGACTATTTTTATCTTCACTGGGTACAAATGCTAATTTGCTTGGATCTTCCACCTTTTGGGGTGCTCGAGGGAGACCTTAGATGGTGAATTTAAAAAAGCCACAGCTTGATTATAACACATTCTCCATTCTTAGTCATCTCTTATTCATTTGAATGAATGATACTTTTGCCACATGTTCAGTTCTGTTTGATGGAAACACCTGCCTTAGAAACTGTGGACAGATGCTTTTTACAACTACATTTATAGGTGCTTTTCGTTCTACTTTCTTTCATCGCTACTGGCGATTCAGTCTCGGTTTGGTCTTTTGACTCCAACACTTCCCTGACATTCATTACCTATCGGTCTGTTTAAATATACCTTGTTCTTTGTTACAAGGCTTTCAACAGCAGTCTTGGGGCTTTGAAGGGGATACTTTCAACCCAACTCACAGTTGTTCACCTTATCAAAACTCAACAAAAAACAAAGAAGGGCCTGGGCCTGGCCAAAGGTTGGACCATATTTATTTAATATTTACATTGCTTTTCTATAGCCCCCATCCCTGGGTGGTATTAGGACACTATAGAGTGAACATAAACAGCATATGCTTTAAATATCCTAACAATGATTGTCAATCATAAACCAATGGAGATAGGAACAGAGGGTAAAGTGGAATCAAGTGTGCAGCATGGGGGGTGAGAGAGGTTATCAGGATGTATATGTATATGTATGTATATATGTATATATGTATATGTTAAACATGTATATGAGAGTTAATCTAGATGCACGGAGCCCCCAAAAGTTGGCGAAATGAGTAATTGGAAATTTGAGTAAAGAAGGGGGGATAAGTTAAGTTCTTCCTAACATTCTTGAGTCTCTTCTGAGATGAGATGTCAGGTGCCATTCTTGAGTGGGTTTATTGGGTGTTCCAGATAGTGGGCTTGGATCCAGAAAAGTGTTCTTTTTGAGAATCCCCAGTAGTTCACAGATACATCTGGGGGTGTCAGTCTTTAAGCCTATGACAGTTAAGCACTAGATCTAGTCTTGAGTGAAAGCCAGTGAAGATCCTTTAGGGATGGGTGATATGGTCAAATGTTATTGTCAGTGATCGGCCTTGCTGACGACTGGAGGTCCGCAAATGGCCTCGGGTTTCTGCAGCACATGCGTTAATGCAATGATCTCTAATAGAGTTAAACTAGGAATTACTTTCAAAATACAACCTGTGTAATCATGATGGGCTAATAATTGTATTGACGTATTAACTGCCTGACTAATATGGAATCTTCCTTGCTATTCAGAGTTTTAAAGAAATCTCTACCAAAGCCTTTTGACTTATTTATTTATTTTAATAGGTTTTTATAGCGCGAACATGGCCCTTGCTTTTCGGTTGATGACAAGTGCTCTCGCCAACACGTGACCATCAAAAAATTATTTGGTCTACTCCTGACCCAACAGCCAAGGCCTGTTCTTTGAGACCCATGAAGGTTGTCCTTGTTCATCCTGTACCATACCTTTCCAGTGACTGCACTTTCATCACCACGAATCCCAGATATTTCCTTGTTGCCTGCCTATATTGCTGTTTTACCTACTGTGGGGATGTACCCCATGCTTTAGCATTTCTCAGCAACATTCCCCAGGATTCCAAAAACTTAGTCATCCATATTGCCAAGATTAATGTTTAGCAGTCAGGAAAATATTTGGATCTCTGGTCTCTTTTCTCTATTAGCATTAGAGAACTCTTAATTCGAAGTTCTGTTATAAATGTACTGTTTTTCCTGTATTGTAAATCTTCCCATATCACTCCATGCCAATACATCGGCAGTAGTGAGAGTTTCACATGAGGGTGCCCTTACCAAAATTTTTAATTGTACACGGGGGGGGGGGTGTCAAGGGTGCATCTTAGCCTCTTTTTTATTCTCAGCTTATTTTAACGGCCTCGAGGCAGCACTCCTGGGCCTTCAGTCAGACTCCCCTAGAGCAGGCGCAAGAGTTCTGCCAAGCCTACTCTACGCGGATGACGCGGTGCTCATGGCCCGTACGGGCCGGGGCCTGCAGGCCCTAATAGACGGTTTTGTGGCATTCATGAATGGACTGGATCTGTCAGTGAACTTTACCAAGTCATATGTAATGGTGGTGGGCCCACGGGGGATCCAGCCAAAAAGCTTTAAAGCCAGGAACCATACTCTTGGTAGGTACCGTCCCTCCCTTATCTGGGAGTGTTATTCGATGATAAGCTTAACTGGGAAGCCCTTTTAGAAGGGAAGCTGAATGACCTGAATAAATCATTGGGAGCTATTACTAGTTTTGTGAATAGATTAGGCTCAGGGGCCCTGGAGGTGATCCTTAAACTTTATAAATCCAAGGGCATCTCAAGAGTAATATATGGGTGTGAAATTTGGGGGTACGCAGCCACACATAAGCTACAGGTGGCAGAAAATAAATTCCTGCAACGGATTTTAGAAGTCCCCCCGGGTACGCCAGTTTGGACTGTACATGAAGTGCTAGGGGTGGGTTTTCTCGCAGACCAATTGGCAACCAAAACCCCTAGTGTGCTGGATAAAGATTTGGACCTCCAAGCACAAGCACTTTAATCGTATGATTGTATCGGACTGCTTGAAATTGGAGCATGGTAATAAAATACCTTGGATACATCATATAAGAGAGTCCTCTCAGACGATAGGTAGGCCAGATATTTTCTTTGCACATGACACTTTAAATAAGGGGGACGTTAACATTATAAAAGATTTACACCACAAATTTTTAAGTTCGAACCGTGAAAATCTGGAGCTCAGCAAACCTTCAGTCAGGGCATACGTAATGTTAAAATCAGTATCGGGTATGGAACCACGTTTCAGATTTAATCAGCTTCACCACATTTTAGCATCCCCGGTGGGTTTCTTTCCCTCACCAGATCACCGAGGTCCCTGTGGCTGCGATCTTCGATCTCCACAGGACACATTACATTTTATCCTATTGTGTACATATTTTTAATTCCCCAGAAAACGTGTTCTCCGGCCCCTGTTCAAATGTTTGAAGGTCAGGCATGCTAAAGTGGCCCTTTTGCATTTACAGCTGCTACCTAACCCTTTGACTTTATGTGCAGTCTTAAGTTTTTTGCGGGCCGCTTATAAATCTAGATTATCTAGAGTAGATTGATCAAGTGATGTGGGTTTTACTTATGTGCACTGTTTTTAATATTGTACTGTTTTCTTTTAACCCGTTGCATGCTCATGACGAGCCCAGCTCGTCATGAGGTACAGTGGAGCTGTGCTCATGACGAGCTGGGCTCGTCATAACCGTTGCGCCACTCCCATGTGTAATTGATTCCGCGCCTGTGCGGGAGAATCAATTAGAGGCCGGAGTCGTGACGAGCGCAGCTCGTCATGAGCACAGCTCCACTGTGCAGCATGACGAGGTGGGCTCGTCATGAGCACAGTGCCGCCGCCCCCCCCCCGCAGCGAAGGGGTTAAAACGAATTGTGTGCTTGTTTATTATATGATGTATTGTATCTTATATGGTTGTTTTGCATCCGAATAAAGAAATTTACATATATATATATATATATATATATATATATATATATATATATATTGAATTTTTATACTTTTAGTGAAACATCAAGATTGTTATAGCTACGTTTTTTTGCAACGGTCTTCTAAAATTACTAAAATTACTATAATTGTCTAGTTGTAATTGAAATTTCAGTACCACTAAAAAATACTGATTAACTGATACAATTGGTGAGTTTATATTGTACAAAAAACAACCATATGTGTCTCTACACATATATAGGAACGTTTCACTTATATTCGCAATTCTAACAATGGCTAAATTCGCAAACATTTTTATAACACTGAAATTCTCAAATATCTTGAGAAAGGAGAAAATAATCTGCAGAATTAACACTTGGAGAAAGGGGCCTATTCAGAAATTAAATGGTCTGGGCATATTTTTACGCTTTTATTTATGTTCACAAGCATTTCTGGTAGTACTCCGGGAAAGCTGCACTTGCTGCAGGTTGTTAGGTGTATTAATTGGAATGTTATGTGACATGTCCCAAGGGGTCCTGGAACCTTATCACTCCTGTACTGAAATCTACACAGCATAGAAATCTGCATAGGGCATTGATGCTTTCTCTGCAAACTCACTTGTTTTTTCCTCCACGTGAAAAATATTTCTCCCCTTGGAAAACCTCATACCCCCCGGCTTCAACAAATCACCAGACGATCTGTTCACCCTCCCATCCTAGAAGTGGGCAGTAAATCTCCCACTATTTCTAGAGTGAACCCACACTTCCAAAGCAAATCACACCAGCGGATTTTACCTCTGCAGATTTCTCCACATTTGGGGTGAAGAAACTGGAGTAAATGAATGCATTTACTCCTGTCAGTTCCTGGAAGCCATAAATGAGGTAGTTTTGGCCGAAGACATATGCCTTTCTGAATGAACTCCAAGTTTGATATGGTATTAGTTTCCGAGATGATACTGAGCATCATAATAATTGTATCCACCAAGCCGATATTTGCTGATATCTCATCGCTTTTCTCAATCTTCGCTTTCTAGGAACGGCTAACCATGTGGTGGCGCATGATATGGAGTACGAAACTCTGGAGGCCCATTGGCGTAAGGGAGCTACCATCCATCGTCCAAAAGTCACTAGGAAGGTCCTGAAGAAAGAAAACGAAGCTGCCTTTGAACTTAACTCCAAAATGCCACGCAACATGCAGTTCGCTAGCAAAAAGACCAACAAATGGGGCCATGAGCGATCCTACAGAATTCAGATCGTCAGTTTCACTGGCGACTTTCTTCCAAGAGATAGTTCTATGGAGGGCTCGATGAGCTTTGCAAGGTAAGTCCGGCAATTAAATCAAATGTGGAAGCTAGGGCAATAAACATTTTTACTGCTATTACTAGTACTGCTACTACTCCTCCTCCTTCTCTTATTACTACTAATTGATAATAATACAATTCAAATAAATACATTATTTCTTCTCAAATTCAGTACTTACGGCCCGATTTAGAGTTTAATGGACAGGGTACTCCGTCAAAAACTTGACAGAGTACCCTGTCCACCAAACCTTCGCTCTGCCTGCTCTATTTTGAGTCAGACAGACTGTCACCTCTTCTAAGATGGTGCCCCTGCAGACTCTGCCACCATAAAGCTTACTTCAATAGGCATATGAAGTAGGGCCCGTCAGAGTAAGGACACCTATTTGGTAATCGCGCGCTATATAAATTACGATAACATAACATAACATAAGGACATCAGATCACCTGCCCTATTTACAGCGGATGGTTTAAATTATTTTGCTCTCTTCCTCACAGGCAGGAAAAACCTGTTGATACTGATCAGAAAAAAAAGTAAAATAATCTTGACACCCTTGGAGAAAACTCTAGAGTGTGGGAGTAATTATTTTTGTGTTTTTTCCTCTTTGGGAGTTTGTTTTTGAAAAACAAAAATGTTTGGTGGTGTGTGGCTGCCTGAAAGATACTGGCCAGGCACAAAGCGTCAGGAGAAACACACTGATGGTGGTTCCTCTTAAGGCCCAGCGATCACTGCTGTGCCGACAGTGATTCCTAAATATGCTGGGTGGTAATCCATCTGGGTGGAATATGTAATTTCCAACACCACCCTGATGAACTCGGAAGGATGATCCTGTTCATATGCATCAGTTTAATAATTTGCCTTCCCAGATATCTGATGTCCCATGTTCTACAGTACATCACAGAAGGAACATTCTCCATTTATTTAAGTACTTCTGTAGACATTCACCACGAACTAAAGGCACCAGCAAAAAATTGTATGTTTGCACATTCTCAGAGTGCAATGTCCGAGCAAAACTCTGAATAATGCTATTGTTTAAAAGCAGTGTCACTTTCAATGTGAACATTTCAGCAAAAGAAGGGCATTCTCAAACATTTCCAATTATCACAGAAATCATAAAGGATTTACATATTCAGCAGTTGTGTGTCAGAATGATGCGCTCTACGAGTAATAGGGATTGATAGGTAGATAATGCAAGGTGACATTAGTCGTATAGCTATGTTAATGTTATGTTATGTTAAAAGTTTTTGTAAAGCGCACATACACCACAGCGGTTTCATGGCGCTATTGGGAAAGATGCGGCAGAAGTATACTGAACCAGATGTTTACAGATAAGCCTGTGTGAATAAGAGAGTTTTAAGAAGAGTTCTGAACTGAGAAAAAGAAGTTTCAAGTCTAAGCTCAAGAGGGAAAGAGTTCCAAAGTTGGGGAGCAAGGAAAGAAAAACTAAGTCCACTGTGTTTTTTCCGTTTAAAAGGAGGGATGACAAGAAGGTTAGAGTGAGAAGAACAGAGAGCACGAGAGGGTGTGTAGCGAAAAACCAAGGAAGAAATAAAGGCAGGGCCAAGGCCGGCTAAGGCTTTGAAAATGGTACAGGCCAATTTGAAGATACAGCGCTTGGCTACTGGGAGCCAATGAAGGCTCTTCAACAGGGGACGGACATGTTGATGTCTTGGTTGTTGAAAGATAAGACGAGCAGCTTGGTTCTGGACCAATTGAAGGCGGTGAAGTTGGTAAGCCAGAATGCCGGCATACAATGAGTTAGCGTAGTCTATACGAGAAATGACTAAGGCCATGAGAACCAAAGTGAGGGCCTCGGTTGTCAGAAATCTCGAAATCTTGCGGATTCTGCGAAGATGAAAAAAGCAGGATGAAATTACAGCGCTGATTTGAGCTTTCATGGTCAGGTCATTACTGATTATGACTCCGAGGCTTTTCACGGAATCAGCAGGTTGAGGGGGATTGCCTAACATAGGAGGCCAAAAGTTGTTGTTCCAGGGATTGGAGGTACCGCCAGTCAAGACCAATTCAGTTTTATCAGGATTGAGTTTAAGTTGACTGGCGTTCATCCAATCACTGATAAAACATAAGGTGGCCTGGAACCTAGAAGCAGACATGATGGAAGAATCAATTTTGAACACTAGTTGCAGGTCATCAGCATAGTTAAAGGAGGCCACCTCAAAATTGCGAAGAGAACGAATCAAAGGAAACATATACAAGTTGAAAAGAAGAGGGGAAAGAGAGGATCCCTGGGGGACTCCGCAGGTCAGGCTGACCCTCCTGGCAGAAAAGGTGTCAAGGCGAACAGCCTGAGACCGATTTTTTAGAGCTGTTCCATGGATGCCAGCATCCTTGACACGGTCGATCAGGAGATTATAATCGACCGTGTCAAAAGCAGCGGAGAGATCCAGAAGGATAAGGGCCTGAGAGAGGTTATTGTCGGCCCCCTTTCTGAGTTCATTCATGACTGCAAGTAAGACCAGCTCAGTGGAATGAGCTGGTCTGAAGCCAGCCTGTTGAGGGTCAAGAAAAGACGAGAGTTCAATAAATGAACTAAGACAATGGGTGACACGGGCTTCTAGAATCTTGCTGAGGTAAGGTAGGAGAGAGATAGGACGATAGTTAGTGTGATTGGAGGGGTAAGCATTGAGTTTTTTTAGGATGGGGACGACCTCAGCAACTTTAAAGGAATCAGGAATTAGACCTAGTTTCAGGGAATTATTGAGAAGTGCTAGAGGGGGATCAGGACATGTACAGAATGCTTCTTTGAGCAGGTGAGGAGGACATGGATCAGTGGGGGAACCAGAGCCGACCTTCTTTACTAGTATGAGAAATTCCTCTTTCGAGATCAGAGGTATCTGATCTAATACTTGCGAGTTCTTAAACGAGGTCACAGAAGTTGTGGGGGTGACTGGTGGAGGGATGCTACTTTTGATGGTGATAATTTTCTGCAAGAAGTACTCATTGAGAGCATCACACAACTGTTGAGTTGGAAGAGGTTTGACCGGTACTCTGTCAGGCAGAGATAATTCGACCAAGATTGCAAATATGTCTTTAGTTTTAGATGCAGAGTTGGTAATTTTTAAAGAAAAGTACATGGATTTAGCCTGAATTATGGATTTTTTATAGTCATTTAAGAGCCCGATGAATATAGCTTTCTTTTTCCATGGAGTAATTGCGTCTCTAACTACGTTCCGCCTGTCTGAGCGCTAGTTTCTTTAATTTTAGATCGTTGGAAAACCAGCGTTGGGCGTCGTGAGGACGTCTAAGTGTGGATAATTTAAAGGGGGCAACAATGTTGCTGGCAGTGTCAAGCCAGCATTTAATAGCGGCCGCCTAGTTGATAAGGCAGTCAGTTTCAACAGGAATAGAAGTAGAAAGTAAGGAGCGAAACTCGTCCTTATTAGCCCGGCTCCAGTTTCTGGCCCAGAACTTGCCCAAGGTCAGGGGTCTAGCGGGGATAGAATAATCCAAGGAAAATTGAATAATATGGTGGTCGGACCAGGGAGATGGAGAAATGGAAGGGGGAGAAATAGTCAAATAAGCCGTCCAAATCTGGTCCAGGATGTGGCCCTTGACATGAGTAGCAGTGTGGACGTGCTGGGTGCAATTTAGCCCAGAGAGTAGATCAGTAAATTCCCGGGAATTAGTGCTTTCTTTGGGGTCCGAGGGCCAATAGTTAAAGTCGCCAATTATGATCAATTTTGCATTATTGATAACTAGTTGGGAGATAAGTTCGCCAGCCAGCTGAGGAAAGAAGGGCATAGGTTGGGGAGGTCGATAGAAGAGGGCACAGATAAAAGAGGAGTGGGGGGACTCTAGTTTTAGAATGAGACTCTCGACGGAGGGTATGCTAGTGACCGTTAAAGCAGTGAATCTAAGTTTATGATGGATAATGGCGGCCACACCTCCACCCGGTTTCCCAGGGAGTCTATTGGCCTGGAGTATATAGTACCCCGTGGGAATTGCTGCCAGAATGTCTGGTAAGGAGTCAGCCGTAAGCCAGGTCTCAGAGAGGAGGAGTAAATCAGGTTGATTAGAGTCAAGAAAGTGGAATATTTCTAGTTGATGTTTAGGTAGCGAACGGGCATTGAGGTAATAAAACTCCATGCCTGTCTTATTGGAGAGGGGAGAGATATTAGAGGTTGCGGCTGAGTTAGCTGAAGGGTGCTCTCTGGGCGATGGAAGGGGGAGTACGGAGGGAACGTGGCTGGGAAAGAGAATCCCACAGGAGGAAAGCTTGCTTTTTATGTGAGGAGTGATAGGCCAGTTTGCTCGGTGGATGCGTAGTTAAGCGGCTGAATAGGAGATGATTTGGGCAGAGTGGAATGCCCCTAGCCCCGGCCGGCCGCGGTCGGGCGCAGACGGGCTTGCCTTAGGCGCGCCTTCGCTAGTAAAATAAATAGAAAAATAAAGCCTTTCCAACTTTTTCCGCTATACACCGTAGACATGGATAGACTTTTCTTCGGGATACATTGAGGCTTTCTTAGAGACCAGCTGTGAGTTGTAGCCAGGTACTGCTTTTGTGGGAGACACCGGCCAATTTATCCACGTGTATCTAGTAAAATAGTGCTTAAGAAGTTAAATAAAAATGTAATGCAAAAGAAAACCTTCTTTGAAACAAGTAAACATGACAGGCCAGCCATGACTGTGTTGAACTGTGGCGCTGAAGTGCAGTCAGACACAATTCACTCAGAAATAAGAAAGGGCTGCCCAAGGTTGTTTGTGGACGTGGTGCACATGTGTGATAGGACAGAGCTGAAAACACAACTGACAGTTCTTCAGTGGATCCTACCCTCGCTGGTCTGCACCTGACTGCCTCTGCCTTCTATTCCTTGTAAGTATACGGGGGAATTTAGAAAGGTAAATAAATCTATGGGGTATATTCACAAGAACGTGTGATAACTACCGCAAGAGTAGCGTAACACAACTTCCAATATCGCAGCCCATCGCGGGAAAATAACCCCATGACAACGTGGAATTCACAACAAGGCATGCGATAGTCACCAGATAACGCGCAACATGTCTGTGTGAAAATCAACGCCACGCTGCATAAATGCGATATGCGAACACAAAAAAAATGCGAAAACCAGCCACAGGCCTGCAAATCCCACATGTCTGGCGGAACAATGCACTATAAAAACCGCATAAAAAATACACCAAAAACAATCCAAAGTGCGTAGCAACATGGATGCACCCTGACACAGCACAGGGGCCAACACCAACCCCACAACCCCCACAGACCACCAGCAAGGAACAACGGGGTCGGGGAAGGCCAAGGAAAAGAGGGAGAGGAAGACGGGGTGCAGACCGCAGGAAAACAAGACCAGCGTCACGGAGGCGACAGAATACTACCAGCAACTGACCCACTAGCAGACCACCTGGATTGCAGTCGGAGTGCCGAGGAGGCCAATCCAGGAGGCCAATAGGCGTCGGCATGACGTGACTACCTAAACCAGGTAGGCAAACAGGAAGGCAGCAACGGCGACAGGAGGTGGCAGGCCAGCGCCACCGGAGGAGCTGAAGGAAACCCTGGCCACAGTCATCAATGTGGAGACGGTGCAAGGAGTAGGGAGTACGGACACAGCTCGAGAGGACCTGACACAACATCAACAGGGAGTGCAACAAACAGGGACTGAGGGGACGAGGGGAGTGGGCACAATGGCATACATGCACAACGAGGTGTAGCACACTGCACACCCACAATCACCCAGGTCCATGGCTCGATCCTCTTGGCACACTGCAGCACACACACATAGCACGAACAGCACACCCACATTGATGACAACGAGGAACAACGTGCATAGCCGACACTGCAGAACAGAGGACACAACTGGCTCCACACATGCACAGAATCATGCCTACTACATCTGACAGATCCGGATACTGTGAAATGGAAATGTACGCATACGACATCTGTTGGACTTGGCCCTTTTTGCAGGGTCATCCCTGAACCTTTTGCCTTCCTCCTGTATTTTGTCTGACCTGTTTTTGTTGGTTTTATGACTCAGGCCCTTTACCACTGCTGATCAGTGCTAAAGTGCATATGCTCCCCCTATTGTAAATTGATGTATGGATTAGTGATTCCATGATTGGCTGATTTGGTTTACTGGTCAGACCCTAGTACAGTGCACCAGAAGTGCCCAGGGCTGGTAATCCAAATGCTGCTAGTGGGCTTGCAGCACTGGTTGTGCCACCCACAGAAGCAGCCTGTTAAAGTGTGTCTAAGGCTTGCCATTGCAGAGCCTGTGTGCAGTCTGGTACTGCCATGCTGACTGGGCAAGTACACCCACTTGCCAGTCCCTAAACCTTCCCTTTTCTTCATATCAGAAAGTAGGCCCAAGGTCAGGGTGCATTGTAAGTATAAGGTAGGACATGCCCTGGTGTGTGTGGCATGTCCTAATAGTGAATTACAGTCATTTTCGTTTTTCACTATTGCAAGGCTACCTGTTCCCCATAGGCCAGAATGGGCAGTTTGATTATTACATTTTATAATCCTAACTGACTCAGGGAACATGCTAGATATTCGAGTTTAGTATGCCTGAACTCAGAATGATAAAATACATCTTTTAGTGAAGTTGGTTTTAACATTCTGTGTTTGAAAATACCACTTTTAGAAAGTAGGTATTTTCTTGTCTAACCATTCAAACGTGCCTCTGATAGGTTGTGTATTCCTTGTCTGGAGTTTGAGTGACAGGGGCTGGGGGATTACAGGAGACAGGGTGAGTCAGCACACGGATGAATAAAGAGATCTGCATCTAGATGGGTGGGAGGAGTTGCACCTGGGACCTGAATAGGGCTTTGCCTTCCCTCCACAATGCTGGCTCCACCTCTTGTGTTGCGTCTGATGTCTCTGCCCTGTACTCAGAGTCTTGTCAACAAAGAGCTCCAGGACTGACCAGAACTGGTTTGGACTAGGCAAATGCCTCTTTGCCTTCAGAGAACAAAGAGAAACTGGGTATAAATATTGGGACCGAAATCCAAGAACTTTAGATCAGTTTGGGAGACAAGAAGAAACCTTTGCTGAGGAGTCGAACTAGAGAGACTGAGGAGAGACTATCCCTAAGCTTGAGGGATTAGCCTGCAGTGATTGCCTGACTGCCAATGAGAGGAGAAAAGGAACTTTGTGTACTTTATTCAACTTGTGAAGGATCTCCAAGGGCTTGAGAAAAGAGCTTCCCTCCTGCTGAAGTCTCAGGGACAACAGACTTCACCCACCAACTCCCCAAGAGTTCTTTAAAAGTGCCTGCTGTTTTGCGAGGCTTTCTGAGGGACTGCGTGTCACAAGGAGCTGGAAGCGCGACTCATGAGCAAGAAGCATGTCGCAGCACTGCCGCTGTCGCTTCACAATGAGAAAGCGCCTTGCATCGCCGGAGAAGAGGATCGACGTCGCATCAGACGCCGCCGCATCACCTGGAAGCGTGTCGCAGGGCCTGTTGTGGCCCAGAAGAACCGTTCAGTCATTGCAGGTTCCCCAAAGCGCCTCGCATCGCCAGAGAAGAGGATCAACGTCACATTAGACACCGCTGCATCACCGGGAAGCGTGTCGCAGAGCCTGATGCGGCTCGCATTGTTGCCGAAGCACCTCGCATCGCCGGAGAAGAGGATTGACGTCGCATCAGATGCCGCCGCATCACCGGGAAGCGTGTCGCGGCAGGCATCATTGCCGAAGCAACTCACATTGCCGGAGAAGAGGATCGACGTCGCATCAGACGCCGCCGCATCACCGGGAAGCGTGTCGCCGGGCTGTCGTTGGCTCGCATAGTGTGTCGCATTTACCATCTTAAGAGAACTAAGCTAATTCTACCATTTTAAGTACAGTACTGTGGACTTTTGTCATTTGTGGTCTTGTGGTAAATCTATATAAAAGTTACTTATTTTTATAATACAACCTGTGTGGTGTCCATCTGTAGTGTTGTCACTTGATTACTGTATGTGTTCAAAAATGCTTTACACACTGCCTCTGAGATAAGCCTGTCTGCTCGTGCCAAGCTACCAAGGGGGTGACCAGGGGTTATTTTAGGAGTGTACCCCCTTGCCCTGACTAGATGCAAGGGTCCCTATTTGTCACAGGTACCTACCTATGAATCCAGCACCCCACAAACAGTCACAGTGTACATTGTCATACAGTCTTCATGCAAACCTGCACAATGCGCCATCATATATATCAACGCAAAGTCAATACGCACCTCCCCTTCACATCGCAGAGGGGCATACAACATCTTCAGCAGACCACAGAATACAACACATCAGTGATGCCGGAGAGGACCACCACACCACCGACGCCCTACAACAGCACATGGATATCCCACGCAATACCCCACCAGGACCCGGACAGCAAAGCTACTCAGCCTGCAACAGACCACACAGCAGGAAGCACCTGCAAGCCTCGGATTGTGTCCCTTCCATATATACTCCTGATGCAGATGCAGTGGGGTGTGTCAGACCTGCATCATCTTCCCCATCAACGTCCCAGGGCTCCCACACTGTTTGAGGTGACATTGCTGTGCAACTCTCCACAGCACAAAACTCAATCAGTAACGAACAGTGGCTTGCGGTGCGCTGAGTCACTGTCACCTAGAGTGCTGAGCAGGGTATCATGCTGATGATGGCATCCACGACAGGTCTGAGCAAATCCGTAAGTCTGTCAGGACCACCGTTTCGACTCTGGCAGATGGCGGTTGGAGGTGGTCCTTGCAGTGGTGGTGTGTGCCTCCTGCGGTGATGCAACGTTTGGGCCGGTCCAGACTCGATTTGATGTGCGAGCCCTGGTAGGACGCTGTCGGGCCGGAGGCTGTATACAGCGCAGGGCCACCGCTTCAGTGGCCATCCAATATCTCAGAAGAAGGGGTCCCGGACCAGACCAGCACAGAGTTAGTGGCTCCGGATGCACTGCGGCCAGCACAGGCACCTTGCCACGGGACGATGACTTGTGGTGCAGTCAGATGAGCCATGCGACCTGAGCAGGTCACCATCAATGTCCGAGGTGTATGTTGCGGATGGTTTCGGGGGACAGGCATGATGCCGAAAGGTTTGATTTTATCCGGAACCAGCAAATGGAGGAGTGGAATGAGACAGCCTCGTTGCCACCACCAATTCTGTATCACCTACATGAGGATGAAAACTGCCCCCTAGTCCATAGACTCAAACGCCACCAAAGTTCGAACAGAGAGTGTCCATGATTGTTGGGGAACAGACTTAGTGGCACAAGTGCTGAGAGGGGATGCAGTCTGTGATGATGCCGGTACACTGATATGAACTCCACCATTGCTACATCAAGACTCTGTGACCTACTGGACGGCAGTGTAGGCCGGAGGCAGAGGTCAGCAGTGGCCCACAGCCACGTGTCGTTAGCTCGCGAGGCACAGAGTTAGTGACACAAGGCAAGTTGTGGATAGTGTTCGCTCACCTCCGTAACAATGATCCTGTTCCCTCCGGACTGCAACGCGTCATCCTCTTATGCCTCTCCATGCGTGCGATGACATGTATTCTGCCTTTGAATAATCAATGTTCAGTTCCAAATCTGTGACCTACTTGATCGTGGAGTAGGCCTGAGGCAGCGGTCAGCACCGGCCATTCACCGAGTGTTGCCGACATAGGTTGGATTGCCCCACCAGCCTGCGTAGTTCAGGTTCAGTGGGGCCACGTGTCGCTGGCTGATGTTGAACAGGGTTAGTGGCACCACGTGTCACCGGCTGGTGTTGAACAGGGTTAGTGTCACCACGTGTTGCTGGCTGGCATTGGATGGCCCCACCAGCCTGCGTAGTTCAGGTTCAGTGGCGCCACTTGTCGCTGGCTGGCGATGGATGGCCCCACCGGCCTGCGTAGTTCAGGTTCAGTGGTGCCACATGTTGCAAGATGCCCATATGGAACTATGCCTCACTGATCGGGGGGGTCTGCTGCTGTGGCCGCTGGCCCGGATTTGGGGTCACTGCCATTCGTGACTCAGGACACAGTTTCACATATGGGACCTGCTGGGCCGAGTAGTAGGCCGAAGGCGGCAGTAGAGTATGTCAACGATAAAGGAATAAAGCGGGCCTGTGTCGTGGAGGCTGTGATGGTCTGAGGAGGCTGCCAAGGTTGCGGCCCTTGGGCTTGGAGCTTGCACCGGCACGTGGTGGGCCCTCCTTGAAACACTCCGGTGTCAGAAGGTGATCAGTGTGGCCTGGCTGCGCAGGGGCGGGCCTGACGGGTTCATGGCCCAGCATGCCGGGGTCCGACAGGCGCACAGCATCGCAGGCAAATCCGATCACGAGGACATCGTCGGCCTCGTGGCGGTGTGAGAGGTGTCGCCCTGGCAGAGACGTTGTGCTTTCCGGAAGAGGACCATGCCCAGGGCTACGTGCTTTTTATTCACACCCCTACGCTGGTGTGGCGTACGCGCCGTCCCCCCACCCCTGTAGGTACGCGCCGTACCCCCACCCCCATAGGTACGCGCCGTACCACCACCCCCACCGTAGGTATGCGGCATACCCCCACCCCCCCATAGGTACGCGCTGTCCCCCCTCCCCCGTAGGTACGCACCGTCCCCCCACCCCCGTAGGTATGCGCTGTACCCCCAGCGCATAGCGCGTACCTACGGGGTGGGGGGACGGCGTGTACCTACGTGGGTGGGGGGACGGCACGTACCTACGGGGGTGGGGGTACGGCGCGTACCTACGGGGGGGTGGGGGTACGGCGCGTACCTACGGTGGGGGGTACGGCACGTACCTACGGGGGGTTGTGGGGGGACGGTGCGTACCTACGGGGGGTGGGGGTACGGCGCGTACCTACGGGGGGTGGGGGTACGGCGCATACCTCCGGGGGGGTACAGCGCGTACCTACGGGGGGTGGGGGGACGGCGTGTACCGGGCCCCCTTTCCCTCATGCATTGCGGCGTACTTAGCTTTTCCGGCACTTATTGGCTCCCGTAAAAATATAGCCGTGCGGAGTACTGTGGGTACGAATTGTACTTGCTGGTCCGTAAAACGCTGCCTGACTCCGTGCGGACGTCGCGTACGCGCTGTCCAGGATCGGAATTGTATGTATTTTTTAGCCGCATGGTGTTTTTTACGATTCGTACGGAAATGGTATTTCTGTATGAATCGTACTTGCTGGTTTGTACGGTGGATTTCCCGGGTACGAGTCGTACGGAGAAAATGCTCCGTACGATGATTCGTATCCGGATTTTACAGGATCGGAATCGGCACCTAAGTGTAACAGTAAGGAAAGTGTTAGATTGCGCAGGGATAACATTCACAATTCCCACTCCAATGAGTGCAAAAGTAGGAAATTTGTTGGATTGCTTAGGGGTAATATTTTATATTCCCAGTCCAGTCAGTGCAACAGTAGGAACGTGTTGGATTGCGCAAGGGTAAAATTTACTATTACCACTCCAATAGGTGCAACAGTAGGGAAAGTGTTGGATTGCGGAGGGATAACATTTACTATTCCCACTCCAATTAGTGCAAAAATAGGGAATTTGTTGGATTGCAGAGGGGTAAAATGTAATATTCTCTCTGCAGTCAGTACTACATTAGAAACAAACAATTCTCTGCAAAACAATAAAATAATTTCAAAAACAAAATAAAAAATGAAAATGAATATTAAAAAACACAAATATATTTCATATAAAATAGATTAAAAATAAATACTTATTATAATGTTAAATATATATCAAAAATATTTTTAAACATTATTAAAATTTAAATCCCAAACATAATTTTCATATAAAAATATTATTATCTAAAAATAATTAATTAACAAATCTTTTTTTATTTTTTTCGTTACCACCCACCATATACCCCTACAAAACGTGCAAGCAACACTTAAAACTTAACTTTAAAAAGCTAATTATTTACACTATTAACATAAATATTTATCAAAATAACTATCAATAAATGAAAATTAATTATTCCTTCATTAAATTTGATTTACTTTCCACAATATACCCCCACAAAATATACAACACATTCCTAAAATGTAATACAAAATTAATTACACAGTTAACATTAAAAATGTATTCCAACTAAATTAAAATTAAAATTTACATCCTACCATATACCCCAACAAAATCCAAACCCACACCTAAAATGTTAGTTAAAAATGTACTTACACAATTAACATAATTAATTATAAATTAAATCATAATTATTAAATAAAAATATTAATATTAATTAATTACAGTTAATTTACTTCCCACCTTGTACCCCTATAAACTTAACAACACACGCCTAAAATAAAAAAAATATTTACCCAACTAATATTATTAATTAACAATTAAATAATTTATATTCATTGCAAATAATTATTAATTATGTAAAATTAAATGACTTCCCACCCTGTACCCCTAAAATCCCACACAAAGAATGTATATTTTTTAAAAATATTCATCACTATTAACATAATTAATAATCAATCAAATAATTAATATTAAATTACCTCCCACCCTTTACTCCTATAAACCCCACAACCCAGTCATAGAATGTAAGTATTAAAACTTTAATTACACTATTAACATAATTGATTATTAATTACAAAGATATTATTTAAAAATGTATCATTAACTTATTATAATTAAATTACTTTCCAACCTGTGCCCCTAAACACCCAAAAAACGGTTCAGTACTGAAAATAACAAAAATAATTTAAATTTAATTTAATAACTACTAAATATTTTACAAATTTATTGACAAACATAAACAATAATTGTACAAAAAAATCACATCATATACATTTAAAATATCTACCAACATAGGTGCCGATTCCGATCCGTTAAAAAAAATTACCGTACGACTCGTATCCGTATTTTTTTACGTACGAATCGTACAAGTCCCGTACAACCGTTGAAGTACGATTCGTACTTGAAAAATACATACGAATCGCTTCGGGAAAAGTCTACGAGACGTACCGGACAGTTTTACATACAAATCGTAAGACTGAAGTCCGAGCGCGCAAGTACGATCCGTCCCGCCCTTCCGAATACACAAGCGCATGGAAAACGCCCCATATGGAGCGAACGCCGTACCACTCGTATCCGGGTAAACTTGTGCCCGGGATACCAGTCGCACAGTCCCCCTCCCCTCCCTCCCCCCGCATATGTTACCACCGTACCAACGTATGTCAGCACCGTACCCCCCACCATGTCCGCACTGTACCCCAGCCCCGTACGTGTACGCGCTGTACCCCACCACCGTACCCTAGCCCCGTACTTGGATGCACCGTACCCCAGCACCGTACCTCAACACCGTACCCCAGCCCCGTACATGTTTGCACCATACCCCAGCCCCATACCCCAGCCCCGTACATGTACGCAGCGTACCCCAGCACCGTACCCCAGCCCCGTACTTGTACGCACCGTACCCCAGCACCGTACACCAACACTGTACCCCAGCCCTGTACATGTACGCACCGTACCCCAGCCCCGTACATGTACGCACCGTACCCCAGCACCGTACCCCAGCCCCATACTTGTACGCACCGTACCCCAGCACCGTACACCAACACTGTACCCCAGCCCTGTACATGTACGCACCGTACCCCAGCCCCGTACATGTACGCACCGTACCCCAGCACCGTACCCCAGCCCCATACTTGTACGCACCGTACCCCAGCACCGTACCCCAACACCATACCACAGCCCCGTACTTGGATGCACCGTACCCCATCACCGTACCACAGCCCCGTTCATGTACACACCGTACCCCAGCACCGTACCCCAGCCCCGTACGTGTACGCACCGTACCCCAGGACCGTACCTCAACACCGTACCCCAGCCCCGTACTTGGACGCACCGTACCCCAGCACCGTACCCCAGCCCCGTACATGTATGCACCGTACCCCAGCACCGTACCCCAGCCCCGTACGTGTACGCACCGTACCCCAGCACCGTACCCCAACACCGTACCCCAGCCCCATACTTGGACGCACCGTACCCCAGCAACGTACACCAACACCATACCCCAGCCCCGTACATGTACGCACCGTACCCCAGCACCGTACCCCAGCCCCGTACATTCACGCACCATACCCCAGCCCCGTACATGTACGCACCGTACCCCAGCCCCGTTCTTGTACACACCGTACCCCAGCACCTTACCCCAGCCCCGTACTTGTACGCACTGTACCCCAACACCGTACCCCAGCATCGTGTATGTACGAACCATACAACAGCATTGCATATGTGAGCACTGTACAACAACATCGCGTATGTACGCACCTTACATACGCGAAAACGACTCATACAGAACCAGGACACTGTAAAACACCACAAGGAGGGTCAATTCGACTCGCACAACACCACAAAACACGTCTACAGTAGAAAAAACATCTAAATGACTGACCTGGCACATCCAAACAGGCAAACAGAGGCCCAAACTCACAACCACCTCTTATAACACACCCACCAAAATTTCAAACCCAGCCACACCCACAAATGGACCAATAAAAAGGGCCCACACACACAAACCATGAGCCTTTGCAACAGACCCACTGCTGACAGACTCCACACACAAACAACTGCACCCATACACCTTAACTTACACACCTTCACACAACCTCCTTTACACAGACCCCCTCTTCACATTCAGAGACACACCGTCACATTTACACCCACACACCCACAACCCTCCACACCGTTACCCCACACCATGCCCACAGACAAGAATCCAAAGTTCACAAGGGAAGAGCTGGACATCCTTGTCAACGAAGTCATCAGAGTCGAGCCACAGCTCTTTGGAACATTGGTCAGACAGACCAGCTTAGCCGAAAAATCACGCCTGTGGCAGAGGATCGTCGATAGGGTGAATGCTGTTGCGCCCATCAGAAGGACCAGGAATGAATGCCAAGCCAGGTGGTACGATCTGCAGAGGGCAGTCAAGCGCAAAATGAACGAGGACTACGTCCAGAGCAACATCACTGGAGGTGGGCTGCCCCGCAGACCGGTACATTACCATCCCTGGGAGGAGAAGGTGATGGCCCTGCTTCCGCCGGTGGGAGTACACGGAGTCGAAGGACAAGGCAACGTCATGGATCTCCCCCCAACAATGGGGGGGGAAGAATCACAGTCCCAGGCTCGGCAGGAAGCTGATCCCACCGGCAGCGACGACTCTCAACACTCCGTGGATGACCCCAACCCACCTGGACCCTCTGGTGCCCAAGCCCCTGCAGCACCTGCTTCAGGTACATCTGTGCCAACCACCACCCCCATTCCTGCCACATCCCAGGAGACACCCAGGAGCCCTGCCCGCACTGAACAACTGAGCCAGTCTGACCTGGACGGACAAGGTTCTCCGGGCACCCAGGAGGAGGCAGACAACCCCGCAACTGCCATCCCTTAGGGGTCCTGTAGACCCGATGTGCCCACAACGGCAGGCCAGGCTCGTGTGGGCAGGGGTGGTGGGAGTGGAGGCAGGCGGAGGCGAGAACCTGACCAGCCAGCTGAAGGGACCGGTATGTCACACATACGCCACATCCTGGACACATACCGGCGTGACACCAGGGCCATCAGCCAGGTAGTGGAGACCCTCACAGAGATTAAGGACCAGCAGGCCGAGCAACACGCCAGTCAACAACAGCACCAAGGACGGATGGAGGCAAGACTGGCTGAGCTCCTGGCGGTGCAAACGGACATAAGCCGTTCACTCCGTCGGATCGCCGACAACATGGGCAACCCTCCCTGTGCCCCCAGGCGAATACCACCACCAGCCATAGGGAGGGAGGAGGAGGAGGATTCGTCCGACGGAGCGTCCCAAGCATCATCAAGGCCTGCATCTGAGGGTCCCCCGAGGAAGGTGGGTCGTCCACGGAAAAGACCGTGAGAGGCAGCGGACCATCCACATCTCCCAGGTCACCTGGCCTGGCACCTGGCCCTCATGCGCAACAGCAGCACCTCATTCAATGACATTCTCTGCCACATGGACTTACTGGTCACAGTCTAACCAATGATGCCAAACACTGTGGTCTGGACTCTGATGACTTCCCATCTCCCCCTGTGAACTTTGGATTCTATGCACACTGTATAGCAACTATTTTTCCACACTAAACACGCCTCCCACCGAGAATAAAAGTTAATTTCTTTAATTATACGTTGCAGTAATTTTGCATGAGTACACAACCTACGTGTGGGGAAATGTCTAACTATGCCTGAGTGTTGAGCTAACTCCAGCCATCCATACCCGGGGATCTGAGTCTGGTACAGGACACACATGTGTCACAATGTATCATCCAATACAGACATTGGCGCACAATACTCACCCGTGATGGCCTCAAGCTGCTGACGGGGGTTTGCAATACTGTGCGGACAGACCAATTTGGAAGAGTATCATTAAGGCGGAGAGGTCATGGCTCATGTGGATGTTCCCGGGGAGGGAGTACCAGGTATGTTTGGCCAGGTGGGAGAACTATGTCCTGCATGCTGGAGTACGGTGGATGTGAAGAATGGTGGCCAGGGCAAGGTTGGATGCACGGAGTTGCCCCAACGGGGTCTCGGATGACAGACGTCCAATGTTTGTTTGTGGTCTGGGGTTGTGGACTGCCTCCTGAGTGAGGTTGAGGAGTCTGAAGGTCATCCTGCAGCAGGCAGTGATCCATTGCAGCTATCTCAGGTGGAGGGTGATGTGGCTGGGGTGCGGGATGTTTAAGCTGAGGTGTGCAGATGCACCCTGGATGTGGACAAGTTTCCCGTGAGTTTGGATATACTTGCTCCGTAGAGGGCGGGGCAGTAGTTGACACGGCTGTTGTCGTGGACCTGGGGGATGGTCTGTCTTTCCTTGGAGTGGATCTATCTGTGGCTCATGTGCATCATGCAGAGGGTGTTGCAGCATGAGGTACAGATGCTGGTGATTTGCATGGCAAATGTGAGCGACAAATCCATGATGCATACCATCTTGTGTGAATGGGCACTGGGTGCTTGTGTAGGGCCCTGGCGGGTGGGACACAAGGAGTTGACCCAGCTGTAAGGGGACAATGCTCAGACGATTACCTCAGTCCTGTACAAGTCCTGCCTCAGGTGGCTGATGTTTAGCCATTCATCAACGGACCTCATGCCTTCTTGAATGTTGGAACTGGCAATGGCTGCATCTTTGGTGAGGGTGAGGAGCACCTGGCTGTCAATGGCATACGAGCTGATGATGCGGTTGTGTGCGCATGTGATAGTGGAGAGGGGGGGCCTGGACATCATGGAGATTGACACGCTGAGAGATGAGCCCTGGGCCATGTGCCAGATGACGCCACTATACTACATGCTGAAGGCTTGAGTCCCACTCCCATGGCCTTGCTGCTGTACGGAGCCGGTGTGGAGTAGGAGGGACATGACCTGGTTGGTGGCAGTTGGAGTTGCACACTCAGCATGCGAAGGTGTCGTGTGTGCGCTTAGGGTATGCCTGAGAGCAGGCAGTTGATTTTCGGATGGACATTGCTTGGAGGGTGGCTGCAACATCAGACTGTAGTGTGATGTAGGTCATGCAAGGACATGAGGGTCGTGCAATGTGCATGTTGCATGCGCTGACGGTCCTGCCCTTGGCACTGCGTTGCCGCAACAGTGGCACAGACAAGCTGATGACAGCCAAATGAATGATTGGAGGGAGGAAGGGAGGAGCATCCTTGAGGCGTGTGTGTTGCCAAATCCGGCAACTTTGTGGGCCCTTGCTGCAGGGGCCGCAGCAGCAGGCGGCATGTCCTGGAAACTATGCCAAAAGTAGCACACAAAGACAAGGATGTCAGAAAGGACAACTACAACAGGTGTATGTAAAGGAAGGAGTGTCCGGTTACCCATGGCACACCCAGAGAAAATGGATGCACAATCACCAAAGATGACTGACACAGGATCAGGAAACAGAAGACCGAGCTGCGCACAGGAGACACACCCTCAGCAGGCGTTGACGGCCCGTTGTGGGGACCAACATGCCCAAGTACATACACAACCATGGACTTCATGCACAATAGAGATTCTAACCCATGAAGAACTGCATGCATGTTGCAAAACTACACATAGACTCATATGCACAATCTTTGACAACCATGCCAGAGATGCCGCAAACAAAGTAGCAAGAGACCTGCATTGACAGAGATGAGGCACCTTGGAGGGTGAGTGACACCTTTATTACTCAGGCTCACACTAAGGGAAATGCATCAATATGAACAAACTCACAGGTCATTTGGCAGAACATGTGGGACCTACACTGGACACCCCCTTCACAACACAGATGTTGTAAATCCAAATGAACTGGCACACAAGTTAAGGGGATGAGCCAAACACCCCCTGCTGCACAAGGAGAGGCTGCAATTCCCCATTGAGCCTCTTATGGAGATGTCCCACACTATGTCCACCCGTAGCATCCCGTATGTTTCTGAGGGAAGTTTTACACACATTGATGCCTTCATCAGAATCCACAAACCATTACAGATGACTGTCACGAAGGTTGACTATCAATTCATGGGAGTCATGCTACATGTCATGTGCCCCATGGTGAGTCGACATGTATGCATGGTAACACAACATGCACAGGAGCAGTCCCCACACATTCCAAACACGTACCACCCCCAAAATGCCTTGCTGCAATCCTTACCCAAAATGACTTTTCCCCATGTCCGTGCATGGAACGCTGTTTCAATACACGTTGCAATACTCATGAGGAATAGCAGCAGGCCAACGATGACACGACCAGATAACATGCGCAAGAACCTGTGGATGACAGACACACAAGAAGTCAGCTAAAAGATTGTTATCCGCATACATGGTCCTTTACTCTACAGGAATAATGTTGTCACCATGCGAATAGAAAATTTAGGTGCCAATTCCGATTCGGAAAAAAAAATTCCCGTACGACTCGCATCCGTATTTTTTTCCGTCCGAGTCGCCCAAGTACCGTACAAACTGGCAAGTACGATTCGCATGGGAAAAACTCCATACGAATCACATCCGGAAAAGTCCCCCACACGTCCTCGGGTCGGAAATTGTGTCCGACACATCCCCGGACGATTTACCGTACGAATCGGATAAATGAAGTCCGACCGCGCAAGTACGATCACTCCCATCCTTCCGAATTCACAACTGTATGCAAAAAACACCGTGCGGACCGAACACCCATAGCAAGCTTGGAGACACGTGCCCGCATACACGCCCAACACCCCACCACAGACCCCGCATGTACGCGCAAAATGACCCCCGGCCGCGGATGTACGCGCCCAACCCCCACCCGTGTATGTACGGACCGTACCCCCACCCCACCAGTTCATGTATGGACCGTACCCCCACCAGTGTATGTACGGACCGTACCCACACCCGCGTACGCATGGAGCGTACCCCCACCCCACCAGTGTATGTATGGACCGTACCCACACCCGCGTACGCATGGAGCGTACCCCCACCCCAACAGTGTATGTACGGACCGTACCCCCACCCCACCAGTGTATGTACGGACCATACCCACACCCGCGTACACATGGAGCGTACCCCCACCCCAACAGTGTATGTACGGACCGTACCCCCACCCCACCAGTGTATGTACGGACCGTACCCACACCCACGTACGTATGGAGCATACCCCCAACCCAACAGTGTATGTACGGACCGTACCCCCACCCCACCAGTGTATGTACGGACCGTACCCACACCTGCGTACGCATGGAGCGTACCCCCACCCCAACAGTGTATGTACGGACCGTACCCCCACCCCACCAGTGTATGTACGGACCGTACCCACACCCGCGTACGCATGGAGCGTACCCCCACCCCAACAGTGTATGTACGGACCGTACCCCCACCCCACCAGTGTATGTACGGACCGTACCCACACCCGCGTACGCATGGAGCGTACCCCCACCCCAACAGTGTATGTACGGACCGTACCCCCACCCCACCAGTGTATGTACGGACCGTACCCACACCCGCGTACGCATGGAGCGTACCCCCACCCCAACAGTGTATGTACGGACCGTACCCCCACCCCACCAGTGTATGTACGGACCGTACCCACACCCGCGTACGCATGGAGCGTACCCCCACCCCAACAGTGTATGTACGGACCGTACCCCCACCCCACCAGTGTATGTACGGACCGTACCCACACCCGCGTACGCATGGAGCGTACCCCCACCCCAACAGTGTATGTACGGACCGTACCCCCACCCCACCAGTGTATGTACGGACCGTACCCACACCCGCGTACGCATGGAGCGTACCCCCACCCCAACAGTGTATGTACGGACCGTACCCCCACCCCACCAGTGTATGTACGGACCGTACCCACACCCGCGTACGCATGGAGCGTACCCCCACCCCAACAGTGTATGTACGGACCGTACCCCCACCGGTGTATGTACGGACCCTACACCCAGCCCCCCTTGTATGTACCGTGCGAAACACCACCACCGATGGACGGTGCGGACCAACACCCTGCCCGTGTCCGTACGCACCCTACCCCAGGCCCACACACCAGCACCCTCACCCAACATCGGGCATGTACGAGTCGTACTAAGCCATAGCAAAGGACAGCACTGTACAACAACATGGCCCATGTACGCACCGTACAGATGCAAAAAACACTCCTACTGAACCAGAACCAACCAAAAAAACACAAGGACAGTCAATCTGAGGCACACAACACCACAAAACATATCCAACAAGGCCAAATACATCCTATACACTGACCTGCAACTGACAAACAGAGAAACAGAGGCCCAAACCACTACCATTCCTTATAACACACCCACCCAAAGTTCAAACACAGCCACACCCACAAATGGACCAATAAAAAGGCCCAACACACACAAACCATGATCCTTTGCAACAGATCCACTGCTGCCAGACCCCAGAGACAACGCACTGCACCACACTTCAGCCATCAACACACCTTACACTTGCACTCCTTCACACAACCACCATCACAAACACCCTCATCACATTCACACACACACACCTTCACAACCACACTCACACACCCACAACCATCCACACCCACACCCCACACCATGCCCACCAACAAGAATCCAAAGTTCACAAAGGACGAGCTGGAGTCCCTTGTCGACGAAATCATCAGAGTCGAGCCACAGCTCTTCGGAACATTGATCAGACGGACCAGCATATCAGAAAAAACTGCCATGTGGGAGAGGATAGTCAATTCCGTGAATGCTGTTGGGTCCACCAGAAGGACCAGGCATGAGTGCCAAGCCAGGTGGTACGATCTGCGGAGGACGGTCCGCCGCAAAATGACGGACGAGCACAACCAGGCCAACATCACTGGAGGAGGGCCGCCCCGCAGACCGATACACTACTATCCCTGGGAGGAGAAGGTGATGGCCACGCTGCCGCCGTTGATAGTAGACGGACTAGGGGGAGTCCGAGAGCCTGGTGAGTACACAAACAACTCACCTCACATGAGGGGAACGCCATATACAACCCAAATACCAATCATGCACGCAACCCCCCCAAAGCCAGCACCGGATACAACCACACTCCAAAAACACACACATGCCACTAGCGCCTCCATGCCCCATGCCCCAAGCAAGGCCATGCCAAGTCACAGGCCACACAAAACACCTACACAAGACAGGATGTCCCCGATGCCGGGAGGGTGGGCCTCAAAACTAACATAGAGCAAATCTGAAGCACACAACAATGCCCTCAGCCCATATGGCTAAGGGCACAGCCATACAAACAGTGTGTCCCCACACAGTACAGTTTTGCCTACTAATGGTGGCCGCGTTGCAGGACGACATGGTATGAAGGCACAATTAGCACATAACAGCACACAATCAAGACGCAGCACAGTGAAAGAGTGTCAGCACACACCGCCACAGCAGCAGCGCAGACTCAGACACTACGCCCAATGGGTGCCCGCAGAGAAGAAACAAACCCGCATGAACAAGCCAATGGCCTTTGCAAGACCTGCAAACTGTGTGTGCCCACGAAGCTGGGCTGAGGTGACAGAGGGTGACACACAGAGGGAGGAAGAGGGGCAGAGAGAGGGACAGAGACAGAGGTGGACACAGGGAGACAGACAGAGGGAGGGAGGAGGCTCACAGAGGGAGGGAGAAGGGGAGACAGAGGGAGATGCACAGAGGGAGGAGGCTGACAGAGGGAGGGAGAAAGGGAGACGGACAGAGGGAGGAGGCTGACAGAGGGAGGGAGAAAGGGAGACGGACAGAGGGAGGAGGGTGATAGAGGGAGGGAGAAAGGGAGACGGACGGAGGGAGGAGGGTGATAGAGGGAGGGAGAAAGGGAGACAGAGGGAGACGGACAGAGGGAGGAGGCTGATAGAGGGAGGGAGCAAGGGAGAAAGGGAGACGGACAGAGGGAGGAGGGTGATAGAGGGAGGGAGAAAGGGAGACGCACAGAGGGAGGAGGCTGACAGAGGGAGGGAGAAAAGGAGACGGACAGAGGGAGGAGGCTGCTAGAGGGAGGGAGAAAGGGAGACGGACAGAGGGAGGAGGCTGACAGAGGGAGGGAGGGAGAAAGGGAGACAGAGGGAGACCAAATCACCCTTGGGGGATGTATGTCGTTACAACGCACACTTTTACAACGCATGCACTTACAACGCATTTTTTACAACGCAACATCCACTACAACGCATTCCATTACATAGCATGACACTACAACGCATGTTTAAAAACTACCTTTACAACGCATTCCATTACATCGCATACTACCTTTACAACGCATACCATTACAACGCATAATATTAAATTGCATTTAAAGTAAGTATTGGATAGTATAGGGGTAAAAATTACTATTCTAACTCCAGGGGGTGCAACAGTAGGGTAAGTGTTGGATTGCGTTGTAATGGTATGCGTTGTAAAGGTAGTATGCGATGTAATGGAATGCGTTGTAAAGGTAGTTTTTAAACATGCGTTGTAGTGCCATGCTATGTAATGGAATGCGTTGTAGTGGATGTTGCTTTGTAAAAATTTTGTTGTAAGTGTAGTGCGTTGTAATAGTTGCGTTGTAAAGGTTGTTCACCCCCTTGGGTGGTGTGGCCATGTCCGCTCGTCAGCAGGTGGACTGTGTGCATGTAGACAAGGTTTGGCAGTGCCTTAACCCCCCCTTCAACCTTTGATAAACACTAGGCCATGTGTCAATCTGTGCACGAGTACCTCCGTGCTGCAGGCACAAATAGAACCTTACACCCAGTATACCTACCCACTGTGTTCGTCAGAACCCTGTCACAAATTGTTAAGTTACCTACCTGCATTCTCAAATAGCATGGAATAAACACCATTTGGCCACGTACAGTGCAACAGGTAAGGCGGCTCTGCATGGCTTGCTACGCCCGCTCACTACACTGCTGACTGTGTTCACAAAAGATGCATCAACTAAGATTGTGTCACACATAGGTAAAGTGTCGAAAGCTGTGGCCAAGGGACATATCCATGCACAAGTGCACTGTGTGAGGAATGCTAGCCAAATCCAACCACCCAGAGGAACTGTGCCAAATCAAAAAAGAATGAAACATGGATGTCGCATGTAACACAATTAACACTGTCTCTCTCACACCCAGGTCAACGTCATCCATCTCCCCCCAACACTGGGGGGGGAATACTCACAGGACCAGGCTCTGCGTGAAGAGGACCCCTCCAGCAGCGACGACTCTCACCACTCCGTGGATGACCCAGACCAACCTGGCCCCTCTGGTGTCCAACCACCTGCAGCACCTGCGTCAGGTACAACTGTGCACACCACCACCCCCATTCCTGCCACATCCCAGGAGACACCCAGGAGCCCTGCCCGCACACAACCACGCAGCCAGTCTGTCCAGGAGGGACAAGGTTCTCCGGGCACCCAGGAGGAGGCAGGCGACACCGCAAATGCCATCCCTCAGGGGTCCCGGAGACCCGATGTGCCCACAACGGCAGGCCAGGCGCAAGTGGGCAGGGGTGGTGGGAGTGGAGGACGGCGGAGGCGCGAGCCTGACCAGCCAGCTCAGGACCCGGCTATGGCACACGTCAGAACCATCCTGGACGCATACCGGCGTGACTCCAGAGGCATCGCCCAGGTAGTGGAGACCCTCAATGAGACGAAGGCCCTGCAGGTTGAGCATCATGCCAGGATGGAGGCAAGACATGCAGAGCACTTGGCGGTGCAGAGGGACCTGAGCCAATCCCTCCGTCAGATCGCCCAAAGCCTGGCAAACCCTCCCTGTGCCACCAGGCGTAGAGCAGCACCACACACAGGGAGGGAGGAGGAGGAGGATTCATCTGACGGAGCGTCCCTTGCACCGTCAAGCCAGGCGTCTGAGGGTCCCCGCAGGAAGGTGGGTCGTCCACGCAAAAGACTCTGAGAGTCAGCGGAACATCACCATCTCCCAGGTCACCTGGCCTGGCACCTGGCCCTATGGCCCAACAGCAGCACAGCAGCAAAGGACATTCTCTGCCACATGGCCTTGCTGGTCACTGTCTGACCAATGTTGACAAAGACTGTGGCACAGACTCTGATGACTGTCAATGGCAAGGACAACAACTCCCCCTGTGAACTTTGGATTCTACACTCCCGCCAAACACCTCTTGTCACCCCCCCAAACACGTACCCCAGCACTAATAAAATTCATCACAATCACAAGGTGATGCCGTCATTTTGCATTATTCCACTCCATGTGTGTGTTGTAAAGTCAAACCATGCCTGAATTCTGAATTAACTCCGAACCACCATACCCTGGGGTCTGAGTCTGGCACAGGACACACATGGGTCACAACGTACCATCCAAGACAGACATGGAGCACCATACTTACCCGTGTTGGGCCCAACCAGCTGAGGGGGTGCCCGCACAACTGTGCCCACAGACCTATTTAGAAGAGCAACAGTCATGCGCAGAGGTCAGGGATCATGTGGAGTGTCCTGGGGTTGGAGTCCCAGGTATGTGTAGACACGTGGCAGAACCATGTCCTGCATGCTTGAGTCAGGTGGATGTGGAGAATGGTGGGCCAGCCAAGGTTGGATGCATGGAGATGGCACAATTGGGTGTTGGATCACAGTGCCACAAGGTTGTGTTGTGGGTGTGGGCTGCATCCTGAGTGTGTGCATGGATTGAGAAGGTCATCCTGCAGCTGGCAGTTATCCACTCCCCCCATCTCTGTTGGACGTTGATGTGGCCTGGTCGCCGGATGTAGTAGCAGAGCTGTGCAGATGCACCCTGGATGTGGACAAGTAACATGGGATTACGAACGCACATGTCCGTAGAGTGCAGGGTAGGAGTAGACACGGATGCCATAGTTGACCTGGGGGATGGTCTCCCTCTTGCCTTGAGGTGGATGGAACTGGGGATCTTAAGCACAATGCAGAGTGTGCTGCCGCATGAGGCACAGATGCTGCTGATCAGCATAGCACATGTCAGCAAGCAATCCATGATGGATACCAGCTCGTTTGTGGGGACACTGGGTGCCCTTGCAGCAGGACCTGCGACAGCATGCGCCATGTCAAGGAAACAATGCCACAAGTAGCACACAAAGACAAGGATCCCAGGAAGGAACCATGCAAAAGGTGTATGTCAAGGAAGGAATGTCTGGTTCAACATGGCACACACACACACACAATGGATTCACATGCAGCACAGTGGCCGTCGTGGAGACTGACATGCCACAAAACCTACACAGCCATGGACATCGTGCACAATACAGAATATAATCCCTGACAAACAGCTTGCATCTTGCTACGCTACACATAGACTCATATGCACCATCTCTGAGAACAATGCCAGACATGCCGCATGCACAGTGGCAACAGACCACCATTGACAGAGATCAGGCACCTTGGAGGCAGAGGGACACCTTTATTACTCATGTGTGTCGGAATGCTAATGCAACTCTGTCAACACATACACAGGTCATGTGGATGAACACGTGGGACCAACACTGGCACCCCCCTTAGCACTACCGATGCTGGAAATCCATGGCACTGGCACTCAAGTGACGGGTTACAGCTAAACACCCCCTGCTGCTGACGGAGACTCTGCTATACACCATTGAGCCCCTAATGGGGAATTCACACACCATGTCAACCCGGTGCAACCCGTATGTTTCCGAGGCCAGTGTTACACACATTGATGGCTTCATCACAATCCCATTACAGATGACTGTCACCAAGTCTGACCATCAATTCAGGTGAATTCTGCTCCAGGTCATGTGCCCCATGGTGATTCTACATGTATGCTAAGTAACCAAACATGAACAGGAGCAGTGCACACACATTCAAAACAAATACCACTCCCAAAAAAACGTGCTGCATCCTTTACCCGAAGGAGATTTTCAAACTTGTCCGTGCATGTAACGCTGATTCAGCACATGTTGCTGTGTTCATGAGGAATAGCAGGCGCAGAACAATGCCACCAGCAGACAGCATGCGCAAGTACCTGTGGATGGGAGACACACCAGAAGTCAGCCAAATGAAGTACATCCGCATGCATGTGCATGTACTCGACACGTATTAGGCTGTCAACATGCTAGGTGACAATGATGACTCTGGAAAAACATTCTTCTATTGCACCATCACTCGAATGACACATCCAAACACACCTCAGACTCACTTTGAAGACATGCAGATGGACACACGCATTGCAACACATGCCACACACAGCCCAATGCGTGCACACTCAGACACTGGAACTCACCACTAAGCAAAGAAGTCGCGTATGAGCCGACTCCGCATGTCCTCTGCCGCATCCTCCTCCACATCACTTGCCTCGTGACCAAGCCCTTCATCCTCCACGGGTGGATGGTCCTGCTCATCTGGATCTAGGATGAGTGGCACAGCTTTCTCCACTGCCATGTTGTGCAGCATGCAGCACACAAGGAATATCTTGCAGACCTTCACCGGTGCATATGGGAGTGCGCCACCGGTCTTGTGGAGGCAACGGAATCGGCTCTTCAGGAGGCCAAACGTCCTCTCTATCACTCGCCTGGTCCGCCCATGGGTGTTGTTGTAGCGGTGATCGGCAGCCGTGCGGGGGTTGCGGAGAGGCGTGATCAGCCATGGCATGTTGGGATAGCCAGCGTCCCCTACATGGAAACATCATGGACAACAGTGGGTCAGGAGAAGCAGTAAGACAGGAAGATGACGTTAATTACAGGACTGCCAGAGTATACCCACCAACAATACATGCTCGTTCGTTTTGCAGCTGCAGCATCATTTCAGGCACCCTGCTACGCCTCATGATGTACGCATCGTGTGCTGATCCTGGAAAACGAGCACAGACATGTGAAATCACCATGTTGGCAAGACACACCGCAAGGGCATTAATGGAGTGGTAATGCTTGCGGTTACGGAAGGCTACCTCCTGTGCCTGTGGTGGTACCAAAGCCACATGTGTTCCATCTATGGACCCAATGCATCCCTCCCAGGGCATAGAACTCACGTTTGACACCTGTCAACTGCTCAGGAGTTGGGAATTTAATGAACTCATCAAGGTGCTCCAACATGGCCTCTAAAATATCATGCAGAACACGGCTTAACATGGTTTGGGACATCCCACCCACATGGGCAATGGTATGTTGAAAGGTACGCGTGGCCAAGAAATGTAGGGCTGCCATCACCTTCACCTTGGGTGTCAGTGCACCAGGATACCTGTGTAGCGGTTGGAGGTGTGCTGCCAGCCGTGTCGTCAAGTCCTCAATCAAACGTTGGGGGAAGCGGTAGCGGCGTATACAGTCATTTTCCCGCATATCGGCCAAGTCCGGAATTGCTCGAGGGAGAGGCGGAGCCCTGCAGTGAATTAGAAGGGACAACGAAGAGTGAGTACAGTACACCACCAATGTCAATGTACTGAGCACATGGTCAACAGGCAATACACATATGCTACATGCAGAGTCAGGTCTGTGCAATATGCCCTGGACACGTTTGCCAGCCATGTGACACTCCTACCAAGAGACAGCTCCAAACGTTTATTCTCAACCGCATAAGGCCATGCCATGAAACTAGCTGTGGGCCAGTGTAAGTGAGCAGGCAGACGCATTGCAGGAGTTACAGACAACCAAATATGTGCAGAGGAAGGATGTTTATAGTACAGACCGGTTGCGGAACACTAGAGGCACAGGTCCCATGTCATAGAAAAAGGACAGACCACACACCTTGCCATGAAGGATTACATTTCAAGAAAGATCCCACATACATTGAGAGGATGCAGATATGTCCTTGTTTTGAAACTCCGTGTCGATGCATACACACGCACCTTACGTCGGATTCCACATGTGGCCTGGTATGCGTAACACTGTGCCATGGCCATCTACACACAGACACATGTTGGTTGCAGCAACTGCAGATGCATTTGACCAAACACCTACAGCAAGCTAATGGCAACACACGACACATACATGACATAGTCATATCGTGCAACGCGGGTAGTCACATGTCAGGAGTGAAAACCCCTGTAGCTGGCATCAGGGGACAGTTGCGTGTGTTGTTGACTGTGCCATGGCAGTGCCGCTTTTCACAGGTGTTCTGTACTACATGCACACATGTCAAAGGAGTGAAGGGGATGTCTGGCACACAGTCCACCATCACACATGACATCTGTACACATCTCATCATACATCTATTGCCTTCACAACTCAGGAGTAATGTGCCACATTATAGCCTGACACACCTGTGCCCCACACATGTAGTAGTGCACAGACAATGCCTTGATGTCCAGCCTTGGACAAGTATGTCAGCTCGATTCCTTTCTGTGTGCTGCCTGTCACCACTGTCAGGTGTGAAATGCACCGTACATGCGCTCTGAGGGCGTGTGTACGTTCCCCATCACTATGGGAGTGCTGCCGTAGGTCTACCCATAGTGATACGCCCCGTACACGCGCGTGTACGAGCCGTTTCACTATGGCTTTGCTCGCTTATGCCTACCCATAGTGATACGCCCCGTACACGCGCGTGTACGAGCCGTTTCACTATGGCTTTGCTAGCGTATGCGTACCCATAGTGATACGCCCCGTACACGCGCGTGTACGAGCCGTTTCACTATGGCTTTGCTCGCGTATGCGTACCCATAGTGATACGCCCCGTACACACGCGTGTACGGGCCGTTTCACTATGGCTTTGCTCGCGTATGCGTACCCATAGTGATACGCCCCGTACATGCGCGTGTACGAGCCGTTTCACTATGGCTTTGCTCGCGTATGCGTACCCATAGTGATACGCCCCGTACACACGTGTGTACGGGCCGTTTCACTATGGCTTTGCTCGCGTATGCGTACACATAGTGATACGCCCCGTACACGCGCGTGTACGAGCCGTTTCACTATGGCTTTGCTCGCGTATGCGTACCCATAGTGATACGCCCTGTACACGCGCGTGTGCGAGCCGTTTTACTATGGCTTTGCTCTCGTATGCGTACCCATAGGGATACGCCCCGTACACGTGCGTGTATGAGCCGTTTCACTATGGCTTTGCTCACGTATGCGTACCCATAGTGATACGCCCCGTACACACGCGTGTACGGGCCGTTTCAATGCTTTTGGGGTTCCCTAGGGCCCTGGAACTCACCGTACCTGTGTGTGAATGTCCAAATTACATAGGGGACACATGAGGGACAAGTATAAAGCCCTACATGCATGCTGGTTGTCATGGAGACCGAGTTTAAAGTTTGAATTTTTTCATCAGTTGCCCAGCTAAAGTCGGTTTGAAAGAATCTACATTGTTGCAAAGTGGTTGTAGAGTTGACATCATGCTCAATAAAAAAAAATGCTAAGGCACTGACTGTGGTGGGTTTAAAGTGATTGGAGGAAACATAGGATGCAAATGTGAGTGAACAATCACTCTGTACTCCTGTGAATGAAACAGGGCACCATGGCAGATATAAGGCAGCCAGGTCCCATGAGAGAGCACTTGCCTGCTCAACCTTTGATTCCACACCACTGATGCTGCTGTTCGTGATTCCTCTGGCACCATGTCCAGGTCTGTGGAGAGGGCCCAGCCTTTCACCCACGAGGAGAACCAAGCCCTGGTGGATGTCATCCTCCCACAGTACCCCATGCTGTATGGTCGACCAGGGGTTCAGGTGAGTGCTGAGTCCACTAGCAAAGACTGTGCCCCTTTTTTGTGACTGTGACTTCTGCCATTGTGTCCAGGTGTAACACACATGCAATGTACTGTAGGGTGGGTCCCGGGTGGGGGAATGTCTAATGTCTCCCAGCCAGAGCATGCTGTGGTGCATGTCTGCTCTCCTCACTTGCATTGTGTGTACTGTGACAATCACTGCATGTGGCATTACACATTCTGCCTGTCTAATCCTCCTGGGAATGTTGTTACTACAGTCCTAATGTGAATCTGTGCTCCCCCCAGTGTGACAGGTGGCAGTACCCACAGATGTGTGTTTGTTCAGTGTACCTGTGCTGAGAGTATACAAATGATGTGTTTGTCCCCTGGACATTGGTGTGTGTGTGTGTAAGTCCCCTGTCATGTGGGTGAGTGCATATGTGGAGTGTAGCACCCCAGCTGCATGAGGGACGGATATACCCTGCCCATCTGATGTGAGCAGGGAGCAGTGCTGTGTGTCTGCGGTGATGGGCCAGCCCCACACCTGTGACACCCCCCAGTCTAGTGGCACATGTGCAGAGTGAGGTGTGTAGCTGCAGTCGGCAATGGCAGGTGATTGTCCTGTGGCTGTGTGTGTCTGTGTACTCTGCTGAGGGCGCCTCAGTGGCCTGTGGCATGTGACTGCTTTGAGGTGCTGCACATAATCCTGGTGTCGCTTGTGATGCACAGTGTGAGCCTGGATGATTGATTGTGTGGTACCCCTCATGCCACCTGTGTACTCTACAATGCCACCTAGTGCTTTTTGCCTTCCACAGAGGAAAATGTCCCTATGACACAGGTGTAATGAGTTTGATGCATTCTATGCCCTGTTAAAACCAGCCAAATTGTCCTAATGTGTGTCTCTGTGACATGTCGCAGGTGTATTGATGTTGTCTCACTTTTTCTTCCTCACAGGTAAGCGCCTGTACCAAGGAGCAGATCTGGAAGGACGCCGTCAGTGCCGTGAGGCAGACGGATGGTCTGAAGCGGCGCCTAGCCCAGGTGAGAAAACGCTGGCAGGATATCCGGTGCTGGACGCGGAGGATCGCACGGGTCCTGCTGGGGGACTCACCTGTGAGCCAAAAGAACCATGGGCGCCGCCGTCTGACCCACATCCACAAGCGTGTGCTGGCGGTCGTCTTCCCTGACATGGACAGGCGCTTACGGGAAAAGCAGCAGCAGGAAGGGGGTAGGTACATGTGTGTTTGTTTAGTGTCACCAGCATTTGTAAGTGCACAGTTGCATGGATACACTGCCAGGGTTTACATGTGCAGTGCAGTTCCTGGTCCCCAAAGTGTAGCGGTGCTGTCCTTCCTCCCTTCCCCTCCTTGCCATGTGCACCCTGGTCTGTGTGTAGTCACACTTGCACAAGGTTATCTAGGCTGCCAGTTTATCGATGTGCCCAATGCTTGCAGCTTCATGTGTGGGGGTGGTGTGTAACAGGTTTTGGGACCTTGCCTGTGCCCCGTTCAGTTCAGTACTTGTGGGGTCCTTGTCAGTTGGCACTGATGCGGAGTCCAGAAATAGGAGTGTGTCTCAAAAGTGTATTGCATTACAGCATGCATGTCCTATTTTGTGGCCTGTGACATGATGTGCATGAGTGTGAGATATGCAGAGTGCAGGGATGGTGGCTTGTGTTGCAGTCATTACCATTCAGGACCATGGAGTAGTGTGGCCACTACTGCCCCTGGGGCAAAATTTCCTAGGTATCATGTGTGTAATCCAAAAATGTCGACAATCTCCGTGTCTACAGCATAGGTTGTGCTCTGTGCCATTGTACCCTGCCACCATTTGGATTTACGTGAACTCTGCTACATGTGTCCACTGTACAGGCTGACCAAATGTCCCTTGTTCATACTCACGGGGGCCAGTGCCTGTGTGTCTTGGTAAAATGGTCTGATGATGGCCATTTGTAGATGATGTATTTGTACCGGCGCACCAGGGTTTTTTTGTGTCCAATCAGGCCATGTGTTTTTATTCCAGACTAAGAGATGTAAGTGCTTCCTGTGTCTCAAAAAATTGTCTCATGTAGGGGGTGGTTGGAGCGGGCAAGGCCTACAATGTCTAAACCTGGAGTCTCCTTGCTAGGTCTGGCCAGTGTGTGATGTTTGTCTGGACATACACTCAAGGTGCAGTGACCCATTAATATTGGGCATGTTTTTAAGTGTTGCCTTTGCATCATGTGCCTACAGTTAATAGACATGGTTCCAGCTCATCCCTTTTTACGCCAACGCTGTGTGCCGCAGATGCTGTGCTGGATTGTCCCCAGTGCCTGGCTCCTCTGTCCTAATCCATATCATGTTATTTGCTTTTGTGTCATGCTCTCCATAGTTGGTCAGTGGCATGGTGGGTCAACCAACTGTGTGTTGCAAGGCCTACATATGTACCTTGTATTGTAGATGTTACTCATGATGCTTTTCAGGCAATGCACTGTGACCTATGTGGATTTGACTCATGTGACATATGTATACAGGTGTCTGATTATTTCCCGTCTCTTCACCTTGCCCACAGCATCGTCGGGGGACTCTGAGGGAGACACTGGCACGGACCGTGTGGAGGGAGCGAGCACCAGTGCCAGCAGTGCAGAGCTGTCTGGCACATCGAGTGGCACGGAGGCCGACGGGAGTGCAGCGGAGGACCTGTCCAATCACACCACCAGCGACTATGACGCAGACGGGTCCGAGGCTGAGCACTCCGAGGGGGCGGTGGCTGGTCCCACAGCTGACACCAGCACTCCATCACTACCCGCCCCCTCCATTCCGATCACTGGCCTCCCACTTGCTCGTGCCCCTTCCCGCCGTGCTCGGTCACCACGTGTCTCCTTCTTGCCAGGCACCGCACCCCCTGCCCCTGTCTCCACTGCTGCCACCAATGCCGAGTCTGTGGACATCCTGCGGCAGTTGCGGGTTGGTCAGACTGCGACGCTTAATGTCCTCCATGGCCACAGCCGAGTGCTCGACCAGATGGAGGCATACTTGGAGGGCATTTCAGCCGCGCAGTCTGACCAACGCAACTTGCTGAGGTCCATAGACTCGACACTGACTGCAGCGCTACGTCCCACCCCCTACCCCTGCCCCATCCACACTTTCCACTCCCATGCCTGTCCCAAGTACACCCAGACGTCGGCATGCACGCACCCCACCAGACAGAGGCACCACACCAGCAGGGCAGGGCAAGCGCACACCTCCTGGCACGCACACACAGGGTGAGGTAGGCACACCCACTGGGTCGGGGGGCAAACGTAAGTCACGCAGCCAGAGTGGGAGTCCGCATTCCGCAAAATCCACTCCCACCAAATCCACTCCCCTCAGCTCTCCTGGCCAAGAGTCGGACACAGGGTCAGTCCTGCCCAGTATGTCCATCAGCCCCAGTGTGGCACCACCCCGCAAGCGGTGGAGGCAGGACACCGCCAGGGGAGTTGAGCCCCCCCCTGTCCACACCCTCCCCCAGTAGCGCTGCGACCCATCCCTCTGACCCCCCCCCCCTCCTTGGGGCCTGTGGTTCCTTCGGGTGCAGGGGAGACGCTGGGGGACCTTGCAACCGTGTGCAGCGCCATCCTCACCACCTCCTTTGGCGCTGCCCCACCCCCTGTGGTGGAGTCCTCCGTCCCTGCACCCACAACGCCTGCCCTTGCCCCTCCTGTCCCTGCGGTGCCTGGTCCTTCCCCCCCACATGATGCCCCCCCCCCCTGTGGAAGACAGGGTGGTCTGAACTGTGCAGGCAAGCTAGGGGACACGCGTCCCACTGTGTCCCCCATCCAGCTGTGACTCATGGACTGCCCTATGGGCTTTGTAAATATTGAACTTTCTACGAACAAACAATTTTAGATCATGCTGATTAAAGCCATTTTTGTTTCCTTTGAACACTACTGCTTTTCTGATATTGCTGTTGGTGGGGCTGCTACATGATTTTGGGTGGTGATAATGTGTTGGGTGTGTGGGAAATGTAGTAGTGGTCTGGTCATAGGGGGGACCCTGGTATCTGTGTGCCATCACAAGATGTTAGATAAGTTTCTTTGTCCATGTAAGCAGTTACTGCATGGTGAAATTGTCCCAAGGTGTGTTCCTTCCTCTGTGTACCCTGACATCTTCCCTGCAGGGTGTTTCCAATATGTTGTGCTGAGCTGTGTGTACATTAGCTGGGTGTGTGACGGACCCCTTCAACTTTGGCCATGCATGCAGAGCGATGTCTCCACCTGCATCATTCGTGGCATCCTTGGTGATCACTGTACTTGTGTATGTGGACTGTTGACATGACTTCATGTGGACATGTTCCCTTTTAGGCAGTATGCATGTGTGTACTCCCAGCCTCGCACACATGTGTTACATTTACTGCAGGGTCTTTGTGCACCTGACTGACAATTGTGGCCATTGGATCTGTGGGTACTCCAACCTTTTTCTTTCCATGGGCACTGCTGGGGGCCGCTGCACACACCCCTCCTATGTCTGGACACTGCACACACCCCTCCTGTGTCTGGGCACTGCTGGGAGGACTCTGCACACACCCCTCCTGTGTCTGGGCACTGCTGGGAGGACTCTGCACACAACCCTCCTGTGTCTGGGCACTGCTGGGAGTGATAGGCACCCACCCCTCCTATGTCTGGGCATTGCTGGGAGGACACTGCACACACCCCTCCTGTGTCTGGGCACTGCTGGGAGGACTCTGCACCCACCCCTCCTGTGTCTGGGCACTGCTGGGAGTGATAGGCACCCACCCCTCCTATGTCTGGGCACTGCTGGGAGGACTCTGCACACACCCCTCCTGTGTCTGGGCACTGCTGGGAGTGATAGGCACCCACCCCTCCTATGTCTGGGCACTGCTGGGAGGACTCTGCACCCACCCCTCCTGTGTCTGGGCACTGCTGAGAGTGATAGGCACCCACCCCTCCTATGTCTGGGCACTGCTGGGAGGACTCTGCACACACCCCTCCTGTGTCTGGGCACTGCTGGGAGTGATAGGCACCCACCCCTCCTATGTCTGGGCACTGCTGGGAGGACTCTGCACCCACCCCTCCTGTGTCTGGGCACTGCTGGGAGTGATAGGCACCCACCCCTCCTATGTCTGGGCACTGCTGGGAGGACTCTGCACACACCCCTCCTGTGTCTGGGCACTGCTGGGAGTGATAGGCACCCACCCCTCATGTGTCTGGGCACTGCTGGGAGGACTCTGCACACACCCCTCCTGTGTCTGGGCACTGCTGGGAGGACTCTGCACACACCCCTCCTGTGTCTGGGCACTGCTGGGAGGACTCTGCACACACCCCTCCTGTGTCTGGGCACTGCTGGGAGTGATAGGCACCCACCCCTCCTATTTCTGGGCACTGCTGGGAGGACTCTGCACACACCCCTCCTGTGTCTGGGCACTGCTGGGAGGACTCTGCACACACCACTCCTGTGTCTGGGCACTGCTGGGAGGACTCTGCACACACCCCTCCTGTGTCTGGCCATGTACACTCCATACATACACGGGTGTGGGTACGGTCCGTACATACACTGGTGGGATGGGGGTGCGCTCCATACATACACTGTTGGGGTGGGGGTACGCTCCATACATACACTGTTGGGGTGGGGGTACGCTCCATACATACACTGTTGGGGTGGGGGTACGCTCCATACGTACGCGGGTGTGGGTACGGTCCGTACATACACTGGTGGGGTGGGGGTACGCTCCATACATACACTGTTGGGGTGGGGGTACGCTCCATACATACACTGTTGGGGTGGGGGTACGTTCCATACATACACTGTTGGGGTGGGGGTACGCTCCATACGTACGCGGGTGTGGGTACGGTCCGTACATGCACTGGTGGGGAGGGGGTACGCTCCATACATACACTGTTGGGGTGGGGGTACGCTCCATACGTACGCGGGTGTGGGTACGGTCCGTACATACACCGGTGGGGTGGTGGTACGCTCCATTCATACACGGGTGGCGGTACGGTCCGTACATGAACTGGTGGGGTGGGGGTACGCTCCATACGTACGCGGTTGTGGGTACGGTTCGTACATACACTGGTGGGGGTACGGTCCGTACATACACTGTTGGGGTGGGGGTACGCTCCATACATACACTGTTGGGGTGGGGGTACGCTCCATACGTACGCGGGTGTGGGTACGGTCCGTACATACACTGTTGGGGTGTGGGTACGCTCCATACATACACGGGTGGGGTGGGGGTACGCTCCATACATACACGGGTGGGGTGGCGGTACGGTCCGTACATGAACTGTTGGGGTGGCGGTACGGTCCGTACATGAACTGTTGGGGTGGGGGTACGGTCCGTACATCCACGGGTGGGGTGGGGGTGCGGTCCGTACATACACGGGTGGGGGTACGGCCCATACCCAGGCCTTTGGAACGTGGGTACGGGCCGTACCGCCATTATTGGGGTGACGTAGGGTGGGCGTGGTACGACTCGTACCCACGCTCTTAAGGCGTGGGTACGGTACGTACCGGACTTGTTGTGTTGCCGGTTCGCGTCTACATCCACTTCCGTTGCTGGACACGCCCCCACCCCCTCGAAGTGACCAGGCCCTGAAGGTCAGGTATGTCCAGGGCATGTATGATTTGTGACTTGGGTGGGGGTTATGTGTCCTGCCCCTGCCCCCCCCTTTGCCCCTGGGTGTTGTTCTGACCTTCTGCGGCATCTGCGTCGGTTCCTGTAGAGCAGGTGGACTGCTATGAGGGCTGGGATGACACGTAGGTTTGGGTCCATGGCTGTCCATCGCGTACAGGTGCTCCTTGTGCGCGTCGTCCTGATTTCCTGGCAGTTTTTGGCAGGCGGCGAATTTAATCCGTGCGGGGTGACGTCGGTGCGGATCGTACTTCCTGGTTCGTGAAACGCAGCCTGCAAGCGTCCCGACGTCACGTCGGCGCTTTCCTGGATCACATTTGCATGTTTATTTTCGTCGGTCGGTGATTTGTACGATTCGTACGGAAATGGTGTTTCCGTGCGAATCGTACTTGCATGTTTGTAATGTTTTTTAACCGGGTACGAGTCGGACGGGGAAAACGCTCCGACCGACGGTTTGTACCCGTTTTTTCCCAGATCGGAATCTACACCTTAGTGTCTCAGCAAAAATGTGTGGAATGACATCATCACTCGAGTGACACATCAGAACACACATCTGAGTCACTTAGCATACAGTCAGCTGGACACACACATTGCAACACGTGCCACACAAGGATCAAATCGTGCACACTCAGACCCAGTGACTCACCATTATGAAGTTGCGTATGACTCCGGATATCCTCCTCCTCCTCCCCACTTGCCTCGTGCCCAAGCCCTTCATCCTCCACGGGTGGGTGTTCCTGCTCATCCTGCTCCAGGATGAGTGGCACTGCCTTCTCCACTGCCATGTTGTGCAGCATGCAGCAGACGAGGAAGATTTTGCAGACCTTTGCCGGTGCATATGGGAGGGATCCGCCTGTCTTGTGAAGGCACCGGAATCGGCTCTTCAGGAGGCCAAACGTCCTCTCAATCACTCGCCTGGTCTGCCCGTGTGCATTGTTGTAATGGTGATCTGCAGCTGATCTTAGGTTGCGGAGAGGTGTCATCAGCCATGGCATGTTGGGATAGCCAGAGTCCCCTACGTGGAAACATCATGTAAAGAAGTGGGTCAGGAGATGCCGTAAGATACAAAGATACCGCAAAACACAGGACAAACAGAGTATACCCACCAACAAGACATGCTCGTTCGTTGTGCAGCCGCAGCATCGTTTGTGGCACCCTGCTACGCCTCGTGATGTAGGCATTGTGTGCTGACCCTGGAAAATGTGCACAGACATGGGAAATCAGCATGTTAGCAAAACACACCACAAGGGCATTTATAGAGTGGTAATGTTTACGGTTGCGATAGGCTACCTCCTGTGCCTGTGGTGGTACAAAGCCACATGTGTCCCATCAATGGACCCAATTACATGGGGCATCCCTCCCAGGCCATAGAAATCACCCTTGACACCTGTCAACTACTCAGGAGTCGGAAAATGGATGAATTCATCCAGGTGCTCCAACATGGCTGCTAAAACATCATGCAGGACACGACTGAACATCGTCTGTGTCATGCCACCAACATCAGCTATGGTGAATTGAAACGTACCTGTGGCAAAAAAATGTAGGACTGCCATCACCTTCATCTTTGGGGTCAGCGCAGGAGGAAATGTCAGTTGTTAGTGTCCCTGTCCCTGGCATCAGGGGACAGTTGCGGGTGGTGGTGACTGTGCCATACCAGTGATGCTGTGCTTGACACGTTTGTACTACATGCACACTTTTGCAAAGTGTTATGGAGAAGTGTGCCACATAGTGCCCCATCACACATGACATGTGTACACAAGTCATCACACATCAATAGTGCAAATACATGAGGAGACATGTGCAATATCACTGCCTGACACACCTAGGCCCTGCACATGTGGGACTGCAATGACAATGACTTGATGTACATCCTAGTGCGAGTCTGAGACCTCCATTCCTTTCATGTGCGCATCCTATCACCAGTGTACGTGTGTGAAACGCACCGTACACACACGCTCTGAGTGCGTGTGTACGGTCCGTATCACTAGAGTTGTGGGGCCGTAGGAGTACGTGTGGTACATACCGTACAAGTACGGTCCGTATCACTATAGTAGTGGTGCGGTAGGAGCACGCGTGGTACGGAACGTACACGTGTACGTGTACTGCCTTAGTACACGTACGTGTACTACCAGTGCGTACAACGCACTGGTAGTACCCGTATGTGTATGCACTGGTAGTACCCGTACGTGTACGCACTGGTAGTACACATACGGGTATGTGTACTACCAGTGCGTACCCGTACGTGTACACACTGGTAGTACACGGACGTGTACGCACTGGTAGTACACGTTCGTGTACACACTGGTAGTACACGGACGTGTACGCACTGGTAGCACACGTTCGTGTAGGCACTGGTAGCTCATGTACGTGTAGGCACTGGTAGTACACGTTCGTGTACGCACTGGTAGTGCACGTACGTGTACGCACTGGTAGTACACGTACGGGTACGTGTACTATCAGTGCGTACCCATACGTGTATGCACTGGTAGTACCTGTACGTGTACGCACTGGTAGTACACGTACGTGTACGCACTGGTAGTAAACGTACGGGTACGTGTACTACCAGTGCGTACCCGTACGTGTACGCACTGGTAGTACACGTACGTGTACGCACTGGTAGCACACGTACATGTAGGCACTGGTAGTACACGTTCGTGTACACCCTGGTAGTACACGTATGTGTAGGCACTGGTAGTACACGTACGTATACGCACTGGTAGCACATGTACGTGTAGGCACTGGTAGTACACGTTTGTGTACGCACAGGTAGTACACGTACGTGTAGGCACTGGTAGCAAACGTACGTGTAGGCACTGGTAGTACACGTACGTGTACGCACTGGTAGCACATGTACGTGTAGGCACTGGTAGTACACGTTCGTGTACGCACTGGTAGCACACGTTCGTGTAGGCACTGGTAGCTCATGTACGTGTAGGCACTGGTAGTACACGTTCGTGTACGCACTGGTAGTGCACGTACGTGTACGCACTGGTAGTACACGTACGGGTACGTGTACTATCAGTGCGTACCCATACGTGTATGCACTGGTAGTACCTGTACGTGTACGCACTGGTAGTACACGTACGTGTACGCACTGGTAGTAAACGTACGGGTACGTGTACTACCAGTGCGTACCCGTACGTGTACGCACTGGTAGTACACGTACGTGTACGCACTGGTAGCACACGTACATGTAGGCACTGGCAGTACACGTTCATGTACACACTGGTAGTACACGTATGTGTAGGCACTGGTAGTACACGTACGTATACGCACTGGTAGCACATGTACGTGTAGGCACTGGTAGTACACGTTTGTGTACGCACAGGTAGTACACGTACGTGTAGGCACTGGTAGCAAACGTACGTGTAGGCACTGGTAGTACACATACGTGTACGCACTGGTAGCACATGTACGTGTAGGCACTGGTAGTACACGTTCGTGTACGCACTGGTAGTACACGTACGTGTACGCACTGGTAGCACACGTACGTGTAGGCACTGGTAGCACACATACGTGTAGGCACTGGTAGTACACGTTCGTGTACGCACTGGTAGTACACATACAGGTACGTGTACTCCCAGTACGTACACATACGAGTATGCACTGGTAGTACCCGTACGTGTACGCACTGGTAGTACACGTACCCGTACGTGTGCCTACACGTACGTGTACGCACTGGTAGTACACGTACGTGTAGGCACTGGTAGTACACGTACGGGTACGTGTACTACCAGCGCTTACCCATACGTGTACGCACTGGTAGTACCCGTACGTGTACGCACTGGTAGTACACGTATGTGTAGGCACTGGTAGTACACGTACGGGCACGTGTACTACCAGTGCCTACACGTACGTGTCAAACGCACTGTGCAACTGGTGCCGTAGGGGTACGTGTGAAACGCACCCTACCTGTGTGTGGATTCGAAAATTACATAGTGGACACATAAGGGACAAGTATTAGGCACTAAATGCATGCTGGTTGTCATGGATACAGAGTTTTCAGTTCAAATTTTTCCATCAGGTGTCCTGGAAAAGTCAGTTGGCCACAAAATACAATGTTGCAAAGTGGTTGTTGACTTGACATGATGCTCAAAATTTGAACGATGCAAATGCTGTCACTTGTGTATGTGGACAGGGATTGGAGTAAACGTAAGATGCGAATGAATCTGACCAGTCACTATGTATTCCTCCAAATGAATGCCCCTCAGCAAGACATAAGTCAGCCAGAACCCATGAGAGGGCACTTGCCCGCACAACTTTCCTGTCGACAACATTGCTGCTGTCTGTGCTTCCTCTGGCACCATGTCAAGGCCTTTGGAGAGGGCCCAGCCATTCACCCAGGAGGAGAATGAGGCATTGCTGGATGTCATCCTCCCACAGTACCCCAGCCTGTATGGGAGACCAGGGGAGCAGGTGAGTGCTGACTCCACTACCTCTGACTGTGCACCTTTTTTGTGACTGTCACTTCTGGCATTGTGTCCAGGTGTGACAGACATGCAATGTTGTTTAGAGTGGGTCCCGGGGGGGAATGGCCTATGTCTCTCATGCAGAGCATGATGTAGTTCATGTGTGCACTCCTCACTTGCATTGTGCTTACTGTGACATTCACTGCATAGTGCATGACACATTCAGCATGGCTAATCCTTTGTGGCATTTTTGGTCTATAGTCCTGAGGTGATTCAGGGGTCCCCCCGGTGTGACAGGTGACTGTACCCACAGATGTGTGTGAGTTGAGTGGAGCTGTGGTGAGAGTGTCCAAGTGATGTGTACGCCCCCTGGACATTGATGTGTGTGAATGTTTCTTGTCATGTGGGTGAGTGTCTATGTGAAGTGTTGCACCACAGCTGCATGGAGGAGGCTACAGCTCTACCCATCTGATGTGAGAAGTAAGCCGTGCTGTGTGTCTGACTTGCTGAGCTAGCCCCATACCTGTGACACCCCACAGGCAAGTGGCACATGTGCAGAGTGAGGTTTGTATCCGCTGTTGCCAATGCCAGGTGATTGATCTGTGCCTGTGTGTGTCTGTGTACTCTGCTGAGGTTGCGTCAGTGGCCTGGGGCATGTAACTGCTTGGAGGTGCTGTCCATCAGCCTGGTGTTGCTTGTGATGCACAGTGTGTGCCATGATCATGGAGTGTGTCGCAACCCTCATGCCACCTGTGTACTTTCAATGCCATGTAGTGCATTGGGGCTTCCACAGAGGACAATGTCCATCTGACAAAGATGCTATTCCTTGGCAGCATCCTATGCCCTGTTCAATATATCAAAGATGTTCAAATGTGTGTCTCTCTGACATGGAGCAGGTGTAGTGATGTTGTCTCACTTTGTCATCCTCACAGGTAACTGCCTACGTGAAGGTGGAGATCTGGAAGCGGGCCGTCAGGGCTGTGAGATCGGCGAAGGGTCGCAGTCGGCACCTAGCCCAAGTCAGAAAACGGTGGCAGAACATCGGGTGCTGGATGAAGCGTGTCCTGGCGGTGGTCTTCCCTGACATGGATAGGCAGTTCCAGGAGAGACAACAGCAAGGAGGGGGTAGGTACATGTGTGTTTGTTGTGTGTCACCAGCTTTTGGAAGTGCTCAGTCGCCTGGATACACTGCCAGGGTTTATATGTGCAGTGCATATCCTGATCCCCCCAGTCAACCGGTGCTGTTATTCCTCCCTTCCCCTCCTTGACATGTGTTCCCTGGTGTGTGTGTAATCACTATTGCACATGGTCATCTAGGCTGCCAGTTAATCCAAGTGCACATTGCTTTCTGCATCATGTGTAGGGGTGGTCTGTGACATGTGTTGGTACCTTGCCTGTGCCCTGTCCTGTTCAGTCATTTGGGGGTCCCTATTTGTTGGCACTGATGATGAGTCTCAACATAGGAGTTTGAGGTTTCAAATGAACACACTTGCAGCATGCATGACCGATGTTGTGGCCTCAGACATGATGTGCATGAGTGGGAGATATGCATAGTGCCAGGACGGTTGCTCATGTTACAGTCAGATCATTCCAGGACCATGGAGCAGTGTGCCCACTACAGTCCCCTGAGACACCCTTGCCTCGTTATCATGTGTGTCATCCAACACTGTGCCCATTCTCTGTGTGTTCAGCATAGGTTGGCCTCTGTGGCATTGTTCCCTGGCCTCATTTGTATTTATCTAAAGGGTGCTACATGTGTCCACTGTACAAGGAGACCCCATTTGGCTTGTGCATACTCACACTGGGCAGTGCTGTGTGTCTATTCACAACTATCTGTTGATGGTTGTTTGTCACAAATATGTGTTGGCAGCCTCACGAGGTGATGTGGAGTACATTTGGGAATTCTTGCAGCACATTTTTGTAGACCCTGATTAAGAGGTGTCACTTCTTGATCTGTCTCAATCACATTGTCTCAGGTATGGGGGGTTTGCGCGGGCGAGGCCTACATGTCCAAACCTTATGTCTCCTTGCCAGGTCTGACCTATGTGTGATAATTGTCTGGACAGACACTCAACATGCAGTGACCCAGTCATGTTGTGCAGGGTTTAATTTTTGTGCTTTGCAGCATGTGTCAATAGTTTAAATACACAATACCTGCTCATCCATTTTTGGCACCAGTGTGTGGTCCAGATGCTACGTAGTTTTGTCTTTGTGTGCTGACATCTGTGTGGACATTCAGGCTTGCCATGCGGGTGTCTCCTCAGTGCACGCATGCCTTATTCCAACACAATTGTAGACCCATTAGCGCATGCATTGGCCTGTGTTTGGACATGTGTGCCACTCCACATGAAAGGCAGTGGGTCAGATGTGTTGCCAACTGTGTCATCATGGTACGGATGGCCATGTGACAGGTGGCATGATTCAAGTTGTTAGTCAAAATGTATTGTACCTTGGCACTCACTTCACTTGTCAACATGTCTTCATGTTTTCAATGCTTGAGTTTGATGTTTTGTTGTGAAGGACAATGATGTGCCTGCATGACCGATGTCTCCAAAGGAAGTGCACAAGAAACCACCTTTACACTTTCAGGGAACACGCTGGCACATTTTAAAGAAAGGCACAGTTCGAATAAGAATGTTTTTCAGATTATACATATCCATGTTCCCACAGTGTGGTGGAATTTGTGTAAGTCCTTGGTTGTTGGTGATAACAACTTACGAGTGTCAAGTCATCCAGACCGCCGTGGTCCCATGTATATGTACTTTCTGAAACACCATTTCTTTCTAACAGTGGCTTCTTTGAATAAGGCTGGCAGCTTATAGAATGACTGGGTATATGTAGTTTGGTGTGCACCTCCTTGTGAGACTTCTTTTATACAGGCACATGTGTGTTCTGTTCACAAAGTGGCACATTCACACATTCTAAACATGTCGATTGTGTAAAGTGGTGTGATTCCCAAGGGATCAAAATGTATTTTGTTTGGGTTTCCAAAGTACTTACAGGTCCCTGAGTGTGGGGACACCTTTAGCATTGAGGTCTGGTATTTAGCCTTGGGTGCACCAATACTGTTTCATTCCCGGTAAACAAGAGGTGGCATGACTTCAGAGTATTGCTGTGCTCAACTGTTCCCAGACACTAGCTTCTCAGTATATTTCTCAGACAAGTTTCTGGCTGGAGTGTCCTATTTTTCCTTGTTTCCAAGTGGCATGGTGGGTCAACCAACTGGGGAGTACAGGGCTTACCTATGTGCGGAGTCATCTAAATGTTACTCATGATGCATTGCCTGATATGCACTGTGACCTATTTTGTTTGGACTCATGTGTCAGATGTATAGAGGTGACTGATTCTTTTTCTGTATCTTCACCTTGCCCACAGCATCATCGGAGGAAACCGAGGGAGACACCTACACGGACCTGGAGGTGGGATCCAGCACCGGTGCCACCAGTGCTGGCGAGTCTGCGGGAGCAAGTGGCACGGAGGGCGAGGGTAGTCAGTCGGAGGACCTGTCTGGTGGCGAGCCCAACTCCGACGCTGACAGGTCTGAGGCTGACCTCATCGAGGGGGCGGAGGCTGCTACAACACCTGGCAGCAGCCCAACATCTGTCCCCGCCTCCTCCATTCCCATCACCGCCCTCCCAGTCCCTTCTGTCTGTGCAGGGCACCACCATGTCTCCTTCGAGCCAGGCACCGCACCCCCTGCCCTTGTCACCCCTGCTGCCCTCACTGGCAGAGTCTGTGGACATTCAGGTGCAGTTGCAGGTTGGGCAGACATCGATGCTGAATGTCCTCCATGGCCACACCACACTGCTGACACAGATGGTGTCGTTCATGGCGGGCATGTCAGCAACGATGTCTGACCAACGGATGTTGCTTCGGTCCATGGACTCTTCACTGACGGCAGCAGTGAGTCTCCTGCAGCGCTTCGTCCCCCGCCTACCCCAGCCCCATCCACACTTCCCACTCCCATACCTGGCCCATGCACACCCAGACATTCCCAAGCACGCACCCCACCAGACACAGGCAGCACACCACCAAGTAAGGGCAAGCACACACCTCCTGGCACGCACACTCAGGGGGATAAAGGCACACCCACTGGGTCTGGGGCACACAGACATACACGCAGCCACAGTCTGAGTCTGCATGCCTCACGACCCAGGACCTCCAAAAGCATTCCCCTTGGCTCCCCTGCCACACAGTCAGACAAGGAAAGCTACATGTCTGTGCTGGCCCTCAGCCCCACTGTGTCACCACCCCGCAAGCGGGCAAGGGACTCCACAGTCAGGGGAGTTGTGTCCCCCCCCCCATGTCCACCCCCTCCCCCAGAAGCGCTGCACCCCATCCCTCGGACCCCCCCCTTTGTGCCTGTGGCTTCTTCCGGTGCAGGGGATACTCTAGACGACCTGGCAGAAGTGTGCAGCGCGGAGCTCACCTCCACCTTTGGCGCTGCCCCACCGCCTGTGGTGGAGGCATCCAGCCCTGCACCCACCACACCTACCCTTACACCTCCTGTCTTTGCGGTGCCTGGTCCTTCCCCACATGATTACCCCCCCCGGTCGACGAACCTGAGTGTTCCACTGTGCAGGCAAGCTAGGGGAGACGCGTGCCCATGTGTCCCCCCAAGGACTTCTATTCTGGACTGGCCATTGGCCTTTGTATATTGTATATATTGTTATTTCCAAAATTTTGTTTTATGCTGAATAAAGCATTTTCTTTTTACTTTGAACACTATTGCATTTCAGGTATTGATGTTGGTGCTGAGGCTCCAGGAGTTGGTGTTGTGGTAATGTGTTATGTTTCAGAGAAAAGTTCTAGTCTGATGGTCATGTGGTGGACCATGGTATCTGCGTGCCATCACAAGGTCTCTGCAAAGTATGTTTGGTTGTGTGTGTTATTTATGTTTTGAGACATTGTACCAAGGAGTGTTCCTTCCTCTGTGGCACCTGACATCTTCCCTGCAGAGAGTTGCACAATTGTTGTGCTGACCTGTGTCTACATTTCCTTTGTTGGTGACGGATCCATTCAACTATGGCCATGCCTGCTCAGCAATGTCTCCGGCTGCATCGTCTGTGCCATCCTTGCTAGTCACTGTACTTGTGTATTGAGTATGTTGAAATGCCTTCATGGCGAAATTCTCCCTTTTCAGCACTATGCATGTGTGTAATCCCAACCTAGCACACATATGGTACTTGTTCTGCAGGGTATTTGGGCACCTGACTCACAATTGTGGGCATTGTATCTGTGGGAACTCCACCCTATTCCTTCCATGAGAGACAACATCTTGGTGGCTGTCCCAGCACCTGTACATTCCTATCAGTCCTGGGATGTGCGTGACAGTGTGTGTTCCCTTTGGCTCTCTTAGTTTAGTAGGCATTGCAATGACTAGACAGTCTTGTGGCATGATCTCAGTGTGTGTATTGTGCTGCATCCACCAGGGGTGGGTATGCATGTGTCATTTGTCCTCACACCCACATGTGGTGTGTCATGCAGTGGGGGAAAGACATCCATCCTCCTGGGAGTGGGACACTGCTGTCAGTGATGTGTTGTTATGGCACTATCAACATAGTTGAAAATTAGGGATGCGTACATACACCCATGGAGTTGTGGTCATCTGATGATTATGTCCACACCCCCATGTCTCTGTCCACTGCTGGGAGTGATAGACACCCACCCCCATGTCTCTGTCCACTGCTGGGAGTGATAGGCACCCACCCCCACGTTTCTGTCCACTGCTGGTATTCCTCTGCACCCACCCCCATGTCTCTGTCCACTGCTGGGAGTGATAGGCACCCACCCCATGTCTCTGTCCACTGCTGGGAGTGATTGGCACCCACCCCCATGTCTCTGTCCACTGCTGGGAGTGATAGGCACCCACCCCCATGTCTCTGTCCACTGCTGGGAGTGGTAGGCACCCACCCCCATGTCTCTGTCCACTGCTGGGAGTGATAGGCACCCACCCCCATGTCTCTGTCCACTGCTGGTATTCCTCTGCACCCACCCCCCATGTCTCTGTCCACTGCTGGGAGTGATAGGCACCCACCCCCATGTCTCTGTCCACTTCTGGGAGTGATAGGCACCCACCCCCATGTCTCTGTCCACTGCTGGGAGTGATAGGCACCCACACCCATGTCTCTGTCCACTTCTGGGAGTGATAGGCACCCACCCCCATGTCTCTGTCCACTGCTGGGACTGATAGGCACCCACCCCATGTCTCTGTCCACTGCTGGGAGTGAAAGGCACCCACCCCCATGTCTCTGTCCACTGCTGGGAGTGATAGGCACCCACACCCATGTCTCTGTTCACTGCTGGGAGTGATAGTCACCCACCCCCATGTCTCTGTCCACTGCTGGTATTCCTCTGCATCAACCCCATGTCTCTGTCCACTGCTGGGAGTGATAGGCACCCACCCCCATGTCTCTGTCCACTGCTGGTATTCCTCTGCACCCACCCCCATGTCTCTGTCCACTGCTGGGAGTGATAGGCACCCACCCCCATGTCTCTGTCCACTGCTGGGAGTGATAGGCACCCACCCTCATGTCTCTGTCCACTGCTGGGAGTGATAGGCACCCACCCCCATGTCTCTGTCCACTGCTGGTATTCCTCTGCACCCACCCCCATGTCTCTGTCCACTGCTGGGAGTGATAGGCACCCACCCCCATGTCTCTGTCCACTGCTGGGAGTGATAGGCACCCACCCCCATGTTTCTGTCCACTGCTGGTATTCCTCTGCACCCACCCCTATGTCTCTGTCCACTGCTGGTATTCCTCTGCACCCACCCCTCACATGTCTGTCCACTGCTGGGAATCCTATGCAGCCACCCAATCACCCACCCGCCCCCTTGCTGCAGTACACTGCTGTCCTGGGCATACACACACCCCAATATACTGGTAATATGCAGCACCAGGCCGTAAGCCAACATTTGTGGCGTGTGTACGCCTTGTATCCAAAATGTACAGGTGCCGTAGGGGTACGGGTGATACGGACCGTACCCACGCCCTCAGAGCGTGTGTACGGTCCGTACCACGCGTACCCCTACGTCACCACTACAATGGTGGTACGGACCGTACACACGCCCTCAGAGCGTGTGTACGGTCCGTACCACGCCTACCCCTATGTCACCACTACAATGGTGGTACGGACCGTACCCACGCCCTCAGAGCGTGTGTACGGTCCGTACAACGCGTACCCCTACGTCACCACTACAATGGTGGTACGGACCGTACCCACGCTCTGAGGGCGTGCGTACGGTCCGTACCACACGTACACCTACGTCACCACTACAATAGTGGTACGGACCGTACACACGCCCTCAGAGCGTGTTTACGGTCCGTACCATGTGTACCCCTACTTCACCACTACAATGGTGGTACGGACCGTACCCACGCCCTCAGAGCGTGGGTACGGTCCGTACCACACGTACCCCTACGTCACCACTACAATGGTGGTACGGACCATACCCATGCTCTGAGGGCGTGTGTACGGTCCGTACCACCATTGTAGTGGTGACATAGGGGTACGCGTGGTACGGACCGTACCCACGCCCTCAGAGCATGGGTACAGTCCGTACCACGCGTACCCCTACGTCACCACTACAATGGTGGTACGGACCGTACCCACGCTCTGAGGGCGTGGGTACGGTCCGTACCACGTGTACCCCTACGTCACCACTACAATGATGGTACGGACCGTACACACGCCCTCAGAGCGTGTGTACGGTCGTACCACGCGTACCCCTACGTCACCACTACAATGGTGGTACGGACCGTACCCACGCCCTCAGAGCGTGTGTACGGTCCGTACCACGCGTACCCCTACGTCACCACTACAATGGTGGTACGGACCATACCCACGCTCTGAGGGCGTGTGTACGGTCCGTACCACCATTGTAGTGGTGACGTAGGGGTACGCGTGGTACGGACCGTACCCACGCCCTCAGAGCGTGGGTATGGTCCGTACCACGCGTACCCCTATGTCACCACTACAATGGTGGTACGGACCGTACACACGCCCTCAGAGCGTGTGTACGGTCCGTACCACGCCTACCCCTACGTCACCACTACAATGGTGGTACGGACCGTACCCACGCCCTCAGAGCGTGTGTACGGTCCATACCACGCGTACCCCTACGTCACCACTACAATGGTGGTACGGACCGTACCCACGCTCTGAGGGCGTGTGTACGGTCCGTACCACGCGTACCCCTACGTCACCACTACAATGGTGGTACGGACCGTACCCACGCCCTCAGAGCATGTGTACGGTCCGTACCACGCGTACCCCTATGTCACCACTACAATGGTGGTACGGACCGTACACACGCCCTCAGAGCCTGTTTACGGTCCGTATCACGCGTACCCCTATGTCACCACCACAATGGTGGTACGGACCAAACCCACGCTCTGAGGGCGTGTGTACGGTCCGTACCACCATTGTAGTGGTGACATAGGGGTACGCGTGGTACGGACCGTACCCACGCCCTCAGAGCGTGGGTACGGTCCGTACCACCAATGTAGTGGTGACGTAGAGGTACGTGTGGTACGGACACGTCCACTTCCGTTGTTGCGGTACGCAGGGATTGGTGGACACGCACCCCAAAGTGACCAGACCCTGGAGGTAATGTATGTCCTCCATATTGTATGTTTTAATTTGGGTAGGGGGTATGTTTCATGCCCCTCACCCCCCCCCCCTTGACCCATGGGTGTTGTTCTCACCTTCTGCGGCGTTTGCGTCGGGTTCGGTGCACCAGGTCGTAGGCTAGGAGGGCCGGGATGACACGTAGGATGGGGTCCATGTCTGTCCGTCGCGTACCAGGGGCTCCTTTTTCACGTCGGACTCAGGTTTCCGCCTTTTTTCAGCTGCCGTAAAAAAATTGCTGTGTGGAATGACGTAGGGACGAATCGTACTTGCTGGTCCGTAAAACGCTGCCTGACTCCGTACGGACGTCACGCACGCGCTGTCCAGGATCAGAATAGTAGGTATTTTTTAGCCGCACGGTGTTTTGTACGAATCGTACGGAAATGGTATTTCTGTACAAATCGTACTTGCTGGTTTGTACGGTGGATTTCCCGGGTCCGAGTCGTACGGAGAATACGCTCCGTATGACCATTCGTACCCGGGTTTTACAGGATTGGAATCGGCACCATAATAATAAAAAAACATTATGAACAACTATATTTTTGTAACCAATATTATTGACTTTGATATTTTAAAAATAGATATATCTTACCTTAAAATCAATATTCTTGACAACTATATTCTTGCTGATGATATTTCCATGTCACAATATTTTTGACTCAGTATTTCTGCAAGTCGATATTTCCAACTCGATATTATGGGTCTCATTTTGATGTCGGTCGGAAAGCCCCTGACAGCTGGTCAGAGGCTTTCCGACCGACATCGGTGAAACGTCTCATAATCCCTTAAGTGCGGCGCTTCCATCGTCGGGATTATGATATCCTTTTCTGACAACCTTTTCATGTTGGCCTTTCCGACATGGTAAGGGTGTTGGGAAGTGATTTTGGTGGCCCCTTGCAGTGGCCCCATCCCTCCTCGGGCTCTGGTTGTGGCTCTCGGGGGGCACCTGTGGGGCGCCCCTGAAAATTCCTGCACCCTGTGGCAGGCACCTCATGGTGCCTGCCACAGGATGCATGGATTTACACAAGCTCCCATAGAAAAATGGGAGTTTGTGCAGTTGCATCCTAATAAGTTATGCAGAGCCTCAGAGCGTGTGTACGGTCCGTACCACGCGTACCCCTACATCACCACTACAATGGTGGTACGGACCGTACCCAAGCCCTCAGAGCGTGTGTACGGTCCGTACCACGCGTACCCCTACGTCACCACTACAATGGTGGTACGGAGCGTACACACGCCCTCAGAGCGTGTGTACGGTCCGTACCACCATTGTAGTGGTGACGTAGGGGTACGCGTGGTACGGACCGTACCCACGCCCTCAGAGCGTGTGTACGGTCCGTACCACGTGTACCCCTACGTCACCACTACAATGGTGGTACGGACCATACACACGCCCTCAGAGCGTGTGTACGGTCCGTACCACGCCTACCCCTATGTCACCACTACAATGGTGGTACGGACCGTACCCACGCCCTCAGAGCGTGTGTACGGTCCGTACCATGCGTACCCCTACGTCACCACTACAATGGTGGTACGGACCGTACACACGCCCTCAGAGCGTGTGTACGGTCCGTACCACCATTGTAGTGGTGACGTAGGGGTACGCGTGGTACGGACCGTACCCACGCTCTGAGGGCGTGTGTACGGTCCGTACCACGCGTACCCCTACGTCACCACTACAATAGTGGTACGGACCGTACACACGCCCTCAGAGCGTGTTTACGGTCCGTACCACGTGTACCCCTACTTCACCACTACAATGGTGGTACGGACCGTACCCACGCCCTCAGAGCGTGGGTACGGTCCGTACCACGCATACCCCTACGTCACCACTACAATGGTGGTACGGACCATACCCATGCTCTGAGGGCGTGGCTACGGTCCGTACCACGCGTACCCCTATGTCACAACTACAATGGTGGTACGGACCAAACCCACGAGGGCGTGTGTATGGTCCGTACCACCATTGTAGTTGTGACATAGGGGTACGCGTGGTACGGACCGTACCCACGCCCTCAGAGCGCGGGTACGGTCCGTACCACCAATTTAGTGGTGACGTAGAGGTACGCGTTGTACGGACCGTACCCACGTCCTCAGAGCGTGGGTACGGTCCGTACCACCATTGTAGTGGTGACGTAGGGGTACACGTGGTAGGGATCGTACACACGCCCTCAGAGCGTGGGTACGGTCTGTACCACCATTGTAGTGGTGCCGTAGGGGTACGCGTACACGTCCACTTCCGTTGTTGCGGTACGCAGGGATTGGTGGACACGCACCCCGAAGTGACCAGACCCTGGAGGTAATGTATGTCCTCCATATTGTATGTTTTAATTTGGGTAGGGGGTATGCTTCATGCCCCTCACCCCCCCCCCCCCTTGACCCATGGGTGTTGTTCTCACCTTCTGCGGCGTGTGCGTCGGGTTCGGTGCACCAGGTTGTAGGCTAGGAGGGCCGGGATGACACGTAGGATGGGGTCCATGTCTGTCCGTCGCGTACCGGGGCTCCTTTTTCGCGTCGGACTCAGGTTTCCGCCTTTTTTCAGCTGCCGTAAAAAAATTGCTGTGCGGAATGACGTAGGGACGAATCGTACTTGCTGGTCCGTAAAACGCTGCCTGACTCCGTACGGACGTCACGTACGCGCTGTCCAGGATCAGAATAGTAGGTATTTTTTAGCCGCACGGTGTTTTGTACAAATCGTACGGAAATGGTATTTCTGTACAAATCGTACTTGCTGGTTTGTACGGTGGATTTCCCGGGTCCAAGTTGTACGGAGAATACGCTCCGTACAACCATTCGTACCCGGGTTTTACAGGATTGGAATCGGCACCATAATAATAAAAAAACGATATTATGAACAACTATATTTTTGTAACCAATATTATTGACTTTGATATTTTAAAAATAGATATATCTTACCTTAAAATCAATATTCTTGACAACTATATTCTTGCTGATGATATTTCCATGTCACAATATTTTTGACTCAGTATTTCTGCAAGTCGATATTTCCAACTCGATATTATGGGTCTCATTTTGATGTCGGTCGGAAAGCCCCTGACAGCTGGTCAGAGGCTTTCCGCCCGACATCGGTGAAACGTCTCATAATCCCTTAAGTGCGGCGCTTCCATCGTCGGGATTATGATATCCTTTTCTGACAACCTTTTCATGTTGGCCTTTCCGACATGGTAAGGGTGTTGGGAAGTGATTTTGGTGGCCCCTTGCAGTGGCCCCATCCCTCCTCGGCCTCTTGTTGTGGCTCTCGGGGGGCACCTATGGGGCGCCCCTGAAAATTCCTGCACCCTGTGGCAGGCACCTCATGGTGCCTGCCACAGGATGCATGTATTTACACAAGCTCCCATAGAGAAATGGGAGTTTGTGCAGTTGCATCCTAATAAGTTATGCAGAACTGCCGACCTATGGGCAGTCGGTTCTCACACAGAAACGTTGTTCGACATCGTAATGAGGCCCAAAGTCTTAACACCATTCTGAGGTTTCCTGTGCAGTTTGGAGGCATATTCTTTTCCAACTGCATGGGGAATCCCAGCCCTGGCCATGACCTGTTACATATAAATCCATTGCTCACCTGTAGATGGGCTGGTTATTTGTATTACTTCATTAAACGGAATGACGACTGGGCTGTTTTCGCTGAAGTTTCTACCTGGGTCATCCAACATACCAGATCTGTTAACATAAAAATATTACCCCACTTGCCTTTCGTCCCTTATTCGAGTAGATGCTTTTTGGAATTGCTCATTCATCTTATTTTTTCCTGCTATATTTTTATTATGGGTTTAATAAAATAACCCCAGACTCTGACCCAGTCCTACGCAGCAACGTTATTTTTCAAATCCAGTACCACTTTGTTGTGAATATTTGGTACCTCTCCATCGCTGCTAGCCTATCTGTGCCCCATGGTTATTGAGTTTGCAGCTGAGCTGGGGGTTAATGCTAGTAACTTACCTCTGAACCACCTTCTTGGTATCCCGCATTTATTATTGAGTTTGCAGTTGTGTGGGAATCGACAGTAATGGCTTACCTCCCCACTACCTTCTTGGTGCCTCAAAGTTATTATTGAGCATGCAGCTGAGCTGGGAGGCAACATGATTGATTTACCTCCCCACCGCACTCTTACCTTCTTTGTGCCCTGCAGTTATTATTGAGTTTGCAGCTCAGTTGGGATTCAGCTGTAGTGACTTACCTCCCCACCACCTTCTTGGTGCCTCACAGACATTATTGAGTTTGTAGCTGTGTGGGAGTCAACAGTAATGGCTTACCTCCCCACCACCTTCTTGATGCCTCATAGTTATTATTGAGTATGCAGCTGAGCTGGGAGTCAACACTATTGCTTTACCTCCCCACCACCTTCTTGGTTCCTCATGGGGGCATATTATCAAGAATGAACCCCGCTTTAGCGGTAGAAAACTGCCGCTAAAGCGGCGATAATGGGCTTGATAATATGCTCTATGGAATTCCAATTGAAGTCCATGTTAGATGTGAAGGGCATCTAACCTGAGCTTCAATTGGAATTCCATAGAGCATATTGTCAAGCCCATTATCGCCGTTTTAGCAGCAGTTTTCTGCCGCTAAAGCGGCGATCATTTTATCGCCTGTCTTGATAATATGCCCCATAGTTATTATTGAGTATGCAGCTGAGCTGGGAGTCAACATTATTCCTTTACCTCCCCATCACCTTCTTGGTGCCTCATAGTTATTATTGAGTATGCAGCTGAGCTGGGAGTCAACATTATTCCTTTACCTCCTCATCACTTTCTTGGTGCCTCATAGTTATTATTGAGTATGCAGCTGAGCTGGGAGTCAACATTATTGCTTTACCTCTCCACCTCCTTGTTGGTGTCTCACAGATATTATTGAGTTTGCAGCTGTGTGGGAGTCAACAGTAGTGACTTACCTTCCCACCACCTTCTTGGTGTCTCACAGATATTATTGAGTTTGCAGCTGTGTGGGAGTCAACAGTAGTGACTTACCTTCCCACCACCTTCTTGGTGTCTCACAGATATTATTGAGTTTGCAGCTGTGTGGGAGTCAACAGTAGTGACTTACCTTCCCACCGCCTTCTTGGTGTCTCACAGATATTATTGAGTTTGCAGCTGTGTGGGAGTCAACAGTAGTGACTTACCTCTCCACCACCTTCTTGGTGTCTCACAGATATTATTACGTTTGCAGCTGTTTGGGAGTCAACAGTGGTGACTTACCTCTCCACCACCTTCTTGGTGTCTCACAGATATTATTGAGTATGCAGCTGGGCTGGGAGTCAACATTATTGCTTTACCTCCCCACCACCTTCTTTGTGTCTCACAGATATTATTGAGTTTGCAGCTGTGTGGGAGTCAACAGTAGTGACTTACCTCCCCACCACCTTCTTGGTGTCTCACAGATATTATTGAGTTTGCAGCTGTGTGGGAGTCAACAGTAGTGACTTACCTCCCCACCACCTTCTTGGTGCCTCACAGATATTATTGAGTTTGCAGCTGTGTGGGAGTCAACAGTAGTGACTTACCTCTCCACCACCTTCTTGGTGTCTCACAGATATTATTAAGTTTGCAGCTGTTTGGGAGTCAACAGTGGTTACTTACCTCTCCACCACCTTCTTGGTGTATCACAGATATTATTGAGAATGCAGCTGAGCTGGGAGTCAACATTATTGCTTTACCTCCCCACCACCTTCTTTGTGTCTCACAGATATTATTGAGTTTGCAGCTGTGTGGGAGTCAACAGTAGTGACTTACCTCTCCACCACCTTCTTGGTGTCTCACAGATATTATTAAGTTTGCAGCTGTTTGGGAGTCAACAGTGGTGACTTACCTCTCCACCACCTTCTTGGTGTCTCACAGATATTATTGAGTATGCAGCTGAGCTGGGAGTCAACATTATTGCTTTACCTCCCCACCACCTTCTTTGTGTCTCACAGATATTATTGAGTTTGCAGCTGTGTGGGAGTCAACAGTAGTGACTTACCTCCCCACCACCTTCTTGGTGTCTCACAGATATTATTGAGTTTGCAGCTGTGTGGGAGTCAACAGTAGTGACTTACCTCCCCACCATCTTCTTGGTGCCTCACAGATATTATTGAGTTTGCAGCTGTGTGGGAGTCAACAGTAGCGACTTACCTCTCCACCACCTTCTTGGTGTCTCACAGATATTATTAAGTTCGCAGCTGTTTGGGAGTCAACAGTGGTGACTTACCTCTCCACCACCTTCTTGGTGTCTCACAGATATTATTGAGAATGCAGCTGAGCTGGTAGTCAACATTATTGCTTTACCTCCCCACCACCTTCTATGTGTCTCACAGATATTATTGAGTTTGCAGCTGTGTGGGAGTCAACAATAGTGACTTACCTCTCCACCACCTTCTTGGTGCCCTACGTTATTGAGTTTGCAGGTCAGCTGGGAGTCAACAGTTGTGACATGCCTCTGCACCATCACACCCTGTTTTACTTTGCCACTTTTCTTTGATATCGTAGGTACAAGCTAGCAATCACCCAACGCAAAGAAGAAGAGTCTCAAAGTAGCAGCGTGTACAACCAGAACGACCCTTGGACGCCCTCAGTGAACTTCAGCAGCTTTATAAATGATGAAGATATTGAAGACAAGGTTAGTGCTTCTGAATGTCAATTGCTGGGCTTCTGGTAACAAGGTTTGACAACAGCCCACCAGGAGGGAGAGGCGGAGTACTTTTCTACAGAGGTGAGGTCACACTAACATATATCAGTTTGGGATGCCAATGCTTGCCTATGGACAGGCCTTCATCCCATGAAGGGTAGTGCAGATTTGAGAGAGTGGAAAACCAGGTTTCCTGTCATGTGCTTTCCTTTCTATGGAGCATTGGCTGTTCCAATAGCCTTATATTTTCGTGTCCTTCTCTAAGCTCCCACCCTACCTCGCCATCTTCCTTTTCCACTTTTAAACTTCACACCATGCCCTTCATGGTCTTTTTACCATTTAGCCGTCACTCCGTGCTAATATATTTTATCTACTTACACAGGCTGCACACGTTCCTGGACTTTACTTTCACCATTTGTTGAATTATGTACTTTACCAATTACTCTCTATCCTTCATGCCCTTCCAACCCACCGTGTCCCTTTCTTTCAAACCCACCTAGCAAAATATGTTCTTCACAGCCCCCCTAAACATGCTTCCCCATCATCCTTTCCCATCCTGAGCTTAAACAACTACACTTACTGGGCCACACCTACACAATGTGCACCAGGTACCCAAAAACCCATCCAAACCAGATTACTGCTTTATTTCAAGATTCAAGCAGGAGCCCATTTCCTTCCTCGTACTATAGCCCATGACACGCTAGCTACGCAACTGAACACCTTTTTAGATCAAGCCTACTAGATAGCACAAGACTATTCCAAGACTTATAGGGGCTTGGAGAGAAGGGGGCTTGGAGCCCACCCATTGCTTACCTGTCACTATCATTTCCCTGCTACTTATTCGTGTTGCGGCTTGTTAATGTTGTGTTTATCCCTCCCCTGGAGCATTACCAGTTCTTTGATTCGCTGTGTTCTCTGCTTCCACTGCTTGGTTCTTAAGTACTACTTGTTCTTTTGTGTCTGGCACTCCATGATAATGCATGTGTTTTTGTGCTGTCTCCCTCGTTTACTTTTCTCCCCTTGCACACTATGTTGCCCTCTGTTGCCTGTGTACTTCTCCCTACCGCCCTCCTTGTTGTGCTTGCCTGTGTGCTTCTCCCCATTGCTTCCCCACGTCCTCCACCCCTTCCCATCATTCGTCTCTTCCTTCTCTTTCCCTGTTGTTGCTTCACCACACCCACTCCCTCAGTGTTGCTTTTCAGAACCCCAAGTTGCTTCGGCTTCCTCCCGCCCTCCCCTGTGTTGCTTCCACTCCCTGTTTGCTTCCCCTCCTCCACACCCACGTTTGAAAAAACACCAATGCTTTTGAGCCTTCCATTCTCTTTTAGTTGGTGATCCAGGTCGGATCAGCTACTAAATAGAAAAAAGGGTCCGTTTCATTTTGTAGGCACACATATCCACAGCGGCGGCTCCTCCGCAATGGCAGAAGAGCGTCGTCCCACTGCCTGGCTCAGAGCTAGCAAATGAAAAATAAAACGATGTTCTAGCATCGTTTATTGTTCATTTGCCGGCTCTGAGCCACCTTATGCAGGGAGGGGCGGGACATGGGAGGAGGAGTGCTTGGCCGGCCGGCTCAGGCCGACCAAAACACACATGTGCACTTAGGTTTTCTCCAGCCCGGCTGCATTGAACAGCTGGGCTGGAGAAACCCCCTCGGAGGTCTGAGCGGAGCGTTTTTCCAGCACCTCAGAGCAATCCCCACACTGCTTTCACATGAGAGCAGCGCAGGGATTGCACAGGGAGTCTGTGACGCTGCCTCAGTGCATGCTGGGACCAGGAAGAACAAGGGACGATGCGGGCGGCAGCTCCAGGTAAGTTTATTTTTAATTTTTTTATTATTAAACTCCCCCTCAACACTCCACCTCATGTGCTCCCCCACATTCCCTCCACCCGCCCCACCACCTCTTCATTGTGGCAGATGCCACTGCATATACATTGTGTACGAGCCTACGGAATGATGTGGGCCGCCATGTCAAAGTATTTTATATGTGTTTTTTAAAACGTTAGTAATGCAGTGTGGCTAATTCTTGACAAAGGGAAAAAGGGGATGGTGATGGACAGAGTTTCTGAATGATGCAGAATACTCTTACCAAGTCAAGAGATCATGGTTTTAATCCATCACCGTTTTTTAGCTCACTGCACCATCCCAGCTCAGAACCTGGCTACATGCAAATTAGTCTGTACCTGTCCCAGTGCATAATGGGAACAGGGCAAACCAAACTATCAAGCCAATTCTTATATTGGGAAGGAAACAAGCTTCCGGGGACCGGTTTCTGGCATCACAGCCTTCGTCGGCCCGGCTTGCCTGAATCCTGATGGTGCAATGAGCAAGGGACTCACGTCTGAGCATACCCTCCCACACTGAGTGTGGATAAAATCGATTTGGGAAAAAGGGGGTGGTGATGGACAGAGTTTCTGAATGATGCAGAATACTCTTACCAAGTCAAGAGATCATGGTTTTAATCCATCACCGTTTTTTAGCTCACTGCACCATCCCAGCTCAGAACCTGGCTACATGCAAATTAGTCTGTACCTGTCCCAGTGCATAATGGGAACAGGGCAAACCAAACTATCAAGCCAATTCTTATATTGGGAAGGAAACAAGCTTCCGGGGACCGGTTTCTGGCATCACAGCCTTCGTCGGCCCGGCTTGCCTGAATCCTGATGGTGCAATGAGCAAGGGACTCACGTCTGAGCATACCCTCCCACACTGAGTGTGGATAAAATCGATTTGGGAAAAAGGGGGTGGTGATGGACAGAGTTTCTGAATGATGCAGAATACTCTTACCAAGTCAAGAGATCATGGTTTTAATCCATCACCGTTTTTTAGCTCACTGCACCATCCCAGCTCAGAACCTGGCTACATGCAAATTAGTCTGTACCTGTCCCAGTGCATAATGGGAACAGGGCAAACCATCAGGATTCAGGCAAGCCGGGCCGACGAAGGCTGCGATGCCAGAAACCGGTCCCCGGAAGCTTGTTTCCTTCCCAGTATAAGAATTGGCTTGGTAGTTTGGTTTGTCCTGTTCCCATCATGCACTGGGACAGGTACAGACTAATTTGCATGTAGCCAGGTTCTGAGCTGGGATGGTGCAGTGAGCTAAAAAACGGTGATGGATTTAAACCATGATCTCTTGACTTGGTAAGAGTATTCTGCATCATTCAGAAACTCTATCCATCACCACCCCCTTTTTCCCAAATTGATTTTATCCACACTCAGTGTGGGAGGGTATGCTCAGACGTGAGTCCCTTGCTCATTGCACCATCAGGATTCAGGCAAGCCGGGCCGACGAAGGCTGCGATGCCAGAAACCGGTCCCCGGAAGCTTGTTTCCTTCCCAGTATAAGAATTGGCTTGGTAGTTTGGTTTGTCCTGTTCCCATCATGCACTGGGACAGGTACAGACTAATTTGCATGTAGCCAGGTTCTGAGCTGGGATGGTGCAGTGAGCTAAAAAACGGTGATGGATTTAAACCATGATCTCTTGACTTGGTAAGAGTATTCTGCATCATTCAGAAACTCTATCCATCACCACCCCCTTTTTCCCAAATTGATTTTATCCACACTCAGTGTGGGAGGGTATGCTCAGACGTGAGTCCCTTGCTCATTGCACCATCAGGATTCAGGCAAGCCGGGCCGACGAAGGCTGCGATGCCAGAAACCGGTCCCCGGAAGCTTGTTTCCTTCCCAGTATAAGAATTGGCTTGGTAGTTTGGTTTGTCCTGTTCCCATCATGCACTGGGACAGGTACAGACTAATTTGCATGTAGCCAGGTTCTGAGCTGGGATGGTGCAGTGAGCTAAAAAACGGTGATGGATTTAAACCATGATCTCTTGACTTGGTAAGAGTATTCTGCATCATTCAGAAACTCTATCCATCACCACCCCCTTTTTCCCAAATTGATTTTATCCACACTCAGTGTGGGAGGGTATGCTCAGACGTGAGTCCCTTGCTCATTGCACCATCAGGATTCAGGCAAGCCGGGCCGACGAAGGCTGCGATGCCAGAAACCGGTCCCCGGAAGCTTGTTTCCTTCCCAGTATAAGAATTGGCTTGGTAGTTTGGTTTGTCCTGTTCCCATCATGCACTGGGACAGGTACAGACTAATTTGCATGTAGCCAGGTTCTGAGCTGGGATGGTGCAGTGAGCTAAAAAACGGTGATGGATTTAAACCATGATCTCTTGACTTGGTAAGAGTATTCTGCATCATTCAGAAACTCTATCCATCACCACCCCCTTTTTCCCAAATTGATTTTATCCACACTCAGTGTGGGAGGGTATGCTCAGACGTGAGTCCCTTGCTCATTGCACCATCAGGATTCAGGCAAGCCGGGCCGACGAAGGCTGCGATGCCAGAAACCGGTCCCCGGAAGCTTGTTTCCTTCCCAGTATAAGAATTGGCTTGGTAGTTTGGTTTGTCCTGTTCCCATCATGCACTGGGACAGATACAGACTAATTTGCATGTAGCCAGGTTCTGAGCTGGGATGGTGCAGTGAGCTAAAAAACGGTGATGGATTTAAACCATGATCTCTTGACTTGGTAAGAGTATTCTGCATCATTCAGAAACTCTATCCATCACCACCCCCTTTTTCCCAAATTGATTTTATCCACACTCAGTGTGGGAGGGTATGCTCAGACGTGAGTCCCTTGCTCATTGCACCATCAGGATTCAGGCAAGCCGGGCCGACGAAGGCTGCGATGCCAGAAACCGGTCCCCGGAAGCTTGTTTCCTTCCCAGTATAAGAATTGGCTTGGTAGTTTGGTTTGTCCTGTTCCCATCATGCACTGGGACAGGTACAGACTAATTTGCATGTAGCCAGGTTCTGAGCTGGGATGGTGCAGTGAGCTAAAAAACGGTGATGGATTTAAACCATGATCTCTTGACTTGGTAAGAGTATTCTGCATCATTCAGAAACTCTATCCATCACCACCCCCTTTTTCCCAAATTGATTTTATCCACACTCAGTGTGGGAGGGTATGCTCAGACGTGAGTCCCTTGCTCATTGCACCATCAGGATTCAGGCAAGCCGGGCCGACGAAGGCTGCGATGCCAGAAACCGGTCCCCGGAAGCTTGTTTCCTTCCCAGTATAAGAATTGGCTTGGTAGTTTGGTTTGTCCTGTTCCCATCATGCACTGGGACAGGTACAGACTAATTTGCATGTAGCCAGGTTCTGAGCTGGGATGGTGCAGTGAGCTAAAAAACGGTGATGGATTTAAACCATGATCTCTTGACTTGGTAAGAGTATTCTGCATCATTCAGAAACTCTATCCATCACCACCCCCTTTTTCCCAAATTGATTTTATCCACACTCAGTGTGGGAGGGTATGCTCAGACGTGAGTCCCTTGCTCATTGCACCATCAGGATTCAGGCAAGCCGGGCCGACGAAGGCTGCGATGCCAGAAACCGGTCCCCGGAAGCTTGTTTCCTTCCCAGTATAAGAATTGGCTTGGTAGTTTGGTTTGTCCTGTTCCCATCATGCACTGGGACAGGTACAGACTAATTTGCATGTAGCCAGGTTCTGAGCTGGGATGGTGCAGTGAGCTAAAAAACGGTGATGGATTTAAACCATGATCTCTTGACTTGGTAAGAGTATTCGGCATCATTCAGAAACTCTATCCATCACCACCCCCTTTTTCCCAAATTGATTTTATCCACACTCAGTGTGGGAGGGTATGCTCAGACGTGAGTCCCTTGCTCATTGCACCATCAGGATTCAGGCAAGCCGGGCCGACGAAGGCTGCGATGCCAGAAACCGGTCCCCGGAAGCTTGTTTCCTTCCCAGTATAAGAATTGGCTTGGTAGTTTGGTTTGTCCTGTTCCCATCATGCACTGGGACAGGTACAGACTAATTTGCATGTAGCCAGGTTCTGAGCTGGGATGGTGCAGTGAGCTAAAAAACGGTGATGGATTTAAACCATGATCTCTTGACTTGGTAAGAGTATTCTGCATCATTCAGAAACTCTATCCATCACCACCCCCTTTTTCCCAAATTGATTTTATCCACACTCAGTGTGGGAGGGTATGCTCAGACGTGAGTCCCTTGCTCATTGCACCATCAGGATTCAGGCAAGCCGGGCCGACGAAGGCTGCGATGCCAGAAACCGGTCCCCGGAAGCTTGTTTCCTTCCCAGTATAAGAATTGGCTTGGTAGTTTGGTTTGTCCTGTTCCCATCATGCACTGGGACAGGTACAGACTAATTTGCATGTAGCCAGGTTCTGAGCTGGGATGGTGCAGTGAGCTAAAAAACGGTGATGGATTTAAACCATGATCTCTTGACTTGGTAAGAGTATTCTGCATCATTCAGAAACTCTATCCATCACCACCCCCTTTTTCCCAAATTAATTCTTGACAAAGCCAATACACCAGAAAGGTGGGACCTATTGGCTTCGCCAATTCTTGTTTAGTTATGTTTGTCAACATGTGCAAGCCATTTTTATATGGCAACTTGTTTACTCTTTATTACTTTTATACTTTTAATGCCTGTTGTATCTTTTTTTTTTAAGTAATTTAAAAAAAACACTGGCTTGCTATTGGCTTTGCCAGCATTTGTTTAAACTGTTGTAATCTTCCAATTTAGTTAGAAACAGAAGGGGGAAACAACAATCAGAGAGACATTGGCTATAACCTAACTAAAAAATAAACAAACATGGGCAGAACCAATAGCGATTGCTTGAAGTTTGAGTTCTGGTTTAAGGTGTTAGAAAAGCCTGCAGAAGTGAAACAAGTAAACACAAGCATTTGCAATGCAATAGGTCTCGCAATTATAAGAGTTTGAGCTATTGGCATTGTAAAATTACAATTCCTTTTATTTATGTTTTGGTCTTAAAACAAACAAAAGGCATTGTCATTTACAATGTCAGTAGCATAAACTCGCATAAAAGCAGTGTGGGGAGTGCAGCAGTGTGCGGCGTGCAGCATTGTGCGGCGTGCAGCAGATGTGGGAAGTGTGCGGCGTGCAGCAGTGTGCGGCGGGCAGCAGTGTGCGGCGGGCAGCAGTGTGCGGCGGGCAGCAGTGTGTGGCGTGCAGCGTCATGCAGCAGTGTGTGGCTTGCAGCAGTGTGTGGCGTGCTGCAGTGTGTGGCGTGCTGCAGTGTGTGGCGTGCAGCAGTGTGCGGCGTGCAGTAGTGTGCGGCGTGCAGCAGTGTGCGGCGTGCAGCAGTGTGCGGCGTGCAGCAGTGTGAGACGTGCAGCAGTGTGAGACGTGCAGCGGCATGCAGCAGTGTGTGGCGTGCAGCAGTGTGTGGCGTGCTGCAGTGTGTGGCCTGCAGCAGTGTTTCGTGTAGCAGTGTGCGGTGTGCAGCATTGTGCGGCATGCAGCAGTGTGCGGCGTGCAGCAGTGTGTGGCGTGCAGCAGTGTGTGGCGTTCAACGGCATGCAGCAGTGTGTGGCGTGCAGAAGTGTGTGGCGTGCATCAGTGTGTGGCGTGCAGCAGTGTGTGGCGTGCAGCAGTGTGTGGCGTGCAGCAGTGTGTGGCGTGCAGCGGCATGCAGCAGTGTGTGGCTTGCAGCAGTGTGTGGCATGCAGCAGTGTGTGGCGTGCATCAGTGTGTGGCATGTAGCAGTGTCACGGTTGCAGCAGTGTGCGGCGTGCAGCAGTATGTGGCATGCAGCAGTGTGTGGCGTGCAGCAGTGTGTGGCGTGCAGCAGTGTGTGGCGTGCAGCAGTGTGTGGTGGCATGCAGCAGTGTGTGGCGGCATGCAGCAGTGTGTGGCGGCATGCAGCAGTGTGTGGCGGCATGCAGCAGTGTGTGGCGGCATGCAGCAGTGTGTGGCATGCAGCAGTGTGTGGCGGCATGCAGCAGTGTGTGGCGTGCAGCAGTGTGTGGCGTGCAGCAGTGTGTGGCGTGCAGCAGTGTGTGGCGTGCAGCAGTGTGTGGCGTGTAGCAGTGTTACGCGTGCATCAGTGTGTGGCGTGCAGCAGTGTGTGGTGTGCAGCGGCATGCAGCAGTGTGTGGCGTGCATCAGTGTGTGGCATGTAGCAGTTTTGGCCTTTAAACAACATGTCCTCCCCATTTGTAGGGTTTCTGTGCTCTGTGTTAGGCAGGCTAACCATTCAAACCTGCTCTGTAAAGCTTCAACATGATAAAAGCCCCGGCACCTCTTTGGTTACAAATTAAGCACTAGGAAAGTGGCTGTAGCCAAGACACTATTGAATTTTAGTTTATATGCTCTGTGTTACGCAAACTAAATAAAGACATATACAGTGTAAAGCTGCTGCCTCATCAAAACACCGGCACTTCCTTTGTTGCAAATTAAGCACTAGGAGGGTGGCTGTAGCTACGTGTTTGCAGCTACACACAAATAAAAATAATAACGTAGCTCCACTTTAGGTCATATTTATGTTTGTGTCTATAGAAATATCAACTAATTTGTCCACAATCACAGGCTATTAAGCATATTCAGACATTAAAACCTGGTTTCAAAACTCGTAGGTTAGCAGTAGTGGACTTTAAAGAACATCCCCTCCCCATTTTTCCGGTTTGTGTGCTCTGTGTAAGGCAGGCTAAACAAAACAACATGCTGTGTAAAGTTGCCACCTAATCAGAGCCCCGGCACCTCCTCTGTTACAAATTAAGCACTGGGAAAGTGGCTGTAGCCAAGCCACTATTAAATTACAGTTTATGTCCTCTGTGTTACGCACAATAAAAAAAAAGTATGGCGTGCAGCAGTGTGTGGCGTGCATCAGTGTGTGGCGTGCAGCAGTGTGTGGCGGCATGCAGCAGTGTGTGGCGTGCAGCAGTGTGTGGCGTGCAGCAGTGTGTGGCGTGCAGCAGTGTGTGGCGTGCAGCAGTGTGTGGCATGCAGTAGTGTGTGGCGTGCAGCAGTGTGTGGCGTGCAGCAGTGTGTGGCGTGCAGCAGTGTGTGGCGTGCAGCAGTGTGTGGCGTGCAGCAGTGTGTGGCATGTAGCAGTGTCACGGTTGCAGCAGTGTGCGGTGTGCAGCAGTGTGTGGCGTGCAGCAGTGTGTGGCGTGCAGCAGTGTGTGGCGGCATGCAGCAGTGTGTGGCGTGCAGCAGTGTGTGGCGTGCAGCAGTGTGTGGCGTGCAGCAGTGTGTGGCGTGCAGTAGTGTGTGGCGTGCAGCAGTGTGTGTCGTGCAGCAGTGTGTGGCGTGTAGCAGTGTTACGCGTGCAGCAGTGTGTGGCGTGCAGCAGTGTGTGGTGTGCAGCGGCATGCAACAGTGTGTGGCATGCAGCAGTGTGTGGCGTGCATCAGTGTGTGGCATGTAGCAGTTTTGGCCTTTAAACAACATGTCCTCCCCATTTGTAGGGTTTCTGTGCTCTGTGTTAGGCAGGCTAACCATTCAAACATGCTCTGTAAAGCTTCAACATGATAAAAGCCCCGGCACCTCTTTGGTTACAAATTAAGCACTAGGAAAGTGGCTGTAGCCAAGACACTATTGAATTTTAGTTTATATGCTCTGTGTTACGCAAACTAAATAAAGACATATACAGTGTAAAGCTGCTGCCTCATCAAAACACCGGCACTTCCTTTGTTACAAATTAAGCACTAGGAGGGTGGCTGTAGCTACGTGTTTGCAGCTACACACAAATAAAAATAATAACGTAGCTCCACTTTAGGTCATATTTATGTTTGTGTCTATAGAAATATCAACTAATTTGTCCACAATCACAGGCTATTAAGCATATTCAGACATTAAAACCTGGTTTCAAAACTCGTAGGTTAGCAGTAGTGGACTTTAAAGAACATCCCCTCTCCATTTTTCCGGTTTGTGTGCTCTGTGTAAGGCAGGCTAAACAAAACAACATGCTGTGTAAAGTTGCCACCTAATCAGAGCCCCGGCACCTCCTCTGTTACAAATTAAGCACTGGGAAAGTGGCTGTAGCCAAGCCACTATTAAATTACAGTTTATGTCCTCTGTGTTACGCACAATAAAAAAAAAGTATGGCGTGCAGCAGTGTGTGGCGTGCATCAGTGTGTGGCGTGCAGCAGTGTGTGGCGGCATGCAGCAGTGTGTGGCGTGCAGCAGTGTGTGGCGTGCAGCAGTGTGTGGCGTGCAGCAGTGTGTGGCGTGCAGCAGTGTGTGGCATGCAGTAGTGTGTGGCGTGCAGCAGTGTGTGGCGTGCAGCAGTGTGTGGCGTGCAGCAGTGTGTGGCGTGCAGCAGTGTGTGGCATGTAGCAGTGTCACGGTTGCAGCAGTGTGCGGTGTGCAGCAGTGTGTGGCGTGCAGCAGTGTGTGGCGTGCAGCAGTGTGTGGCGGCATGCAGCAGTGTGTGGCGTGCAGCAGTGTGTGGCGTGCAGCAGTGTGTGGCGTGCAGCAGTGTGTGGCGTGCAGTAGTGTGTGGCGTGCAGCAGTGTGTGTCGTGCAGCAGTGTGTGGCGTGTAGCAGTGTTACGCGTGCAGCAGTGTGTGGCGTGCAGCAGTGTGTGGTGTGCAGCGGCATGCAACAGTGTGTGGCATGCAGCAGTGTGTGGCGTGCATCAGTGTGTGGCATGTAGCAGTTTTGGCCTTTAAACAACATGTCCTCCCCATTTGTAGGGTTTCTGTGCTCTGTGTTAGGCAGGCTAACCATTCAAACATGCTCTGTAAAGCTTCAACATGATAAAAGCCCCGGCACCTCTTTGGTTACAAATTAAGCACTAGGAAAGTGGCTGTAGCCAAGACACTATTGAATTTTAGTTTATATGCTCTGTGTTACGCAAACTAAATAAAGACATATACAGTGTAAAGCTGCTGCCTATTCAAAACACCGGCACTTCCTTTGTTACAAATTAAGCACTAGGAGGGTGGCTGTAGCTACGTGTTTGCAGCTACACACAAATAAAATAATAACGTAGCTCCACTTTAGGTCATATTTATGTTTGTGTCTATAGAAATATCAACTAATTTGTCCACAATCACAGGCTATTAAGCATATTCAGACATTAAAACCTGGTTTCAAAACTCGTAAGTTAGCAGTAGTGGCCTTTAAAGAACATCCCCTCCCCATTTTTAGGTCTCGTCTGAGACAGCGCTTTAGCGCTGCTCTGGCGAGACTTATAGTAACCGAGTTTTGGAAGTGCAAACAGTGGCTTTTCAGGCCTCCAAATACAGTGCATGTGCCCTGGGCGCGCGCACCAATTGGCAGCCTGAAAAGCACTGCCTGATCACTTCGCAGCCCCTTTGATGTCCTCAGTGAGCCGCGGCCACTGAGGACATCAAAGCGGCCGCGAAAGTGATCACCATTTGCCACCCCCTCCCTTATCCCACTTCCTGCTTGTTGGGAAAGATCTTTTCTATAGCGTTGAGATCCATTTATATGTAAACGGCTATTAAAATGTATATATTACCATACAGTAATGCAACAGAACATGCCATATAATCTGCCTTTGATCACAGGGGCTGCATAAATTGCTTTTCTTCACCGTATCATTTACCTCGTATTTCCCGCATGATTCGGCAAATCATTCTATCACATACTTTGGTTTTCCTTTTTTGTGTAAAATGGGAAGAACCTCGCTAAACCCATCTCGATCCTTAAACAGCATTAAGATGTTCCCTCCCTGGCACGCCTGGCTCTAGAACACGGTGTCTGTGCCCATCCCCACTTTATTTCTGCCATTACTTACTCCTTCCGCTGCCTCACCTCTCGCCGCCCGTTATTTCTTCCTGTGACTCTGTCGGGTTCTTTTCTCAGTATCAGTGACCCTGAGCACGTGCGTGTCATAAAGATAGCAACCTCCAGCTCTTCACACCTACTTTTTCCGCACCTCTCCGGGGCTCAAGCGTCTCTGATAACAATGGTGCTAACACCGAGCGTTTTAAGAGAGCTAGCCTTTCACACCCAACCCTATCATTTACAAAGGAGCACAGTGAGCCGTAGAAAAGGAAATAATTCAGTACTGCTCCGTTGAAACAATGCATCGTCATTAAGTGAGATTAATCCAACCTCCTTTCCTCCGAGTCTATCCCAACAGCCCTAGACAATGCGTTCCATGCGTTTTATTGCTATCCAGCCGTTTACCCTCATTTTAATGTTTATTTACATGTTCATATAAGCCGCATTACTCGGGTACTTTGCAAAAAAATACAAGTAAATAGTTACATGCAAAAATCTTTATAGCTGCACAATGCGTGTCTGCAGGCCATACAGGAACTTTGCACCAAAAAACAGGCTTTCACAGATTGAATGGGGCACCATTCACAAAGAAATAAGCCATATGGGTAAACATCAAGGATTTGGGGCTGCAATGAAAACTATCTAACTATTCACGTTTGTTCTATATAAGCATCATATCCTAAATATAATTCACTTTACTTGACACTCGTCATGTGTCACACTCAAGCTATGGTATTTATGTCATCTGCACCCAGTAGTATAGCGCACGTTCTGCTCTTGGTATGACCTTGTAGTGCCTCCCTGGGAGTAAGGACCCGTTACCATTGAGGGGTTCCCATCGCAGGACGCACTCTGCTTCGCTCTGTGCTCTTGGGCTGTGTTTGAGCTCTGGGGCCACATGGTGCTGAGCTGGTTCAGTGCAGAGCCCAGCGCCTGTTTTTTTGCATCTAAGGCATATAATATTCATCACTATGACCTGGAATTTCTCCGAGTTAAAGAATGAACTTTAGAGAGAACAAGAGGCATTATCTACTCACTGTTTCTGACTTTCACAAGCAGACTGGAAGAAACCTCTGCCTGCCCACGCCAGCAACTTTACTATCCAGCAAAAATCAATTCAAAACCTGCTATCGAGGGAGCATATTTTCCGAGCTGTGATTACAAATACAGGTTTAAACTCCCCTGCCCCAACCACCTCAATATGCATCTCTGAGGCTCTTTTTATGGAGCGGTGTTTGATTATGTTTACTTTATCACTAGTTACCACGAAGAACAGCAGATGATAGGGTTGTTTGTTGACGGGGTGTCTGCTCTTTTGAGAGCCACAGGTCGCTCCTTTGAGTAATGCCCATACTCTCTACTTCATTCAGAGGCTTTCCTCTGATTAAGTTGCAGCTGAGCTGCCACTTCAAGGAAACACTATATGTGACTATATGCTACTACATTACCCAATCGGAGAAGGACACATTTCATTTTCATCTGTTCTGTCCTGGAATTTACTTTGTCTGATAAAGAGGAACAGCATTCAGCAAGACTTATAAAACTTCACCTGATTGGCTCAAGACGTGACTCAATGTTTAGCTAGTATGGCTACCTGAGCTTTCAGGGGCAAGCACATGGCCTTGTAATGATGTTAATGTGTCTTAGATAAGTAGATAATTTACAATGTTTGTTTGTCTCTAGCAGCAGCACAGATTTGAGGAGGGCAGTCATACGGAATGTACTGCTGCACACCGCACACTGCTGCACGCCACACACTGCTGCACACTGCTGCATTACTCACTGCTGCATGCTGCACGACACTGCTGCACGCCGCACACTGCTGCACGCCGCACACTGCTGCATGCTGCTCCACACCGCACACTGCTGCACGCCTCACACTGCTACACGAAACACTGCTGCACGCCACACACTGCTGCACGCCTCACACTGCTGCACGCCTCACACTGCTGCACGCCTCACACTGCTGCACGCCGCACACTGCTGCACGCCTCACACTGCTGCACGCCTCACACTGCTGCACGCCACACACTGCTGCATGCCACCGCACGCCACACACTGCTGCACGCCGCACACTGCTGCACGCCACACACTGCTGCACACTGCTGCATTACTCACTGCTGCATGCTGCACGACACTGCTGCACGCTGCACACTGCTGCACGCCGCACACTGCTACACGAAACACTGCTGCACGCCACACACTGCTGCACGCCTCACACTGCTGCACGCCTCACACTGCTGCACGCCTCACACTGCTGCACGCAACACACTGCTGCATGCCGCTGCACGCCACACACTGCTGCACGCCTCACACTGCTGCACGCCACACACTGCTGCACAGTGCTGCATTACTCACTGCTGCATGCTGCACGACACTGCTGCACGCAGCACACTGCTGCACGCCGCACACTGCTGCACGCCTCACACTGCTACACGCCTCACACTGCTACACGAAACACTGCTGCATGCCACACACTGCTGCACGCCACACACTGCTGCATGCCACACACTGCTGCACGCCGCACACTGCTGCACGCCTCACACTGCTGCACGCCTCACACTGCTGCACGCTGCACACTGCTGCACTCCACACGCTGCTTTTATGCGAGTTTATGCTACTGACATTGTAAATGACAATGCCTTTTATTTGTTTTAAAACCAAAACATAAATAAAAGGCATTGTAATTTTACAATGCCAATAGTTCAAACTCTTATAAATGCGAGACCTATTGCATTGCAAATGCTTGTTCCGGTTTGTGTGCTCTGTGTTAGGCAGGCTAAACAAAACAACATGCTGTGTAAAGTTGCCACCTAATCAGAGCCCCGGCACCTCTTCTGTTACAAATTAAGCACTGGGAAAGTGGCTGTAGCCAAGCCACTATTAAATTTCAGTTGATGTCCTCTGTGTTACGCAAAATAAAAAAAAAGTATAAAGTGTAAAGCTTCCGCCTCATTAAAACACCAGCACTTATTTGTTACAAATTAAGCACTAGGTGGGCGGCTGTAGCTACGTGGTTACAGCTACACACAACAAGTAACATGATACCTACAACAAGTTAGGACTATTGGCTTTGTCAATCGTTGTTAGTTGCATAAGATAAATTAGCAGTAACTGTGGCTTGTATATAATATTGAAAAAGCATCCACTTGAAGCCCTAGTGACACCACGACAATGTTACTGCTCCTGAGTTACAAAAAGAGGCACAAGAATCCAGAGCAGACATGGCGAGTAAGTTGGCTGAAGAGGTGGGGGTGGCAAATGGTGTTCACGGGCGCTTTGATGTCCTCAGTGGCCGCGCGGCTCACTGAAAACATCAAAGCGCCCTCGAAATGTAAGTGATCGCAATCGCGATCACACTTCAAAGCGCGGCTGTGTGACAGGCGAAAGTGAAAGACGAGTGCTTTCAGGCTGCCAAATGGTGCGCGCGCCCGGCACACATGCACAGTAGTTGGCGGCCTGAAAGCACTCGTTTGCACTTCCAAAAGTGCTTACTATAAGTCTCGCCAGAGCAGCGCTAAAGCGCTGTCTCAGGCGAGACCTAAAAAACGAATGCTTTCCGTGCACAATCTTTATAGTATACAATGTACAGATGTTAGCCTGATGATTCAGTGTTATTAATGTAAAATAGTCCCTCAGGCATTGGGATGAAATCTCTTCATATGAGACGGAGTAATACACCAAATAGCCATTTACATGAGGTGAGATAGGGATGCTCCTCTAGTTAGACCTAAAGCTCGCGCTATGTATATGTTAAATGATTGTTAACAATAAAAGTCTGGCGGACCCGCTGTGCTTTCAAGGCCAATCGAAGAAAAAGGCCCCTTCGAATGTATTTGTATTCCAAAAGCTGATCCTAATTGAGAAATAGCTGGTAGCAATAGGGGGCACCTTATTGTAATTAGACATTGTGTGGTGTCATGAAAAAAAGATATTCAAGATTTTCACAGCACAACTCTCATATAATCAAATAGCAAAATTATGTGTACAGAGACTTTTGTATCAAAAAGAGACACTCTTTATTCCAAACTTTACAGCAATTAATACAATCACATCTAAATATATAATTATTGTTAGTAATATGTAACAATTGTGTAAATATTGGCATTATGGAAATGACCATTCTTTAAAAGAAAAGTTTGCTTAATATTTTAGAAAATTAGAAACATATATAATGTAAGGTGAACTTATTAAAATCGTATGCCATTCATAGTACACACTAATATTTAAGGAACTGTATTGTTCTTGTACTATACATAAAGGATTACACGTGTGGCCATCTTCCCTATTTTGCCTTCTGTGTCCTCGAAAACTTTTTCCGGATAAACAATAGTATAGTTGCTAATTAAACACATTCACCATCATGTAAAGGAGGTTTTATAATTCCAATAATCTAAAGAGATAACTACATTCGGAATAACCATTCTGACTGTGCCATCATATATGTGTGTGGTGGCTATTCTTCGTGAAATGTTTTAATACAAACACTTTCATCCAGTATGCCTCTATTTTAGGTTTGGGAATCCTAAAAAGCCACGTCCCTGCCTCTAACTCACCAAGCTCTCTTCCTGATCCCATTCTCTTCCCACCTGGCTGCCACACTAACACCGCCCACCTCAGCTACAAACCCCAAGTTGCTTTTTAACCACACAATCTGCATAAAACATCCAAATTCACCACATTCACCACAGTCAGATACTGAAAATAGAATATTTGTAAAATCTCACCCCATCTTCCATCCCACACAGCAACGTTGTTATTCAACGCTCTAGTAATGTAGACAATTGTCTGTTTGTTGTAGGGGCATCTTGACAGTGTTACTCCGGGATTCATTGTCTCCCTTAAGTAAGGTTGTTAACTTTGCAACCTGCGGTTCGTCATCTTTAATGTTAGTCACAAAAATCCTTCCAGAAAACTAACTGAAATTATTTCCCGCTAAGCCTTTAAAAAAAAAAAGCTCTCCACCAATTACATTTCCTTCAGCACTCTAGTCCCTTTAGTACACTGAAGGGGCCTTCTAGGACTCCTCCAATGGAACTCTCTCCCAGGTGACCTACAGGTAGCCTGAACCTTCCCTCCAGGTGAAGATCACCTTGAAGGACCCCCGCCTCCATTCCAGTGTCATCCCTCCTCCAAGCTTCCTCATCCTTCGCTTCGCTTTTGCACCCTACTGTAACCTACAGTCTAATGCGTGTATTACATATTACACATAGGGTTCAGGTTTGTAAAGTTAGCATTTTGTCACCTCCCATCACACACACAAAGCTATCTTTAACTCTGCGAATGACTATGTCACCCTTTTGTACTGCTTGGAACCTTGTAATGTGTTTCTTTCCATGGAAGTTTAATCTTTCAGTAATTGTAAACACAAAAAAATACGCCTGAAATATGTGATCCTCTCTTCTGCATGGCACACAATTGTTTGGCCTTCCCTTGAGGTTAACTTGTAACTTACCCTTCTACTTGTTTGTGAATTCTCACAGGACCTGGTCGCCTGGATCACGACTGGCTTCCTTCACATTCCACACTCTGAGGACATTCCCAACACAGTGACTGCAGGGAATGGAGTCAGCTTCCTGCTGCGACCCTACAACTATTTCACCGAGGATCCCTCTGTCAATTCTGGAGACGCTGTCTACTTCACTAAGGACATGGACCTTACCAGTTGCACTGTCAACCCACTAGCCTGCTTACCACAGACTGCCTCTTGTGCACCGAGCATTCCTCCATTCAACTACACCGGACTGGATATTGAACAATTGATACTCTAAGGGTCGCCCGGCTTTGCCGCAGGACCTGGATAAGCACAAGAGGACGTCTGTTGCCAAAGAGGGTCACCATGCATGTGAAATTAGTTCCTTTGACCTAGGCTGATTGACAAGGCCGTACCAGTTGACAAACATACCAAAGTTTGTAACCTTGTGACCGATGTTTGCATCCATGCATTCAATCGTCGCCCCGTCCATCTAGCCTGATGTCATTTCTTTGATAGGGCCTGCAAACCATGTTAATTATTTTTAGTAAATTTTTACCAAATGTGATGAATGTAATTTTCCATCTATAAGGAAATGATGGCAGCATATGTTTCTCGTCCGGCTTCTAAACTATTGCCCTGAACACAGGACAGTTGCAATCATTTTTGGTGCTTAGCCACTGGCCAGAGTTCCTGGGGATATTGGTGGTTGCACACTGTCGCCTAATGCACTACCAAAATGAATTGTTGATTTCACTAGCCAGTTCTGCTGCAGTAGGAAAGCCATAGGGCTACAACAGTGGTAGGATTCATACAAACTGCCTTTTTACATCACACTAATTTCCTTTTTTATATATTATGCACATTAGATAAAAGAGGACTGGTGTGAAGGCGTTTGAAGATGCCTCCCAGAGAGATCTGGCATGTGCCCTAGCCACCTTCCTCCATCTCACACCTGTCACATTGCAGCCCTCTGATTGGATCCCTAGATAGCTGGCCACAGATGCTAAGTGGCAGTCGTTTTCAGGAATGCGGACATATACATGCATTTGTTTATATCAACGGAGCCCTGACTGGCTGCCCACTATACCACCGCTATAAGGAACACCTACACCTGTTGCTCTAAAACTGTCAAAGAACCTGGGGGCATATCAGCAAGGCGATGCGATAAAATTATCGCTGCTTTAGCGTCCATTTTCGGACGAAAAGCGGCGATAATTTTATCGCCCTATCAGCATGGACACGCTAACACGTGAATCCATGACTTAGCACCTGTTTCCTGAACGCCCAGCTTTGCATCTCTAATGAGATGCAAAGTGGGCGTTCCTCCCCAAAATAACTGAAGAAATGTCGCTAACTGACATTTCTCCAATTATCAAGGTGTACGCTAACATGCAGAGCGATAAGAAAAGTAGCGCTAACCACAGTTATCGCTACTTTCCTTACGCCTGCTTTTATTCTGGTTTAGCAATGTAATCCAATTAGAGGTGGATCCACCCTGCCCTATAAGCAAGGTATCGCCGGTCGCAGTGCGATTATCGCTGGATTTCCAGCGATAATCTCACTGTTTTGTGGCTAACGCATGGATTTCTATCACTGGGGAGATAAGCGTTGCTAAGAGCACTGAGCGATAATTATCGCAGGCCCTTGCTGATATGCCCCCAGATGAGAGACCTGCTTACACTCTTATTTTTAAATATATTGGCAAGATGACTATTGTAGGATTAATACCAACAGCTGCTCTTTTTTTGCTAAAATAAATAGAGGTATAATGTCAGTGATGCTACAAAATAAAGAGTCAGATGTACCATCTTGTGCTTGCAAAAAAACAGGCCACAATTTGCAATCAGTATATTTGCAACCAACATTCATTAGGTAGATCGCAGATTGTGACTCAGTCTGATTTCCCATAATCACAGGTATGGTGGCCTGCAAGGGTCAGGTTTTCAATAAAGCAAACATGTTTTTGAATGCAGCCCATTTTCCCTAAACAAAATGGGGCTGTGTATAAAAAAAATTTGCTTTTAAAAAAAGTGTATTAAAGGGTTGCAGTGGTCTCTATTCAACAAACGTTTTTTGCGATCACAAAAATGAAGTAGTCCCATGGGCACACGTTCTATTTTGTGAATGGGTTACCACCTCCTTTGAGACGTTGGCAACTTTTAGAATGTTTTGTGAGTGCAAAACATTGATACCAATTTGGTATTTAGAATGGGCACCTATATCACACCGCTTCCAGATTTCGAATCACCACTACCCATTCAGAATCCCACTTAAGGAGTGGAAAAAAAATTCCAACTCCTAAAATTGAATTAGTACATAGGAAAATTCATTTTAACAACCTCAAACAATTAGGGGCAGATTCCAATCCTGGAAAAAGGCTGTACGAATCGTTGTACGGAGCGTTTTCTCCGTACGACTCGTACCCGGTAAACTTTCCGTTCAACCTAGGAAGTACAATTCGTACAGAAAGCCTATTTCCGTAAGAATCGTACAAAAGACCGTACGGGTAAAAAAAACCTACAAATCGGATCCGGAACAGCCTGTACGCGACGTCCGTACGTATTTAAGCAGCGGTTTCCGGCCCAGCAAGTACGATTCGTCCCTACGGCACTCCGTACGGCTCTTTTCTTACGGGAGCCAAAAACAGCCGTAAAAGCAGAGTCCCAAGGGGTACGAGTCATACAGGCATACACCCCCATGCGTTGTGTATGTACGGTGCGTACCCCCAGTGCATATGTATGGTGCGTACCCCCAGTGCGTATGTACGGTGCATACCCCCAGTGCGTATGTATGGTGCGTACCCCCAGTGCATATGTTCGGTGCGTACCCCCAGTGCGTATGTATGGTGCGTGCCCCCAGTGCGTATGTATGGTGCGTACCCCCAGTGCGTATGTACGGTGCGTACATACGCGATGTTGTTGTGAGGTGCGTACATATGCAGGGGGGGGGGCTGTACGACTCGCACCCTGGGAACAACTTTTCCCAGGATACGAGTCGTACAAAGTTCGCTTCGTAGCGGGTAAAGGCATTCCCCGTGTACGGGACGTTTTCCGTACGAATTGTAAATCGGAAAGCCGGTCCGGATCGTACTAGTACGGTCGGACTGCATTTTTACGATTCGTATGGAAAAGTGTCTGGGTCCGTCTCGTACAACTTTTCCCGATCCGATTCGCACGGATTGGGCCGATCCGTATGTATTTTTCCCGTACGAATCGTACTTCACGGGTCGGATGGGACTTGTACGGTTCGTACAGAAAAAATTACGGATACGAGTCGGACGGAAAAAAAAAATACAGGATTGGAATCGACCCCCTAATTGGAGCATTTGCGACCCATTGTTTTCCTTGAGATCTACGCATTGCCAAATCAACAGTGTACCCAGCAGCCCTTTTCTGAGGATGGGAGAGAAGATGCTGACAGTCTCATCTAGTCATGGCCTCTCTTTAGACATCCAGAAGGGCTATGTTTTAGTTTGTTGCACACTTTCATTTTTCATTGGTAGTTCTCTGTATTTCACCATCACCACATTGCTGACCTTAAAATAGAAAATGTCGATGACAATCATATCGAGCATGGCGACCACTGACGTAGCCTTGTAATGCTGTTGCCAGCAGTGTTGGGTAAATGTGACCTCGATGGGAAGATCTGGGTAGCTTGAGCAAGGACCAGAGATGTCCCCGTATTATATTGCAGAGAACCTGGCACAGGCACAGTATTTGTGTGATGCAATGTCAAACATGGGTGACTGGGGTAGATGACTCTTCGTTTGGTATTATGACTTTAGTAAGTAACATTGAGAGAGTAGTTTGGCTTGTGGTTGAGAATGGGGATATTGTTTAGTTTGTGTCAGTGGTTTTAGGTGGGTGAACATGCACCAAGCAGGAGAAGTGTGGCTCAGTGATTAGAGCGGCAGACCCTGATGCAGAGGTCTAGCCCGGGACCAGGGTTCAATTCCCCGCCTCGGCGGGTCTTGGGCTCAAAAGTTCCACGGACCTGATAATTCTCGCCTCGGTGCCATTCCAATCATGGAGTCCCACTCTGCAACTCTGGGCAATAGCTTGCTTAATCTCCACAACGGCCCCCACAACGCTAAGGATGCCTGGCCTCCACCTTGGGGGTGCCCAGGAGTGGACGCCTCACAGGGAAAGCCAGGATGGGTTCCACAGCGGTATTCGTACAAGCGCCTTGAGACCCTTGCGGGTGAGTAGTGCGCTATACAAGTATCAATTTACATTTACATTTACACTCATTTTTGGGAGCTGACTTATTTTTCAATCTCAGAATTCAATCTCAGAATTCGACACAGACCAACAAAGAGAAAGGCAAAAAAGGGAGAAAGTAAGTGAAAGATAGGAAAGCACTGACAAAGGAAGAAAAGAGGGGTGGAAATAAGAAGCAGTATGTGCAGAGTAAGGGAAGAAAGTGGCATTAGATGGAGACAACATCAGTGTTCACTGAAAGGGCATTTTGAAAGCATTTTGAGGTCATGGGAATTTGGAGAAGTCAGGGTTTTGAGGTGAGAAACAGTAAGATCTTGGTCATTGGAAATGCATGATGGTTGCTGATAATAATGTACACATGTTCCAGCCATAGCAACTAAGGCATTTGCTACAAATAGATAGCAGGGTAAAACACTTACTTTCGGATGTTTTAGAGGGTTTAGTGTGGAATTTAGGATTACCTTTCTACTTTGAGAACACCCCCCCCCCGCCCCCCCTCCAATTCAGGTCAAGATCTTGGACTCCCATCTCCTAGAGATTCAATCATTTTCCTTGTCTACATCTGAATAAAGTAGCAGTTCTTAATTGTGAACCTAGCCAAGGATCACGAGCCAATTGAATTAAGCTGGTGAGACACCCACTGTATAATGTGCATGTCATAAATTTTGATTCCCAACAGAGCTGTCCCTTCCTGAGTTCATTCCTTTATCAATCTTTACTACTCTCTCCAGTCCTCCTCTTCTTTTCTTCTTCCCTCACCATATTGCTCTTCAAGGGCCGAGATAAAGCAAGCGCAGTGGTACCAAACCTGCCAAACTCTAAATACCCTTAGGGTTTTGCACTCATTGTCTTTCCAGTTGGTCATACTTTGTTCATGAGGGGGCAGAGAAAAGAATTAAACATGATCACAGTGAAGCCTGAGCGATATTGTTATGGAGATAGACCGCGATAAACGGAGAGGATGAAAGACTTTTCAGTACTGTGTGTCAATTGATTATCTGTAGCTGGTCTGACGGGTGCTTTTATCTTCATAATGGGATTTACTTTTGTGGTTTTTGCTTGCAAATTCTGTATGGGAGTTTGGGAAAAGAGAAAAAAATGTAAAACCCATGGAAATCACTTTTATGGAATGAGAAAAGAATAGTAGATAGTCGTTCCTCAGTTGCCACCGGGTAGTTTTAATTTCACCCTATGGCATATTCACACATGGCAGAGGCGTTTTAATAGTACTTCCTTCAGGCGAAAAAGGGATTATAATCTCCATGTGGTAATCCGCATCAAATCTAGCATGGGATGTTTCAACACAATTCCCATTTCATCCTGGTTCCTTGTGTGCTTCCAGAGTTACTCCATACATCTCCCATCAGCACAGAAGGACATGAAGACCTAATGCAATTCCTCCTTGAGCCACTATGTTAAGAATTCTTATGAATATCTACATTATCACACTAAAATGATATGAACATAGACATCATACATGGAGTCTTCTGTCACGCAGCCAAGGTCACCATCTCACCGCCTTGTTCCGCCTTTCGTGAAACATGCAAATCTGAAATCATCCTCTTGAATTGGAGGTGCTTGGAGTCAAAAAAGCATCTCTGTGTTAGAGTTCTCCAAACAATTCAAAGAACTTTTCAATTTCAGGAAGTAACAAGTAAAAAGGTGAGAAAAACGAGGTGCAATTGAAAAAACATTTTTTTATGAAATATGTTTTTACAACATCCTGAAAACTTGTTTGTCAAGCCGTCAGGAAATAGCAATTTTGTGATATAAAAACAACCTTTTTGGTGATTGATTGATTAAAAAAAAGGGTTTATAGCACTATCTTCTTATCTGTAACTGCTTGCCTATATTATTCACATCATTCCACTGCTTTGTAATGTATTCACACATGATCAGATGGTCACCACTAGGGAATAAGATCTCTGTTACCAGCCAGCAAAGATGATGTGTTGTGTGTGAATAATGAGAGGACATGTTAAACTTCTATCTTATGTCTAAGAGCGTAGAAGTGCACACACTACTTTTGAAGACTTTGATCCACCGGGCTGAAGGGAAGGGTATCTTCCAATCACGCAAGTCAAATGATATTTCAGAAGACGCCAAAAACAATAGGTACAGATTTTATCCCAAAGAAACTTCAACAATACGCCTGGTGTGCAAGACACACACTACAAGAGTAACTTAATGAACATTGTAGCTTATCTGAAAAGTAAGTAATTGTTGCAAAATACTACTCGAGGTTTCAAATTCTTCCGCTGGGAGCAGGCTGACCAGAATTTTAAAACAAAAAACGGGACATTTTGCAAAAATAGAAGAAGGACTCCAATTTTACATCATCCGAAGGGCACAGAGGGACAGTGCTCATTAACACAGAAACACAGACAACAAGTTACTAAGGAAATACAAATGATTAAGCCCAGAATCGTGCCGGTTAATTAAATTGCTTTCTGATAAGAGTTGCTAACTAGCTCTGCCTTGGAATACATACTAAAAAACTGAGTCGACCCTCTCTGAAAATCTGGACATGAGCCAAATTTGCTGAGATCTGCTCGGACAGCTGGTGAAAACTGGGACTGTCCCAGCAAATCCGGGATGCCTGTTCACCCTATCTTGAAGGTGTCTGTATGGCTGTTCAACTCTCTTCCTTCTCAACTCTGAATTGTCCTGTAACAGAAATGCTAATTGTTGAACAGTGAGTAAAAGACTTATGGACTTCAATTACTTTTTTGGATTACATAAGTGTCCTCAGTTTCCGCCCATGTGTAAACTGGTACCGGCTAATAAGCTTGTTGCAATGCTTTCTTGATACATTTACCTCTGTGCACGCCAACTATGAGACTCAAAGTGTGTCAGTGCTAGTTGTTTCTTTTTGAGAAGTACCTTTTCTAGGTCCTCTGGACCCAACTTCTTTGGGCTATCTTTTTCCTATTGAGTCTGAGATCATGGCCACAATTCAAGGCAACAATTCCAGGTGTGGGAAGGAGAAAACAAACTACATCAAAAGCCCCTTGTTGGAAAATCTGTTCATCACTGCCCAAACGCCCCATACACAAAGTTTGCACCCCTAACACCCAGCTAGAATCAAGCGACAATCAGCAGGGAACTAGCTTTTCACTGGAAGTCCACCAGATGGCTTAGCCTGTGGCCTCAAATCATACAAAGTTTACCTGTATTTTTGATAGGAGATTTTGATCAGCTGAATATAGGGTCTACCTGGAAGTATATAGTGAATTTATTCCATAAGGTACTGGTAGGCCACACCCTAATAACATTTGAACAGTAAATATAGCAATTTAAAACTAATTCAAACCTCTGTCGGGTAACAACGGTGGGTTGTCCTAGCACATGATCATTCTCTGTGAGACCAGCAGCTAGATGGACCACAATGTTCTCAGTTGTCTGGAGAAGAACCAGTCCGCTTATAAAGGGATGCATGCAAGGGGATGTAATATTGTCACAAAATACAATTCTGCCATTGTATCATCAAGTATGATGGATAAAGTTTTGGAAAATTTCTCACTTTATGAATTATTCAGTCATATATTGATGTATATATATATATCTATATGTACCTATATATATATGTACCTATATATTTATTTATTTTTAAAGTTTTATAGAGCGCAAACCAGACCCAGGTAAGGGTATCAGAGCGCTTTACAGAAGGCAAACGGTGAACACTTTCAAAGGAGAAAATAGCATATAAAATGTGTATATATGTATATATATGTAAATTACAATATAGTGGTAGACTGATGTAGTGCATGCAGTATTATTGCCATGCAATATTGTACCCACCCCCCTTCACCACATGGTAAACGTTAGAGGCTCTAGTTTGCATGGAAGTCAAGGCCATTTGTCCATAACCAATAAATACAATTAGAACGGATCTTCCACCTATTTTTGTGTCAGTTACTCAAGTCTACTCCTTTAGTCTCTTTGACGTTTTTAGAGACTTGGAACTCACAGGGTGTTTTAAAAGAACCCTCACTCAGCTACCTAGTAGGTGACATGCTTCATCAATGGGTTCCCACCCTGGTTGCCGAATGCTTCCAGGGTGTGCTACGACGCCTGATTGGCTTGGAAATCCCTCTAATCCGAAGTATTTTTATTTGGAGGATTCTCGCTCAATAATAAAAGAGTGGTAGATATCTATGGAATAGTTCATTGGTCCCATGTATTCTTGGTATGGTCATCATGGGTGTGGTCCACATGTTTCAGCCGCCTCTCTTAGTCCATCTGGGTCAATGTGGCTTTCATCATGACTAGGTCTTTCAGTGTTTGCACACTTATTAAGCCATGCAGGGTGAGGGTGTTTGTAGTGGGTACTTACAAGGCCCCTGGGTAATCAGATCACAATACCTCTCGTACTGTATCCTGCGAAGATAAAAGTGTTATTAAAAAAGGAAGAAAGAAGGATGTGGTCATATTCTTTTCCAGGGTCAGGTAAGCGATTTTCTCACTGAAACCCCTTATTACAATAATTGGTGCGCCAAACAGTATGATGAAACCTACCTTATTGTGAGCAGATCGCTCACGTACATAATGATCAAGCTCTTGTTCTGGGCTGGCAAGAGTAAATGCATTGATGTTACATTATTTTAAGAAAACATAGAGTAGATTATGCGGAAATATGGGCTCGGTTTTGGGCCGTAGTGGTCCTCACATCAAAGTATGACATCATTACATCTTTCGAAAATTCATAATGTGCACATTCCCGTGCACAATTTACGGGTCAGAGCCCTTTCTCTCATGCGAAAGATCGTTTTTGGGTGAGCAACAAAAAAATATGCAAGCATTCATCAAAAGCTACTCCGCATTCAGTGCTCATTTTTTTTATATACACAGTGTATGTCTTAATCGCTTTCTAGTATGCTGCTATCTAGGTGCATTTTCATCAACACGTGCATAACAAACATACACATTCAATATGCCTGGGCATAAGGCCTGTTTGTGTAAAAATTATTTACTGACCTTTATTAGGTATGAAGTAATCCTTCCTGGGAAACTGCTCAGGGATGGGCCCTGTCATCAAAATCCCGTGACAGATGGGATAAATATTTGTTGTGATCCTCTGTGGCCAATAGCCCCTGTGGAGCAGCTTTGTCTTGACACTTTGCATTTCTCTTTCCATCTACCACCTCCAGTCCTGAGGGATGGGTGTTAGGGGGAAGATGTGGAGCTGCTGAAGTACCGATCCCTTCTGGAAGACCCACCTCCAGAGAAGTGGGATCAGCTTAATGCAATGTTTCATCGATGTGTCGACTGGCGCGTTCTTAAATTATGTATCAGATGCATTGACGGATGATACTTTAACCTCCATAGCAATCTCCCAAAGAAGATTTGAATCAAGGGCAGAAATGACAGGTGCCACATGCAAAAAACCTACCCCGTGGGGGGGCGTGGCCAACCGGCTAACATGGCGGACGCCAGTGCTTGAGGCTCCGACCGTTACCCCCGACAAATCCTGCCAGTTCTCCTGTGGAGGGGCAGCCCTAGCCTGTGGGACGCTGGTCAGGTGTAGGGCAGCGGCGGGGGCGATTTCCGAGGTCCGGGAGCTGTGCGGTGCCGCTCCCAGCCAGGGCCCGCGAGGAGAGGATGCGCGTGGCCGCTCGCGCGGCAGAGCTGACCGCTGGAGGTTGACGTGACGTCGGAAGCCGGTTTGGGGACGTGCCGGGCGAGCGGAGGGCTGTGAGCCGAGAGGACTGCGAGCCTTCGCGAGATCACCGCGGGGGCTGCCAGGGGGCTCCCGGCCGGATGCTGCGGTGAGGCGGAGGGCCCAGCTGCGGTGGGGTGCTGAGGAGCGGCGGCGACCTGGGCCGCGCTGTGGTGACCTGCCGCGGCCTGCGAGGAGACTGGTGGCTGTGTGCGGTGGAGCCGCGACCCGGGGGAGCGGCGAGGTTCGAAGGCCTGTGCAGCCCGCATGCAGTGAGGCTCGTCACCCGGAGTGGAGGGGACTGACGTCGCCGTTGAGGCATTCGCTGGGGAAGCAGTGGAAGGTGAGCTGGGGCCTCAGGACTGCGTGGGCCTCACGGGAGCGACGAGCACTGCGGTGTCAGGGCGAAACGTGAGCTGCTGGAGACGGTGGAGCCTGCGGAACGGCCTACGCTGCTGCTGAGGGGAGAGCGGAGGCCCGGGAGACCTGTGATCGCACTTGCGGTGGGACGCGAACAACGGTACTCGGACGGCGGCGCCCTGGGGCAGGCGCGCATCGGGAGATGCGGAGAGGAGCGGCCACTTAGGGGCACAGAGGCGGAGAGGAGGTGCGACTGAGAAGACTGGGGGGCCCGGAGGCTGTGTTGTGGGACGCTCGCCGCTGAGAGCCTGTGGACTGGTGCCAGCGGCGATGAGCGCCATTTCGCGGGGGACGCCATCTTGAGAGCGGCGGCCCCTGTGAGCGGTGAGTCTACCGCTGTGGACAGCAGCGAGGGCCCGGCGATGGGGAGGTAGGAGACCCTCTGTGCGATTGTGTGCTGAACGCTGGGTGTGGAGCCCCCGGGAGTACTCCGGTGGCCGCGGTGTTGGATTGGTGACGTTCCGTGTGCCCGGGGACCCAGCGGATGGCCGGCGGGCACCTGTCGGGTGTACTCGGCGAAACTGGGGTGGCACTGGCCTAAGCACTGTCGGCGCTGCTGAGGGGAGGCACGGGAGTTCCCGGCGGGCGCCTGTCGGGCGTACCCGGTGTGGCTGGTGCGGGACTGGTTGGTCGCAGTCAGAGCCGTTGAGGGGAGCCGCAGGAGATCCCACCGGCTGGTACATCAAGGAGACAAGGGCAGTGGTGTGCTGACCTGGGGAGGGACGCAGGATACAACGATCCGGGAGCCCCTGTTGACCCGGGGACGCCACCCCTGCACGGACCAACGCCTCCCCTTGGGGCCTGCTGCCTGCCCGAGCCGGGGGGGGGGCTTCTCCTGCTTCCCCACCCGCCTGCCTAGGGTCGGTCACTCGCGCCCTGGGACTGAGACGGAGGCCCAAGCAGTCGCACAGGGAGGCGTACCGCAGAGGGGCAGAGGTACCGGCATCCGGCTGCACCCGCGCAATCAGGAGACAGCCTGTGGATGCCGACTGCTCAGCAATACGCGATGGGTCGGCTCCGTGACAAAACGCAGCAGGGACAGTCACGCACGGGGAGCCTGGACACCACGGGAGACGCGGAGCCGCAATCGGCGACCCTCTCGGCCAAAATGGACGTCATGCTTGCGGCGGTGGAGAGACTCAGCGCCAACCTGGAACAGACGAGAGAGTCCTTAGAAACCAGGATCGACAAGGTCACCTCCGACTTTACGCTCCTCCATGCGGACCATCGTAAGCTGGCCGAGAGGGTCGCGGTACAGGGCCAGACACTTCGGGAGCTCCAGCCAGTTACCCAGAGCCATAGCGCAGCGCTGCAAGATGTGCTGGATAGGGTTAATGCGCTTGAAGACCGGATTGATGATGCAGAAGGGCGCTCCCGCCGCAATAATATACGCGTCGTGGGACTTCCAGAGGGCGTGGAAGGTAGGAACCTGGAGCAGTATGTGGAGCGCTGGCTGCAGGATCTCTTGCCGCAGGGGGCGCTGTCCCAACACTTTGTGGTGGAAAGAGCGCACAGGGTGCCGGCACAGCAGCCTAGACCAGGGGCCCGGCCCCGCCCGTTCCTCTTCAGGCTCCTGAACTACCGCGACAGGGATGCGGTCCTGAGTGAAACACGCAAATCTGGGGAACCGACAGTTGGCAGTAGTCGCGTTATGTTCTTCCCGGACTACACCGCGGCCGTGCAGCGGCGCAGGAGCAACTACTTGGCGGTGAAGAGGCAGCTTCGGGAATTGGAGCTGCCCTACTCTCTACTGTTCCCGGCCCGTCTGCGAGTGGTGGCAAAGGAAGGGACCCGCTTCTTCGACTCCCCGGCGGACGTCTGGGACTGGCTGGAGGAGACGGGGCAGTGGACGGGGACGAGACCCGCGGGCACAGAGCCTGACGGCCGCCCGGAGAGAGGGCCCAGGAAGCGCAAGAGGCGGGGAGCTCGACAGCCGACGCGGACGGGGCTGGTGGCGCCTAGCCCCGAGAGTATCAGAATGGAGCGGCAGGAGGTACTCGACGCGGTGGCGACGCTGGGGACGCCACACAGTGGCGACTGCATGGAGATTGGAGCGCACAGTGCTCCGGGGACCAGTGGTGCCTCGTCCCCGTCCACGGCGATCTCGGAGGAACTGACTTTACTAGTGGTGACCCCACAGACTGCAGACTTGATTGTGTGATGGGATGTTGCTGCACCACACTGGGGTGGGAACCATGCATGTTAGGCATGATCACACACTTGCCCTGTAGCCACGTTGGGGGGGAGGAACGGGGTCCCGAGGGATCTTGCGGGGGGCGTGGGATTAGTGCTGGAGGCGCCCGGCCATGCGGGGGCGGCTTGCTCGTGGCGCGCGACACTGGCTGTTACAGCGGGGGGCTCCTGCTGCTGCGCCCCACGCTCAGATAGCGCGACAGTCCCATGCTAGCTGAGATGCTGCGCTCCCTTCAACTAGAGGAGACTGGGGAGGGGGAATTGTGCCAACTCGTCGATACTTTCACGCGCACCCCATCAGGCACTATACTGACATACCGCATCGTTAATTAGCATCTCTAAAGTTTGGACGGATGCCCCGTTGGGAATACGCCCTTTTTGTTAAACTGTTCACAGAAGTTACACTGTTCACACGGCAGCGCATTCATATGTTCCCCTGGGCCACACCGCCGACCCCCCCCCCCCGGGTGCGAGCACTCTACTTCCCGCCCGGCTGGCTTCACTGGCTTTACGATGACGCACACTAACATTGTGACCTGGAATATACGGGGCATGCATACACGGTCAAAGCGCTACTCCATCTTCTCCTACCTACAACGCCATTCTGTTGGGATCGCCCTCTTGCAGGAGACACATATGTCGCAGCTAGAACTAGGCAGGCTTTCCAGACGATGGAGAGGGCACACATATGGCACCACTTACTCGGCGCATGCGTGAGGCACATTGATATGGGTGCGAGCGGGAGTCCCTTTCAGGTGTGAGGAGGTGGTAGTGGACAGCGAGGGCAGGTACACACTGGTGCGGGGGAAGTTGTACGGGCAAGAGATGTTGCTGGGCTCGATTTACGCGCCCAATGTGGATCAGCCGTACTTCCTGGGGCGCCTGACGCAGCTCCTACACCCTTACGCAGGGCTCCCCTGGCTGTTGGGGGGGGACTTTAATATGGTACTGGATGTCCAGTTGGACAGATCCTTCCCTCCCCTGCGTGCCGCGATGGTGGAGTCCAATGCTCGGGCACTGGGGGACTGGCTCGCGTACTGGGCGCTGCAGGACCTGTGGCGCACCCTTCACCCGAGGGACAGGATATATTCTTACTACTCGGCAGTTCACGACCTGCACGTCCGGCTGGATAGGTTGGTGGGCTCCCAGTCACTGCTCCCACTTATTGCGCGATCCGAATATCTGGGCCGGACGCACTCCGATCATAACCCTTTGTGGTTCCAGATTAGCTGGGTGGCGGAACGGCCGCCGGTGCCCACCTGGCGGCTTCAACCAAGCGCGCTGGAGGACTCGGAGTTCCGCTCCTCCCTTGGTACGGCCATTCTGGCATTCTTTGAAGCAAACGAGGGAACGGCGAGTGGCGCACTGGTGGAGTGGGATGCCCATAAGGCGACCATCCGTGGCCACTGCCTGGGGGCCAACTGGAACATACGCAGAGGCCTGTCGGACTCCCTGACGCGCCTGGAGGATGAACTCTTGCGGTACGAGAGAGAGGGAGAAGGAGGGGGTAGGCACTCGCACAACCTGGAGGACCTCCGGGGAAAGCACGCGGACCTCCTGGAGCGGCTCCGGTGCCACAATTACGCTGCGCATACGGCCAGAACGCACGCTAGAGCAGACAGGGCGGGCCGCCTCTTGGCCTGGCTAATACGGCAGGAGGACCGACGCGCCCCTATAGGAGCGATTCGAATAGAGGATGGAGCGCTAGTCTACACACAGCGCGAAATACACCGGGCCTTCGTTGACCACTATAAGCAACTGTACAAAGCAAAGGGGACTGGCCCCCCGCACCTTCTTGGGGAATTTCAGGCCTCCGTCCAGCTCCCTGAGGTCACGGAGGCACACAATGCGGCGCTCGCTGGGCCTCTCTCCCTGAAGGAAATCGGGGAGGCAATTCAGTCAATGGCATCTGGGAGGACGCCGGGGCCGGACGGCCTGCCTGCAGAGTACTATAAAGCATACCGCGAGTCCCTGACGCCGTTACTGCGAGAGCTCTACAACAAAGCGCTGGAGGAGGGGTCGCTCCCCCTTCTATGCGGGAGGCGTTCCTGGTCTCCCTGCCTAAGCCAGACAGAGACCACACGGCACTGGGCTCCTACCGACCCTTAGCGATGCTTAACGTGGATTACAAAATCCTCGCAAAAGTGCTGGCGGAGAGGCTGGCGCCGGTGGTTCCTCATCTGGTGCACACCGACAAGAATGGCTTTGTCCCGGCACGGTCTACGTCACTGAACATTAGGCGATACTTCAGGGTGGCAACCGAGGCAGTGCACAGGTGGCCCAGAGCGGGGTGCCTAATCCTGGATTTGGAGAAGGCATTTGACTGTCTGGAGTGGGGCTACCTGGCTGGGGTGTTGCTGTGATATGGGTTGGACGAGGGGTTCCTCAAGATGGTCGACCTGCTTTACAGGCGCCCCACAGTCCGTGTCCGAATGGGCCCTTACATCTCGGAGGCGGTACCGGTGGGCCGCGGCACCCGCCAGGGGTGTCCGCTGTCCCCGCTCCTGTTTGCCCTGGCAATCGAGCCTTTGGCTGCGGCTATGCGGGCGACCCTGGGGGATGGTATACCTCTGGGGGACGCCGTCCACCACGTGTCGCTTTATGCTGATGACCTGTTGGTCTATGTTCGGGATGTGGGGCATGTTCCGGAGGGGCTGTCGCAGTTGCTGCGGACGTTCGTCGCTACCCCGGGGCTCCGTGTGAACGCAGCTAAATCCTGCCTGTACGCTTTTAGCGCCGGGATTGAAGATCCGAGATACTGCCTGGATGGCACGCTGGTCCAATGGAAGGAAGACACCTTCCGCTACTTGGGGATACAAATTTACCGATGCCCGGCTGACCTTTTTGATGGGAATCTGGGAAGGGCGGTCACGGCGCTCAAGTCGCAGGTGCACTTCTGGAGCGCACTCCCACTGACGATTACGGGCAGGGTGGCGCTAGCCAAAATGGTCATGCTCCCCCGCCTCCTGTATTACTTTGCTAACTTGCCGATGTATATTCCCCCCGCATTTTATGGTAAACTTAATCAGCTGCTGCAGGACTTTATCTGGGGCACTGCCAGGCACAGGCTGGCGCATGCGAAGTTGTTTCTGCCGACAGACAGGGGTGGTTTAGCCGCTCCTTGCTTTGAACACTACTACCTGGCCGCTCAGTTACAATGGGTGGCCCGCTGGTTGGCTGATAGAGGCAGGGACGATACGGCCAGGGGTTGGCGCCTTACTCACTGGAGCATATAACCAGGTCCTTTCATCCTCTCCACACGGTCGCACGCCCGCTGCCACTCCTTCTGGAAGTGGCGCATAGGTGCTTCCGGAGGGCTATACCGCTGAAGGGCTCCCCTGGTGGGGAAGGAGTGCTCACGGCCCCCGTGCTGGTGGATTGGTGGGAAGCTGACATGCGCACGCTGGGGGATTTGTACCGGGAGGGCGAGCTCATACCATACGAGACCCTGGTATCGGAGGACGGGCTCCCGCCCGGTGGGTTCCTGACACACCGCTCACTGATAGCGAGCATGACCGCCAAATGGGGGGACATGACCGCGGAACCCAGCCAGCATCTAACCATGCAATATTTGCATGTCATGGGGAGAGGAGGGCACCTGATCCGCTGGTTTGCGGCTTCACTGAGGGAGCTGTCGTCCATCAGTTTGGACCGACTCCGCGCAAAATGGGACTTGGACCTGGGGAGACCGCTGGCGGACAAGGAGTGGGAAAGGATACTCAAGGGTCCAGTATGTATACCCCGAAACATGCGGTTACGCCAAATTCAGTTATTTATAGTGCACAGGGCTTACCTCACACCAGAGTTGATTAACAGGTACTTTCACCGCACGGACGCTGTGTGCCCTAGATGCAGAGAACCGGGGGCGGGTTTCTTACATATGTTGTGGAGCTGTCCGAGGCTGGGCCCCTATTGGAGAGCGGTCAGTGGGCTGTTGCTAGGGAGTGTGGGTCGTACTATCCCATTCGACTGGCCTGAACACATTCTGCACCACTTTAAAAGATCACGTAAGGATAAGGTGACGTCCCGATTCCTAGACCTGGGGCTAGTAGTAGCGACACGTCTCATCACGAGGCGGTGGAAAGCACATGAACCGCCGCACGTGCAGGCTTGGAGCGCCTCATTTCAGGCATGGGCCGGGGCAGAGGGGACCGCTATCCGGAGGGAGGAAACACTGGGCCTGCGGAGGGAACCCATGGCGGACCGTTGGGGGCAGTTACTGGGGGAGCTTAGACGCCTAGGAGCGGAAGGTTGCGCGGGGCCACTGGAGGTGGCCGACAGAGTCGGCGCGGGTGGGGGCGGACCGGGGGCTGCTCTACTGCCGGGATGATATGCCCCTGCCTACTTTCACCCAGCGCTGCGGCGCCCACAATCGCATAGGGATGGTCACGGCTGAGGCACACACAAGCGCTCCCGAGGGGGATGGAGTGGTGGGGAATTAATGGTGGACGGGGTGGTAACACGTGTGCATATATAGTTCATGCTGCCATTGTTAAAGTTCTTGTTATGTATAACCTTTGGGAATTGTGGGTAACTTGCCTGTTTTCAATACCTGAACGGGGCGGGCGGCATCCGCGTACAGGCACAGAGCCTTGGTTGATGCACGGTTACTCCTGTCACTTCTTATGAGACTGCACTGGAACTGCCACAGAGACTGCAGCTGGCTCCGGCGTGGGCAACGGTTACGGCTTGGTTTGAATACATATCATGATACAGTAGTTACTGGCCCCGGTACGGGGTGACCCCCTGCACATGCTTACGAATTCCTGTTTACCTGTCATGTCAAATGCCAAAGAATGTTTTCGTTTAAAACAATAAAAACAGATTTAAACAAAAAAAAAACCTACCCCGTGCACTTTCTGTGTACAAAAACCAGGCAAATGACATGTCGCTGCATCGTTCATGCAAAGCACATACCTGATGTTTTACAGCTCTTACTGTACAAAAGCATAGCGATGACCACCTCTGTTGGCTTTTAAATCCTGACTTAGGATCATACCGTGTAAGGGCGGGCAGAGGACTCCGCTCCGCCAGCAGAGTATGCAGAGTTTTGCCAACTCCGTGCTCCGCTGGGAGAGCGGATTTCGGCAAAAAACTCTGATTACGCTACATGGCAGAGTTTGCTCCCACCGCCCGCCGGATCATGTTACAACAAACCCACTGTTGATTGTGTATAAGACACGCCAGACCTGTCCCAAAGAGTCATGGACAGAAAGCAAGGCATCAGACGCTACCTGCCTGATAGGACTTGTTTAATGTGCCTGGAACTCCCCCACCTCTCTTCATCATAGCACTGCTCCATGCCAGGAGGCTCAGAAAGGTCGCTGGGGCACAACGTTTTGCTGACACAAAGCGTCTCGCGAGTAACGCAACCCTACTCCAAGTGCAGCTGGTCAGTCACTTCCGGGGCATTGTTTTGGGTTTTGTCGGGCACACTTTGGGAGATATGGACCAATTGCAGGTTCTTCAGCTGCAGAGAGTGTTGGGGCATAATTTTTGAGGAGCGCACATTTTATGTAAGTGAGGTTGTTATAGTGTTGTGCGAGGTCACTTTTAGTGCCGCTGCTGAGGCACCAGCGCTCCCATGTGGGCCCACCCTTTGATCTACGTGCTCGGGTCGGAGGGCCCTGCTAGCCGTGATGAAAGTGATGGCGGGGGTGACCGAGGTGCTCGCAGGGCAGGAAGCTCACAAGGGCTTCAGGGGCGGCGCCGCTATTAGGATGACATGAGACTTGCAGCCGTGGCCTTGGGCCAGATACAGGACACTCTGGGATAGTTAAGGAAATTGCCTATTCTTCATGGACTACTCTTTCCCAGTGATTTTGTGCAGCCCCGCGGAATTCCGAGTAGTGCAACTCTGCTACAGTACTGTGGCAAGCACGCAGGGTGTATGTTTCAAACCTGCCACATGCACTTCAACACCAATTCTGTTTCCCAAGGACTACACTCTACCTACTTTACCTCACCCTAATCCCTTCTTGGGGGGAGAAGGCAACAGTGATTTAAATATTAATACTCAACACATTACACCCAACAATCTTACCTACTGACAACCACACCTGATAAACCGTGCTTGCTATAATCTCTACCAAACTTCACACAGCGCAGCGAGCAGGTTTCCCAGTGAGAACCACCCTCTGCCTTGGGAGAACTCCCCCACCAGTCACTGCACAAGCCAAGCATTTGTAATCCATGCTCACAGTGGTACAGGAAAGCTTTGTTGTCTTCTTCTTGATCACTCAGACCCAACTTGTATTTGATGGATGAATTCCCTTCCAATTTCACCTCCTTTTCAGAGAGGAGATTCTCCATCATTGGCTATTAATAGGAGCCAAAAGGGTGTCTTGGAGATGTAGAATCCTTTAGCACCCACTCAGTGATCAATATCATAAAATGACCTTGTTAAGGATACAGCAGGCCTGCTGAGTACTGCGGGGGCAAGGGAGACACTGCTTTCACCGGCCCAGCCATGGCTGGCCTGTTGTGCAAAGCAGATCCTGAAAGCTGCTTTGGTGAAATGAACAGTGGCAATAGGTCCATCATGACTTGCCACACTAATAGGTTTGTCAGCACTTTTGTTTGTGAAATCACACCCGCAATGCGGGGTTCTGTCTTCATAAAAACACATGTACCCGGATCACTATAAGATTTCTTCCAGCACATGGCGAAAATTCCTGTGTGGGAGTCCCATGACTCCATGTTGTACCCAGCCTCAGACAGAAGAAAATCAGTGGTGATTGAATTAGATTGGCCATCTTAAACATGGGGGCTGCTCTAACACCCTCCTCACTGGTGTTGGATCTATACAGTAGTTTTCCCGAGCTCTGACCCTCACACCTGCTCAGTGCAAGGATACCCTTGCGGGTGATTGCGCGCTTTACAAATACGCAAGACATAACTGTCTGGAAACCCACAATGCCTGGACATAAATACTTACGGATGTAAGAGGTGGGCAGATAGGACTGCTCCCAAATCTAAGAGACTGTTCTGTTAACACCAACATCTAAATGAAGCCTCTATAAACTCCAAACAGTAAACGCTCTGATTCAATTATATCTCTCAATACCACGTGCACTGTTGTTATCATTTTAAAGGGTAAAAACTAGGTGGAAAATGTAAGTTGCTGTGCTACAGTGCTTGAAAGGGAGAAAGCAGGACAGCACCATATCTACATGGATATGGTGCTGCTACTTGCTTCACAAGCGCTGGTGGAAAATGTAGTTGACTTGCACCATATGCACAATCCTTTGCACAACGTGCAAAGGTGTGTGCATGAGTCTGGTATAGGTTTTGAACTGGAAATGTACCTTTCCAGTACAAGCCACTATGCTTATAATAGCTCTAAAACTTCTCCCACTTTGTATGTGCGTTGTACAGTGCAGCATATATGCAAATTGAGAGTCTGCCTCAAGGCGGTGTATTTTTTTTTAGACGCAAAGTCTGGTCTACAAATGTTTGTAGGTAGGGCTTTACATTAAAAATCATGGATGGTAGTGAGGGAGTAGCCAGTTGCACACGGGATGCCTCAGCCATGCAAAGGAATGCAAAACTGCTCATAGATCTACTTTGTATTACTTTTCCAGGGCAAAACAAGTTTTCCACTATAAAATGAATCTCAAATCAACACTTAACACCAGTTTGTGTCTCTGTTGATGACTTTGCTCTGGCATAAAGTGTTGATAAATCTGGACCTACATTTTTAGCAGACCCATTTCTTAACAGTGGGAATGATTCACAGTGAGGCACTCTGAGCAAATGGTTGGTGCTTTTTTTCTAGGGAGCTGATCAAACTATTTAACTGACCATCCAGTGAATGATGCCACAATCGGTTTCAAAACTCATGCAGACATCATTAAACCAAGGCATGTTATAGAATTCCTATTAGTGGTAATTGTTGGCAGAGAAAGAGTGGTTAAACACAGCAGTCATTTTAGATCTCACTTACAGACAACCTTTAACTGTCTATTGTTGAAGACCAATTGTAGACAATACCAATACTTAGAGTGGGCTTTGGGTGAGACCATTACTTACACTTGGGTGGCTTTCTTGTTAATCTCATTTGCTTCTTATTCAATGGCATTCCTTCCTTTTCTGGTGCCTGTCTCTTCCCTGGAGCATCATTTGTTAACCATTATTTTGATTGGATGACTTGTAGCCTTCCATGGCTCCACATCAGGTAGTTACTTACTTCTTTTTCGTTCAGTACTCCATGTGAGAGCATGTGTAACTTGCTCTCACCCCTGTGTGCTGCTTCCCCATCATAGCCACCCATCTGCGCTCTCTGTGTTGCTCCGGCTGCCCCTTACCATCCCACTTGGCTTTTCGTGTCTTTAACACCTCCACCTAGCACCTTCATTGGTCACTCCTGCTCCTGTACCCTCTGTCACTCTACAGTGTGTATGTACCCCCGCTCACTGTACCATTGTTGCACTGCCCTTTAACATTGTGGGGTTTTTTTTCTTCCTTTTTTTCCCTTTCTGGAGAGCCTAGCATTTGCAACTTGCTGCCGGGCTGCTACTTTCTAAATAATGTGCTTCCAACCACCTTTTATATTTTTAAAATTTATTGTTGAAAGATGGGAGTCTGCCATCTTGGAACAGTAAAAGAAATAACAGCGGCTGCAGTATAATGATGCATCTGTGCACATGCGTGGTGGTGCACATATATGTCATTGTGCTGGGGCTGCCGTAGTCCCCTGATGTGACGTGTGCATTGGCAATATCCTTTTTAGGTCGAGCCTAGAGCAGCTCCCATGCGCTGCTCTAGGAGAAAACCTCTTGGAATCACTTCAGACTTTCTGCAAACCCGTGCGTGTTGTGTTTGATTTTCCACACATGCTATTGGCCTTTACGTGTGGCTTTCAAAAAAGAAAGCACACACTTGGCCAAAGGAGGGTGCATGTCCCACCTTTTTCTGAAAATGTTTACTCCCACAACGTTTAGCTGTCGGGAGCGAGCAGCGGCGCGCAGCGTGCCATCTGTTTTGGATCATATTTCATTTCAAAACCTTGCAGCTTTCCTTGCAAGGCGCATCCCCCCACCCCGGCCAAGGGACAGACCCCACCGCCACAAGAGTGCGCAGTTCTTTTCCAGCACTCGCATTCATGACAATAAGATACTAACAAGGCGCGTCCCCTCCACCCCGGCCAAGGGTCAGACCCCACTGCCACAAGAGTGCGCCCTTGTTTTTCCAGCACTCGCATTTCATCTATGTCAGCACTCTCTTCCTGTACCGTTATCTTTGTATTAGTATGTTATAGTCAAGATATTTGCTGTACTCTTGAGTTGGCGTCTATAGTCACCTCTTTTTTGGTACCATCTTATAAATTGACCGCACCTTTTAACATTAGCGTTTTTTCATTACCGTGGTGCATGCTTCCTTTTACACCTCTGCGCAGCTGTGGTGCGTGCTACCTTTGGCATCTCAGCATAGTGCACAGCTGTGGTGCGTGTTTCCTTTCCCCACATTGCTTTTGGTGCTTGCTCGATCCAGGGGCGTAATGCAGGCCCTTGCTGGGGGCTTAATTTGAGCCAGTGTCTGCCGGTGCACACATGGGCACTTAATTATTATCACTTGCTTTTTGTGTGTGCTTGCTGGCACCGGCTGCTAAATAATGCCTCTGCTTAGCTGTGGTGCGTGCTACCTTTCACATCTCTGCACAGGGTACAGCTGCAGTGCGTGCTTCCTTTCCCCCATTGCGCAGTACACAGCTTAAAAAAAATTACTTTTTTTTTTTTTATTGACATTTTCAATAACGTAAATCACATTACAACAACAGAACAAACAAGCCAGTTGGACATTTTATCACCACATCAACTGATGTTGGGCACGTGGGGCAAGCATGAAGAGTAAAGGATGTATCATTAAAACACACATTTGTCTGGGTATTATCTGCATTACCCTATGCATTGTTACGTCTTTGCCTATATCTAACCCTATGAGGGCCAGCAGTGGCACATCTTCCCTCCATTTCAGATCTACATCTGTACCTTCCAACAATATTACGAATATTATTACATCTGTTCCTTGACACCTATACATGCGTGCACACCATTTGTTAATGTATGTAGAAGAGCAAGTGGTGTCGCCGGATTCCCAACCCCCACACCTCCCAGGGCCGTCGTGAACCAAGAGCCCCCTCACATCTACATATCCACGTCCCTTTGGTTTTGTGCCCACTGCAGAAAGGGCTCCCAGATGTCCCTCGGCCTGGAAGTCGGTGGCATGAGCTCCCAAAATGTAGACAGCTGTGTATGTCCATATGTTACCGCAGCGAGCCAGCCCTCCATCGACGGCAGCCTCTTCCCGCCCCAGCACACCGCTACCTGCCTTTTTGCAAACAATAATAGCAGAGCATGTAGTTTACGCGCTTTCGGCAGGGTATCTTTAACATATCCCAGTAGCCCCACTTTGGGAGTAGGCACATCAGATCTTCCAATTATTTGATTAATAGAGGTAAATATCTTTGCCCAGTAGTCTGTCAACCTTGGGCAGTCCCATGCCATGTGTAGAAATGTGGCAGGGGAGAAACCACACCTCCAGCACCCATTGTCCGCGCGTAACCCCATCCTGTGCAGCCCTATAGGGGTCCTATAAAATCTGTGCAGAAACTTGAAATGAATTAAACGTAACCTGTAATTTGGCGACAGCTCAGTTAACTGCCCGCAGCAGAACCTCCACTGATCCTCAGACAGCGGGAGGGCCAGCTCATCATTCCAGTATTGCAAGGACTTGGGGCGAACCACCGGGGCTGAATCTTGCGTGATCTTGTAAATCCGCGTTACCAGCCTACGAGGGGATGGGGAACCAACCACGTTTTCCAGGGCGGCCAGGACCGGCGGGGCAGCTGGAAAATCCCCACTAAGGGCCTTACATGCCGCCTGGAACTTATGGTACAGAAATCTCTCAGCAATGGGCACCTCACGGTCTCCCTCCCCAGATGGAGGGGGTCTAAAAACATTGTCAGGGAACAGGTCCGCAAAGGTGCGAAGCTCCAGTTTCTGCACGAGTGTGCTATCGATTCCGTCCACCACGCATGGTAACAATGGATTCCGCGATAGTGCCAACGATGGGGCGTAGAGCAGCGGGACCCACGCCCTCCTGCGCAGCTACTCCCAAGCCCATCTAAGCGTGCCTGCAGTGTCTATGTCCACCCTAGGGCGGTCAGCAGGTTTGCATATTGCCACCTTTAACGGAGTAGGCGCAATCAAATCACACTCCACCGCCACATGCGGCTGGAACGGTGTTGGGTACACCCAGAAGTGTAAGTACTGGGCCTGAGCACTTAGCGCATATAAACGCATATCTGGCGCTCCCATTCCTCCCTGTCGCAATGGGAGTGTAAGCAAATCCCATGATACTCTCGCCTGTCCACCCGCCCACGCCAGTGCTACAAGATGTGACCTTAGAGTGTTGAAGAAGTGCGATGTTAAGGGAACAGGGACATTTGTGAATAAGTACAAGAACTTAGGTAGTACGATCATTTTAGCTAAGGCCAGTCGACCGGTCAGAGACAGGGGGAGCTTCGACCATATTTTGACCTTCTCTTCCAGCCATGTCATGGCTCTCCCATAATTTAGATTCCAGATCTCCTGCACATCCCGGCTAATCCATATTCCCAAATATTTTACTTTTTCTGCCTCCCACTTCAACGGATACTCGGAGTCCGATCTCAGCGTGCCTTCTGTTAGGGGGAAAATTACTGACTTTGACCAGTTAATGGTTATCCCGGCCAGTCCCCCAAATCTGATAAATTCCCTCAAAACAGGGTCCAGGTTTTCTTTCGGGTTAATAAGGTAGAGAGTGACATCATCCGCATATAGCGATATCAGAAGGCATCTAGAACTAAATCCAATCCCACGTGCCGTGTGGTGCTGGCGTATGCGCGCAGCGAGTGGCTCCATCGCTATTGCGAACAAAAGTGGAGAGAGGGGGCACCCCTGTCGGGTACCACGGGATATTAAGAGTGGGTCAGACAGCAGCCCATTAACTTTGATCCTAGCTCTGGGGGAGCTGTAAAGCAGCCGTATACTATTGATAAAAAGCAGACTTAACCCCATACGACCTAAAATTGTGAACAGAAAAGGCCACTCCAAGGTGTCGAATGCTTTTGTGGCATCAAGAAACACCACTGCGGCTTGGACCTCAGGATGCAAATAATGTAATACTGAAAAAATGGTACGTAGGTTGTGCGAAGTCGAACGCCCTGGAATGAACCCGGATTGGTCAGGAAGCGCAATCATGGGCAGCAATGGCTGTAATCTATTAGCAATCAATTTAGCGTACATTTTGACGTCCACGTTGATCAGTGAAAGTGGCCTATACGAATCCAACTGGGATTCTGGTTTCCCTGGCTTTATTAGCGTAATTATAATAGCTTCCCTCATGGAACACTCCCGTTTCCAGGGCTTCCCCATATACTTCTAGCAGCCTTGGCGCCAGTTCGTCAGCGTAAGCCTTGTAAAAAGCTGTGGTCAGCCCGTCAGGGCCCGGGGCCTTGTCGAGGGGTAAACTTTTTATAACCTGCGCAACATCAGTAGCCGTGTATGGAAGATCCATGTAATTCCTGTGATTATCATTTAACCAGGCTAGTGCGGTTGAGTCTAGAAATGATTGCATACCCTCAGGGCAGTCAGTCAGTGTAGCTTTATATAAAGTAGCGTAGAAGGCAGAGAAGGCTGCCAAAATCTCCTCCCTACCTCGAAGCACCTCCCCAGTCTCAGTGTGGATCTCATGTATGAATGTTGCAGCTCTGGGCGCCCTTGTCATGCCTGCCAGCGTTCGCCCCGGTCTGTCTCCCTCCCCATACCTCCTGACCTCTGCATGCTTTCCCAGGAACTTGACCTCCCGCTGCGCCTCCTCAGAATAGTCTAATAATTTAGCTTTGATCAAGCCAGTCACCTGCGGGTCCCCTGTGGCATAAAATTCGCCTTCCAGCGCTCTTATGCTGGTCTCCCCCTGATTGCCTTGAGGACTCCCGCCTGTCGAGCTATGCATTTCCCTCTGATCACTAATTTAAAAGCCTCCCACAGTGAGGCTTCGGTATCAACCGAGCCCGTGTTCAGATCAAAGTATTCCCTGATGTCAGACCTAATTTCTTCTTTAAAGGCTTCGTCTAATAAGGCATGAGGTGGAAGCCGCCAGGCAAAGCCCCTCTGTGGCGCGCCTGGAAGTGCCAAGCGCAGCACACACGGAGAGTGATCCGAAAGGGACCTGGGCAGGTGCGCGATATCTACAGACCAGGTGGTAACATCCCGGGACACCAGCCAGTAATCCAGCCGGGACCATGAGCTGTGGTGATCAGAAATGCACGTACCCTCCCTCAGCTGGGGGTGTCTGTCGCGCCAAATGTCAATAAGATCCCCATCTGCCACTATCCCCCTCAGTGCGGCGCTAGCCGCCGGGTGCAAGGCACGGGCAGATCCCCGCCTATCTAGAGTATCATCTAGGACAGCATTGAAGTCTCCACCCCATATCACAGTCGAGCATCCCGCAGCCCTAATCTTGGACCAAATGGTGTGGAAAAAATCAGGAGAATCAACATTAGGACCATATACAGCCACGATTGTCACAAGTGAGCCACATAGGAGCCCCTGCACCAGAACATATCGACCTTCAGGGTCACCCTGTGTATACCTCTCCCTCCAATCCAGCCCCTTCTTAACCAGCACTGCCACTCCCGTGCATAATTAGAATACACCGATGAGTAGACATGCCCCCATCGATTATGGCGGAGTCTCTGTGAAGGTATTACATTCAGGTGCGTCTCCTGCAATATGCATATGTCTATGTTATGTCGTGTCAGGTATGCGTGGACTAGTCTTGCTTTCCTGCCATCATTAAGTCCCCGGATATTCCAAGTAAGGCAATTTAGAGTGCTAACAACCATAGGCTAAGTTCTCTGTTTCAAGCGTTTTACCTATACCCACTGTGCGATAATGCGGCCCACTACGATATAGTTTGTGCAAAGCGTACCTCCAATCCTGGCATTTAAACAAAAACGTGAACCCTACCCCCTTCCCTCCACCCACTCCAACCCCCCAAACAGGTTGTAGGAAACCCCCCCTTAAAGAACCAGAACATATAACCCACATCGTGACAATCGGGATCCTTCCCATGGGGGCGCAGCAACACTGGCCAACTTCCTTGCTTCGTGCAAGGTGGCCAGGAGTACTGTCGGGGAGGCCATCCGCGCACAGCCTGCTATTATACTTCCTGATCTAACATTATGCTGATGAGTTCTGTAACATAACGGGCAGTTCCTTTCTTGGCAGAGTACATGTCTCCAGTCTGCTCAGGCACTCCGGACAGAGCGCAGGCCATGGTCCGTCCATGCTAGTCATTGTCACTTAGGTTGGCGTCTCCCCTTCTATCGACCTCGCGATGCCCCTTCTTCTGCTTCCCACAGGCTTGTTTGGCAAACTTTAACGCAGCCTTCGCGTCTGTGAAAAAGTGGGATTGTCCTTCAATCGACACCTTTAGCTTCGCCGGGTTTAACAGTGAGTACGGGATCTGTGCTTGTCATAACATCCGCTTTGCTGGAAGAAACTCACGTCTTGCAGCCTGCACCGCCGGGGTGAAATCCGGGTAAAAGGAGATGGTATTTCCTTTGTGCGTGATATTACCTCTCTCCCATGCCTTCCTGAGTATAAGGTCCCTATCCTGATAATTCAGGAGTTTCGCTATGATGGGTCTGGGCGGGGCACCCACAGGCGGCCGCTGTCCCAGCGACCTGTGGGCTCGCTCCACCACAAAGACCGAGGAAAGGTGAGGATCGAACAGCTCATGCAGCAGCTCTGTTACGTAAGACTCCATTTTTGAGATGGCTGTCGTCTCCGGAATCCCCGTAATGCGAAGGTTGCTGCGTCGCGACCTCGCCTCTAAATCCTCGTTTTTAGCCCTGATGACCCGCAGGAGATTGTCCATGTGGAGTAGCTGCTCCTTTGTCTCAACCTGAAATTCGTAATATTCCGTGTGTCTGCCTTCCAGCGCATCCAAGCGCGCCTCGTGAGTCGGTACCTGCGACTTTAGGGAGTCCAGCTGCGCGGTTAGGGTGTCTAACTTGGAATCTATGTTGCGCAGGCTAGATCGCATTTCTAACATTAGGGATTTCAAGTCCTCCCCCTGGTCTTCTGCCTGCGATTCCTGAGACCCTCCCTCCCGTGAATCATGTTCCACTTCGGTGTGTCGGGAGGCGCGCTTATTGTCAAAGTTCAACTTTGGTTGTTTGGCGTCGTGCTTGCCCATGGCTGTCTCGGCGCTTCAGATCCAGTCAGGAGATCCAGCCCAGCAGCGCCCCAGCAGCGAATCACACGATTGCTCGACTCCTGTGTCGCAGCAGCACTTCGCTAATACCAAACCGCCACAGCAGTGTCACGGTACCGCCACAGCTCCTGTTTCGGATCGTTAATCCTGCCAATCCACCTACAAAGTCAGCCAACAGGGGGAGATAGGGACAGGTCTCCACAGCAATGTCTCAGGCCCTCTACAGTGCGACTTCGTACCCAGGGAACACGATGCCCCCCCGGTCTGCCAGTTCCTCTCAAGCGGCAATGGCGGGGCTAGCAGCGGCGGCCAGCAATTCCCCAGTTTGTTCAACACTCTCCTCAGCTTCGTTCTTCCCAATGACTCCCGACACCACCGCGTCTAAATATCCACAGGGTGAGGCCTCATCACAGGCCCGCCACCTCCTTCAAGCTCTCCCTCTGGGGCAGAGTATTTACCGGCAGCAAGGGCCCCCCCAGCGTCCAGCTTTGGATTCTGCAGCAACGCAGGGGTCACATCAGCAGCTCGCCAATCTTCCTGGGCCCTCACGATGCCCCCACCACACAGGAGCGCTCCGCCGCAGCCGCGTTTCCAGCAAGGTCGGGCCGGCTCCAAGTCGCGCTGCATCCCCAGGTACCGCCGTTCTCTCCTCCCGAGTCCTCGCGCTCTGTCTCCTCAAGTGGACGCAGCCGCCCGGGCCTCCGGCTCACCGCAGGATAGATGACCCTCCGCGGACACTCCACCTTCCCCGCTTACGGATGGAGACAGCGGGATCCCAGCTCTCCGGCAGTAGGCCCTCGCCGCGGCCACGGGCTCGATTAATTATCCCGCCTGCGCCGCGATGTCAGGCTGCAGCTCGGCTCCAGCCCGGCAGGTTTCTCGGCCCCGGTCCGCCCGTGAAGCTTCAGGAAATCAGCGCTGGGGCCACGATCCCATCAGTGCGGGAGCCAGCAGGTTCCGGCAGGTCAAGGTCTCCCCTCGATATAGGATTTTCAAATGGTAATCTCCCGGCCGGCGGAGCGCGCTCAGAAAGCGGCCATTCCGCTGCGCAGCCGGCCACGCCCCTGTACACAGCTTAAAAATTGACCGCACCTTTTAACATTCATGTTTTTTCAGGACCGTGGTGCGCACTTCCTTTCACACCCCTGCACAGCTGTGGTGCGTGCTACCTTTGACATCTCTGCACAGTGCACAGCTGTGGTGCATGCTTCCTTTCCCCCCATTGCACAGTACACTGCTTAAAAATTGACCGCACCTTTTAGCATTCGCGTTATTGCAGCACCGTGGTGCATGCTTCCTTTCCTTAAAAATGGACCGCAGCTTTTAACATTCACGTTTTTTCATCATCGTGGTCCGTGCTTCCTTTCACATCTCTGCGCAGCTGTGGTGCATGCTACCTTTGAAATTTCTGCACAGTGCACATCTGTGGTGCGTGCTTCCTTTCCCCCATTGCACAGTACACAACTGTGGTGAGTGCTTCCTTTCACCCCACTGCACAGTAGTGGTGCGTGCTTCCTTTCGCAACACTGCACAGTGCAGATATGTGGTGTGTGCCTCCTTTCACCCCAGTGCACAGCTGTGGTGCGTGCTTCCTTTCATCTTATTGCACAATGCCCAGCTGTGGTGCATGCTTCCTTTCCCCCACTGCACAGTGCACAGTTGTGGTGCGTGTTTTCTTCATCCCACTGCACGTGCCCCCTCCATCACACCCACGTGGTTCTCTTTCTTTCTGTTTAATAAACAAATTTCACACACAGATGCCCAGGTTTCCGATGTTAACATTTGGGAACTCACTGGACCTCACAGTTTTTCTTACAAGGCGCGTCCCCTCCACCACGGCCGAGGGACAGACCCCACCACCATAAACTGGATTATAAAGTGCCCTGACAGAAGCACCAAGGCGCTGGACCTTGCAGCTTTCCTTACAAGGTGCGTCCTCTCCACCCCGACAGAGGAACAAACTCCTCCACCACAAGATGATAGTATGATAATATTCTTAATTTTTATTATTCCTAGCAACTTTGACATTGACATTATTGCCCTTTATTACACTATTTGTTGGTTTTTAAATCATAAGCAGCAACATTTGTGTCCCTGTGCTGCCCAGACAGGAAGCACACCAGTACCGCCACTGTAACAGGATGCAGACCCACCACCCCTCCCACACTTCCAACAGACGCACATGCTGCACAACATTCACAATGCTCTACAACACATATTAAAAACGTTAACAAAGCCAATAACTCTGTCTAAATACTTATGATGCCCCAAAGGGGAGACCTATTGGCTATGCCAATGCTTGTTTCCCTTTGGCAGTAAGCATGAGGCACGTCAAAAGGCGAGACTTACTGGCAGGATCTGTTTAGTGCGTCGACCAGGAACACTTCTGTTTTACTTGTCCCGCATTACTAACAATCACAAGCAGCATGCATTCCAGAATGTTCCTTTGTTAGAGGATGTCTGTGTGTGTTTTGAGATCTGTTATTACATCACTAACTGGGTGGCCCTTTAAGTTGCTCTGAAAGTGGAGGAGTAACACTCTCCATGTGTGCAAGAAAGTACTGCAGATGTGGTCTCCTATCTGGCAAAAATCCTCTTTTATCCAGGGACAGCTCCTCCGCTAGGGCGGAGGAGCGTTGCCCCACTGCTTTCTCGCAGTGCGAGAAGCAGAAACATAAAATAGTAATAACTTCCTGTTATTACCATTTTGTGTTTTTGTTGCGGGTGGGCGGGGCTCTGCTCTGCGAGCAGGTGAGGAGTGGTGTGCCCACTTCTGAAGGCACAATGGAGCCGCTCAAACCAGTCATGCGTACTCCGCCCTTTCTACATACAGGCTGTAATGCAGCCTGCATGGAGAACATCCCGTAAGCCCCTGGCTGGGTGGCGTCCCCACCAATCACAATGCCGCCATTGCAGCATTATGATTGGCTTAGGGGAGGGCAGGGAGGCTGTCTGCTTCCTGTTCCTGCCGAAGGCAGGAGAGCAGGAGCCGAGAAGACGTGGGACCTGGCCAGCGGAAAGATACGTTTTAAAAAAAACATTAATTTTTTAATTAAAACCCCCTCTCCCCATGCGACCCCCTGACCCGTGAGCCATGTTGGCAGCGACTGCTTTTGTCTACAGCTGTTTTTATTTCAAGACCGGAGGCTACCATTATGCATACAATTTTTTAATGCCACTCCTGCAGCACCTTTAAAGAACTTAGAACAGCAAGAACAAACTTGAACCAGAATACATAGGCTATAAGAAGTGCATGCACCTAACATTCCTCCTCTTTTGAATGCTGCTCCTGTGGAGAAGAGTATCCATTTCTTTACGTATTGATTGAATACATAAGCTTTGTTTTTTAATAATATTTAGTTTTGGAGAAAAATTAATGTTGATTAAAGGATTAGTTTCTTTGTTTAAAGCTTCTCATTTTCAGAAGCGTGGGCTTTAGCGAGTTAATTAGGTAGAAATAGGTTTGGTTTTTAAAAAAAAAAAGGAAAAAGAGGGTTTTTTCTAACCCTGGGCTGACAACTACGCTTCGCCCACGTAGTGTACGTAGCACTGCCTTCTTCGCAGTTTTCGAAGTAGGCGAAGCAGGCAGCGCCTACGCACACGAGGGCGAAGCGTAGCTGCCTGCCGACCACCACCCGCCTCCCGCCCGCGTCCGCCCATGCGCATTTGTCAGAAAAGTTGGAAACCAGGAAGAGGGAGCCCCGGAGACGCCGCGCTTCAGGTAAGTGGTGTTTAATTTTCTTTATTATAAATTAATGTTATCTTTTATAAAGGAGGGCGGGCGGGAGGCGGGTGGCGCGTAGTGGGGCTACGCAAAGCGCGTAGTGTGCGTAGATTTGGGCACACTACGTGCTGCTTCACGTAGCCCCACTACGCCCACTACGCCCACCCTTAGTTTTTTCGATGGATTAAGTATTTTTTTATGCCGATATTTAAGAAATGTAACAAGATTATATGCGAGATTCAGTTGTTGTAATGTTTGGATTTAAAATTACCTCGAGCGGAGCATTCGCACCGTGACTTGTTGGGTTGCTCATGTGGAGAGAAAGCTTTGTGTGTGCAGTTTCGAGGATGTTGAGGCTTCACAGAGCATTCCCTCCGTAACTCGTTGGGTTGGTCACGTGAAGAGAAGACTTCGCGTGTGCAGTCTCTTGGCAGAGCAGAGCAAGAGTGAAGATCAAACGTCACCTTGAAAGGAACAGAGTGGGCTGCCGTAGTCTCGCGCAGTTCTCGTGAGATTTAGGTGGCCATTTTGGATATGGATCAATTACATTGGAATAAATAACGATGAGACAGTTAGAATTCGAAGAAGACGGTTGAACTGTCAAATCAGTTCACTAGTCATTTCGGAGATCGCCAAAAGGAGTCGCTACTGTCTTTCAAAGGGGATAATTTGTGAGGAATAGGTTTTTGTTGGGAAAAGAAGTATTTTGGAAAGTTTAAAAGAATTTATAAAGTGAGAGTTTAGAGAGAATGGATGATGAACAGGATCTTAGTGGACAGATTTCAGGAGAGAGACTTAGTGAAGAGATGATTAAGAGATTGATAGAGAAAGAATTAAAGGTTCAGGTTAAAAAGTCTATGGATAATATGTTGCCAGAAAGGAAATGAAAGGAAAGAGATACTCCTGGGGAGTATTTTTCTGTATCTGAAGATGAAGAAATAGGTGAAAAAAGATCTAAGAAGAGGAAACATGTTGAGGATATAAGAATAATATAAAATAAGAAGGGTGGTTCTCATACCACGATCAAGAAAGGTGCCCTAAGCGGTATAAAAAGAAAAGGTGTCCTTGGTGGCACGCAGAGTATTAGTGTCCATGGTGACACAATGGAGGATGAATTCAATGATTTTGAAGGGGGATCTTTGGAGAACGGAGAGCAAGATGAATACATTTTTGATATTTTACAAGAAAATGATTTTGATGACGAATTTGTAGAAAATGTAGGTTCAGACTCAAAGGAAATATTGGGGAATCCCTTGGGTGAGGAGATGTTTTCTTCATTAAGTGTCAGACACCCAAGAAGTGGCGGCTGGTGGCCAATGGAGCACGTGAGTAGGTTCATAAAAGAATGGTTAAGGAAGCCATTGGAAAAGGAAGTTTGTAGGGTCTTGAAGGCAGAATGCTCTAGACCTGTCATAGATGAGAAGGTGTGTGTAACTACTACTTTGGACCCTGAAATGATAAGTTTTCTGTATAGAATGGGCAGAGACCCCAGGAAAAGGTTAGAACGCTCACTGAAGCCTTGCCAGAATAAGCTGTTGGATATCTTGGGACCTTTGGCTAGAATATTCGATATGGCAATAGAGGCACATTCAAACGAGAATGAAATTGATTTGGAGTTACTTAGAGGTTAGATCCAAAGGGCGATCGTTTTGCTTGGAAATGCGAATGCAGGATTAATGACAGAACGCAGGAAAGAAATTCTGATGAGGATTAGCCCAAAGTTGGGCGACATGTCAGAAAAGGAACCCAGAGCTGATGCAGAAGGGTAACTTTTTGGAGAAGGGCTTGTTAAAAGCATTGGCAAATATGTGTCAACATTTACTGCTTTAGACAAAACCCAGTTGAACATGAGAAGAGTTTTTGGATCTGGAGTTTTTGGAAGGGCCAGTAGATGGGGATCTTCGACTGGCCGGGTCATTCAAAGATCCCAATCTAATATTCAGTACAGAGGTTACTCCAGAGGTTACCAGCCAGCAGGTGGATTTTTCCCGACTAGAGGAAGAGGGATGCGTGCTGGAAGAGCTAGAGGAGGCAGGCGAGGCTTCCAAGGATCTCAAGGTGAGTACGGAGAGTGTTTCTGGTTTTACCCTAAGAAGGGTAGGGAGTCGATTGAAAGGTTTCGTGAAAGAATTGGAAAAGATTACAAGAGACCCATGGATATTAAAAACAATTCAGGGCCTAGAGATAGACCTTTTAGACGTTCCTCTACAATTAAAAGAACACAGGAAGTAGATGGAGATTGTAGATGCAGAAATAGAGAGCATGCTAGCGAAAGGAGCTATTGTTCAGGTAAAAGAATGTGCAAAGGGATTTGTAAACACATTATTTGTGGTGCAGAAAAAGGACTAAGGATGGAGACCTGTTATCAACCTAAGAGTGTTAAACAGATTTGCAGTTTACAGACATTTCAAGATGGAAGGGATTTGTTGCCTGAGAGACATGTTACAAAAAGAAGACTGGTTAGTGAAACTAGATCTAAAGGATGCTTACTTTACAGTACCCATGAAGAAGAGCAGTCAGAAGTGTCTTCAATTTCGTTGGAGGGGAAGACTTTATCAATTCTTGAGCATGCCTTTTGGGCTGTCTTCCGCTCCGTGGTGCTTCACAAAGATTATGAGAAGTGCTATGGGATTTTTAAGAGAAAGAGGAATAAGAGTAATAGTTTATTTGGGTGACATTTTGATAATGTCTCAGGACATAGATCAGTTGAAGAGAGATTTGCAGACAGTGAAGGTTCTTCTGGAGAAATTGGGTTTTTAGGAAATTTGAATTTTTGGGATTCAAGATAGTTACCTTATGAGTGCAGCGGCAGCTTCCATTGAAAAAGATGAAGAAAATATAAAGAGATATTTCAGGTTTTGAAGACGGATTACCTCACATTAAGGGATTTGGCTCAAATGATAGGATTGTTATCATCTTCAATTCAAGCTATTTTCCCAGGACCTTTACATTATTGAGCCTTGCAGAGAGTGAAGGGAGAGGCACTGAGAAAAGGTTTATGGTATGGAGACAGAGTTCCACTAAACAGGGAAGTGAGAGAGGAGTTGAATTGGTGGCTATAGAATTTAGAAGCTTGGAATGGACGAGCGATTTTTGAATGTGTTCCAAATTTTGTTCTGGAGACTGATGCTAGCTCGAAAGGCTGGGGAGCCAGGTTTGGAATGAATCAAACAGGTGGTTTGTGGTCAGCAGAGGAGAGAGTAGAACACATAAATTGGTTGGAATTGAGGGCAAGTTTATATGCAGTGAAGAGTTTCAGGGATATGCCGATTGGAAGAAATTTGTTTATGAAGATGGACAATATTTCGGCAGTGGCATATATCAATTGCTTAGTAGGGAGCAAATCTCTTCAGTTGAATGAGTTAGCGAAAGAATTTTTGCATTTTTGTTTGGAACACAAGATTGTGGAGAAAGCAGAATACTTACCAGGGGAATTGAGCACGGTAGCAGATTGGAATTCAAGATATATTTCAGCAATTGGAAATTGGACCTGCAGTGTTTCAAGAGGATAGAGAAAGAGTGGGGTACTTTGGAATTAGTCATGTTTGCAAGCAGACTAACTTTTCAAGTTCAACGTTATTTCAGTTGGAGGCCAGATCTGGAAGCTTGTGCAGTAGATATGTTTCATCGATCATGGATAGGGATGAGAGGTTATGAGTTTCCCCCTTTGCAATGATGCAGAGAGTTCTGTTGAATGTGAGGTTGGAGAAATGCCAGCTGTTTAGGGTTGAGTAGTAGATTGTATGCACCAGATGGAGTACATTTAGAAATATGGAAGAGAACTAAGACTATGTCTTCTCATGTGTTTTATCCAAGATCTGAAGAATGTAGGAAATTGTGTGTGGTGGAATGTTTGAGAGAATACAAGAGTAGAATGGAAGAAAACAGAAGTAATGGTGTTAATCAAGTTTTAATTTCTTTTGTAAAACCTTTTAAGGCGATTAGTAGTGCAACTATTGCTAGATGGGTTAGATGGACAATGGAACAGGCGGGCGTGATATTAGGGAGTTTATGGCTCATTCTATTAGAGGAGCTATGGCAAGTAAGGCCTATTACTCTGGAGGTAGAATGGAGGAAATTCTGAAAGCTGCGGATTGGGCAAATGCAGGGACTTTTATAAGACATTATTTTAGAACAGTTAATCATGTTGCAAATGAGGTGTTGAAGGGCTTTCAACATGCATAATGGTAGCCTCTGGTCTTGAAATGAAATGGTGATTCTCCAATTAAAATGAAGAGAGAATCAAGATTTCATTAAAGACGAAGGGGCAGATCTACAAGAAAGTGCCGCAGCGTGGCATCGCAAGCGCTTTGGCTGCGCTACGCTGCGGCACTTTCAGAGCACAGGAATGTGACATATTTACAAGAATATGTCGCATTCATGTGCTCTTCCCTGCGCTGGCACACGAACAGCTGCCAAGCGCTGGCGCAGACACCCTTGCACCGTGGTGCAAGGATGCCTGCGCCATGGGGAGATTGTTTTTGTGCAGGAAGGGGTACCTTCCTGCACAAAAACAATCACTATAGGCTTTTTCCCCTTTCAATGTGAGCTGTAGAATGCAGCACGCATTGAAAGAGGAAAAAACGAGGAGAAATGAAAACATTTCTCCTCGTTGCGCCTCGCTACGCCACCTCTAGGTTGGCGTAGCATTCAGACGCATCTCCAGATTTACGATTTCTTGTAAATCTGGAGCTGTCTTTGTTTCATGGGTGTTGCGTGGGAACACCCACAGCAACACCCATGGAACGCCCCTTCAACGCAAAGTGCTGTGTGTGAAGGGGCCGTATTTACAAGGAGAGGAAATGTCATGCAGGGTGGCTTTTCCTGTCCTTGTAAATATGGAGAAGCCCCCTGTACCACCAGTACGTCATGAAAAGTGACGTACTGGTGGCGCAGGGGGCTTGTAAATATGCCCCACAGAGGCTAACATTATCCCTCCCTCCTCATCCCATTTAGTGAGGGGGTGTTTTAGAGGGATATGTCGATATTTTTGAACATCCTATCTTGTATGTTGATATTGTTGAAATTTATTTGAATGATTGAAAAGTGTACTTTTTTGAGGTTCTAAATTGTGTTTTTCTGGTAGATTCGACACAGTGAGAAGATTAAAGGAGAAAAGACGAGAGGAAGATTGGATTTGGGAAGATAAAGTTTAAGAGTTAAGAAACTTTGGCGCACTCAAAGAGGGGGAATATTAGGTGCATGGACTTCTTATAGCCGATGTATTCTGGTTCTAGTTTGTTGTTGTTCTAAGTTCTTTAAAGGTGCTGCAGGAGTGGCATTAAAAGATTGCATGCATAATGTTAGCCTCTGTGTCTATAATGAAATCTTGATTTTCTCTTCAGTTTAATTGGAGAATCGCCATTCTTCTTCCTATACCTTGAGTTCTGCTGCATCTTAATGCATCCTCCTCAGTGTTTCAAGTCGCTGCTGCTCAGCCGGTGTGTGAGGTCATCTAGAATGTATGGAGTGTTTGTGGGATTGGAGTCAGTTGGAGATATGAGCTGAGCAGCAGGAGACTGCTCCTGGTGGGGCTTACTTAAGAGCTTAGCTATCTACTTATCTACTTGAAAGTAAGATCTAATAAACCTTCTTATAATCTACACTGCGGCCTTCTGAGCTTTGGTTACAACAAGTTACTTCCTGGATGCCACTGTTAATGATCAATATGATGCAGCACGTGGCATTCTAAAAGTGATGCCGGCGGTATTATACAGTAATACATTTTTGCATTCTACACCCCTTGTTGCATTTAAACACGGGCCTTGCACTTTGTGTGGTGTTAGCACTTTGAGGGCCCGGTACACAGTGCACAGCAAAGTGAAGCGAGTGTGCTAAGCTGTAGACATGGTTCTCATGGAGGCTGCGCCTCAGTGTGCTTCTTCGGAAGAAGGCACCAGTCTCAGACACAGGTTGAGAATCCTGTCCATTCTATTGAGAGATCCCCCATCTGCCTGGTTGGTAGGTCTGTGCTATAAAGGAAGCTGTGCAGGCAGCGCTTCTCTTCACCACCCTGAAGGTTTGATGATCTGGTACCATGCTTGAAGAACCCGCTCTGCAAACCTTTTTGTTTTGAAACAAAAACTCTCTAAGCAGTTTCTGTTCTAATACAAATGGCCACCAGATCCAGGCGATTCTGCATTTTACTGCCTGTGTCCCCTAGGTAGAGAATTGCAGACACAGGCAGGGAAAATGAGGGACGATGACCCACCCCTTAAATCGGGCGGGCAGTTTCTGTAGCCTAGTAGCCCTCAGGCAATAGGACTGTCAGCTGAGACATGTCTGGCAGCAGGACCAGCTGAGTTTCTGTCATCTTCAACAGAGCGCTTTACCTGACTGCGTAGAGCAGGGGGGCTGTGAGTTTGGAGGGTCCGTTGATGTACACCAGCCCTCTTCATCTGCCTAACACTTAATGACCCCATATGCATTAAGCCTTGTGATGCTCCCATATATATTAGTGCTAAAAATACCTGCAGATCCCATCAATGCTGAGATTTGGTGAATCATGAACAAAGCAAGCAAGCAGCATTTATAGACTCTTGAGAGCTGAACTGGTGTTTCATCATTTGCAGTCATCTATTATGAAGACCAGAGGAATGGTTTGTGTATAGATATAAACATTCTGTAAGGAAATGCCTGGCTAGCACATGGACAGGGGGAATGCACCTAAAGAAAGATTGGGTCTGGTGGAGGAATGTGGTGGTGCAGCCACCAACATCTCGCTCAGCGTTTCCTGAAAGGTGGGTCCCGAGTTGATTTTTTGTGGGTCTCGAAAGTCCAAGCAATAAACAAAGATTATTTTAAGTTCTGTAATAATCTTGTCACATTTGCTGCACTTCAAAGACAGAGGTGAAATGTCAGGCTATGTTTTATGAGAAATTGCTGCTTATGGTTTTCCACACGGGGATTGATGTTTACAAACTCTTCTCACTTTGCTACCAGGGGAAAAAAGTAAAGTGAATTATGTGACAGTCTTGCTGGGTACAGGGAGTGTGAAAGGAAAGGCTGTATGATGTTATTTTTTCAACCCACAGCACAATGCAAATCTCTGTAAATGAATTTTACACATTCAGCAGGAAAGCAAACATGAAGCACATTTTTTTATAATTCTAAAGTGTGATGGTAATTACAAACAAAGATTTTTACCAGGATCAAAACACTTTACTTGGTGATGAACAAATGATAAATATTCACTGAAGGCCGATTTCCACACATTATAATTTGTGTGCGGTAAAACTGTCCGTGCAAATTTAGTGTCCATTTCAATGGAAAATGTGCTGCTTGTAAAAGACAATTCACTACCACACCATGCTTTAGTTACATTAAAAAAGTCACCGCCTCATGTCCATTAAAGCTTGGTGTGTTGTGAAAGCTTGTTGTTCTAACAAACGGGTGTGGTTCTGACAAGTTTGGGAAGCACTGATCTAGGTCAAACAGTGTACAGGTGCTGATATGTTGATTTATGATGTCGTTTCTCCACTGCTCTAGTTTTAACCATGATTAATAAAAGGTGTTTATTATCGCTATGATTTTATCGTTGCTGCAGTCTAGACGGGATGCACAGAGGCCATGTTGTCTGTGCAGGGGTCATGATGCATGGAAACCAGAAGGTTCATGCAGGGAAAGGAGTTAGGAAAATGATGGGGGGATTCAGGGAAGGAATGATGCTGGTCCACTAGGAGTTCCTAGTAAACCAAGGAGAGAGAGAAGAGCCGACATGAAGTGCATGTGGACAAAGTGGAAAGAAGTAATGAGATGCCTGGTCGCCATGTGGTCCATACAGACAGGAGTGAGATGGGATGCTGGTCTACCAAGAGATCCCTGCAAGATAAATACAAGTTAGTAAATACTGAGGGGAAAGAGAATTATGTGCTGAAGCCCCCCAGATGGTCCAGACAGAAAGAGGAGACTGCGAAGCTGCCACGTGATCCTTTAATATTAATGAACACAGACATCAGATGATATAGGGCAGGTGTGGAGCCCTGGTGGGCACCATAAGCAATGTATGTGACTACTGCTATGAATGAGGCCAAATCAGGAGAAACACTATACTGATTGGCAGGGACTCCCTTTGCCATTAAGTGTTGTCAGGAGCAGCTATGCTGAGTAGTCTGATCCAAGAGAGTGCTGCCGCCATCTTGTGGTGGAGGCAGGTTAATGCTATCCAAAGCAGTGGTGCCTTTTTAAGGATAGCCGCATGTGGTGGCAGGCAGAGATAGGCTCCTTATCTCATTAGGATTATAGGTTTTGATTCTAGGAAATGTAAATCAAGGTACTCCAGCCACATCAACATTATTGTACTTGTAATTGTACCTGCATCATGCTGCCTATTGATCAATAACTGATTAATCAGAAACCAACACCTCAAAGAGGTGGTAGCTGATTCGTAAAGGAGAATGTGAAACCTTACAATTTGTGAATCGTTTCCGCAGTCTGCATCCCCTGATGTTTTTTTTAAAGCTGCACCAGTTTCTTTTTTGACCACAGGGTGCTTCTACCAAACCTCTGTACCTCTCTACATGCCTGTCCTATCCCTCTATGGCATCACCACTTAATTTTCGTATCCTTTCCTCCTTACACTCTCAAAAGATAAAAGTAAGGGGTAGCTACATAAGCAGCTATGTAAGAATGATCGCCACCACTCGTGGCTAACCCTGTAACATTACTTATGATTGTATATGGTGCATAAAAATAAATAATAAAATTTAAAAATTAAAATAAAATCCTATTTTGGAATAGCAACATAATTAATATTCATTAGGCTTGTCATCCTGCAAAAGGTGATTTGGGATGTGGCTCATTTGTGCATAAGTTGCATTGTCATAAAACGCTGGTGCACAATTAGCAATCGCATTTTGTGACCAGTCTTTAAGTACATCTACCCCACATTCGCACTATGTAAATGCCATACAGGCATTCAGACAAATTGGTCAATAATTGACTTCGATTGATTTGTTAAAAAATGTATTTGTATTTTTTATAAATAGATAATATGAATATTATAAAAGAAATACATCTGTTTAAATTAAATATGCACAATTTACTTTTGCACACAAAGAACATGGCAGTCACGCCCCTTAACCCTGTACTCAGCAATATTTGCCTTGAGACCCTCACGGGTATATAGTGCGCTTTACAAATGCTATGATTGATTGAATATTTGGTAAGCCTCAAATTCACAAAATGATGCAGTATCTCCCTCATCACTGAACTACTGGGTCCCCAGGGGCCAACTAATTTGCTCTATCAGACTCATGGGAATAATACTCAACGTTTGGGCAAGAACAGAGAGAAGAACAATCAGGACGAGAACGTGCTGGGATGGCATGACCAGTTCTGTGCTAGAATGAGTATTCATTGGATCCAGCTAAAAGAGGCAAAGAGAGAAATTACTCTATTCAGAATACAAAATCTGGTTAGAAAACCAAATAAAAAACGGTCCTCTTCCTACGCTGTTGGATAAAAAGAAGGTTAAGACATTTTGGGCATACTTGGATGTAGAACAATTTACGAGATACCCAATTAACTTTTGTGGCATTTAGATGTGATTCATTTTATTCCCGAACACTACCGTCCCTTGGTGGTAGGAGAGACAGTGGGTTTTCATTTGATGATGCTGATATGTTGTACGTGGGATTTGTCACCCAGGTGTTGAAAAAGCTGCAAGTTGCATACAGCGTAGGAGTAAGGCTGGTCTTAGGCGTCCGTAAATTTGGTCATCATTTGTATGGGTATAGTTCCTTCCATTGGTTAAGAGTACAAGGCAAGTTCAGATTCAAAATTGTATGTATTGTAAATTGGGCTACTCTTAGCAGGGTGCTGGCTTATCCAGAAAATGTAACACACCCCTTAGCTAATACGGGGGTCTGAGAAAAAATTAGATTATGTCATGCAGATTTGTGGAAAGCACTATCACCGGGAGGGTATCCTCGCACTAAACAGGTGTTGATGTAAAGTCCCTAAAGTCCGACTCCATCTTAGGTAGTCCTTGATTCTATCTTGACTAATTGAGGCCGTCATATTCCTTCATTCAAACAGTAGAAGTTGTCATCTTTCCCGATTTATGCAGAAATCATAGTCATGTCTGCCATTCAACGCAGATGTCGCCTGACCATATCTTTCTAGGCACTGTGAAAGCGTCAAGCCATTTGATTAATGACACAGATACAACCATCAATGCAACATTTGTCTGGATCAAATGTCTACTTTTCACCATATTATTATGAACACATACAGACATATAACCAAAATAGTGTAGTCTGAATTGATGTCCTTTTACCTTGTATGTTCATAAGCAAACATGTAGGACGCATGCATACCTTGATGCACAAAATCTATGTCAGACATTCTTAAACTTATGTCAGAAATTCCAATTTCTGGTAAGGTTTAGTATATAAGGACTGTCGTAAATTGGCTGCGACTAAATTAGCGTTAGCAGAATCCATCTGGTATTTAGAGGCTATCTTGTACATTTTGTGGAATCCATTTTGAATTTCTGGCAGCCATTTTGTTTACCCTTGTTCTCTGTTTAAAGGACTGGTTATACTTAGACTCTGCTACCCTGCACATGCGCAGAAATATCTAACTGTCCATGCATCTGTTTTTAGTCTGTAACTATCAGGTTGTTTCTACCAGAGTCAGCAACTGCTAGCTCCTCCTTTACTGTCGACTGTGCATTTCTGTATGACCATCTATGTATGTAACTCTTCTCATGTATGCTTGTACCGCCCTTTTTCTGAGCCCCTGTGTGGGTATAAAAGACCCATGGTTCTTCTACTCTGTGTGCTACCTTCATTCAGCACCACAGGGTGCTGGGTGAATGTGGTTCCACCTCATGAGGTTTATTAAACTCTGTATTTTCTATTCCAGTTTCTGTGCCAACTTCTTTCTAATAGTCTGAGGACTCTGTGCAGAGAAGGGCGAACCCCTTGCACTGGTAGGCCTAGCTGAGGCCTATTTTCTACAGTTGGCGCCTCAACGTGGGACTCATCGGTGACTCGGATGCCCAAAGGATTGGTCGCGACGAAGTATTGGAATCTCGCTCTGGACGTGATCACTGCCCGATAAGACCCGAGTCTTGGCATCCACGGCGGCTTTTCCTTTCTTTCTGATCTGACCATCCAGGTGGCACCGGTCCTCGACTGAGATCTCTTCTGTTGATTCACCGTGCAGTGACCATTTGGTCGATTTTAGAACTTGGCAGGATGAATCTGGACACCAAGTGATTGGTAAGTGTCCTTCTGCGGCGCTTGCTGTTGGTTTTGATGCCTGTGATTGGTAAGGTAGTTTAGTAACGCTTACTGTGGCTTTGAGATTGTATATTTGTGTTGGCCAACTTGGTTTGTTTTGACATATGTGACTTGCAATTCACATAGGCAGGTAATGAGGAGAATTTTCTCTAACTGAATTGATTTGAACGGCACATCGTACTAAAGGTACCTTAAGTGCTACTTTGATTATAATATTGCATATTCTGCACTCTTTTTGGCATGCCTGTCTTTAGCACACTTCAAAGGATGTGTTGCTTTTGGAATGGTACCTTGAGACTTGATGAAGCACAACCGCCCCCCCCCCCCGGAGGGGACGCCTAATAGGGATATGTATATTAAGTATGGTCTTTCTTCTATAATGTACAGCGCATTATGGAATAAATACACTTGTAAGGATCCTGAGCTGCGTTGGCCTATGTATGGGTCATTTGATTTTCGGAAAATTGAGTATGTGGAACAATGTATGTTTAAGCAAAAGACTAGGCAAGAGATGTTTGATTGTGTACGAATGTGGGAGAAAAAGTACATGAATGAATGAATGTGTTGCTTTCTTGGATGTACCATTTCTTTTGTATATAATTAGCCGGCTCCCTTAGAGGGGATACTTAACTAGGTTTAGGTATATAGAAGTTTTTCTTCTTTGGTGACTAGTACCCCGAGGAACTAAATATGTACATAAAAGGATCCTGGTCTGTGCACTTAGTAATATTCATAAGTGATGAGATGCAGAGCGTTTTCCTGGTGTTCTGCCAGCCAAATCTAGTGAATATGACTTGCAACTAGTATTTACAAATGGTTTGGTTTAAGTACAGTCTGTGGGCTGTCTTTTGTTTCTGTCTTAAGTGTTGATCTGTGGGTTAAATGTGTGTTTAAATGTTATGGTGTGGTAAATTGTGTTTTGGATGTTGCTAGCACTGGAAAAAGCGTGTGATTGAATGACTGTGAATATGTGAAAGAATTCTGAGAAGTGAAATTGTTAAGGAGTAAATTTAATTTGGTCTCATCACCATCAAGAAGTCGCAAAAGGAAATTGAGAGGGGTGTAGCTAGAGAAAGAGCAACCCCTGTGATTTGATGACACCCTTAATGTACAAAAGTATTAAGGAAGAGTAATTAGGGACCGGTTAAAAGTTTAGCTTGAGAAAATTGTGGGTATTTCGAATTTTCAAATTGTTCCTATGCAGCTTTGTGTTCTTGGTGGTTCAGTGAGCCAATGTGCTGGGTCCACAGGGTTGTAGGTTCTAACTTAAACTGAACCTGCTAATCTGAGAATTGAAAATAAACTTATGACCCCTGAAAAGAAATTGTATATCAAAATAAATTTTTCCATAGGGCAAATTATTGCAGTTTAGATGAAATTAGGAAGGCTTTTTGTCTTTGACAGCTTCAGGGCTGTGCGAGGCAGATTTTGACCTTGCAGCCTGTAAGGTGGGGGCTAGAAATAGGAGCGACTGAACCAGGAGGTGAAATCACTGCTTAGAAAGCGTCTCTGACATGAAAATGTGTAATGCTTGCAGCAGGAGAGCCTTGGAGAGAGGTGGGGGCCAGGAGCACTCGCTGTGGCCCGGTTCTGCGCTGAGGGGCTATTTTTAGCTTCTCTGATAAGACAGGGCAGCTGAGGAACGAAACTCAAGGAGCCTTCCTTGTCCCTATTTTGAGCAAGACTAGTTAGACTTTCCATAGAAAACTGTTTTTATTTTTTTTTAAACTGTTGCATTAATCCTAGACAAAAAGTAAAATGATGCTCTTGCTTGAAATTGTAAGGGCTATATGCCTATATAAAAACGATTTTCCAATTGAGAATTAATTTTCTCAGTGGAAATTGTGGCGCAAAACTAACATGGGATATTAGATAAGTAATCTTACTTTTAGAAAGTTACAAATTAAGATGATCTGTGTGTCAGAAGCGACACAGTCAGTTCAGCTGACAGCTGGTCATCATAAAGATGACCTACTGTCAGATGGGGGTGAGTAAGGCAAGGAAATCAGTTATTGATTTTAAGCTTGACAAATTAAGCAGGCCAGAATATTCGACTCTGAGCTGTAGGTTCAGTAATTGCGCATCACTGCTCATTTATATATGTTATTGTAATTTGTCTATGCTTTCTGTGCTTGGTATACTGATGGCTTGGCATATGTATTTTTATTTTATATATGTTTTGTTTTTGTCGTATTGACAATTCTATTTTAATACTAGTATAAGTTCTCCTGTGAGGTAAGGAGATGGTTGTGACGACGCCTATCTTTGCGTAGCAGTTGGCTGGTACTTGTTCAAAATTACTAAATTCCACAGACATGATATTATCATTATCATGCTGTCAAAATAGCAGACAACACGTTATCAGTGTATGTCTAATTGGTATTGGAGATGAATAAAACAAAAAAGGTTATGCAAGACTAAAATATATGTACTGCCCTTCTCTTATAGACAGGCAGCCGTCGGTCATATGTTTCCAGATTGGATATTATGGAACCATTATGATTTGTAGCCCCTGCAAAAAGGTGACCTGAATTTTTCTAAAATATCGCACTAGCTAATTCCTGTTCTGTTTCTTTGGAAGTGTATAAGTATGCCTTTGTTCCCTTAAAGGAAATCAGGTTTCCTTTTTCATATTCTTTATATGGGGATAAAAGGCCTAAAAAAAAAAAAAAACGAAATTGTGTGTTTTACAATAAGATTAAATTTAGATACAAAATGTCACATCATTCATCCTTTTGTATAGGGTATTCAAAGGCATTCACATTATACAGAACGACAGAGTTGTGTTGACTTGAAAGGCGTGTGAATTCGACGCCTTTACGTGTCACGCAGCTGTGTCAACATGAATTCTTCTATTTCTGACTCCGGCCACAGAAAACAGCTGAATTACTAGCCTTTAAAAAAAAACTCGGAGTAAACATCCTGCATCTCAGACTGCTGTTTTAAAGGTTAGAAATGTAGTTTCATTATTTTTGATAAACAGAGGACAGATTGACAGTAGGGATTTCTTTTGTTAATGCCTTTTTAAATAAGGATAAGAGTGGTTTTTGATGTTACATAATAAAAGTGGCGCAGACTTAAAATGATTATATTAAAAATGTTATCTAACATAGGTGCATTAAATTCGTTTTTTTACTATTCATAATGCCTGAATCATGATGCTGTGACCTCCTAGCATCCAAATTGAATTTAAGCCGTGCTATACAGCAATAGGGGGTCAATTACATGTGAAAATGTCACTTTATCCAGGCGTACAAAACTCATTTTTATGAAGGTATACATTATACATTTCTGATGCCGCATCTCTGGGATATGTAGAGGACATTCTGGGGATGACTATTATGCAAAAACATTGTAGGATATTTATTTTTAAGTGCCCTACACATCAAAGTCGAAATTGAGTGAACTTCATTATTTAAATGAGATTTCTCCAGTCAGAGCAGCTTTTAAACTGCCTTAGGCTCCAGTAAATGCACATATGTAAGTATAGACTTCATAGCTGACATCTATATTGCTCAAGCACTCAGCACACTGATTCTAAATATACCTATGTACAAAAACTGGCAGAAGTTATTAAGCTTACCTCTGAAATTGCTGGTAGACACACGATTAGAGTGGGTTTTGCTGTTCTGCCTTCAGTCTCTAGGGTCAGTTTGACTTGGGAGCACCGCATGACAACCTTGCATACAAGATGGAACAGCTGCATAGGTTAAAGGCCAAACTCCTACATTTAGAAGCCTGGCAGGGCTCGGCTTCACATGAGCTTTGACATTTCGACATTTGAAAGACGAAATGGCAGGGGAAGAAAGAGGTTTTTGCTTACCTTTTTTTGGCAAAAGCAAGTTTTTGTGTGCACTCAATGAACATAGTATATGTGACCTCTCTTTAAAAGACAATGGCTCTGCTATATATATAGTCCAACTGCTTTTAGGGCTGAATTCAGGACGCAATGGGATTTAGTTTGAATTCATGCGGCCTCATGTTGCACTACAAAATTTGCTAGGGGAATATGTTCTTTAGCTTGCTTACTGTGCTATTTCGCTCCTCAGAGTTTGTTTAGGCCCAGTTGCTACAAATTGAGGTTGATAGTGTTGACAGAATGAAACCTGGTACAGGTTTCTTACTGTCAAAACTGGGGAGAGGAGGCTAGCTCCTCTATAAATTAAGGGTAGGCAAATTTATGTGTTCTCCCTCTTTTTCTTAATTTCTCATGAGACATTTAATTGGCTATTCAGTAATACTGTTTTAAACATTATTAGCATTAATAAAATGAATAAATATATTTTGCTACGTTACTACCCATCCTCTCTGATGGAATTATGAGAGGCTGAGTAGTCTAGATTGCTGCTTCCTTATTTGATCTTTAAGGGGAACTAGCTGTGGGTAGTTTTTGTTTGAAAATTCTCAGGTGACAACACCACTATTGTTTGTTATTCTCATGCTACATACAGTTTTGCGAGGGCATTGCTAGTTTTTATTAGCTAGTCTGTGTAAATAAACTGACAGTCCTTACTAGAACTAATGTTGCATAGTTTGGATTGTGAAAAAGTAGAATGCAGGGAAGAGGTCTATGTGATCCTTAGCAAACATTTTTGAGGAAAATATTGTTTTATAGCAATCTGTTAGTCACAAGATGTTCCACTGGAGAACGTGTACCCATTATGTTAAAGTTTTTAGTTCTTTATGTAATAAGAATCTTTGTTAAATTAGCAGTGTTAGATTTTCCTGTTGCTCCTATAACATGAGAGCATGGTCCTGAGTATACAATGTAGGTGCTTTTATTAAGAAAAATCATTTTAGAAGTGTCTGCAGTCCTGTACAAGTAATGCAAAGTTTATGAGTGTAACATTTCCTTTTTCTTGAGGGTCTTTAGAAATGAACACAGACTTCCTTGACTGCTTGGGTTGGGTGACGTATTACTCTTGTCAGTTCACTAAAGAGTTCCTTTTATTCTTGCCAATAGGTTCAGGTTGTTGTTTTATTTACTCTCACATATATGAAAGTGGTTCTAGGGTACCTTGTTAATATATGGGGCGTCCCTAGACTAGGAAGTATTCTGAGACTATCCTCTCTGTTGATAGATTATTTCTATGCCTTGTCTAAAGACCTTTTGTTCTGTCCACCAATAGATATTTGCTGCTTTACAACCATTGCCAGAGGGGCGTGGACATCAGATCTAGCTTGAGGAGTCAACACCAGTCCAGCTTGAAGTCAAAGTGAAGGTAACCAGCACAGGCATTGCTGGCAACCAGGACCTCAGTGAAGGTAGAAGGCCGGAAGCACTGGGATGAATGTACCCCTGCTACTATCTTGGGCAAAAGACGGGGTCACAAATCAGAAAGGAGAAATCGTGGATCAAGCTTTTGATGCCCAGCCGAGAGTCACAGACCGACCAGGAAGGCGAGAAAGTTTTTGCTTGAGGTAACCCCCTTTGAAACATGGGTTGCTTCAGAGATCCTAGCATCAGGCCTCTGAATCCTGGTCCTAAAGTGGCTGTAAAGTTTTCACCTTTGTTGGCCAAAAGATATGGCCCCAACGAAAGAGCAGTGTGCCAGCAGAGCAATACAGGAGTTAGGGAAGGACTGGAGTTCAGGGTACAGGTGCTGTGTCTCTGGTGCCTGTTAGATTAAAATGAAGAAAACTGGTGCACTGCCTGAGACACTGGACAGGATCACTGAGCGCATTTGCCCTGGTGGGTGATTGCCCTATCCTGAAAGAAGAAACTTTTCCCTTGAAACTAGGCCATGATTCCTGAATTGCGAGTTGTACAGCTCCACCGTGGGAACAACAAGAGCCTGCCTGTGAGGCTCAAACGGACACAGGGAGAAGACTCCCCTCTGGTTGGTTGTACAGCGGCTTTAATTTCCCAAGGACTTCTTTTTCTTTTTGTTGAAAATGTACCCCATTGATCGTCCCATTTTTGAGGAGGAGCAACCCTTTGCAGCTCTTCGTCCTAATTCTCATGGTTCTGTGTAGTCCTCCTGGTCCTCTGGATCCAGGATCATTTTTGTAAATAATATGTCTGACTGCTTTAATGTTTGTATTGGGTATAATGATAGATACTCTAGCCCTCATAAAGGAAATACTGGAAAAGTCTAGCGAAAATGTTTTTGAAGTTAAAATTGATGGTAACTGAAATGCATAGGAGCCTTGAAAATGTTTTTACTGGATGGTTCTAGGATTTGCTTAGGACTAGAAAGCTAATAATTCTGTTTCTGATAATAGTAATTACTCTCTCCTGCTATCTGTATGACCCAATTCTCTGTTCCCTTTGTACTTCTGTTTATACCTCATACATACCCGCTTAACAATATTTAGAATGAGAAATGCCCACCTAGCAATGAATTAGGATATTTATGAAAAGAAAAAAAAAAAAATTAAATTAATTTGCATATTTTTCATTTTCCTCCTGGATTATGGGAGATGTCTTCAGCTAACGCTAAAAGGGTCGTCTGTCGTAAATTGGCTGCGACTAAATTAGCGTTAGCAGAATCCATCTGGTATTTAGAGGCTATCTTGTACATTTTGTGGAATCCATTTTGTATTTCTGGCAGCCATTTTGTTTACCCTTGTTCTCTGTTTAAAGGACTGGTTATACTTAGACTCTGCTACCCTGCACATGCGCAGGAATATCTAACTGTCCATGCATCTGTTTTTAGTCTGTAACTATCAGGTTGTTTCTACCAGAGTCAGCAACTGCTAGCTCCTCCTTTACTGTCGACTGTGCATTTCTGTATGACCATCTATGTATGTAACTCTTCTCATGTATGCTTGTACCGCCCTTTTTCTGAGCCCCTGTGTGGGTATAAAAGACCCATGGTTCTTCTACTCTGTGTGCTACCTTCATTCAGCACCACAGGGTGCTGGGTGAATGTGGTTCCACCTCATGAGGTTTATTAAACTCTGTATTTTCTATTCCAGTTTCTGTGCCAACTTCTTTCTAATAGTCTGAGGACTCTGTGCAGAGAAGGGCGAACCCCTTGCACTGGTAGGCCTAGCTGAGGCCTATTTTCTACAAGGACGACCACTTGACTACTTGTCAGGAACGGTCCTCTGTCTAGATTATCACCCGAGATTCTGCCAGAGATGGCTTCACCTACTGCGGCATACTTTACTGATGCTACATCTCGCCTGTAGCTGATAACGCTGAGTCCAGGAGGATGATCTCTCTCTTCAAGGGGAACATTTGTCTTTGCTGTTCGGTGTTAGGTTCTGGATGACATTTTTAATGACATTTTAACAATGCTGGAAATGTTCATTTTATTCTCGTTCTTTAGAACGTTATCTTCCTGCTGTTTTTATAGTATTCTGTGTAGTTGTTTCAGATGTACTGAGAAACAGACTGTCCCTGGAATAATAAATAAGATTTGTTGCTGTTTCCACTATGCCCCTGATCCTTTTTTAGGTCTCGCCTGACCCAGCGCATGCGCTGGTCTGGCGAGACTTATTGAGAGGGCTCCAAAAAGTGCTACCAGGCCAGCCTAGAGCCACAGTGCATGTGCGCGGGCGCGCGCGCCGCGCTTTACCGCGATGACTTTCACTTTAGCGGCCGCACGGCCGCTTTGATGTTTGATCGTGATCGCGATCACTTTTACTTTTGCGGCCGCACGGCCGCTTTGCATAGCCAATAGGTCTCGCTTTTGGGACCTTATAAGTATTTAGTTATGCAACTGTTGCATAGCTAAACACTTATAAGGTCCCAAAGGCGAGACCTATTGGCTATGCCCGTGGTTCCCAAAGTGTGCGCCGCGGCACCCCGGTGCGCCGCAATGAGGAGCCAGGGGCGCCGCGACTACAATGTGAACTCACCCGCAAAAACTGGGGACATGGTTTGTCCCAAGAGGCGCACTGCCGCCATGCGTGCGTACGTATACGCGTCGTATGCAGTCTCCATTACTCATACGCAGCTCGGTCGTTTGCAGGAAGTTAATGCTGCTGTCTTCTGCCGCCCGCCGTCTTCTGCCGCCCGCCGTCTTCTTGTAGGACCCTCTTCCAACATCAGGTAAGTGAAGTTGTTGGGACTGTCTTGGGAGGGATTCCTGTGGGTCCTGTCGAGACTTATTTATTTTTTTAATGCGTTTTTATATCGCGCGGACTTTACCCGAAGCGAAGGTGTCAGAGCGCTTCACAATATAGGCAAAGTAAAGATACAAAGGAGAACAATTACAAGTGAGCCTGTTACAAAAACGAACGTTACGTTACATGAGGCAATAGTGACAATTGTGCAAGTCTCAAGAGCAAAAAAAATACAAAAGGTAGCAAACGATACGTTATAAAAGGCAAAAGTGACGTGTGCAGGCTACAAGAGCATACAAAGTACACGTACACGTACATTCTACATGATGGAGCTGTATTGTCGAGTATCAGAAATCACAAAAAGAAACGGGCAGTGTTTACATGTCAGCAGTGAAACACGCTGTGTGTGCCCTGCTCCGAGACAGGGCATGTAGCCTGATTTTGGCGAAACAGGATTATAATGGCCGCAACTACAAAAACACAGCCTGCATGCATGTACATAAAGCCTGGGCTGTGAAGACTTCCGACTTGGCAAGATGCTTTTAGAATTCCAAAAGGAAAAATAAATAGCTCCTTTGCGAGGGGGGTTGTTACTGTTGGTAGATAAATACCTCAGGCGTCTGCCTAATTTTCCAGGACCTTCAGAAACCTTTAATTCTTTAATTTGTAAAGTGTGCCACTCAACCACCATTTCAGGTTTGAGATTTCGCCGTTCATTCACTACTGTCCATTCAGTAAAGCTACCCTGTTTTCTTTTTTTTTTTAACTGTGTCAATTTGCCAAATCTTTTTCTATGGTTTGTTGGATGAAGCTAGAATGTGCAGGAGAAACTGAGAGCAGGGCCCTTTTCCAAGCACAACACTCGAGGTCTCGCCTTAAGACAGTGGCCTTCCTTCTCGGTTCTTACAAAGAATGTGCCTTCAGCTCTGCTTGGCTCTGTGACTAACAGTTGTGGGGTGTGTCTGCGGTTTCTCTCCCCCACAGTACTTCTATTGTTCAAAAACTGCAGCCAATTTTATGGAGAGAGGCAGAATGTATATGTAACTCACTTTGCTTGAGACAATGCAATGCAATAGGTCTCGCAATTGTGAGATTTTGAGCTATTGGCATTGTAAATGACAATGCCTTTTATTTATGTGTTCAAAAAACCTGCAATAATAAAAGGCATTGTCATTTACAATACCAATAGGTCCGTGGTTCCCAAAGTGTCCCTGCCTAGTCCTGCTGGCCCTGCCTGCCTCAGCTGTGCCTGGCTCTCTGTCCCGGCCTCGCCCTTTTGACCCCAGCTGCTGCTGCACTAAATCTGAGACCCACATCTGCTTCTCTCTTTTAGCCTTCTTTTTCACCTCTGTCTCTTGCGATTTGCACCTCTTTTCAGTTTTGCCTTTCTGTGCCTTTGGCTTTTCCTCTCGCCACCTTCACCTTTTGCCCCTTTTGTCACCTTTAAGGCCGTGGTTCCCAAACTGTGATCGGCATTTCACCAGCATTATTTTTACTGTAAAAACGACGCACGTTAAAAATCTGACATAAAATGTTAGCCAAGCCAATGACTTCTCTCAGAGAGAAGAAGGCCTTGGCTTGGCTTACATTTTATGTCCGATTTTTAACGTGCGCCGTTTTTACAGTAAAAATAATGCTGGTGATACGGGTGTAAAATGTAGGTTGGGCAGAAGATTCGGCAAGACTAACCTCTGCTTTTAGTACCCACAAATATCTCTCTCATTTGAGTGTATGGTAGAATCACGATGGAACTGGCAAAATGAATTTTGCTTGGTGATCTGCATGGTAAATGTTCTGTGCAGCAGGCATATCAACCCTCTGCACTACCTAACCAAGAATAACAACTTTGAGTCAAAACTTCTATTAGGCAAAACTTTGATCTCGCCTGGGAGAACATTAATCACCGTAGCTTTATTGACATTTTAATTGCTGCCTGGACACTGCTAGAGGCCAGAAACGGGGCAGCAGGTGCATTTACGCCCCTGTGCGAAGTCAGCACCCGGTGTGGTGGCACCGGTCACACCTCCTTAGAGCCGGCCCTGCCTTCACTTTTATGAGTGACGCTATAAAATGTATTAAATGCATCTGAGAGAGAGTGGTTATGGAGACTGTTGAAGGGTAGTAGGGAGGGCATCCGTGTCGGAGGTAGTCATTGTGAGGGGGGGCGCCAAAAAACATTGTGGCACTGGGCACCACCAGTTCTAAAGCCGGTTCTCCCAGGAATCCAGCACTGTTTGAACTAAGTCAGAGTTGCTCATGTTTTCTATTGTTGGTTGCAACAAATTGCAGAAAACTTTCCATTTGCCATTTTATTTGACCTTAGATTTCGTTTAAAAACTGAATGCTCTTTCTGTCTGTGCGGGGTGCCAATAAGAATAATAAGTCCAAATGGTCACCATCATCATGGGCTGCTATTGCAAAATAACAGAAATAATAGATCCATCATTAGGCAGAGAATAACTTTAGTTCTACTTCCACTTGTCTTACCGGGATGTTTTGTACTTCAGGCTTATTGTTCCGTGGAGACTGTGGATGAGACCCGCAAGAAACCTGGAAATACTTCAGCAAAGGAAAAGAAAAGACGGCCAGGAACTTTACAGATAGAAAGACCTTTCTTTATGTATTTTGTATATTCTTCTCAATCCGAATAATTAAGACGAGAGGAACTGATTCCCATCTTTCTGATTGACAATGAAGAGATTTCTAATGTCAAGTTCGTCTGAGCAAAGTGAAGTTGCAGGTTCTTCTGACAAAAAAGAGGACGGGAAACGAAAGGCCAAGTACAGAAAGTACGATGACAGGTATTTGGATTATGGTTTCACGTGTGTCCAGGTTAATAACGAGGACCGTCCTCAATGTGCAATCTGTTTCAAAGTTTTGGCTCTGGAATCCATGCTTCCAAGTAAACTTAAGCGACATCTTGAAAGTCTTCACCCAAATGTGGTCGGAAAGCCAAGGGAATTTTTTGTAAGAAAAGTTGCAGAAGCCAAACTACAAAAGTCCACTTTCTCAAAACAAACCAAAATTAATAGTAACGCCCTCCTGTCTTCATATAAAGTGGCCTATCTAGTTGCACAGAGTAAAAAACCCCACACAATTGCAGAAGAGCTGATTTTGCCTGCTGCTGTTGAGATGGTAACAATCATGCTCGGCGATGATGCGGGTAAACAGCTGCTGAAAGTGCCTCTTTCTAATAATACTATCAGCCGGAGGATAAATGATATGGCTGAAGATATTAACGAGCAGCTCATCTGTAATCTAAGAGGCAAAGACTTTGCACTCCAGCTGGATGAGGCAACAGACAACCACAAAGACACCCACCTTATTTGCTATGTCAGGTTTCTATACGGAAAACAAATTGTTGAGGATTTGTTGTTCTGTAAAGAAATCAAAGGTGGAACTACAGGCCAAGACTTGTATGCGGTTGTGGATGATTTTATGCAACAGAATCAAATTGACTGGGAGAGATGTGTTGGAGTTTGTACAGATGGGGGCCGTTCCATGGCAGGATGCTACCAAGGACTTCAAGCTCGCATACGATCTAAAGCTCCTAATGCTGTTTGGACACACTGCATAATTCACAGAGAAGCACTGGCAGCAGGAAACCTCAGTGAAGAACTGCATGGTATTCTGAAAATTGTCATCAGAGTGGTAAATTATATTAAAACAAGACCATTGAAAGCAAGATTTTTTGCTAAACTGTGTGAGGACATGGGTGCGGAACACTCATGTCTCTTGTTCTACAGCAGTTCTCGGTGGCTGTCTCTAGGTAACTCCCTGCTTAGGGTGTATGAACTGAGGAATGAAATATACTCGTATCTACATGATGATGAACATTGTTTTGCTGACAAGTTTATTGATGCAGACTTTCTAATACAAATGGCTTTTCTTTCTGATCTATTTGAAAAACTGAATGCACTGAACAAGTCCTTGCAAGGCAATAATACTAACATCTTGCAATTGTCAGACAAAGTTTCAGGCTTTAAGAAGAAAGTGATCCTTTGGAAAAGTAGTATAAGCAAAGGTGACTATACATGTTTTCCTTCATTGGACCAGTTTCTGCAGGAGAATGAGATGGCGTTAAAGGCGGAACTGAGGACCGTTTTTGTTCTGTATTTGTCTCAACTGCGTTTTTACCTTGATAAATATTTTCCAGAGGATGAAGTGGAGCCAATAAAATGGGTGAGAGACCCCTTCAATGCTGAGATACCTCAGCATTTCAGCAATGAGGAAGCAGAACAGCTTATTGATGTTTCAAGTGACTCAACATTGAAAGTAAGGTTCCAGTCTCAGTCACTGCTTGACTTCTGGTGCCAAGCTGGTGATGAATATCCAATGATAAGCAAGAGAGCCCTGCATGTTTTGATCCCTTTTGCTACTTCGTACCTTTGTGAAGCTGGTTTCTCAGCAGTTGCAGTGATAAAGTCTAAATATAGGGCAAAAATTAACCTTGAAAAAGAAATGCGTGTTGCGATGTAAAAAATAACTCCAAGATTTCAGGAGTTATGTAAGGAAAAACAAGCACATCCATCTCACTAGGATTTGCAAGGTAAATTTCAGACTCTGTTGTTTTACCTGTCCATTGAAAAGATATTTTATTATATAGAAATTTTTGAACTATTGTGTGGTTAAAAAAAGTTGCATGGAAACATATTTGGCTATTAATCTTGTATCGCTTCACACTTAACAAATTTTTATTAAACAGCTGTTATCTTCGTATTTTGTTACAAATATGATTATAATACCTTCATTGCATCCCAATTAATTTAAGGAAGACAAGAGGAATTACTCCCGAGGTCGGGCTTACATCCCCCTCCCACCCCACCCGGAAAAAAATGGTGGGGAGCCACGGCCAACTGCCAATTAGGTCAAGGGAGCCACGGGTCAAAAAAGTTTGGGAACCACTGACCTATATAGACACTCATGTAGCTACTCACCAACCCATGCAGCCACTTATACACAAAGTGAGAGACTGATACAGATATTTACACATTTAAACATTACTCACTAAGCCATGTATTCACTAAGATACACTTAATCAGTCAGTTATACAATAAATTTTTCAAAAACAAATCATCCATTTAGACACTTATATACCCATTTGTTGATGTTACTGACCATGTCATGAGTGATGTAATATGTGACGTCATCAGCAGTGCTTTGCAGGCGCGCGAGTTATAGTTAGCTGAACTAACTATAACGGGGGAATTTCAATGGTTTTGTACGAGTGAAAAGTCCAGCTAACTATAACGCCCCTGAAACCTATGGTTTTTTCAGTGAATATATATATATATATATATATATATATATATATATATATATATATATATATATATATATATATTCCACGTTCTCCGTCAGTTTCCTGCGCTCAACACAGCGGGTGCTCCAGCCGCGAGGACGAAACTCGCGAATCCATACTAACCACAGTTCAAAGATTGCTGCGCACTCAGGCCAATGTTCAAATTCAATGATTTATTTTAATTCATTGCAAAACACGATCTGCACACGATCTGCTGACAAACGCGTTTCAGCCTCCTGGCCTTCGTCAATGTCAATGATACTTTACTCCCACTCTCTATTTAAACATTCGATTGGTTGACAGTGATATAAAAAGAGTGGAAATAAAAAGCGGACTGTACATATCCAAATACTCAATGGGAAAAAGGTGTCGGCCATTTTAACACTATGTTGTTCCACAATAGACAATGCTAAATTGATATGTTAAGCCTCTCGGTTCCACGTTACAGTCAAATAGATATAACAAAAAATAATGAAATATTTAATTGAATATTTTTCTCATATTATTAACATGATAATTGTTAATCAACCGTAACCCTGTCCCCCATTCCCCAGGCTATTTTGGATACGCCCATATATTCATTTAATTTGGATCATAGTTATCTCCAACTGGAGTGGGCATACCCCTCTCATACTTTTTGTCTATTTTTCACAAAATGAGGCCCTGTATGGGCAAATTAAAGTTTATTTGGTGAACTCTATTGTGGTTATTTGCATGGTTGCCTTCTATCATTTCCCATTGTGTTTGTGTTTCTAAGGGACAGCAGTTTGTATGTACTATCGGGGTATTATCCAATAAAGGACCACAGTTCCTCTTCCTGGTTAAGTCCCCTTGGGGCCCTGGTGCGTAACTCCACTATGAGTTTGGCCTCAAGTTGCCTGAGTGACTTGACTCTATCCCCTCCTCTTTCTACTGTTGGAATTTGGTCTATACAGTAGTATGTCAACTTGTCACTCTTGGCCTCATGTAACCCAGCAAAGTGCCTTGCCACCGGATATGTTTTGTCCCTGTTGGTTATGGCTCTTTTGTGCTCTAAGATGCGTTTCTTTGCTGGGTGTATTGTACTTCCAATATACTGCAATCCGCAGGGGCAGATTAGGCAGTATATCACAAAGCTGGAATTGCAGTTGAGAAGTTTATCAATAGGCCTTTTTATCTTCTTGCCTGGTACTGCGGAATCTTTTACTTTCTTACAGTTTTTACAAGCCTTGCAATTCATGCAAGGGAAAAAACCCGTAATAGTTGGTTTAATCCGGGGTTTATCCTCAAAGTGGCTTCGCACCAGGATATCTTTCAGGGAGGCACTTTTCCTGAAAGTAATATCCGGGTTAGATGGAATCAATTTCCCGAGGACCCCATCAGTTTGAAGAATACTCCATTTTTTCTGAATGAGGCCCCTGATTCTCTGCGCCTCTGCAGAGAAGGTCATAATCAATCTGACCTTCGATTGCTCTCCTTCTGCTTCGCTACTCTCCACCTGTTTCTTGGTTAGTAGCTCCTGTCTGCTTCTACTGCCGGCCTTGTCCACCGCTTCCTGTAGCACTTTATTTCTGTAGCCCCTGTCTTTAAATCTCATTAGGGACTCATTAGCAGCCTCTTGGAAATCATCGGGTCGGGAACAATTCCTCTTGAGCCTTAAAAGCTCCCCGTATGGTATGCTGTTAATCAAATTACGGGGATGTTGGCTCCAAGAGTGTAAGACAGTGTTACCTGCCGTCGGCTTGCGGTACAATTTTGTGCACAGCTTATTGTCTGGGAGGCTGTGAAATCCCTTAGAGACGATCCCGGATTGGTGATCAAGCAGTCGGACAAAGGGGGAAATGTCGTCATAATGACAAAGGAGCAATATAAACGGGAGGCCTTACGTCTACTGGGTGATTCACAGAGTTATGTGAAAATCAAAAGAGAAGATTATAACAGCAGCGTGTTGGCCTTCTATAGCCTTCTTCAGGAGTGGAACTACAAGGGAATTTTAGAAATAAATGAACCCCACTATAAGAAAGTTGAGTGTACTGTGTTACCTACATTTTACCATCTCCCGAAGGTGCACAAAGACATCAAAGAACCTCCAGGGCGTCCGATAGTCTCCTCATTGGGGAGTCTACTAGAAAAAGCCTCCATTTATGTAGACTCCTTTCTATTTCCCATGGTTAAGGACCTTAGCTCGTTCATTTTGGACACAACAGACTTCATTCGCCAGATTCAAGATATCTCTTGGGATGATGAATTGCTGTTAATAACTCTAGACATAACGAGCTTATATACCAGCATCAGACACTCACAAGGACTCGAAGCCCTTGATTTTTTCCTGAAAACACGAGCCCTTAAATTCCAGGATCATAACAAAATGCTACTACAAATAGTTTCATTCTGTCTGCACAACAACATTTTCTTATTTGCAGGGGAATTATACTTACAGGTACAAGGTACCGCGATGGGCACGTGCTTCGCCCCCAGCTACGCGAACCTTTTCGTGGGCTGGTGGGAGAAGCACGTGGCCTGGGCGGGCGACAATGAGATTTGGCTTGACAAAATAGCCCTATGGACTAGGTACATTGACGACCTTTTTATAGTATGGAGGGGCACACGCACAGAGGCAGAGGAATATGTGAGGGCATTAAATGAGAACGATTACAACCTCAAATTCACGAGTAACATCAGTGAAAAGGAGGTAGCCTTTTTAGATCTCCTGGTCTTTGTGGCAGACAATAAGCTGTGCACAAAATTGTACCGCAAGCCGACGGCAGGTAACACTGTCTTACACTCTTGGAGCCAACATCCCCGTAATTTGATTAACAGCATACCATACGGGGAGCTTTTAAGGCTCAAGAGGAATTGTTCCCGACCCGATGATTTCCAAGAGGCTGCTAATGAGTCCCTAATGAGATTTAAACACAGGGGCTACAGAAATAAAGTGCTACAGGAAGCGGTGGACAAGGCCGGCAGTAGAAGCAGACAGGAGCTACTAACCAAGAAACCAGGTGGAGAGTAGCCAAGCAGAAGGAGAGCAATCGAAGGTCAGATTGATTATGACCTTCTCTGCAGAGGCGCAGAGAATCAGGGGCCTCATTCAGAAAAATTGGAGTATTCTCCAAACTGATGGGGTCCTCGGGAAATTGATTCCATCTAACCCGGATATTACTTTCAGGAAAAGTGCCTCCCTGAAAGATATCCTGGTGCGAAGCCACTTTGAGGATAAACCCCGGATTAAACCAACTATTACGGGTTTTTTCCCTTGCATGAATTGCAAGGCTTGTAAAAACTGTAAGAAAGTAAAAGATTCCGCAGTACTAGGCAAGAAGATAAAAAGGCCTTTTGATAAACTTCTCAACTGCAATTCCAGCTTTGTGATATACTGCCTAATCTGCCCCTGCGGATTGCAGTATATTGGAAGTACAATACACCCAGCAAAGAAACGCATCTTAGAGCACAAAAGAGCCATAACCAACAAGGACAAAACATATCCGGTGGCAAGGCACTTTGCTGGGTTACATGAGGCCAAGAGTGACAAGTTGACATACTACTGTATAGACCAAATTCCAACAGTAGAAAGAGGAGGGGATAGAGTCAAGTCACTCAGGCAACTTGAGGCCAAACTCATAGTGGAGTTATGCACCAGGGCCCCAAGGGGACTTAACCAGGAAGAGGAACTGTGGTCCTTTATTGGATAATACCCCGATAGTACATACAAACTGCTGTCCCTTAGAAACACAAACACAATGGGAAATGATAGAAGGCAACCATGCAAATAACCACAATAGAGTTCACCAAATAAACTTTAATTTGCCCATACAGGGCCTCATTTTGTGAAAAATAGACAAAAAGTATGAGAGGGGTATGCCCACTCCAGTTGGAGATAACTATGATCCAAATTAAATGAATATATGGGCGTATCCAAAATAGCCTGGGGAATGGGGGAAAGGGTTACGGTTGATTAACAATTATCATGTTAATAATATGAGAAAAATATTCCATTAAATATTTCATTATTTTTTGTTATATCTATTTGACTGTAACGTGGAACCCAGAGGCTTAACAAATCAATTTAGCATTGTCTATTGTGGAACAACATAGTGTTAAAATGGCCGACACCTTTTTCCCATTGAGTATTTGGATATGTACAGTCCGCTTTTTATTTCCACTTTTTTTATATCACTGTCAACCAATCGAATGTTTAAATAGAGAGTGGGAGTAAAGTATCATTGACATTGACGAAGGCCAGGAGGCTGAAACGCGTTTGTCAGCAGATCGTGTGCAGATCGTGTTTTGCAATGAATTAAAATAAATCATTGAATTTGAACATTGGCCTGAGTGCGCAGCAATCTTTGAACTGTGGTTGGTATATATATATATATATATATATATATATATATATATATATATATATATATATATATATATATCAACTCCTCCTTTCGCAACACCAGCCGGTGTTGCTCCAAGACACGGACACAGATACGCTGGTACAGGTATTTAGCTCAGTTTATTTCACACAAACTTCAATCCGGTTCTGACGCGTTTCGACCGACACAGCGGTCTTGATCACATGGTTTACACGAACAGAACGTGGTGCTTTTAAATCATATGTGAGACACCTTACGAATAGACATAAACAAAATACTTAGCGTATAGGCATAGAAAAGATACTATCACTATGTTATGATTCTCTCACGTATGCAAATAACAGGATAAATCCTGTACTCTATTACAGACGACAATTTCCAGAAATGCAGTATTGCAAAAAAGACAAAATCAGATTGTTGCTCAAATGCGCAAAAATAGTTGGTACAATAAAATATATGAGGAGATTGACATATAAAAAACTACAATTACCAATGTTGTGCAAAATATGCAATATATGTGCAAAATACGCTGAATAGAAATATATGTGCAAATACAGCAAGATGTGCAAATCCGCAAATGAAAATGTGCAAATTCGGCAATATGGATATTTGATGTACAAATACAGCTCGATATACACAACCCCCATATAATGTGGAAAATATGCGAAGCATACATAGTAAACCAACTTGAATGTCCTAAATACATTGTATATGGCACAATTATAAAATAGGTCTGGAAAGAAAGAAAAAAACCTTATACTCTTATATATGTGGTCTAATAAAGTCACAACAAAGATGGCACACTGACAATATGAACAAAGCACGACTAAAAACACATAATGTGTAACTATATGAAGGCCACGAGGAAGTTGATAGATGAAATACCCAAAGTGTATACTCATGAAACTAAAATAAAATAAAGAGCACGGAAAAAATATGAAATGTCAGAGTTGCAATCCTCACATCATCATGACTATAGAGAATTCATAATGATGTAACTATGCACGCAAATATTAGTAGACCAGAGGAAAACAGAAAAACAGAAAGAGGACCCATATGTACACAATATACTGATGAACCCACTAATATGCAGTACTCAAGGACTCTCATAAGAAATGGTGCACATCTTCCCCATTGTTAAGACCTCCTGGTATACGGGTATCTAACTCCAATATATATTTGCATTCCAATTGCCTAAGGATTTTTTCACGATTGCCCCCTCTCTTTTGCTTAGGTACCGAATCTATGACAAAGTAGCTCAGACAGCTCAGATTGTTATTATGACAAGCTTTAAAGTGTCTGGCTACCGGGTACGCAGGATCGGAATTTACTATAGCTCGTAAGTGCTGCAGGATTCTAATGTGTGCTTGTAGCTTTGTACTGCCAACATATTGAAGTTTACATATATATATAAATATTCAAACCACCTCCAACTTCTACTCCAGAACTTAGACTCCAACACTTGGGTAAGTTTCACCATCCAGCTTTTAGTTTATTTGCTTAGCTTGACGCGTTTCGGCACACTTGCCTTGTTCACAATGGGAAGTCAGTAAAATACACCACTTATAAACACATAGTTGAAGGTCACATGGTTGTTTGTATAATAGATATAGTGAACAGACTACGCAAATGAGACATCATTATTATTGTTGCTCAGACCGACCCGTTATTCCAGTAGTTAAAATCACTACTAGGTCCACATATATATTATTTAAAAATCCATATTATGTATGTTGAAACTTAATACATAATGTGAACCATAATTCTTTGGGAAAAAATCGTTTTTGATTTAACATGACTAAATTGTCACTGTTTAAACTCAAATATAATTCCCACAAATAATTACTATTTCCTGATGACCTCTCAGGGTGACAAGCAATTTAAAACATCAATCATGATATACTATAAATCATCACATCAAATCAGCACAGTGTCGGTCATAATGTCCATTTTCAAAGAAGTATCGGGCTAGTGCCCCAATATTAAGTCTTATCCAATCCATGAGTCTGTCAACAAATAAAAACAAATTTCAATTTAGTGCAATTCATTATTGTTAAAGTGCAAGTGCATTACAGTATGTTTGATATTTAAGTGCAACATTCTTAGATCTTCTGTGCAAAATAGCAATCAAAGTTAAGACCTTTACGATAAAAATCTAAAATTTCAAGATTGCAAAAAATGACAAAACATTACAAATTTCTCTATATATTCACTAGTATCAAGCGAAAAGGTTGTGCAAAAATAGTAGTAGTTTAATGCCTTTAATATTTTAAATTTTTTAAATGCCCATAATATACCTCCACCGGAATGTGGGGACACAAATATATAATATACTGCTAGTGCAAAATCAGTGTGTTCCCGCAATTCCGTATAGGTATAGGCGCACAACAATATTTCTTAATCATTTTTTGCAGAATAGAGTATTTTGTCAAGTGACTCAAACTCGCACTTTTGTTCATCGTGTTGCCACATACTTAATGTTTTCATGAAATACACCTATTTACTGACCTTCATATTTCTTCTAAGTGTTAAAAAGTAGTGTTAAATTAAAATAGTTAAAATTCAGGTAGACAATGGAAATTTGATTTAATAGTTATATTAAGTGTACATATAAATCCTCCTCTATATTCAAACCATTTGGAATTTTTGTATTGAATAAGAGTATGTACTTTGATTCCAATTTGCGCAACTTTCTTTCTCTGTCGCCACCTCTCAGATTTTTAGGAATTTGATCAATTGCAAAGAAAACAAGATCATTAATGTTTCCCTTGTGTTCTTCATTAATGTGGCGAGCTACCACATAGTTCTTATCATCATTCTTAACTGCTCTCAAGTGTTGGAGTATGCGAACGTGAACCATATGGATAGTACTTCCAATATACATTTTTGGACATGAACATTGCAAAACATAAACAACATAGTCACTTTTACAGTTCAATGAGGTTCTTATCTTCCATGGGCTATTTAACAGGGAGGATGTTACCTGTCTTTCATTCCTACCGTGCTTACAGGCCTTACACTTATAGCATTTATGGAAACCTGGGGTGGTCTGTAACCAACTCCTTCCTCCCTTATCCACACTAGGACTTATTTTAAATAAGTCCTCTCGCATTGATTTTGCTTTATTGAAAGTTATCATAGGCCTTCTTGACACACCATCATGTAGTACCTGATCCTGCTTGATTAGGTGCCAGTGCCTACACAAGCTATCTCTCACTTTCGCCTGGTAGGCGCTGTACCCTGTAATCATTCTGATCTGGTCTTGTGTTCGTTTTCTCTTCTCATTTAACTTCTCTTCATCTGGTTTTAGTAAAGTTTCTCTTTGTATGCTGTTTACTTTCTCTTTTGCCTGATTTAATACTTTAGGGGCATATCCTCGTTGTAAGAATCTCTTAGTTAAAGTACTTTGTGCTTCAACAAGAGTTTCTTTTTCACTGCAGTTCCGTTTCATCCTTAGATTTTCTGCATAGGGAATGCTAATTTTTAGACTCGGAGGATGAAAACTTTACGCATGCAGTATTGTATTTCCTGCGGTCGGCTTTTGATAAGTGCGTGTTTGTATTTTCCCTTGCGAGATGTACACCTCCAAATCTAAATATGTGACACTTATGCTGCTTATGTGTTCAGTGAATTTCTGATTGAGATTGTTCACATTGATTTTGTTAATGAACTCATATGCCATTTCTTTAGGGCCGTCCCATACAATAAATAGATCGTCAATAAAATGAATCCATTTAACTATGTTGGTCTCCCACTCAATAATGTGGTCAACTTTGAGCACCTGCTCCTCCCACCAGCCCATATGCAAATTAGCATAGCTGGGGGCGAAGCAGGTGCCCATCGCAGTCCCTTGTAACTGCCTATAAGTGTCGCCACCAAATAGAAAATGGTTATTACTGAGACATAACCTGCACATTTCAATTAGCATATTTGTGTGCTGATACAAATTAATGGGTCTCTTGTTTAAGAAGTGTCTTACTGCCCTTATGCCATCGTCATGAGAGATACTGGTGTACAAACTGACCACATCCAAAGTCATCAATAGATATGTCTCACTCCATTCTATGTCCACTATGTTATTAAAAAAATCTCTTGTATCCTGTATCTACGCAGGAAGTGTCCTCACATGGGTCTGTAGGAATGTATCAAGGTATCTGGGGGTTGGTTCAAATAAACTGCCTATGGCTGAAATAATTGGTCGCCCTGGAGGTATTTCTTTGTTCTTGTGGACCTTCGGAATTAGATATAGAATTGGTACTACCGGGTTGTCTACCTTCAAAAATAAAAATTCAGTTTTACTGATTAACCCCAAATCTCGCCATCTAGTCAGGTCCTTTACATATTTGTTCTTAATCTCTAATAGATTACTCTGTGGGACTTTTAGATTGCAATCTTTATCATTCAGCTGTGTCATGGCTTCAGTGTTGTATGCCTCTAATGGCCACAGAACAAGGTTCCCACCCTTGTCTGCTTGTCTTACAACAATATCTTGTCTATTTTGAACCTTAGTTATCACAGCCTGATATCTTTTTTCAAACTGCCCTTCATTTTTAAAAAATTCTTTACTTGACAACACCGATAATTGCTTTAAATCTTTTACCACAAGATCAGAGAACATATCAATCGCATCTTTTGGGGCATTTGGTATAAACGTTGATTTAGGTTTAAAAGTTGTGGTTGGTCTATCAAAGACATTTAAGCAAAATAAGTCATCAGTTTGACTAATTGAATCTACCACATCTAACCCCTCTGCCTCCCTTATCAATTGTTGACATGCAAATTGTACCTCCATATCTCCAACTTCCAAATTACCAGGATCCTCGTTCATCATCTCCATATTGTCTTTGCGAGTGTTACTCTTCATACTGAAAAACTTTTTCAGCTTTAACTTCCTTATATATTTAAAGAAGTCAATACGTGTTTGTGTATAGTTAAAATTAGTGCGTCTACAGAATGAAAATCCCATTGATAATACCTTGACTTCATCAGGTGTTAGAGTCAGATTGGACAGATTAATTACTGTTTCTACTTCTTCTAGTTCTTGCGTTGATGTACTTCTTTCTTCTTCTTGCCTGATCGGAGTTCCATGCCCACCCCTTCTGTTTTTCCGTTTCCGCAATTTTCTTTTCTTTGATTTTGAAAATTCGTTCTGACACCTTGAGTCCGGTCCTGATATAAAAAACCAAACTCCTCAATGATTGTTGGTGGGTTTGAGATTTCGTTCACAATAATCGCACCGTCTTCTGAGGCTGTTTCAATGTCAGAGCTGACAACTGAGCTTGTGTCAGATGTTTGACCGCGTCCACTAGCTCCTCTTGTTGATTGTGTTGCCAGGGTGCTACTGGCTTTAGAAAGCCTTTGTTTCCTGATGTTGTCAAAGCGGCGTGCAAACGTATATATTTGCCTCTCTGATAATCTTGACAGTCCCGCTGGAATTTTGTCGCTTTTCTTTACATTATAGATTGCTCGTATTTAACCAGACGTGCGTTTAATTCTGTTTGGAAATTTTGCATATCTTCATCGCCCACAAGTTTTTAAAAATCTTCCAATATAATTATTTCGGTCAGAATTTTGTCGCGGTCTTTTGAGGCATACTTTATTAATATTCTCATCATGTTTTCAGACGCGCAGGCGTTGTTCTGTGCCCATTCTCCTAACATCTCCGGGTCAGGATTTTCATATGTTGGGGCTATTAATACTCGTAAGCCTCGAGGGATTCTCCCTACGTCAAGGTATTTTGTCAATGATTTCACTTCCCACCATTTAGCTATTTCATTACGCCGTAACTTCTCTAACTTCTTTTTTAAGAGTTGCACATTATTTTCACCTTCCTTTACTTTGGAATCCACTCCACGTTTTGGTTCCGTTAATGTCTCGCTTTGCTCTTTGAAAACTGAGTCGGCGGCTTCTTCCCGCAATTTCATCAATATTTCCATTTTAAATCCTGTTTTGCTTACAAAGTGTGACTGCTTCCACCATCAAAGATTGTGCTTAAACAAACTCTAAGCTTTCGTTCCGACTCACCCGCCGGCAAATAATGTTTCCGGTTTCCTCTCCCCACTGCTGCACACGTATTGGCCGTCGACGTTACCTTTTTGCTGCTAGCTGTTTCCGCGTTCCGTTCTCAAAGAAAACTCACGATCAGCAGTCTCGGCATTTTGTATCCAGGCTCATATTACCAAGAGCAGGGGGGGGCCATCTTCGAAGTGTCTTACAAACACAACTCCAAAAACTGCCAGGAAATCGTAGAGGCACCTGAACGAGGTCGCGTCGGAGCCGCCACTATCCCAGCGCTTAGTGGCTAAATGAACAAATACTCTGCCATGACCACCGCAGATAGTGCTCTTGGGTTCCGAAGTGATGGGCTCATCCTGTGAGGAAGGATGTGATCCATTTAAGGGCATCTCCCTGGATCCCGATGTGCTGGAGTTTCTTGATGAGTGTGTGGTGGGATACGGTATCGACTGCTGCAGAGCGGTCAAAGAGGATCAAGGCCGCCGTTTCTCCCCTATTGGGAGGGATCCAATGACGGTTGGTCTTTTTTAGTGCTGTGGTTGGTGCAGAAACCAGATTGAGAGGTGTCCAGCAGGTTGTTTCTCTGTGAAAAACAGGTTCGCCAAGAGGGGCTACACGCAAGCTGTACTTGATAAAGCAGAATTTAGAGCTTTAAACCTCAATAGGGATGACACACTTAAAGATAAACCCCATAGAGACAAAACCAACCCTAAGGCGAGATTCATTACACAATCCACAGAACAAAGTGGTGCGATTTTCAATGTCTTTCGTAGACATTAGCACCTACTAATGGAGATACCAGGACTTAAGAACTCGATTGAAACCAGACCTACCATCACATACAGGAGGGGTGTCTCTTTACGAAACACTCTCTGTCCTAGTTATGTAAAGACACCAAAAATAACACAATCATGGCTGCCGCCAAAACCAAAGGGATTTTACACTTGTGGGATGTGTAATATTTGTCCCTTCGGTAGAAACAAGACCCTTTCATTCAGTTATAATACCTCTAAAGGGTTCAAAATAAACCATTTTATAAATTGCAATACGACACATGTGGTATACATACTGGGATGTAAATGCGATATCATTTATGTCGGCAGTACCATCCGCTGCTTAAAAATGAGAATACAGGAACATCGTCGGGCAATAAAATCCAAGGATAATAGATATCCAATCACAAATCATTCATCTCTTAAACACCCAGACGATTCAACTTTCTGGTTCCATGCAATAGACCATATGCCTGTCCCGAACAGAGGGGGTAATAGGGATCTACTACTAAGGCAAATGGAGGCAAAATGGATCTGTAGACTTAAGGCGACCCGGCTGGGTCACAATACTGATGGTGAAATGCACTATTTCCTTTAGCAATATAGCCTGTTGAGGATTTGAATGTTCTAACTTACCCTTCTAGGTTTTGATGTATGGGTGATATGATTAAAGGATATAACCTGTTTGCTGGATTTATATACATAATGATGTAGATGTCATCTCATTATATATGAAGTATCCCTTTACTCTTCTGAAAACTATCGCCCCTTTTTTCTGTCCTTTCTTTCTTAATTCTTGTGTCATCTTGTACAGACTTTAAACTTTATTATATACATTTCCCGGCTACTATGGGATGTCATAATTGGACAATTAATGCTACTAATTTTCGGAATGTTGAAAATTATGGTTATCGTTGTACTGTTCTTTCTTTCTTAACTCTCGTGTCATCTTATATGGACCTTAAGCATTATTTAGTACATATCCTGGCTACTCTTGGGATGTTACAATCGAATAAGTAATGTCACTATTTTGCAGAATGTCGAAAACTGTCGTTATCATTATACCTGTATCGGTTTGGGTTTATTTGAAGGAATGCCATTATATAAGTATTCCAATATATGATCTCCACTGGTACTCTTTAACCTTATCCTATATGTACTGGTTTTATTATCATGTACTCTTTACATATATTTTGATATTGTGCAGCTTACATTATCCCTTAAAACAAACAAGCCACCATTGAGTCTTTTGTTATGCTGGTATCGTTAATACCTTATAAATGTTTTTACATAATAACATGGTGCCTATTAATTTTTATGCAATATGCCATTATTCCTGCTCTAAACCCTTTTATATATGCCTGAAGCTCAATTCTGACCGTCCCTCTGGGTGCTTATTTGATACGGTATAATACAATATGTGGTCGTTACTAAAAGCGGCTCCATTTGTTTCGTTATACTTATGCTTGAGTAGTTTCTTTAAAAACTAGTTTGTATTCATATTATGTCCAATTTGTATTTAACACGTTCTCTTGGCATTACGGTACGCCATGTTAATATGCCGCGGACAAGTACAGTGGGATTGTGTTTGTTATTCTTGTGTTGTTACCGGTCTTTGGTAGCATCCTTTGCCTTTTATACATTTTGCGTGTAAATTATTGTTATTATATGTTCCCCTTTAGGATTATTTTTTATTATTCTTATTATTTTGGGTTTCTTATTTTCGGTCTGTTCTTTATTGGGGTAAAATTCGGTTTTAGACATAGTTTGTATATGATGAAACACCTTTCAAATATGGCGCGGACTGTTTGGTCGTCACCACGCTTTTGGCAATGACAAGCATAGAAGGACTATGAGCAGGCATGTGCCTACTTAAGCAAGGGAAAAATGGCGCTTCTGTTCAAATGATTGGAACAGAGCTCCGGTACTTTGACCGCGATCTACGATACTTCACAGGTAAAATCGGACGAGTGCTTTTACGCATGTTTAGTAGCACAATTATTATTTTCCGCTCTAATTATTGTAGCGAGTAATTTTTTCTGACCACTCGACCGTTAATGCCATAACTTAGGGTTGCCCTTTAGTTCGAGTTGATTTTGCTTACATCGGTATAGGTTTTTCATCTTTAATAAATGCAACATATAATAGCGAGGCTCAGATAAGACACTCATGTATCTATATGATAAGTTCCTTTCTGTACTGAAGCGTTGATACATTTACCCACTTCTGCTATGTAAATTTATTCAATCTGGTGGCTATTAGTATATATTTTGAAACTCTATCCATACCGTATGCATAAAACTATAGTAAAGCTTAGGACTCCAATGTTATATTTACACGAACATCACACTTCCATACTTGTACATTCTAGTGCGGATCTATTGATATAGGCTCAGCACAGTTTAGTTTTTTTCTTCCTCCTCTAAGACCAATCCAGATTTCTACGTAGGCCCTTAATAACATGACTTGAGTCCACATATTACCTAAGCATAATTTTGGCTGTATCCCCGTCCTCGACCGACATACTAGCAATCTTGTGGCATTTATATTATTGCGTCAGGTGCTATATTTCCTAACATATCAGTTTAAAATTATTCTTCTTGCACTTTTTGAGCGATATTATCTTTTTTACCTATACATACTATCTTTTTTACCTATACATAGTATTTGTGAATATGGGAACACAATGAAGTTAAACACAAATTGTGTTATATTTATTTTGTTTTTCTTTTCTCATAATTGTTTATACTCTTCTTTCTCTCTTTTTTCTTCTTTCTTCTTGATAGGAATATAGGCCAATAATTAGGCCCTCATTAAGGTAAGGTGATCTACGGTATTGTCTATACACTTCAACAATGCGTTGTTCTACGCAATACCAATGGCACTTTATGCCTTTCTCTCCCTTTGATTAGGACTAGGACTTGGGCCCTTGATATAATACAAGTGTACCTACCATGGATTTTTGACGAAATACTTAGCATTGATCACCAAGTTCGGGAACCTTGACCCTTCACAAATAAGCATTTTGACCTTCTTAAGTGACCTCTCGGACACGTGAGGACATATTTGGTGAGATTGTGTACTGATGTGCATTGATAATTTTAGTGATACAACTAATTATATATCTAAGTCTTGTCTTTTCTCTAATTCCTTTATATATATGTTCACTTTATATTATACTGATGTCCTCATCGTGTTATACTCTTTGGTATATATTTATACTTTCTTATAAGAAGTTTCACGTTTCTTTTCCCTCTCCTTATTTCTTGGTCTTTTTTCTTTTTTCTTTCCTCTTTTACTATGGTAAATAAGAACTAAACACTTTGAGAATAAATAATATAGCTCTGTTCTCTTTCTTTCTCAAATGTCATTAGACATTATGACCCCTTTTTTTATGAGATATATATATTGTCTGTTGTATATATATTTTTTAACTTAATCGTTTGTTGGGTCATGATTTTGTGTTTCTTGATTTGTTGTCAATTATTTCATTTAAGTATGTAACGATTATATGTATATACTTGTTATTTGTTTATAAATGTTGTATCCGATATGTTTGATTTTATATGTGGTGGTTGTATTTAGTTTGTATTTATGTATTCTTTTCAGCCCTGATGAAGTTCCTTTAGGAACGAAACGCATTGGCTGATTTTAAAATTGAAAAACTATTAAAGAAGTACATTTTGGAATACACATGAAGTGATTTGACTCTATCCTGGTGCACCATCCTTTTCTTCAATTTTGTTTCTCTCCAGGTGTTGGGTGAGTTTATGACCTTCTCAAGTACTTTAGCGGCAAAGGGAAGGGGAGAGATAGGGCGGTTGTTCTTTGGTTTACTCGGGTCACCATAGTATTTCTTAAGGAGGGTACTGGCCTGACTGATTTGTTGCGTGAGAGTTTTAAGCACTTTATAAAGTAAGGGTTTATTTTAATTAATTAAAATGTAAATACATGATGCTAAGGATTAAGGTTAGTATGTTAAGGCCTAGGGTAGGCATAAGTATTATATATATATATATATATATATATATATATATATATATATATATATGTTCACTGGAAAAACCATAGGTTTCACACATGTTATAGTTAGCTGGACATTTCACTCGTAAAAAACCAATGAAATTCCCCCGTTATAGTTAGTTCAGCTAACTATAACTCGCGCGCCCGCAATCCACTGCTGATGACGTCACATATTACATTACTCATGACATGGTCAGTGACATCACTCATGACATCACTGATGACATCTCAAATGACATCACTGACCACCGCGTGCCCACGTTACGCTACATGGGCCATGTACGCACGATGCGCTTCGCGCACCGTGCGCACATGGAGGACATATGATGCGCTTCGTTGTGAAAGGTAATATTTTAATTTTTCACATCTGTCATATGCCATGCGAAAATGGTGCCCTTCGGCACCATTTGCACATGGGGTGGAGAGAGTATGGATATTTTTTTTTTTTTTAATAATTTTTAATTTTTCACTGTTAGGTGCAATGCACAAATGGTTTCCTTCGGGCACCATTTGCACATGGGGTGGAGAGAGTATGGATAATTTTTTATTTTTTTATTAATTTTTACCGTACGCGTACGGTAAGCGTAATCGGCGAAATTATCGAAAAAATTAAAATTCCGTCTTTGGCCTTGGGGGATCTTTGAGGACTCCCTCAACATGACTAGGTGCTTAGGAGCTGTCTAAACAGCCCCTTTACATTTTTTTGGCCTTTGTTTTTTTTTTTTTTTTTTTTTAAAACCTTTATTTCGAAATTCAGGACACAGCTATTCAGCCGACAGCCCGAAGGTTCGGCAGCATTGCAAGTTAGATACAGTGATGTGTCCCCAATACAGTTCAAAGAGTAATGCAAAGGTCCAATTTTAAATAAACACAGAAAAAACACACAACAAACCCCAGCAAGGCAGAACATTGAAAGCCCATGGCGAAAGCCCCCAGGGGAGGCCGGACCCCACTCATCTACTAAGTATAAGACTGTGTGCGGAGGAAGAAGGGGAACAGCAGAGGCCCAGAACGGTTACTAAAACCAAACTGTGCTGGAAAGTAGGTCAGGGGGAAAGCTGTTCCTCGGGAGGTTCCAGTTCCGGGGCAAGACATATTCCCCCCCTGTATTGGTTCCACCGCCCCCAGATGGCATGCCACTTCCGGGGGCGACCTCTAGAGCAGTAGACCGTCTTCTCCCTAAACATGCTCCAATCCATGTTCTCCTTCCACGCGGTCAGTGTGGGGGGTCCCGAGGAGCCCCATAATCGCGCGATATCCCTTTTAGCTACCATGTTACCCAGAGTCACCCATTGGGTCTGCGCCTCATCGAGGTCAGTGGGCCCCCAGACGTTCAGGAGGCAGCACCGCGCCTCCGGCTGTACCACAATGCCCGTCACCTCCCCCATAACTGCATGGACTCTCCTCCAGAACTCCCCAATGACACCACATTCCCAAATGATGTGCAGGAAAGTACCCACCATACCACATCCCCTTCTGCACAGGCCGTCCTCCGAGAATCCCATGTGGACCAGCCTTGGCCCCGTCACATACACCCGGTGCAGTATTTTAAGCTGCACCAGCCTCAGACGCGACGGGATCGCAACCTCCTTAGGCGAAGAAACCGCTGACTGCCAGTCCTCATTATCCAATTCAAGGCCATCCCTGGTCCACTGTTCTCTCAGCCCCAATAGCAAGTCTGCCCGGATGTTTATCAACTTCTTATATATGAGCGATATCGTGCTCTCGGGCATATGACCATCAAGGACTCGGTCCTCAAGGGGAGAGGACTCCGGCACCTTCTCACCCTCCACGAGGACTGATCGGAGGGCGTGACGCAGCTGGATATACCTAAAATACTCTGAGGGCCCTAGCTCAAACTCAGTCTGCAACTCCTCGAAGGACTTCACCCTCCCCTTATGCAGCACATCTCCCACCTTGGATATACCTATCAGATCCCACTTATCAAAGCCCTTCGTATGACAGAGTCTTCCCAATCTTTCCGATTCAAACAATGGGGTAGCGAGGGTTATCCTATCCTTCCAGCCCAGCGAGTCGGTCGCCATCTTCCATACGCGCACCGCCACACCTGTGGGCCCCGTGAGGGACGAGTCTAAGGACCGCGAATACAACGCCCTGTAGTAGTTGCCGCCGCGCAGCAGCCACCTATCCATGGCATACCCAGGGCTGAGGGCAGGGCCATAAAACCCATGGTTGATCGCGCTCAGCTGCGTGGCCCAATAGTACCGTCGGATGTCCGGGAGCGCAATGCCCCCATCGTACCATGGGAGCGTCAACTTTGAAATAGCTATTCGCGGCCGCCCATCCCACAGCAACGTCCGTTGGAGGCCTTCGACCTCCCGAAAGTATTTGGCCGGTACCCAGTCCAAGGTGTTCTGGAGGGCGTAGAGGAAGCGGGGAAGAGACATCATTTTGAACAGGGCCGCACGCCCAACAAGGGAGAGCGGCAGCCTCCGCCAACCTTCAACATCTCGCCTCAAGCGTGCCAAGGGGGGAGCAGATTCCTCTCATAGCGCACAGCAGGATCCATGGATATAAAAATCCCCAAATACACGAAGCCCTGCTGGGCAACCTGTATCGAACATGTTCTAGGGATCGGTGGGACCTCGCCACTAAGAACGTACAAGTACGATTTGCCCCAATTAATCACAAGCCCCGAGTTCCTGCCGAACGATGCGAGTACGTCACAGACCACTATAAGTGACTTCTTAGGTGAGGCAAGATACAGCAGGATATCATCGGCATAAAGCGAAATACGGTCCTCGTGATCAGGCGACCACCAAAGGCCCCGTATATCCGGGTGCCAACGTATCCACGCAGCCAACGGTTCGAGGGCGAGGGCGAACAACAGAGGCGACAGGGGGCAGCCCTGCCGAGTACCCCTGCCAAGCTGAAACGGAGTAGATGCCCGACCATTCACCACAACATTCGCTAGTGGCCCCTCGTACAGCAACCGAACCCAACTCACAAACCCGCGACCGAAACCAAACTTGGCCAGCACGGCCCATAAATATGCCCACTCCACCGTGTCAAAGGCCATCGTGGCATCAAGAGATGCCACAACAGCCGGTTCACGCAGCGTGTCCGCCCTGGCGATGACGCCATGTAGCCGCCTAAGGTTCAATGCTGTGTTTCGGTGCGGGATAAAGCCAGATTGATCCGGATGGACCAAATCGCCAAGTACCCTAATCAAACGGGTAGCCAGGAGTTTGGCCAAAATTTTCAGCTCAGCGTTGAGGAGTGAAATGGGCCGATAGGAGGCGCATCTATCTCGGGGTTTACCCTCTTTATGTATGACCACGATCGACGCCAGCCGCTGATCCAACGGAAGGATCCCATCCCCCCACGCCTCCAAAAACATGACGCGCAGGTGAGGGGCGACCCTATCCGGGAACAATTTGTACAGGTCGATCGGCAGTCCGTTCGGTCCAGAGGCCTTACCCGAGTTCAACGCGCGAATCGCCCCCGCCACCTCGTCAATCGTGATGTCACCATCCAAATCGTCCCTATCTATGTCAGAGAGGCAGGGCAACTCGATATCACGGAGGAGATCAGACGAATCCTCGGGCGGCCTGTCCGACACAGAGGAATAAACCCTATGAAAATACTCCGCGAAACACTCCACAATCCCCTCAGGTTCCACGATCGCCTCTCCCCCCTCTCCAATCAACTCTGGCACCACTCTATTGACCCGTTCTTTCCTGTCCAACCACGCCAGGAGTTTCCCTGCCTTATCCCCAACGTCATAAAGGCGGCCCTGTTGTTCCCTGCTGAGGGTCTTGGCGGCGTTCGTCACCAGGTCCCTATACTCCGCCTGCTTCAGGCAAAGCTCATGCAATGAGGACTCTGTAACATCCTCCTCCATATTCCCCTCAAGGGCCGCAATCTCCTCCTCCACTTGCCGCACCTCGCAATCCCTCCGGTTTTTGGCAGCCACCACCAGGGAGAGGGCCTCCCCCCGAAGCACGGTCTTAAAAGCTTCCCACAGCGACACCGCCGAGTCCACGGTTCCCAGATTGTCCTTAAAGTAATTATCTACCTTCTTTACCAGGGCGCTGCGCATCTTGGGGTCTCGGAAATACCATGGGTTGATGGGGGCCACCCTCCCTCCTCCCTCCCGACCTAGATCCAGCCGGATCCACACTGGCGAGTGATCAGAGATACCACGTGCCATGTGCCTCGCCTCGGATATCAACGAGGCATGTGCGGCCAAAGTGAGCAGGTAGTCAATCCTGGAGAGGCTACCATGCGCCCCGGAGTGAAACGTGTATTGACTCTGTGTGGGGTGCCGGAGCCTCCAGCAGTCTATCAGACCAAACGTATCCAGGAAGTCTGGAAGCCATTTCTGAGCCCCCCCTGTGTCCCTGGGCGGGTATCTATCCAACAGTCCGGAACCCACAGCGTTGAAATCCCCTCCCACTACCAGCATTCCCCCCGGGAGAGTCAGCAAAGCCCTGCCCAGTTCAGCAAATGTGGAGGCCTGCAGGGCCGGCGGGACATAAACCGAAACCAAAACCAAAGTCCTTCCTTCCCACCTCCCCGCCACCGCCACAAACCTCCCCCTATCGTCAACAATGGTGGAGTCCACCTCAAAAGGCAACGATGCTCTAACGAGGATGCCCACACCCCTGGACCCAGAAGAGAATCCCGAGTGTGCAATGAATTTATACCCCTTCCTATTCAGGGCATAGCACGTATTGCCTATGAGATGCGTCTCCTGCAGCAGGACAACGTCTGGCATTGAACGTTTCAGAAATTGCAAAACAATCCCCCTCTTGATGCGTTCCCCCAAACCATTAACATTCCAGCTTATAACACTTAAGCCTCTACCCCCCATCCTCAAACGGAAAGAGGCCCACCCCACACCCGAGGCCCCACCATGGAACAGTCCTGAGGATAATCATCATGCCTTGCAGAAATAAACCCCCCAACAACAAACTCAAAAACCCCATACCTCCCCCCACCCTGCACCCCTGCTGCAGCTTAAAAAGCCCCCCCAACTTGCAGTGTGCCTGTCGCCCTACAAAAACAAAAATCTACAAAAAGTACCCTAAGGGAGGAAAAGAGCACCCCTCGTCCTCCCGCAACCCTCCACAGTTACTGCACTCTGTTCAAATCTTCAAGTATGGTCAAATCAAGTCAGGCCGGCTTTGAGATTTCAGCCCTGTCCATCCCGGCCACTGTCTCCATGCTCGGCTGTGTCATCCCCGGTCAGTCGCCGGGGCAAAGCGTCCAGCCATTCGTCGGCCATAACAGGAGAGTCAAAAAAGAATGTCCGATCTTCATGCACCACCCGTAGTCTGGCGGGGAAAAGCATGGCATACTTCAGGTCCAGTTCCCGAAGTCTCCGCTTCACCCCCAGGAAGCTCTGTCTCTGTCTCTGCACCTGCTGGGTGAAATCCGGATAAAAATTCACCGACGCATTCTGGAAGGGGACTGGGCCCGTCACCCTCGAAGCTTGCAGGATAGCGTCCCGATCTCGAAAATGAAAGAGCCGGGCGACAATCGGCCGCGGCGGGGCACCCGCCTTGGGCCGTCCGCCCGGCACCCTATGGGCCCTTTCCACCGCAAAAAACTTTCCAAGGCCCTTAGGCTTCAGATGACTGAGGACCAAATCTTCCACAAGCAGGTCCGTCGAAGCCTCATCCGAGGACTCCGGGACCCCGATGACGCGCACGTTGTTGCGCCTGGACCGGCTCTCGAAGTCCTCCAGCCGGCGGGCGGCGAGGTCACTCTCGGCCCTCAGCTTCCGGACCTCGTTCTGCAAATCCGCAACATCATCAGTGAGGCCCGTGGTCTTGTGGTCCAGGTCCTTAACGCGTTCGTTTGTCTTGCCCAGGTCCGAGCGGATCAAGTTGACATCCACCAGGATGGCATCCACCTTATGCGCCAGGGCCTCGAATTGCCTCCCCATCGAGGTCTGCATCCCATCAAGCGCGCCCATGACATCCTGCAGGGAGAGCTCCGGTGTCCCAGGCGAGTCCTCCTTCTGGGCATCCGGCGCCTGGCTCGATCCACTCGGCGATGTCTTCAGGAGGGCGTAGCGGTCCATACTGTTGACTAGGGAATACGTTCCCCGTCTGGTGGACTTAGTCTTCAGCCGATCCCCTTCTACTTTGCCCGACATAATGGACTCCAGGCAGTCCAATGCAGCGAAGACCGTTCCCTCTCAGAGAGAGGAATAAGGAGTGAGCAGGTCCGCCTTGTGCTGCCAGAGTAGCCCGCCGAGCGTCCTTGGGGTTATAAAGCCACCCAGAACTCTACAGTGTCCGGGCAGACAAAGGGAACGAAATCGAAAGTGAAAGAGCGAGGGCCTCCGTCCGACAGTTCACACCTCACCAGGCCGTTGTTGATCAACTAGGAGTCGGGCATCCTGCCAACTCTAGCCCCTGGCATCTCCGGGAGTTAGGCCGCAATCTTTCGCCAGTCATAAGTCCGGTTCCCGATGGGCGATCCGACCGCGGGTAACATCAATCACCTCCCTGACAACTCAGCAACACGGTGCCATGCATACCAGCAGGATTAGAGACAGGATAGTCGACGGAGGGCACGAGGGTCTCGGGAGCTCTAAGCTCACGCGGCCATCTTGGTAAAGCGCTAGGCTCCTTGGCCTTTGTTTTTTAACCCCCTCTCAGACTGTCTTCTTCCATTAAATTTTAGCTATACATATATTACAAATATTTTTTTTCATAAAGACACATATGTCATCAGCAGAGGATTGCGGTCGCGTGAGTTATAGTTGCCTGCACTAACTATAACGGGGGAATTTCATTGGTTTTTTACGAGTGAAATGTACAGCTAACTATAACTTGTGTGAAACCTATGGTTTTTTCAGTGAATTTGCAAGGTTTTTTAAATGCTAATTCCTAACTATAACATGTGTGAAACCTATGTTTTTTTCACTGAATTAGCAAGGTTTTTTAAATGCTAATTCCTAACTATAACGTGTGTGAAACCTATGGTTTTTTCAGTGAATTTGTACGGTTTTTTAAATGCTAAGTTACTTTACGCCATTCGTGGCGTGCGCGGCCACTTAACGCAGTTCGTTCCGTGCGCGCACGGTGCGCTTCGCATACCGTGCGCGCACAGTGAGCATGCGGTGCGCTTTGCGCACCGCGCGCCCACTTTACGCAGTTAGTGCCGTGCACGCACGGTGGGCACGCGGTGCGCTACGCGCACCGCGTGCCCACGTTACGCTACATGGGCCATGTACGCACGATGCGCTTCGCGCACCGTGCGCACATGGAGGACATATGATGCGCTTCGTTGTGAAAGGTAATATTTTAATTTTTCACATCTGTCATATGCCATGCGAAAATGGTGCCCTTCGGGCACCATTTGCACATGGGGTGGAGAGAGTATGGATAGTTTTTTTTTTTTTATAATTTTTAATTTTTCACTGATGTTAGATGCTATGCACAAATGGTTTCCTTCGGGCACCATTTGCACATGGGGTGGAGAGAGTATGGATAATTTTTTATTTTTTTATTAATTTTTACCGTACGCGTACGGTAAGCGTAATCGGCGAAATTATCGAAAAAATTAAAATTCCGTTTTTGGCCTTGGGGGATCTTTGAGGACTCCCTCAACATGACTAGGTGCTTAGGAGCTGTCTAAACAGCCCCTTTACATTTTTTTGGCCTTTGTTTTTTAACCCCCTCTCAGACTGCGAGAGAGAAAATGGCGGCCGCCGCTTCCTGGTTTCGACCTATTCGAATGTTTACTAAGATCTAACAGCCAATCAGAATCGCGCTCGCGCACGGCGGCGTGAGCGTTAGGTAAGCGCACCGTAAGCGCACCGTAAGCTGGCTCAGATATATATATTGATTTAAAGGCTATTTTCTCAGAATCTACTGAACAGATTTACACCAAACCTACAAAAGGCACTTCCTTGACCTGTAGACTACATCTCTGCCAAATTTCAAGGAACTCTGTTCAGCCGTTCGGGCTGTAGCTGTGTCTAAAGGTCCTATGGAAAAATGCATGGCAAAAACGCGTTTTGGGACCCCCCTTTTATCTCAGCCCCCGCTTGACGAATCCTCCCGAGACTTTCAGGGTAGGAGCGGAGCGTAGCGCCCCATTAGTTTTGAAAATTTCGCGAGGATTCGTCGACCGGCGCCAAAGTTATTCCAAATAGAATGTTGCGGTTTTCCTATGGAAACAGGGTCCTAACTATAACTACCTACTGGCGACCGCCAGTAGGTAATATATATATATATATATATATATATATATATTCTCTGAAAAAACCATAGGTTTCAGGGGCGTTATAGTTAGCTGGACTCTTCACTCGTACAAAACCATTGAAATTCCCCCGTTATAGTTAGTTCAGCTAACTATAACTCGCGCGCCCGCAATGCACTGCTGATGACGTCACATATTACATCACTCATGACATGGTCAGTGACATCACTCATGACATCTCAAATGACATCACTGATGACATCACTGATGACATCATCCAGTGAATGTGTGTTTTTCTGAAAATTACATATGTTTTATATATGTATATCTCAAGGTCGATGGAAGAATAAATGGGTATATACGTGTCTAAATGGATGATTGGTTTTTGAAAAATTGATTGTATAACTGACTAAGTGTATCTTAGTGAATACATGGCTTAGTGAGTAATGTTTAAATATGTAAATATCTGTATCAGTCTCTCACTTTGTGTATAAGTGGCTGCATGGGTTGGTGAGTAGCTACATGAGTGTCTATATAGGTTATTAGTTGGTTTTCTAAGTATCAGTATGAGTGTCTCAGTGTCTGTATGGTTCAGTGGGGGGAATTACGTAGTGCATAGGTGCATGAATGAGTGACTCACTGTTTGTATGTGTTGAAGACAGCATGTGTGCAGGACTGTATTGGTGGATGAGTGTGTGCATGGGTGTGTTAGTGAGTGAATGACTGTCTCAATAGTGTCTTTATGAGTAACTACATATGTTTTAAACTAGTATATGTGACTATTGGTGTATATAAGTGAGTATATGTGAGCGTGAGAGATTTAAAGAGTTCCTGTATGAATAAGCATGTGTTTCTATAAGTGATTGTTTAAAAGACTAAGTATGTGTAAGTTTCTGTAGAAGTAAGTGTGGTAGTGTGTGTATAACTGTATATGCAGGTAAATGGATGTTTGATTCTTTATTAGCATGAGTGACTATGTGTGTGAGTAACTCTATGGATGAGTGGCGTTGTGTAACAGGATGTATAGGTGTATGAGTACATATGATGAGTGAGTACATGTATGAGTGACTGTATAGGACTGTTGGTGAATGAGTGGATGTGTATGTGGATCTTAGAATTACTGAATAGGTTGTTGTAACTGGTATTGGTATGTCCATTGTTTTGAAAATTTTACTTTCTATTTTTGAATGTGTGTATCAAAGGTTATATTAGGGGGAGAGGAGGTCTGCCACTCTATCACAAGGATGATGTCATCAATGATGTCAATTGAGATGTCATCAGTGATGTCATGAGTGATGTCACTGACCATGTCATGAGTGATGTAATATGTGACGTCATCAGCAGTGCATTGCGGGCGCGCAAGTTATAGTTAGCTGAACTAACTATAACGGGGGAATTTCAATGGTTTTGCACGAGTGAAAAGTCCAGCTAACTATAACGCCCCGGAAACCTATGGTTTTTTCAGAGAATTTCGAAGGTTTTTTAAATGCTAATTCCTAACTATAACGTGCCTGAAACCTATGGTTTTTTCAGTGAATTTCAAAGGTTTTTTAAATGCTAATTTCTAACTATGCCTACAGAGATAGGACATGTGAAGAAAGAAGAAAAAACGCACAGAAAGAAAAAAAAGAAATGCAGAAAGAAGCAACAGAAGTCCTCAAAGACGAAGAAAAGTGCAGGAAGAAGGATAACGTGCAGAAAGAACAAACAGAAGAGCAGAAAGAAGCCTTGTTGCAAAATCATCCTGTACCCTCAACTTTTTCAGACGGATACTGGTGGTAACTGAGTCTGACTAACCAGTCCTAGAGCCAGTGCTATGTTAAAAGACACTCAGAATACAGTGGAAACACCTACATACACTAGGGAACACTATGCGTTGGGGTCCCCCTGTGATTAGCATGACCTCCTCTGTAAGCCCCTAGTATATAATAGGGCAGGGGATTAAAACTACCTCTTAAAATGCGCCACAGGGCGTGTTTGCACACGTCACCTCAGGCCCCGTCCCCTCCTTCCCCACTGTATAAACACGCCCTATGGCCGTTTTAAGTTGGGAGATTAAGTCCCCTTGAATCCTGAGGGTCCCTAGGGTCCAACTAGCCCACTAGGTACCTCCAATAAGCGCCACAGAGCTGCGTTGCAGAGAGGTGTAAAAAGTGGCACGGCCTGGACCACCTCTCTGCAACGCAGCTCAGTGGCGCTTACTGGAAGCACCTGGTGGGCTAGTTAGCCCCCAGGGGCCCTCAGGATTGAAGGGGAATTATTTCCCCAACTTAAAACGTGCCATAGGGCGTGTTTGCACACGTCACCTCAGGCCGTCCCCTCCCTTACCCACTGTGTAAACACACGCTGTGGCCGTTTTTTAAGTTGGGAGATTAAGTCCCCTTGAATCCTGAGGGTCCCTAGGGGCAAAATAGCACACTAGGTACGTCCAATAAGCGCCATTGCAGAGAGGTGTAAAAAGGGGCACGGCCTGCACCACCTCTCTGCAACGCAGAGCAGTGGCGCTTACTGGAAGCACCTGGTGGGCTAGTTGGCCCCCAGGGTCTCTCAGGATTGAAAGGGAATTATTTCCCCAACTTAAAACGCACCAAAGGGCGTGTTTGCACACGTCACCTTAGGCCCCGTCCCCTCCCTTCACCACTGTGTAAACGCGTCCTGTGGCCGTTCTAAGTTGAGAGATTAAGTCCCCTTGAATCCTAAGGGTCCCTAGGGTCAAACTAGCCCACTAGGTACCTCCAGTAAGTGCCACAGAGCTGCGTTGCATAGAGGTGTAAAAAGTGGCGTGGCCTCAGTACACCTGTCTGCAACGCAGCTCCCTGGCGCATACTGGAGATACCTGTTGGGCTAGTTGGCCCTCAGGGACCCTCAGTATTGAAGGGGAATTAATTCCCCAACTTACAACTGGCCAGGGGGCGCGTTTGCAGAGTGCTGCAAGGAGGGGGCGTGGCCTCCAGCGCGATGCCGGTCTTTTATTTATTTATTTTTTTTAAGAAGGTGGGCTGTGTGGCCCCCCTTCTTTTTCTAATTTATTGGCCCTGGGGACCCCATCCCCCAGGGCCTGCACACTAATTTGTTTTGTTGAAAAAAATAAATGTGGCCCTCCCAAGGCCTTAATCGGCCCCGGGAACCCCAACCCCCGGGTCATGGCCGTTTTAAAAAAAATTCTTTAGGAGGGGGGCTGCGTTGCCCCCCTCCTCAGGCCACTTATGGCCCCGGGGACTCCATCCCCTGGGGCCGGCCTTTGTTTTTTATTATTTTTAACAAATATATTTTTATAGAAACACCTAGGACATGCTGGACAAACCATATGTACCTATCACCATGACGATTTGCGTGATATTCATTAAAAGGCGACTATGCATACAATGGATCCACGTGGAATGTATTTACACAGCTAGTGAAGCTCTGACGTGTCTGACGCCCTACCGTGCCTAATCCCCACGCCCCTGCCGGTGGGTACTCTCCAAGTAGACACCCTTGTCGTTTATTTATACAAACATGGGTAGCTATTGACGGGCACATTTAATACACACGCACACCAAGCCATTCAAAGGGGATTCGACAAAAATTCGACCAAACTATGCAAGAAACCCCCCTCACGGTTAATAAAACACACATCCGCCGCCAGAAAGGAGATGAACCTCACTTGAGAGTCACAGCGTGCTCCTGGCTGAGCCCAATGCTGTGTTACACCCACCAGTGCCTGCCGAGTGCCACACACCTCTGTGTTGTATTCCACAAGCTAGTGCGTATGCTATGACACTCTCTAGCCCATGTGCACTGTAACATCACCCCGTGAATATGTCATGCCACACTTGCCTTCGCACGGGTTATATTGCCCCATCTAACGTGCCTTCCTCGATGCCTATGTTATAACGCACAGCGCTATGCCATACATATTACAATCTGGCATCCATATCTTTGTCACAGTGCATATGCAACGTTACACTCCCCAGCACATATTTTATATTACAACTTTAGAGACTAGTTAGGTTACACAACACTGCCCTGTGCATATTACACTCCAAGGCGCATATCGCATAGCACGCGCTAGTGCCTGTGCTATCTCGCACTCTCCAATGAATCTGTAATTGCGCACAATGTATTGCATATTATATTTCACGCCCCGGTTCATCTTATATCACACTTTTTGGTGCATAGTTTATACCATATACTATATCTAGTTTTCATTCTCAATCGTGCTCTCAGGACTATGTTCTATATAACACTGCGTCCACCTACCCTTTTCACGGGCATTACATTTTGCGATGGGGGTGGAGGGTCAGGGGGTGTTTCTGCCCGGAGTCACAGTCACAAACGTCCTCTTCTTCGTGAATAAAAAATGAGATTATGCTGCATACTTGTTCATATTTTAAGTTGTTCGCACAGACACACATTTTAAAAACAATAAAGTTCCTAATACCTACCTTCTCTGAACAGTTAGCTTGCTGCCCCATCCACCTCCTCCCTATCCTCTGTTGTCTGAATCCATGGACTAGCCTCCTCCCTCCTGCCATGCATGGTCTGATGTGCTGCCACTGTCCTCTATTTAGCATGATGTACCAGTCCACTCCTCCTGCTCTCCATTGCCCAATTCTATGGCCCATCATTGACCTCCTGCTTAGCCTCTGTGCTTAGCTTGCTGTCCCTATTCACCTTCCCCCTGCCCTCCGATGTCTTTGTGCATGCCCCTGCTCCATCCTTTTTGCCCACCATGTTCCATGGACCTGCCACTCCTATCTACTCTGAGTGTTCTGTTGAGCTGCCACTCCCCTCCCACCTGCCTAGCATTGTCAGATGACTGTAACCTGTCCCTGCCACCTCCACCCTGCCTGTCCACATGCCATGCCCCTATCCCCTTCCTCCTGTCCTCCATGGTCCATTTTACTGCCACACCCTTCTGCCCTCCCTGGTCTGTTGTGCTGCAACTGCTCCTCCTGCCTGCCCGCGCGGTCTGTTGTGAGGTCCCTTTCCCTAAACTCTCTTGTCTGTGCCCAGGTCCTGACCCTCCCTTCTATCCTCCATGGTCCTTTGTGCATGCCCTGCACCCTCCTTCTTGCCCATCATAGCCATTGTGCTGCCACTAACCCTCCCGCTAGCCATGCATGGTCTTCTGTGCTGCCATGGCCCCTCCCACCTTCCCTGTGTGGTCAGCTAGCTGCACCTAACCCCCTCCCACCTTCCCTCCATGGTCTGTGTGTATGCCATCATAGTCTCATTGTTGCTCTCCATGGTGTGTCTTGTTTCTAGTGCCCATCCTGTCTGACCTTCATGGTTATCTGGCTGCTCCAGCCCTTCCCCCTTGCCCCCAGCCCTCAGCCCTCTGTTTCCATGTGCAGACCCCCTTCCCTCCCTCCTGGCTTGTCTGTTCCATTGTAATGCCCCTGATCCGTCCCTCCTGCTTTTTATGGTCTGTTATGCTGCAGCTTTCTCTCCTGTCTGTCCATTATGGTCAGCTAGCTACCATTGCCTCTTTCCCCTCTGTTCTCTGTTGTCCATGTGCATGGTCCTGTCCCCTCCCTATTGCTTTCTATGGATTGTTGTGCTGCACTCCCGTCCCGCATGCCCTGTGTGGTGTATTGTGCTGCTGCAAACCCTGATGCCTGCCCTGTAGGGTCAGTTTGGTGCACCTCTCCATGTCCCTCCTGTCCTATGTTATCCGAGTCCATATCCCTACCCCAATTCCTTCTGCCTACCACGATCCAATGTACCATACTTGCGAACATTTTGAACTTGGTAACAGGGAGATTTTGAAAAAAAACTGGGGTATTGATTTTTCCCTTTGAGTTACATTGAAAAAGAGGAGATTGTAGACAGGAGACAGATCAAATAAAGCCCATTTAAGCTTAAAAACATTGGACGTTTCTTGGCTGAAACGGGTCTGTTGGCATGTATGGTTGTACTACCACTGCCTCTCCCTTCTGCCCACAATGGTCCATTATTTTGCCACAGCCTCTCTTGCCAGTCCTGTATTGTTGGTTTGTTGCCCCTGACCCCCTTTCCACTGCCCTCCATAGTCTGTTGTGCTGCCACTGCCCTTCTTGCCTGCCCAGTGTGGTCAAATTGTTGCCTCTGCACTCTCCTACCTGCCTTCAATTTTCAGAGTCCGTACCCCTGGCCTCTGCCTCTCAACAGTATCCCAATGAACAACTAGATTGCTAGCATTCTATATTTATTACAAAAGTGTGGAACGCCTGACGTCATCTTGATGTAATCAAAACTGTAATACCTAGAGCATTTCCTTTAGAAATTACATATATGAGAGGGTCTTATTTGCATCAAAATTATGGTTAGTGCTCTAAAAAACTAAAATGAGGACTTATTTTCTGAGTTTTCAAATAGCGACAAAGAACTTTTAAATTATTTGTAATCTTTATGTTTTTTTATCCAGTTGACCACTTGATTAAATGTTGCACCTAGTGGAGAGCTGCAGACTTTGCAACTGGGGAACCAGGTTGGACTTTCTGCTTCAGCTGAACTTTCTGTGATTGTGGTTCAAATCACTTAATCTCCCCATGTCTACAACCAAAATGAATTTGATGTTGTATGATACAACCAATGCTCATGTAAAGCACTCCAATACCTGACAAGTCTGCACTATATAAAACTGCAAATACACAAAAAATAAGTGTTTTGCGCACTTCTGTCGTTGGGCTACATGTGGGCTACATCTGGGTGATAATTGTGCTGCATTTGGGCTCTTTTGTCTCTGGTGGCCATCTTGGGAGATTTATTTGTTATGAAGTTTCCTAATTTCCTCATTTACTGCAGTCTCCTCAGTAGGAAATGCTTTCAGTTTTTTACTTTGACTCCATCAAGAAGGTATTCAGATAAGTCACACATTTGCCATAAATTCTGAATGTTAGCACTCTAGTTGCTCATTAAATCACTGTAGTAAAGCTACTGCTCACCACAGAAGTCTGCTGCTGGTATTAAAAGTCCATGTTTCAGTCTGCATATCAGAATTTATTTAATGAAATAGAAGAGAATTTGAGAAGTCACTCAAAATGTGCCCTAATTTTTCTTTCTTCAGCACTAATCATAATATCTATGGCAAAATGAACCCCCTCATTGTGTTGCTTTTTAATTTAAATGTTTTAAGTGTTACCAGTTTATTCCAATCAAGATGGCTTCAGGTGTGCCATACTTTTGTCATAAGTAAGACAGTAAGCGCTCTAGTTGTTTTCAAGAACACTCTGGGACATTCTGTCATTGGGCTATACTTGGGCTACATCTGGGTGATATTTTGACTACATTTGGGCTCTTTTGTCTTTGGTGGCCATCTTGGGAGATTTATTTGTTATGAAGTTTCCTAATTTCCTCATTTACTGCAGTCTCCTCAGTAGGAAATACTTTCAGTTTTTTATTTTGGTTCCATCAAGAAGGCATTCAGATGTGTCACACATTTGCCATAAATTCTGAATGTTAGCACTCTAGTTGCTCATTAGATCACTGTAGTATAGCTACTGCTCACCAGGGAAGTCTGCTGCTGGTATTCAAAGTGCATGTTTCAGTCTGCATGTCAGAATTTTTTTATGAAATAGAAGAGGATTTGAGAAGTCAAAATGTGCCCTAATTTTTCTTTCTACAGCACTAATCATAATTTCTATGGCAAAATGAACCCCCTCATTTTGTTCCTTTGTAAATTAAATGTTTTAAGTGTTACCACTTTATTCCAATCAAGATGGCTTAGGTGTGCCATACTTTTGTCATAAGTAAGACTGATAGCGCTCTAGTTGTTCGTTAGAACACTCTGGGACATTCTGTCATTGGGCTATACTTGGGCTACATCTGGGTGATATTTGGGCTACATTTGGGCTCTTTTGTCTCTGGTGGCCATTTTGGGAGACTTATTTGTTATGAAGTTTCCTAATTTCCTCATTTACTACAGTCTCCTCAGTAGGAAATACTTTCAGTTTTTTAGTTTGATTCCATCAAGAAGGCATTCAGATGTGTCACACATTTGCCATAAATTCAGAATGTTAGCGCTCTAGTTGCTCATTAGATCACTGTAGTAAAGCTACTGCTCACCAGGGAAGTCTGCTGCTGGTATTGAAAGTGCATGTTTCATTCTGCATGTCAGAATTTTTTAATGAAATAGAAGAGGATTTGAGATGTCACTCAAAATGTGCCCTAATTTTCTTTCTGCAGCACTAATCATACTTTCTATGGCAAAATGAACCCCCTCATTTTGTTCCTTTTTAGATTAAATGTTTTAAGAGTTACCACTTTATTCCAATCAAGATGGCTTCAGGTGTGCAATACGTTTGTCATAAGTAGGACTGTTAGCGATCTAGTTGTTCTTTAGAACACTCTCGGAAGCTGCAGTAGAACACAAAGGAATCAACTGACAGTCTCTGCCCTCGTTGGATGTACATGTTTTACTGAGAATGTCAGACTTCATTCTCACATGACTGAGAAAGATAATGTGAATTTACAGAAAATATGCTCTCAGTTTAGCTTATAGATCACCTTCCAAACCTCTGTGGGAAAAGCATGAGAAAATAGTTTTATCTCAAACATGATTCATGATATCACAGCAGAAGGCTTTTTCACATGGTAAAATCACCTTAGAACACACCACAATTCCTAAAATGAGTATGGTAACATCAACAAATGATTTATAATGTAACTAAAGTCTTTAAACCTTCTATTAACTGCAATGCTTTTTAATGAGGTGCTATCATGTATATTGGTCCCAAGATGGCTGCCAACACTTCTTGGATGAAGTACTGACAGCCAATCAGATCTCACGATGAGATGTGTGGTGAGGCTTCGCCCAGATATATCTATCTTTTTAACTCTAATTTTCTCAGGAACTACTGAATGGATTTACACCATTTAAGCAAAAGGCACGAGTCTGAACTGAGGACTACCTCTTTGCCAAATTTGGTGTAATTCCGTTCAGAAGTTCGGGCTGTAGCTGCGTCAACAGGTCCTATGGGAAAATACATGGGGAAAACGCGTTTTGGGACCCCCTTTTTTTCTCGGCCCCCGCTTGACGAATCACCGGGAAATTTTCAGGATAGGAGCGGACCGGAGCTGGCCAAAAGTTTGGAAAATTTCGTGAAGATTCGTCAATCGGCGCCAACGTTATTCCAAATAGAATGCTGCGGATTTCCTATGGAAAATAGGTCCTAACTATAACTACCTACTGGCGACCGCCAGTAGGTTATATATATATATATATATATATATATATATATATATATTACCTACTGGCGGTCGCCAGTAGGTAGTTATAGTTAGGACCCCTTTTCCATAGGAAAACCTCAACATCCTATTTTGAATAACTTTGGCGCCGGTCGACGAATCCTCGCGAATTTCTCAAAATAGGTGGGGCGCTACGCTCCGCTCCTACCCTGAAAGTCTCGGGGGGATTCGTCAAGCGGGGGCTGAGATAAAAGGGGGGTCCCAAAACGCGTTTTTCCCATGCATTTTTCCATAGGACCTTTAGAACGAGCTACAGCCCGAACGGCTGAACAGAATTACTAGAAATTTGGCAGAGAGGTAGTCCTCAGGTCAAGGAAGTGCCTTTTGTAGGTTTGGTGTAAATCTGTTCAGTAGATCCTGAGAAAATAGCCTTTAAATCAATATATATATCTGTGGAAGCCTACGGTGCGCTTACCGTGCGCTTACCGTAAGCTTACCGTACGCGTACGGTGGCGTGCGCGAGCGCGATTCTGATTGGCTGTTAGATCTTAGTAAACATTCGAATCGGTCGAAACCAGGAAGTGGCGGCCGCCATTTTCTCTCTCGAACTGTCAGGGGGGTGAATAAAAAAGGTGGATAATGTGAAAAGGGGGCAGGCTCGACAGTTCCTGACCCCTTAGCCTTGGTCAGGGGGTCCCAGAAGGACCCTCAAGGGCAAAAATAAAAAAAAATTATTTTTCGAAAAATCGCCGTATGCGCGTAGCGTACGCGCACGGCGACCTGCGGAATTACGCGTACCGTGCGCGCACGGAAAAAAATTTTTTGCGAAAAGGGAAGCTTAAAAAAAAATAAAAAAAATTGTGAGGTAAGGTTGGCTCTTATAAGAGCCGTTGGGTTCATACAGGGATGGAGGAAAGAAAGAATGGGAGTATTATGAGCGTCTACAAACATGCTGGTCTATCTTATTGTTAATAAGGGGAAGACTGACCTCCCCAAAAACAATAAGACCACCACATTTTGTACACCTCATTTCAACACTCGCAAATCGAGGGTTGATGTCCAAAGGAAAAGAAGAAGGTGATGCTCCAACAACAGAGGAAGGGCTCAGCTGAGCTGCCGATGATGTACTCGGCTGAGCATCTGAGGCTGGGCTCTGGTGACTTACTGAAGAGTTTTCTCCAGTATGTCGAGCAAAGGTCCTTGGGTGTTTGTCCTGAAGGTGTCTCATCATAGAGTGATTTCCAAAGGAATATTTCCTACTTGGATTTCCTCTTGATAAAACACGATCACAAAGTATGCAAGTGACCTTTGGAGCATTGACCTTTTTCTCCCCCTCTGGAAAAGTGAAATACTCCCATACAAAAGAAGTCTTTTGTTTCCTCCTTCTCTGGATCATGGTGGTGCTGCTGGCCTCACTCTCAGAAGAGCTCTGCTGTTCTGCCATTGTATCCCAATGTCAATCCAGCTCCTGCTCCTAGAGAATCAAAAGCAGAAATGAGGGGAATGGGTGTGGTGTGGGAAGAATCTGGAACTGAAAGTAGTATCAACCAATGAAAAGTGTTCTTTCAAGCAGTAAAGAGGGGAATGGGTGTGGTGTGGGAAGTTTCTGGAAGTGAAAGTAATTTCAACCAATAAAAAGTGTTCTTTGTAAGTCACATGGCCTACCGTGCGCGCACGTGACGCTTACGATGCGCTTACGCAGCGCTTACGTCACTTTCGCGCATGCGCATTACACGCCCCTGCGTAACCGTGACGTTGCTTCCGGGTGTACGCGTACGGCACGCACGTATCACGTATCGCGCATGCGCATTACACGCCCCTGCGTAACCGCGACGTTGCTTCCGGGTATACGCGTACGGCACGCACGTATCACGTAGGCGCGCTGCACTAATTACGTCCAGAGCGCGTAGCGTCAGCTTACCGTACGCGTATTTTACAAGCGCGTAGCGTCAGCTTACCGTACGCGCACGGAAAAAAATGCATAAAAAAAAACCGTTCGATAATGCAGGATATAGTACATAAATTATTAAAAAAAGGCTTACAAAAAATGAAATAAAAAAAAATTGCATTAAATTATAATAAAAATATAAAAACGAAATAAAAAACCACTATCCACATTGACCCCACCCCCTGTGCTTTTGGTGGCGTTAAGTGGGCGCGCACGCCACGAATGGCGTAAAGTAACTTAGCATTTAAAAAACCGTACAAATTCACTGAAAAAACCATAGGTTTCACACACGTTATAGTTAGGAATTAGCATTTAAAAAACCTTGCAAATTCACTGAAAAAACCATAGGTTTCACACATGTTATAGTTAGCGGAAATTTTACTGATAAAAAACCAGTGAAATTCCCCCGTTATAGTTAGTGCAGGCAACTATAACTCACGCGACCGCAATCTTCTGCTGATGACATATGTGTCTTTATGAAAGAAAAATATTTGTAATATATGTATAGCTAAAAATGTATGGAAGAAGACATGGGCAAATAAGTGTCTAAATACAGTATTAGCATCAGCAGAGGATTGCGGTCGCGTGAGTTATAGTTGCCTGCACTAACTATAACGGGGGAATTTCACTGGTTTTTTATCAGTAAAATTTCCGCTAACTATAACATGTGTGAAACCTATGGTTTTTTCAGTGAATTTATATATATATATATATATATATATATATATATATATATATATATATATATATATATATATATACACATTATCTACTGGTGGTCGTCAGTAGATAGTTATAGTTAGGACCGTGTTTCCATAGGAAATCTGAAAATTCTTTTTTGAATAACTTTGGCGCCGGTTGACGAATCCTCGCAAAATTTTCAAAACTAATGTGGCGCTCCTCTCAGCTCCTACCCTGAACGTCTCGGGGTGATTTGTCAAGGGGGGGCCGAGAAAAAAGGGGGGTCCCAAAACGCGTTTTCCCCATGCATTTTTCCATAGGACCTTTAGTCGAAGGTACAGCCCGAACGGCTGAACAGAAGTACTTGAAATTTGGCAGAGAGGTAGTCCTCAGGTCAGGGAAATGCCTTTTGCAGGTCTGGTGTCAATCTGTTCATTATTTCCTGAGAAAATAGCATTTAAATGCATATAAATATCTAAAAGCGCGCACCGTGCGCGCACGGTGCGCGCACGGTGCCGTGCGATGTCAGTACACATTCGAATCGGTCGAAATCAGGTGTCGGCCGCCATTTTGTCTGTCGCACTGAAAAGGAAAGGTGGAAAAAAGGTGGAAAACGTGAAAAGGGGGCAGGGAAGAGAGTTCCTGACCCCCTGGCCTTTGTCAGGTGGTCACAGAAGGACCCCCAAGGGTGAAAAAAACATTGTATTATTTTTGAAAAAAATCGCAGGGTGTGCGCACGGTGCGCATGGTGAAAAACCTTGAAAAAAATAAAATTAATAAATACATAACTTAGCATTTCAAAAACCGTACAAATTCACTTAAAAAACCATAGGTTTCACACACGTTATAGTTAGGAATTAGCATTTAAAAAAACTTGCAAATTCCCTTAAAAAACCATAGGTTTCACACAGGTTATTGTTAGGTGGACATTTCACTCGTAAAAAACCAATGAAATTCCCCCGTTACAGTTAGTTCAGATAACTATAACTCGCGCGACCGCCACTCTATCACAAGGATGATGTCATCAGTGACGTCATGAGTGATGCCATTGACCATGTCATGAGTGATGTAATGTGTGACGTCATGAGCAGTGGATTGCGGGAGTGCGAGTTATAGTTATCTGAACTAACTATAACGGGGGAATTTCATTGGTTTTTTACGAGTGAAATGTCCACCTAACTATAACCTGTGTGAAACCTATGGTTTTTTAAGTGAATATATATATATATATATATATATATATAAAGAGCCACATCCTTGGAAATCGCCGGGACACTCTTATCTCGGTGCAATCACAGGGTCCAAGACTCCCTGTTATCTTTATATCGTTCCACAGTGCATCATCGCACTCCATGCACTCCTTCCAAAAAGCACAAATCCGAAGTTCAGGCTTTAAAGTGATTTATTCAGCATCAGCAGCCAAAGAAATACCCAACGCGTTTCGGCGTGAGCCGCCTTGGTCACGGGTAAATTCCGCCATACAGACTCTCAATTTTAAACATTTTAGTCGTAGGCATGACGTAAACATAATTGAAACAGAGAAAGGAAACATACAAATCAGATGCACAGAATCGTAATGTCATTCCCATTGTATCGGCCATATTGGAATGGTGAATGTAGTTTTCTTTCCATATGAGTACACTATCAGAATTCCGTATAGTGTTAGTTTATATACAGTTTTACAATATGGCAGTTCACCCAATAACATAAATGCCGACAGACAATTAATTCCATACTTATCGAGTAGGGTATCCGAGTATATACAAACTCTGTACAATGTAGTATCGACAGAGAATATCAGAAAAAATAACATTAACATTACGCACATAGAACTCTGTTAGCGCTACGTTGCAAAATTCCCGCTTTTTACGTTGCCTGAAAAAACTACTTTAATCATGTGCGATTCCTCATAGTTTTTTATGTGTATTCGAGTGCAACTTTATTGACACAGCGAGCCGCTCGTAAATGACAAAGCGGCATAACTTTACAGGTATAAATGACCTCTAGTGTGCTGGGAGTTCAAGTTTATATGTAAATAGCAATATCACAATGTACGTTATCAATTCAGCCCCAGTGGGCAATAATGGAAAAAGATAATAATTGCATTTACAAAGCCAGGATGCTGACTATGGAGTTAAACCCCAGTGGGTAATTGTGTCCATGACAAAGTATATAATACAAATATAAATATATGGTATATAGTATATTCATAATCTCTTGTCGAGATGCTGTATGTGTAATATCATACTGCATACAATTGTACTTACAGTGATATATACAAAGACACTATGTTTTTCTCAAAAAACCTCTCTGGTCATCCCACATATAATGGCTTAAATAAAATAAACTCCATTTGGGATTGCTTTGCTAGATCTGATGTTAGTCAATATCTTCAACTCAGATACCCTTCACCTGTGAACATCATCTGAAAGAATGAACAAAACATAATTCAATGACATTAAATATTATCCTCCTCATTTAAAAAAATAGACATACTATGTATGACTATTGACTGTTAAAAACATGAAATTCAGCAGGAGACCTTAGAGTCAGATAAAATTTACCTAGAATGATATCAAAATCAAATATAGAACAGATCATGAATATCCTAGTCCAAGAAAAAGCCAACAAACTAATCTCCAAGAAACCAAGACATCTCTTCCTCGGAGTTCAGACCATCAGGGATCTTGGTGTTGAGTTCTAGAATGTAATAGGATTCCAATCGCCTCAGCTTGCGAATTCTGTCCCCTCCCCTCATGGTTACAGGTATACGGTCTATCACAAAGAATTTCAATAGATTGCGATTACTTTTATGAAATTCCTCATAGTGCTGTGCTATCGGGGAAAGTTTATCCTTATTTTGAATCGCCCTCATGTGTTCCAGGATGCGTTTTTTGGCAGCAAACATGGTGCTGCCTACGTATCTCTTGGCACATGGGCAAGTTAAAACATAAACACAATAGTCAGATACACACGTTACATGTTTTTCAATGTATCTGTCTTGATCTAAGATAGGATAGTAGACTTTTTTCACATTAGAGCTGAATTTACAGGCTTTGCATGACATGCAAGTAAAGAAGCCTTGAACTCCTTTCGTCCCTGGTTTCATTTGGCTAATTTCATTGCTGCATATTTTGTCGCGTAAAGAATCTGACTTCCTGTATGTCACATTAGGTTTATCCTTCATGACTCCCTCAAGAGTAGATTCAGTTTTAAGGATGCCCCAATGTTTCTTAAGACACTTTCTTACACAGTAAGAACCTAAATTGTAGGTGGTTATGTATCTGATGACTTCATTTTCATTTTTGCCCTCATCTGGGTTACTCTTTGGTGCCAATAAGTCCTCTTGTTTGAGGTTAGTGACTTTCTGGTGGGCTTGTGTTATTATATTGGGTTTGTACCCTCTGTCAAGGAATCTTTCATTCATGATTATGCATTCTTGTTCAAAATCAAAATCAGTACTGCAGTTCCTTCGAGCCCGAAGGAACTCACCATACGGAATGCTGTTTATGAGGGCTTTAGGATGTCCACTATCAGCATGCAACAATGTGTTCCCTGATGTCTTTTTCCGATACAATTTAGTTGTTAATGTATCATCCACTACCTGCACATTTAAATCCAAAAATTCAATACAGGAATTGCTGATAGTACCTTCAAATTTTAAATTGACCTCATTGTTATTGAGACCATTGATGAAGTCCCTGGCAAGTTCTTCACTGCCCTCCCAGATGATGAATAAGTCATCAATATATCGTAACCATGTTTTCACATGGTCACGATATAAACTGTTCACCTTGGGTACCTGTTGCTCCCAGTACCCCATAAAGAGGTTGGCGTAACTGGGAGCAAAGCAAGTACCCATGGCAGTTCCCTGTGTCTATCTATAAAATACATCATTGAAGATAAAAAAATTATTTTCTAGACAAAATTTCATCATCTGTAATATCATGTCTGTGTGTTGTAGAAAGGAAACAGAACGTGACGTCAGGAAATGTTTGCAAGCCTGTATACCATCAGTATGTTTAATACTGGTATACAGGCTGCAAACATCCAATGTGATTAGCAAATGACCCTTCTGCCAATTCACATTTTTGATTTTGTTGAGGAAATCTCTACTATCTTTCAGATAGGAGGGTAGACTTTCCACGTACATACGTAGAAAGTAATCGATGTATTTGGAGGTCTTCTCTAACAAGGAGCCTATAGAGAAAAACCGCCAGTAGATAATATATATATATATATATATATATATATATATATATATATATATATATATATATTATCTACTGGCGGTCGCCAGTAGATAGTTATAGTTAGGACCATGTTTCCATAGGAAATCTCAAAATTCTATTTTGAATAACTTTGGCGCCGGTTGACGAATCCTCGCGAAATTTTCAAAACTAATGGGGCGCTACGCTCCGCTCGTACCCTGAAAGTCTCGGGGTGATTCGTCAAGCGGGGGGTGAGAAAAAAGGGGGGTCCCAAAACGCATTTTCCCCATGCATTTTTCCATAGGACCTTTAGACACAGCTACAGCCCGAACGGCTGAACAAATCTGTTCAGTAGTTCCTGAGAAAATAGCATTTAAATCAATATATATATCTGTAAGCGCGCTCCGTGCGCTTACCGTAAGCTTACGGTAAGCTTACAGTACGCGTACGGTGCCGTGCGCGAGCGCGATTCTGATTGGTTGTTAGATCAAAGTAAACATTCGAATCGGTCGAAACCAGGAAGTATCGGCCGCCATTTTCTGTCTGTCGCACTGGAAAAAAAAGGTTGATAACATGAAAAGGGGGCAACGAAGAGAGTTGCAGACCCCCTAGCGTTTGTCAGGGGGTTCACGAAGGACCCAAAAGTAAGAAAAATAAATGTAATAATTTTTTTAAAAATTGCAGGGTGCGCGTACGGTAAGCTTACCGTACGCGTACGGTAAAAAAAAATTTAAAAAAAATAAAAATTAACAATCACATTTAATATATAAATCTAAGGACCCCCAAAGGAGAAAAAAACAATTGATATTTTTAAAAAAATGGCGAGGCGTGCACGGTACGAAATGCGCAATGTGGGCGCGCGGTGCGCGAAGCGCACCGTGTGCGCAAAAATTACAAATAAATACATAACTTAGCATTTTAAAAAACGTACAAATTCACTGAAAAAACCATAGGTTTCACACACGTTATAGTTAGGAATTAGCATTTAAAAAACCTTGCAAATTCCATGAAAAAACCATAGGTTTCACACATGTTATAGTTAGCTGTAGATTTCACTCGTAAAAAACCAATGAAATTCCACGTTATAGTTAGTGCAGGCAACTATAACTCACGCGACCGCAATCCTCTGTTGATGCTAATACTGTATCTTTAGCTATACATATATTACAAATATTTATTTTTCATAAAGACACATATGTCATCAGTGATGTAATATCTGACATCATCAGCAGAGGATTGCGGTCGCGTGAGTTATAGTTGCCTGCACTAACTATAACGTGGAATTTCATTGGTTTTTTACGAGTGAAATCTACAGCTAACTATAACATGTGTGAAACCTATGGTTTTTTCATGGAATATATATATATATATATATATATATATATATATATATATATATATATATATATATATATATATATATATATATATATATATATATATTCATATTTATAAAGCGCACCCTCATCCTCTAAGGGATATCCTGGTGCTAGACCTCATCTTTACTTTACCTATCCCAATCAAGACACTGGGTAGATAAAACCAGGTCTTCAACTTTCTCTGGAGTGCTAACAAGTCAAATACTACATGTAGATTCTGGGGGAGATTATTACTTTGGGCCACTGCAAAAATATTCAAGGGGAGCCAACCATTCTGGATTTTTTGATTCTTTTACAAAATATGAAAGCCTGATTGTCTGATAGAAGATTTTGTATAGGCTTGTAAAATGTAACTGTATTCTGTAGAATCGCTGGACCCTTATCATAGAATGCTCTTTGCAAGTACTAATGCGATTGTAAAAAAAAGTAATAGAGCAGTTTGTAATGCAAGTACTAATGCGGATCATAAAAGCAAGTAATAATGCAGTTCGTGATGCAAGTACTAATGCGTATCATAAAAACAAGTAATAATGCAGTTCGGTACCAATCGCAGTGCTAGTGAAGATCTCTATGCCACTCTTGGCTGACTCGCGGTCAGCGATTGCCAAAATATGCCCCCAATCCTGTTACGAAGGAAACAAAGTACAGCTCCACAATCCGACCCCGGTACTGCCAGTCCTCGGCGAGTACAGGCCACGATACTGACTTGAGTGGAGACTTGCGCTGAAAAGATGGGAAAGGCCGAGAGCAATCTCTCGTAGCAGGCACTCTGCCCCAGGCGGTGACACACGCACTCTCGCTAAGCGTTACCTGGGGGGGTGCAGTCTCTCTCTCCTCTCCTCGCGGCTTGGGCGTCAAGCTGTGTTAGCTTTGGGTTGGTGGCGGCTGCACCTCGCAGTGAGAGTTGGGGTACCAGGTGGCGGCCTCGCAGCTGATCGGCTCCCGGCGCGTCTCCATTAATCTTGGGCAAAGGACCTCGGACCCACAATGATGAAGGTTCACAGGTCTCTCCTTGGCAAAGGCAGGCTCAGGACAGCGGCGGCGATTTCCCACGGCTCCCCTTTGGGACAACAGTCCGGGCCGATGGCGATAATGATCACAGCACTTCTGGTAATGCTGTCGATTGAAGTAGAGGGCAAGACTGCTCCGGGCCACACGGTCACGGGGCAATTCTCACGAAGGTCTCAGTCTGCAAAAAGGACACGCACACAGCATCGCTGAGACACACTTGAAAACTTGTATGTTCCAGAGTTTCCACAACAGGGAGCCAGCAACTCTCGGGCCCTTGGAGACAAGTTACTTCAGGACACAGCACACAGCAAAGTCCTTCCAAGCAGGGGGACACAGCACACAGCAAAGTCACTGGTCCTCTCCTTAGTCAAATCAGCAAACTGCAGGCCAGCCCCAGAACACACAGCAAAGGGCTGTCCTTCTCTTCAGTCTCTTCAGCTGTTCTTCCTTGGCATAGGTTCCTCTTGATCACGAAGTAGTTTCAATCCTTCTTCAGGCTTGAGTTCAGTCTTGAGTTCAGGGGTTCCAGTTCTCAAATTTATACCCCTAAATGCCTTTGAAGTCTTTGTGTTCAGGGGGCTCTGAGCCTGGTCTAAACCAGACCTGGGTGTCTTCCTGCCAGTGCACACCCTCTTCCTTTGATAGTCAGGGTCTGGGCTCCAGACGCTCCGCAGGAGGTGGAGCCATTCTTTGGTGGCAGCAACACAGCCCTCTTCACAGTCAGGGGGCTACTCCTCCACCCACATCAAATGCAGGCCAGCCTGTTGCTGTTTCACCTACTCCTCCCTGGTGTCAGGACACTGCACAGACCCAGTCACATCCAAACCCAGACAGTCAATACACAACCAGGCTGAGGCACACAGGATGGTTTAAGACAAGAAACCAGCCACTTCTAAAAGCGTGGTTACTAAACACACAATTTAAAAACCATCTTCACAAAAAGATATGTTATTAAATTCCGAGTTCAGGCACACTAAACTCCATCTCTCCATCTTATGCCTATGTGAAGATATGCTGGAAACATGGGACACAGCCTTTCCCATTCTGTCCTATGGGCAAGATGGCCTTGTAACTGTGAAAAACTAATTTGGCAGAATTTCACTGTCAGGACATGGTACACACCTCAGTACATGTCCCACCTTTCACATACACTGCACCCTGCCCCGGGGGGGTACCTTGGGCCTACTACAGGGGTGTCTGATGTGCATAAAAAGGGAAGGGTAAGACCTGACAAGTGGGTGCACTTGCCAGGACAGCAAGGCAGTTGACAAACTGTGCACAGGCAATGAAGTGGCAGGCCTGAGTTCTCTTGTTAGGGCTACTTGTGTGGGTGGCACAATTAGTGCTGCAGGCCCACTAGTAGCATTTGCATTACCAGCCCTGGCAGACATAGTGCACTTTACTAGGGACCTTACTAGTAAGACAAACATACCAATTATGGACAACCAATTACCATAACACTTTACACAGGGAACATATGCACTTTAGTACTGATCAGCAGTAGTACAGTGCCCAGAGTCCTAAAACCAACAAAAACAGGTCGGAAACAATACAGGAGGAAGGAAAAAAAGGGATGACCCTGCAAAAAGGGCCAAGTCCAACAGTAGGCATAAGTATATATATATATGTATTTATAAAGCGTACCCTCATCCTCTAAGGGATATCCCGGTGCTAGACCTCATCTTTAGCAATTCCAATCAAGACACTTGGGTGGATAAAACCAGGTCTTCAACTTTCTCTGGAATGCTAACAAGTCAAATACTACATGTAGATTATGGGGAGAATATTACTTTGGGCCACTGCAAAACAAATTAAGGGGCAGCCAACCATTCTGGATTTTTTTATTCTTCTACAGAATATTAAAGCCTGATTGTCTGATCGAAGAATTTGTATAGGCTTGTAAAATGTAACTGTATTCTGTAGAATCGCTGGACCCTTATCATAGAATGCTCTTTGCGCATGGCACATTAGCTTAAAATGTTAACTTTTCCAGACTGGAAGCCAGTGAAGATGATTGAGATAGGCCAAAGCTGAACTACTGCCAGTCTTGTTACAAATCAATCTTGCCGCTGCATTCTGAATAGTCTGGAGCCGCATGAACAAATACTCTGCCATGACCACATAAAGCGCGTTCCCATAGTCCAGCAAACTCATAATACGAGCTTGAACAATATTCCTTCACCACGTCACTGGGATCCAACGAAATAGTCTATGAAGGGTGCGTAAAAGACCAAAACACATCCTGCACATCATCTTAACTTGTTCTTGCAATGAAAGAGAGTCATCAATTAGGAAGCCCAGGCTCTTTACCTCCTTTTTAGGTCTTTGTGCCAGACCTAGCAACATCGGCCACTAAGAACCATTCCAGACCTAACAGGCGCCCCCAAAAAGCAAGATTTCTGTTCTAGCTGTGGTCAGTGTGTCTGCCACCATCCTGCCACTTTCGACAGACAACCACATTTCCCTGTGTGTCAGTGTGTTTGGCATCAATACCAATGATCAACTGGGAGTCATCAGCGCACATAACGATTTCCAAGCCGCATGCCCTAACAATGCTTGCCAAAGGTGCCAAATAGATATTAAACAAAGTGGGGCTCAGGGAAGAACCCAGAGGAACTCCACAGTTTCAGCAAATTTCAAGGGCTAGGCCTAAAAGGGGGTAGCTGCACTGAGTGAGAAAGATTGCTTCAAAATAATCAAAACCATCGCAGAGTGGTCGAAAGCAACGCAATTTCCTGCAGCCTTTGGAGTAAAAGTTTGTGAGACAACAGATCTAAAGAGTAGCCTCTACTGTTTTTTGCCATGAACCCTGTTAGGGAATTCCCCAATAGATTATTACTCTCCAGGTATTGAATTAATTGTATATTAACTATTCTTTCCAGCACCTTAGCCAAATAAGGTAGCATTGATAGAGGGCAGTAATTAGATAAAGTGGAGGCATCCATCCCTACTTTCTTCACCAGTGGCACCGCCAAGGCCTGCCTCCAGGTTGTGGGAAACTCAGCCTCCTTCAGACTCCTTCAGAGAGTTTTTCAAAAGTGATGTTACACACGGATCGAGCATGGAGGTTAGGAGAGAGTAAATAAAGTATGGACAGGGGTCCAGTGTGGACCCTGATTTCACCTTTGCCATCATCCCCATCCCCTCCACCATTCCCTCTGACAACTCTGCAAAACAACCCCAATTCGAAGTAGCCTCCAGCTCTGAGCTAACATCCTTAGATTGCTCATCCCCATAGGTGGTTGATCACCAAATGTAAAATAAATGGTCTTGATTTTATTATTGAAAAATGTAGCGATTCCTCCGCTAAGGGAGGCCGACGCTTTAACTATCTGATACCGGGACATAGGATGAGGGAATTCCTTAACTATTTTAAATAGTTCTCTGGATGAGCTAATATTTTCCTCAAGTCACTTTACAAAATATTGCATCTTGGCTTGTCTCAGGTGTTTATAGTATATTTTAAGTGCATTTTTGTAGGCCACTTGGTCCTCTGTCCCTTTAGTACGCTGCCACTTACACTCAAGGGCTTTACAGCCTCGTTTTATTGCCCCTAATTCACTTGTATACCACTTCTCTGATGATGGTCTATTTACAGAATAGTTCTTTTTACCAGGGCACAGCCATCCAATGATAAAGACATTGCATTTGCAAGCTCATTGACTGCTGTTTCTACAGAACCCTACTCCCTAATCACAGGAAGACTAAAATTACTGGTGAAAAGGGCAGAGTTAATTTTTCTCCATGATCTCCCAACAACAGGAGGTGATTTCTGACTGTCAAACCTATCCGCAACTGAGGAAAAAGAGAAATCAAGTATGGAGTGGTCATACCACGTAGTGGCCTCCACTGATTGAATCGTCGCCGAATTTAAATGTGTAAATAGTAGATCCAATGTATGCCCCAATGTATGGGTTGGACCCACTGCCCACTGTTTCAGCTGCAAAACCTTCATCTCATTTTCCAAAGATCTACTATGATGTCAAAGTTACTAGATGCAATAATAACATTAATTACATGAGGTCCATATTGTTGTAGAAACGGGGCAGTAGGGTCAATGCAGTTGTAAAGTACATTTAAAATGTACCTCATCCATGTAGTTGTAGGTGAGGTAGTGGTATCAATGTAGTGGATATGGACTTCAGATTCATAAAACACTCCCTGCTGTACTGCATGTAAATTCCACATGCTCACAGGCCTTGGTGCCCCACTCGATCTCCAGATTTACCCCATGCGTTGTCACAAATACTCTTTGAGTGTTGTTTATTAATGTTTTGTCTGGGTGCTCGTCTGGTTATGAAGGATTTTATCGATTTACTTGCCATTAAACAAGACCACAAGCATAGCGAAAAGTGTGCTGCGCAGCCCTGCACATACCCAGGACCAGGTGTCTTTACTTTCTTTAAGAGAGATTAATAAATGTTTTTCAGTAACTCTCTCCAAGTCACTATGAAGTCTTGAGCAAGGTTCATCAAAGATGACTGAGACACCATTCAGGGAGAGGAGGGTATCTTCTGGATTAACAAGTTAGGCCCTTAGATGCCGGGTCACTAGATCTAGTTAAGGTTTCATCATCCCACCTACTGTAACTCTCTACCATCTTCTACTCCACACTCACTCATGGACTTGGCCCTCTCTGCAGGGCTATCCTGAAACTTTTGGCTTCAACCTTTTGTTTTCGGAACCTGTTTTCTTTTGGTTTTTAGGCCTCAGTGCACTTTACTCCTGCTAACCAGTGCTAAAGTGCTTGTGGTCTCTCCTTTAAACATGGTGAAATCAGCTCACACCCAAATGGCACATGTAATTTACTTATAAGTCCCTAGTAACATGGCACTACATTTACTAACGCCTGTGAATGAAATGCTACCAGTGGGCCTGTATCAATAATTGTGTCACCAACTTAAGTAGTCTTTTCAAATGCGCCTCAGGCCTGCCATTCCTGCCTGTGTGCGCAGTTTTAAACTGTCCTTTTAATCTGGCAAAATAAACCTTTTCCAACTCAGGCCTTTACTGCTTGCTGACAAGAAGAAGTGAGCCTGCTTCCTTGATCCCAGGTTGAGTGACTCCAAGGGTCAGCTGACTGAGCTCCTGTTCTGAGTTACAGAGGCACAACAAGTTCCAGAGATCTTCCTGCATCTGGCCAGCTGACCTGCTGCCTGGACCTGCAACTGAACCTGCCTGAGGCCTGCTGACCACTGCTGCAGGGAGTTCCCAGGTCATTTGCACCAAGATCTTCCAACCACCAATGTGAACTTCAGGTGAGCGACTCTTTGTGCCACAGCTACCGCCAGCTATAACCGGCAATGTGGGATCTACACTGTGGGCTACAGCATCAACGGACCGCAGTGACCACCTAAGCGAAACTCCAGCAGCGACCATCCGTGACACCCGACAGGATCATTGTGCTACAGAGGCGACCATCTGTGACGCCCGACCTGGTCTTTGCGCTATCGCGAGACCCCTCCACAACGCTCTGCTAAGTGGTGTTTTTTAATGATCCTTACAAATTCTTCTTTTTTTTTTGTTTTTGAGTTTTATGTAGCGCTAACTAGCCCCGAAACATCGGGTATCAGAGCGCTTTACATGAGCATCGGTTTAGTTACAGAAGGACACATTCAATTTTTTTTGTTAGGCACAGGGAGATGGTTACCATTTCTTCGCTCCATCTTAGCTCTTGTATTCTTCGTTCCCGTTTGTCCATGGCATGCATGCGTCATGTCTCCTCTTCTGTTTAGTTATCCCCCAGAGCATGGACCAAGTTCTTCTCCCACTGCTCCCGTATTAGGAGCTACTTTTTGCCTTGTGTTTGAGCACTCCAAACGAGTGCTCGTGCATTTTGCTTTTTGCTCACCTGTCCTGCCAATCTGACTGAAAATAAGCACTGATGCGTCCCTAGCACTGACCGTGTTACAGCACTCATGTTTTTATAACTTTACTTTTACTGTGCAACAATTTGACGACAGTATGAGAACACCATGCGCCTTTTTGACAACTGGGCCGTTATGTTCCCCATCCTCAGTGGACCTGTCACTGAAAAACTGCCCCCTTTCCATAGACTGCCTTTCCAGTAGCTTCTACAAAAATAGAACATTAACAAAGATCCTTCTCTCAGTTTCTCTCCCATCTAGACAGATGCTTCGAGTCACGATCGTGGGGGTCTGCACACACAGCTTCTGAACGGTTTCTCTCACTTGCACCCAATCACTGGCAGTGTCTCATTCTAGCACGCACCCACTCATCCAGCGCTTTCCCTCTAGCAAGAATGGCTGCATTGTCCTGCCTATCAGCGTAGACCCCGATATTCTTGCATACACCCCAGAGCGCCTTGTAGTAAATTACTTGTCTACTATTCTCTACTGTACTGCTCTATCAGAATGTTCCATGACATCATAGAATGCCTGAGTGCCTCTTTGTGTTAGAGTGTCAGTTAGTCAACTCAGGCTGAGCTGTTGGGAGCCTGCTCCTGGTGGGGCTGTCTTTGTACCATCTATCTTCTCCTACTTTCCTGACCACAAATGCTGGAACCAAGCTACCAATAAAGAAGTATCCTACATGAAAAGATGGGCCCTGTATCGTCCTTTACAACAATTTTGACGACAATTTTGAACCTACGTGTGCAGTAAGGAGTAAGGACAACCAAGGAACTAAAGGACAAGGAATTAAAGACTTTAAGGACTTTCAAAACGTCAATTGAAAGTCAGAGGTAACGCCCTGGCCAGCCCCACCAGTGTCCTGTACCATCTGGACAGCCTGCAGCCTGGGCGTTTAGTCTGCTGTCACCCATCTGTCTACTGTCACCTGGGAGCCTTCAACAGTGTTCTGTCTCTCCAGCTACACCCTGCCCACAAGCGCTATAAGGTTTGCTGAGTTTCCCTGTTTTGACACACCCCAAGACAGACGCTTCGTATCGGTCTGCCTGCGATGCTTGACGCCTGCTCAACAGTAAACAACAACCTTGGAGAGGACTCAAGAGTGTCCAGATAAGCGGCACTGTTGGTAAGCTCATGCGCATATTTGGACAAGTGATATCCAGTGACTGACAGCGCTTTGCTGGCTGTCGCAGCGACTTGTTATGTTGAGAGTCGCATCTTTGGTGAGCCTATGCACATGTTAGGAGAGGCGGGGACCGGGGCTGTCTAGTACCATTGTGTGGGTCACTTTACGTTGTGGATTTAGATATTCAAGATGTTACCTGGCTCCATGACCGTTTAACCGCTGCCTTTTTAAATAGCCCACGAGCCCCCACCGTGCGCGTGCACTTGACATACACTGCCTTACCCGCTTAGCGATGCCTGCAATCTATCTCCTGTGACATTGTCTCCTTCCAGCGACTTGCTGCGGTGGACGCTTGGTGCATGCTCCTGCTGCTAGCCACCCTGCGCAGCGTCCAAAAGCGTGCCGCCATCTTGTGCTTGTCGTCCTTCTGCCAGTCGCTACTTTTCCTACAGTGAACGCGCGGTGCCTCTTATCAAACTACGGACTTTCTTCAGTTGAGTGACAGGGATGAATACACTCATGGATGCCGTCGGATAGTTCAAGGATGTGCCATGTTCAAAACTCCAGCTCCACAAGCATAACAGGGAAATTAATGCCGGTGACTACAACTTCAGAGTAAACTTTGAGGCTGGATTGGCCTTGCTTGCGGCATGTCTCCATACTCCCTACATAGTCTGCCATGGATTGTCTATTCTGGTAGGGACAGGGACAACCTTCCTGGAGCTGCGTGGTCTGTTAGTCCAAGTGCTTCTCGTTGGTGACCGCTTCGGGTGAGAAACCGCTCACCGGTGCTTAACAAGTGCTTTGTGATTATAACGTCTGTTCTCATTATGCATGTCCTGTATGGCACTGTACATTCATTTTGTGGGGGGTGCTCAATGTATAACATAGTGTCTTGAGCCGACAGTTAGTTTCCCAGTTTTGTCGTTTATTTTGTGTGTACCCTATTTAGGGGAGGTTCCGTCATTTGTGGGTAGTCAATGCCCCGTATCAGATCCCAGGGTGAGCACCCTGTGGTGTGCCCTACACTACTTAGGGAAGGTTGTGTTGTTTGTGGGTAGTCAATGCCTCATATCTGTTCTCAGGGCGACTACCCTGTGGTGTACCCTACCTAGGGGAGGTTGTGTTATTTTTTTGTGTTATTTTTCCAGGGTTAGTACCCTGTGGTGTACCCTACCTAGGGGAGGTTGTGTTATTTTTGTTTGTTATTTTTCCAGGGTTAGTATCCTGTGGTGTACCCTACCTAGGGGAGGTTGTGCTATTTTTCCAGGGTTAGTACCCTGCGTTGTTCTCCATTTCTAGTGGAGGTTATGTTGTTTCCGGGGTGTGTACCCTTTGGTGTACCCTACCTAGGGGAGGTTGTGTTATTTTTCCAGGGTTAGTACCCTGTGTGTTACCCTACCTAGGGGAGGTTGTGTTATTTTTCCAGGGTTAGTACTCTGTGGTATACCCTATTTAGGGGAGGTTATGTTGTTTTCAAGGGTGTCTACCCTGTGGTGTACCCTACCTAGGGAAGGTTGTTTTATTTCCATGGGTTAGTACCCTGTATTGTTCCCTATTTTGGTGGAGGTTCTTTGGTCAATTCCTAGCGTTATCATGGGTCTTCCTTTCATGTTGACACTATGCTCCGGTCGAAGTCCACTTGCATGGAACTCGTGCCCAAGGGTTTCACGCTTGTACGACTTTGAGTGAGAAGCTTCTCTCTAGTGTTTAGACCTCTTCCGTTACTCTTAACGGATTTTAAGTGTCAGCATGCCTTCTACCAGGGGAACTTGTGTTTTTCCAGAGCGTTTTCTCTCTGGGTATCTTTCTTGTTGAGGTTGCACTCTTCCATTTATCTAGAGTGAACCTAACCTCTATTGTACCTTTCTATTGGGGATGTTGTTTTCTCCCAAGGGTCAGTGTCTGCACCCACCTTTGTTTAACAGGGTGTCTACCCTGTGGTGTACCCGCTTATGGGGAGGTTGCGTGGGTGACCACCCTTCTCTGTTGCAATGTTTTTTTTCATCTAAGCCATGCTTTGTTTTTTCCCTAAGGGAGGGGGATGGGACGTGTAGTAATGTTATTTGCAATTTTAATATTTTCTCTTATTTTTGCATCTTAACACATTTCTGTTCATGCCAGTGGAATTTCCGATACCTCATGCAATATACCTGTGGATATGTGCATCTCATTGTTGTATCTTCTTGCTAATGATATATTGAGGTATCTTATTTGTCTTTATCTTTATTTCTGCTGTTGTTCCCTAAGGAAGGAGGATGTGTAGTAAATTACTTGTCTACTATTCTCCACTGTATTGCTCTATCAGAATGTTCCATGACATCATAGAATGTCTTAGTGCCTCTCTGTGTTAGAGTGTCAGTTAGTCAACTCAGGCTGAGCTGTTGGGAGCCTGCTCCTGGTGGGGCTGTCTTTGTACCATCTATCTTCTCCTACTATCCTGACCACCTATGCTGGAACCAAGCTACTAATAGAAAAGTATCCTACATGTACAGATGGGCCCCGTATCGTCCTTTACAACACGCCTAAACATCTGAGTCTTCACTTCCATAATTATCTGTTTGGACCCCTTAATCACAGATGTCCGTTTCATCCTTCGAGTTGCTTTCAACGTATTTTACACATCTTCACTCATACTACGCCCTCAAAATGAGGGGTTTCCAGCTTTATCTCCTAATATCTACATCGTTTTTGTTCACTGTTCTACCTTAAAAAAAAGTAAAATGGCTATGTTTTGTGTATTATGGTGTTTTGTTTTCGGACCTTATTTTGAATTGTTGTTTTCTTTGGTAAGGGTGCCGTGGCAATGTGTGACATTGGGTTACAGACTCACATTAGAACATTTTCATTCTGACGTGTTATTGTTTTACAAAGTTAGGCAGTGATTCCAGGTCTGGGAGACAATATTGAGGACATATTTACAAGCCCCTTTCGCCACGGAATGTCACTATTTACGATGTTCCTGTGGCGATACAGGCTTCGTCTTATTTACAAGGCAGAGTTAAGTCGCTTAACGTGCCTTACCGCTGCCTTGTAAATAGGGCCCCCTTTTCAGGCTATACTTAGCGTGAAAGGGCAGAGCAATGGGTGCTGCTGTGGGCGTTCCACCGCAACATCCATTGATTCTGACGCTGCCCCCTATTTACAAGTGAGGCGTAAATAGGAGACGGCGCCAGAATTAAGACCAGGGAAAACCTGGTCTTACCCTGGCGCAATGAGGAGAAATGTTCCAGGATGAAGCTGCAGGCTGTAGCCGATGAGGGCTCCATGAGGCCATACCTTCACCAAGAGGTCCCACTGAACAGGATTTGCTGCTCCAGAGAAGAACGTAGCAGGTGCTACTGGCGATGCACCCCTGGTGGATCAGCTGGCAGGTAGGTCCTGGTCTTCTGTTGGGTCTTTGGAATGATTTTGGTGAAAAATATTCAAAGTCCTATATTTTAGAGCTAGTCAGGAGCAGTACCACCACCACCACGACCAAGGCTCCAGGCCCAAGGGGGGCACCACTTGGGCCATTAGGTCTCACTCCAGCATAGGCCATGCTTGTTATGTCCTTGTAACCCATAAAGGAGTCCAACTAACTAACCCTTGGAATCACTTCTGGTTATCCTGGGCTGAAGGCGATGGTGCATTTCGATTTCAAGCAGCAAGGCAGTCTTTCAAACAGCAAGGTAGCCCTCTGGTACCAGCAGGGCAGTAACCTGGAGGTAAGGGCAGGCCTTCCGAAGTCCTCCACCCCCAGCTATCCTGGCAGGGTGGCCCATCCTGCCCACGTCTAATCCCTTTTGATGTAACTGCGAGAGCAACACCAACAGCAGATCAATTCACAATCATGTGAAACAGGACATTGGCAGCAGACATCAAATGGTTAGGACAGGAAAATGCTACTTTTATAAAAGTGGCATTTTCAGAACTGTGACTTAAAATCTGACTTCATCATTAAAGAGGATTTTAAATGACCATTTCTTTGAGTCCAAACATTACATTTTTTTCTTCTCCCAATTGAAAGTTAGCAGTTATTAAATGAAATAAGGTAAACTAATGTTATCCAATAGGAAAGATAGGCCCTACAGTAGTGAAAAATGAATTTAAACGTTTTCCACTATCAGGACATGTAAAACGTAAACACATGTCCTAATTTTGTTTATGGAACATTTCTTTATTGGGTTTTTACAATAATCATGGCCAGTTCCATCACAATTATAGCTGATAAACAGATATACAGAAAATGAAAATCAAGCATTTACCGCTCAGTTGCTTCACAAGGTTCTGCAAAAAGTGTCACATTATAATAGAAAAACATGGCAAGGTATGTCCGTACCTGGTATAGTATCACCATACCTGTTGTCCAATTCTGGTAAGTACATGAGGATTACTTTTGGAACTATTCTGGATCAATTAAGCGTACTACTTAGGATTTGCCTGTTTGTCTCCCTTCTCCCTGGTCTTCCAAATACAGTGTACAGTCAATTCTGCTATTTCAGGCTACTGTTTTGATGTGAGGGGGATGTAAGGATGCTCAGCACTAAAGTGCATTAGAACACTGCAATTTTTGGAACTCCATTGAAGACAATGTAGTGGCTCAGGGCTTAATAGGCTGGTACAAGCCTTCTGCTCCAACATTCCAGCGTTTGTCTTTCTGTTTCTCCCTTTTTAATTCAGATCATTCTACTCTCAGTGGGTTGAATATTCCATTAGCCTTATAGCCATCCTACCTCAGGCTATAGCTGTTATTAAAGGCCCTCACCTCCTTTAATAACCCGTGCCTAGAACTCAGGTTCATGGCCTTTAACAACTGGTATAGCCTTCCGCAGTGGGCTCTAAGGCTATATTAAGTTTCTGAAGATGTAAGAAAGCCCCACAGGTATCCTTGAGAAGAAGCAATTGATCTTGAAGCTTATATATGCATCTTTCATAGGTGGCCAGTTGGTACAGATCAACAATCCATTCTTGATGGGTGGGTACTTGTGAGGCGCGCCAGTATCGTATGATGCATATCTTGGCCACCATGAGGCCTGTCAGTAATACATCTAATCTAAGTCAATGTCTGTAAAGTCATGTCCGAAGGCTAATTTAATACTAAAGTGCTAGTGTTGTGGAGTGCTCTCCATATTGAGTGCCAGTAGGATGTCAAGGTGTGGAAGACAATAGTAGTATGTGGTAGAAGTCACAACCATAGGTATTACATCACCATCAGGCGTCATTCGGGAGTAGGTGGGCCCTCTGCAACTTATATGGGGTACAGTACCAACTATGTAGTATCTTGAAATAGGTGCATTTCAGTCAGGCTTCCAGGAGCGAATGGTCATGACTATCCCAATCTGTCCTGCCAGTAAGTTTTAGATATCAGGGTACTATGGGAGTAAGTGTTGTTAATAAGGATCCTGTATAGGTTTGAGACAGTACCCTGTCAGGAGTCGGAAGACGAACAGCTGACTATAGTTCCTTACTCCCCTGTCAACAACCTGATTGACGTGCTGTCCCTTCGTATACAGGCAGTGCAGAAACCCTTTAAGGATCACCCCAGGAGGTACCAGAAGGAGACCCAAGGGGCTCCTCCTGGTAGTTGCTTTGATGCAGGCTTCGACGGCCCTATAAGAGGAGGATCGCAACTGGTGGGGAGGACAGAATGCAGTGACGACCCAGGAAGTAGAGAATAAGAAAGGAGAAGAAGAGCGAGAGGCGCGGAAGCTGCTGGCTAATACAAGCCCCTAGAAGGAGAGGCAAGCCGGAGGCGCAGGCTCAGACGCGAACGACACACCAGGATGCCAACGAGACCGCACATCGCCCTGCTACTCTCCTGGAGGAGGGTGGCTAGACAAGGTAAGGGCCAGACTGCGGGGTTTTGCAGGACACAGGGAGGGGTCGGGTGCGACATATATGAGGTCACGTTCGTCCCGAAAAACTTTTCACAAGGTGTTGGAATCGGGTGCTGCTTCCCTCACAATCCCTACCCCGTGCCAGGAAGGTTCTATTTTCCTTCCCCTGACCCTTGTTTTAGTTGTCTTTTCTTTTGGTTCCTTACTCCGGGACAACGCTGGAAGCCAGTGCACCTGCCCTGCGTCATTTGGATCCTTGGTGACTCTGGGAGTTCCCCCCCTCCCCAACCAAGAAAACCAGGAGAAAACCAATGACTGTCATGCCATTTTGTACCCTAATAAAAGGAACAGTGCATAGCATGTAAAAATAAGTGGTCTCCATAGCCTTATTACCACAATGGTATAGCTGTGCAAGACTGTCCCGTGACATGCGCCTAGAGATTCCACATTTTTTCAGATATTCTAAAATGGGTGATTCGGGGAGGTATATGGGGTCCCACCCTAGTTTACACTGTTTTCCAATATCACCACTGTTGTGACTGGGGCAAAATGAAGTCCGTCTGAAGCATTGCAAAGGGGCAGAAAGTGTCCCCACTAAAGAGATCTCCAATTGTCATAATCCCCTTATTTTCCCATGTCGGCCATCAGACTGGCTTATGGCCGATGCATAATCTCTCATTGGACCAGAGTGGTGCCTCTTTGTTACCAGTGCTGTCTATTCCCAACAGCTGGTGTGCTCCTTTCCTAGTCGTCCACATTGCCCGAAGCATGGGGGAGGGGGGCAGACTTTGATGTTGTGGTATCGTAGAGGATTCATAGACCTGTCGGGGTTTGTGTCACTGTGCACTCCCAGGGTACTCACAAGGGTTGGCTGTCAGCGGGTGCCAAAAAGTAAGCCAAGTGCGAGAGGTGGTGGCAAAGTAGTCTATGCATATCAGGGAGAGTATGCCTCGGCTTTAGTGTCCACATGTAGCCTTGCCACCTTCATATGGGGTTTTCTGCCTGCCCTTATAAACAGCTTGATGCACTTACTTATATTACCGAGCATGTGAGAGGGATCGTGAGGGGCAGCATGCTTAAGACATAATAGAATCTAGTTGTTGTTACCATTTTATCATCTGGATTGTATCCCAGAAAGAAACCTGCAAAGTAGGCCATAGTGTGAAGTCTAGGTCCATCCTAGACACAAGGGGTTGTATATTGTCAAGAACCATTCTATTGAGAACCGTGTTAATTAGGATGCTTAAGTATAAAAAAGTATTTTAATCCCGAGTTCTTCCATGTGAAGCCGTAGGAACCAAGCGTGGTTTCTTGGTCGTGGGCCATCAATGACAGTGCCTACAGAATATATGACGTTACAACGCATGCCATTACATCGCATGCCTTTGCAACGCCAACCTTTACCCCGACTTTCTGTCGGGGGAGCTTTGGAAGTTGGAATAGATTAATTTTCTATTCCAACTCCAGTGTGTGCAACAGTAGGGAAGGTGTTGGAGTTAAATCCAACACCTTCTAACCACTGCTGCACACCTTTTGCGATGTAATGGCATGCGTTGTAACGGTTGCGTTGAAAAGGCTGTTTTCCCGTGCCTAACATGTCCTACTTTTGAAATACAATCCACCCTGCATTGTGAGCCTTTGGAGCCTACTTTAGGGGTGATTTATAAGTATTAAAAAGGAAGGTTTAGGCTGGGAAAAAGGTTTAGTTTGCCTTGTTAAAACAGCAGTTTGAAACTGCACTACCGGCTGAAGTGGGAGGCCTGAGACATGTTTTAAAAGGTTACTTTAGTCGGTGGCACAAAATGTGCTGCTTCCCACTGGTAGCATTTAATTTACAGGCCCTGGGTACCCATGGTACCATATACTAGGGACTTACAAGTAAATTAAATGTACCAGTCGGCTGTCAGCCAGTTGCACCATGTTTTAGGGAGAGAGTGCAAGACTTTACCATGGGTTAGCAGGAGTACAGTGCAGAGGCCTTAAAACCAACAAAAACAGCATCATTAAAGGAAGGGAGTGAAGGCAAAACGTTTGGGGGTAGCCCAGCAAAGAGAGCCTAATCTAACAAACACCCATCAGAAAACAAGATTTAAATTGCATTAGAGCCTCAGGGCGTTAGTGGGAACATAGGGTTAGTCCCTTCCAATCATGATGGACAATTTAAAAAGGGATGGCTGACGCTGCTGTCTGCTTCTCAGCGTCTCTCGCCGGGTCAGAAGGGGATGGGCCCTCAAGGCACATGCTCCCACCCAATCCAGACACTGCTCTCATGCTATGAGAGCAGCACCAGGTTTGCTCTGAGCGGCCTCGTTTGCCGCTCAGACAGTGCATTGGTGCCTGTGACATTTCTCCATTGCACAGCCGGGTTGGAGAAACATAAGTGCGCATGTCTGTTTGGCCGGCTTATGACGGCCGGCCAAACCGACAAGCACACTTATAAGTGCACACTACTCCTCCGCCCTGCAATGCCCAGCCCCACCCACCCAATTCCCAATGCCCGGCTCCGGCAGCATAAATAAAATGATAATAACATTGTGTTATTCCCATTTTATTTACCATCTGCTGGCTCTGGGCTGTGGGGCGATGATCCTGTGCCAATATGGAGGAGCCACCTCTGTCAAGGTGGCACAGTACTTTTCTACAGTGCTCACTACATCCCCTGCTAGTCCACCAAACAGCGAAATGAAGGACCTACAATAGGTGTACCTTCAAGGGATCCACGTTCTGCTACACACAACAGGCGTCAAATCTGTTCTACCTCGTGGAATAAACCAGCTTTGTGGAGGGGCGATGTTCTGACAGTATCACACTGACCATATCTGGTGGCATCTGAAAGGAGCTCAAATGCCCTCGCTCAGTCTCCAGGCACTGTAGAGTGGGAGATTCAGTACCTAACCTTCGGACTGGAAGAGGAGGTCCATCCTGGGAGGAAGGCAGATAAGGACACAAAGAGAAAGTCCTGCATACCACACCCTTCGCTGCCAGTTCAAGACGATGAAGATGACTTAGGCCCAGTCCTGGTAAATCGTCCTCAGGGGAAATGTTCATCTAAACCAAAACACATTCTACAAGATTCCTAGCACTTGATACTGGAGGGCACAGAACTGCTGACAATGGGTCTTGTCTCAAGGGACAAAGAAATCCACTTGGGGAAAGATTGAGATACCACTTGTGGTCAGCAGGATGATGCTGATTGAGACTGTTGTCTCGGTGTTCAAAGAGCCGGCTAGATGGTTTGCAACTAGCCATATCCAATGATGATGCTCCCATGCCCAGAGCCTCATCACTTTTCAACAGAATAGGGAATACCCCATTCCTCCCTGATTGATGATATAGCATACCGCTGTTGTATTGTCCGTCAACATTTTGCGAGATCGACTACGAAAGAGAGAAAACTTACAGCACAAGCTGAATCACACTCAATTTCAGCAGGTTGACATGCTATTCTGGAGACAAGATGTGAGAAGCTGGCCTGGTATATGATGTACACTTATGTAAGTGGACACCTTGCACCAGTCCAGACAACCCTTATGGTGATTTAAGAGGTCTTAGATACCCTTCGAAGCTCTATAAGTGGTGGCTGTGGAGAGCAGTCTTCAGGCTTAGTCCAAAAGGAGTGGAAAGCAGCTTATTTTACCAGAATGCAATCTTATAGTATAAATTATGTGAAAAAGAACCACACAAAGTATTCATAAAATATTTATTTATTTTAGAATACTCTCTAACACATATAAATATCTCCAACCCGGCGATATGCACAATGCACACAATACTTCAGCAAAGTAACACAGTGACCCCGGGGGGGGGGGGGACCAAGCCATATACAGAAAGTGATATAAGAACCACGACTTGGGGCAAGACAGTATAGAGAGGACGTAGAAGTGCTGGGACCCCAAGGAACCACCCAAGGTGAGTAGATAGAGACCCCACGTAGAGCGTGTGCAGTGTGGGAACATGACCGCGTGCTCCGTACAACTCTACGTGTAAGTCGCGGTTGGATATTTAAAGATTAAGGACCCTTCCCAGTGGACCCTGAAGAAACCCCGTGGAAGACAGAAGTTTGGAGAGGCACCACACCCTTGGATACCCTAGTACTAACGTTACCTACACCAGGAAAGTCGGGTACATGCATGTGAAGTGGTGTCGGAAACCGCCATCGAACCCAATGGAGGACTTCAGGAAAGTGCCGCTGTTGAAGAAGGAGAAAGTGTCCGGTGGAATCCAAGGATGGATTCTAGATGAAAGGTACCTGCAAGCAAGGGGACAGAGTCTATGTCACTCAGGAGTGACCAGGAGACTTGGAAGACGAATGCCCTCCGATGTCGGATGTTGCAGAATGGATAACGATGATCTTTTCTCTGCAGCTGAGGACCAGGAGATGCTGAGGAGGACCAGGAGCCATGCACGAGCTGTCCCACGAAGGATGTCGAGTGCTGAAGGGTCGGTGTTTGGCGGGAGTACCAACAAGACTTGGCAAAGGCAAGCAATGCAGAAATCAAAGAAGGAGCAAGGTCCAGGGTACTCACCAAAGGCAGGGGAGTCAGAACAGGCCCTGAGCAATCAGCGGAGGCCAAATGGAACAAGTGTGACCCTCAGGCCGAAGGCACTGGAGTTGCGAGAGGACCTCAAGCAGCTCACCAAAAGATGCAGACCACGATGCGGTGTGGCTGAAGATTATGGCCACTGGAGGTGCTCGAGGTTGGGGCTACTGGAGCTCGAAGATTTTCTTAGAAGGAAACCAACAAGCCTTTCCAACTGCAAGTTGGATGCTGTGCACAGGGATTCCTTTATTGCAACCCCCACAAGGGAAACTGGCCTCAAACTTGGTGAGAGGACAGGGCAGGCCTCTGGAGCTGTGTAAAACCACCACCAGTGTTGCTGAGCTCATGGAGTATGGAGGAGCTCAGGATCTGCAGACCAGTCAACTTAGTTGCAGTGCATGAGAATGCAGGGGAGTGACTCCTTCACTCCAAGGTAGATTTCTTCAGTGTCTTTGATGCTTCACAGGCCTTGGAAGGTTCCTGTATGATGCACAGGCACAGAAGATGCAGCAGACTGGAAGGGAGACGAAGTCAGGCCCAAACAAAGTCCAGAGTACCCAGACGGTAGAAGTGGTGTCTGATCTGAATCTTATCCCACGATGAATGTAGGGACCTTCACCCAGGTAAGCCCTTCAGTACCCTAGGGAAAGGGTTGGGAAGATTCAGGGGACCCTCCCAGGGGAAGGACTGGACGGGGAGGGGGTTACTCCCAATTCCTTTGTCCAGTTTCGCGCCAGAGCAGGAGCCAATGGCTCCCAGGACTGGTTTAAACTGGACTATGCACAGGGACACCAAATGTGCCCCTTATGCAGACTGAGTGGCTCTGGCATGCCACCCACCCCATCCCAATACACTAAATCCTGTCTGGAAGGTGGTCACACCTGCCAGACAGGAAACATATAGAAAACCAGATATAGAAAACCTATATCTTTAGTAAGTGTTGCTAGCATCAGCTTGCACAGGCTGCAATGGCAGACCTGTAGTTACAGTTTGAATGGTTTCCCATGGGTGGCATAATACATGCTTCAGCCCATGGGAGATCTCTGGGGTACTTATGCCCTGGGTACCTTAGTACTATATACTAGGGACTAATAAGGGTACCCCAGTATCCAATCTGGGATATACCTAAGTATTGAACACAACACTTTAGGGAGAAAGCAGATAGACTGGGGTCCTGATTAGCAGGATCCCAGTCATACTAGTCATAAAACAGCTTCGCACCAGGCAAAAAGTGGGTGTAACCATGCTGAAGGATCCTACCTTCCTACACAAGAGGTGTTTGGTCTCCAACTCCTATAGATGAGCACTCCATCCCAAAATGGATGCACCTGTCATTAATGTAGATTTACAGATGGTCATCTGACTTAAGGGACTAAGGGGGGATGGGTCTTGGGAGGCATCTGCTGAAAGGGTAGTGTATACCTCCTTTACCCCCTTTCCATTACCTGAAGTACCCGATAGTCTGATGTGAAGGCTTCCTGGCCTGTAGAAAGGACGATACCCATCCTCTGATGGGCTTGAGAAAACATCACCATGTGTTCCTGACATATGACAGATATGAACTGATATTATACATAATCAAATTTGAATTTCATTATTAAATTAACCTGAAGTGTTAATTAGCCTTAACATGCTGTAGTAAAAGAGCCACTCTTGTGGTCTGGCACCCTATGATGAACTCCAACTACCACCATTTTAACTGGTTTTGGTGTGTTATATTACCCTAGCCTTAATGTAGGACGGCCCTACATATGCCTGCTTCTCTTCTGTCTTGTAATCTTTTTGCCTTTCAATGGGAGCTGTTACGGAGTAGAATAGTCGTGCCAAGAATAGAAGGTGTGGAATGTCGAAGTGCCGTGTTGTGGGCGGTGGTGCACACATGTGTTCGGTGTTGTATACTGAGTATGTGATGCTATAAGCAGTTGTGCAGAAATGTGTATAGTGTTATTTGGGTTATGTGAATTATGACTTTGACTATTGGCTTTGACATGGCTTTTATATTACTATTGGCTTTGACATGGCCTCATGTAATTTTGTTCTCTGACTTTCCCTTGCTTCACGGCAGTTCTTACAACTGGCTTTGACATGGTCTCATGTCATCTTGCTTTTCAGTTCCATCTTGCTTTAAGCCTTTTTGTGTGCATGGCATAACTAACACCATCTTCATAACTGAAGCCATATTCTGTGTTTGCACATAGTTGCAGAGTGGGGAGGGCATGTTTCTGCTCCTCACTTATTTTTCACTCTTCACCGACTAGAGAGAACTGGATGTTATCTGTGGAATGTGCATACTCTGCCTCGGAGCCATAATACAGAGGCCTGGCCAGCCGATGTCGTGGCCTTGACGCAGACTGGTACAGGCCAGCTCGGTTCTCTCTCATGAGAAAAGGGGGCGAGGTTTGCTAGAAGCTTCGCCTCACATTGAATAGTATTAAAGCTACAGGCTTTGGCAGCTCAAGCAAAGTTCACCGCAGAGAAGACGTGTTTTTGTGGACCGGTGGGAACTTTGTGTGCTGACTGAACTCTTGCCTAGCTGCAGTACCCGGACTTCCCTCAGCTTGGTCGGCGAGATGCGGAAGCAGTCGGTGAGGTGTTCCTACTAACCATTTCTACTTAATTCTATACTATCCTATTTGTATATATTCTTTACTCTTTGCTCCTTGTACATATTGCATTCTATTTTGATTGTTTATTTCAATTGTCCTTTTGATATGTGAGAGTCTGCCATGATCAATATATATTTGGCCTGCCTTTTTAAAATGTTGTATTAATAAGCCTATGTTATATTCCATACATTTCGATTTGTTTTCTTGCCTTGCCTTTGGGGTGCTGAAAGTTTGCCCGCCTTAGGAAGTGCTGTGCAAAGTGTTGGGTTATATCTCGGCCTAGGGAGGTTTGTGTCTAGGATCTGTCCTTTTTGTGACAAGCAGATTCACTTCACATGCATACTAAATTTAATGTTTCCTGTTGGCTTAGAAACCATTTTTTGAGGGGTAATACATCTGCACAATTCTTGCATCGCCTAGTAAAGCATAGCCTCACTTCAATGTTGGCAAACAGGAGAGAGATTTTTGGAAAATAGTGACTTCAGCAATGTTTATAGATCTTTGTCTTCATTTCAAGGACTCCTTGCATTCTCTCCGTGAGAAGATTCTACCTCCTTCTCATTTGATAGTTCTGTTTTAGTAATAGTTTCTGGCACGTTTATGCTCTATAAATTTGTATTGAGAGAAAAGTGTAGAACTGTCAAAAATTGCATACATTTTAGCATTACAAGTTCTAACTGACTTTTTGAGCAACAGCTCTAGTCAACTGAAACAACAATTGTCATTTATTGCTTTGCTCTTCTCCTTGCTATTTGTGCATTAAATCCATGTTAGACTTGTGCTTACCAATGTGTTCTGTTATATTTTTAAAGGCTGCACATGGTTCTTTAAGGGGAAATGAAAGTGACTCTCCAGGTGATGGGGAAGAAGAGGAGGAGGAGGGCTGCTGGATCTGGCAGCCTCTGCCTTTGCCTCTATACTGCCCGAGAAGCTAAATCTTTTATTGGGGAAGGTGGCAGGGCTGATGTTGGCAAATATTGAATCCCTGATGGAGCCTCATTATTTTCTGAACTTGTGTTGGTCTCTTGCAGTTTTCTTAGCTCCCTAGCTAGTTGTAGGAAATGCTCTGAGTTCTGCTTTGAGTTGCAGAAGGCCTGCAAAATCAGACTTTCTGGGGAGGGGTGTCAGAATGGGTCAGAATCAGAACCAAAAGGTTCATGTATAATATCCTAATAACATTGGTGGAAGCTTCCTTCTGTGCATCTCTAAATCATCTTTCCTCCACTATCCTTTGTGCTACTCTTCTGAAAGTTAGCCTGGGATGATGGCAGGGCCTGCTTCAATGGAGATGCTGGCTTCAAAGGCACTAGCAAGGACAAAAGCATTAGAGCTGTAGACAGGTCAACCGGTGAGGGCTGCAGCATCAGAACGATTCCAGACAGAGGTACTCCATGAGGGACGGAGAGACCGTACCATGCTGGGGGAAGACCAGTCATCAGAAACCCAAAGTGTCCCAAGAGGTGGAGGTCTTACTTGTTGAAGATGGCCAGAGTCTTGTTTAAAACTACTTCTTTCGTTCCTCTACTTTTTGTGTTTGCATCTTTTTCCTTTGAGAAATTTAATGAAGGACAGGACCTTGATGGAAAAAAACGACCTTTGACCGAGATAAATGTCTAGCCCGATGTCAGTTGTCATGGGCAAGGGCCATGAACAGTTTGGCTTACAAAACCTCAAGTTGTGCCTCAACCTAGGCACCAAAAGCAAATGTCATGGTGGTCAGTGGTAGACATTTGCACATGGCAATCACAAAAAGGCTTGAATCCTGATATTTTAGGGGGCCACATCCCTAGCACTGCATTTTTGGGAGAATTTGTGAAATGTGTTCTCTGGTGAAAATAGTCCTGAAGATGATGTGGCATGACTCGACCATGAGGATCTGGATCAGGATGTAGAAGAAAATAAGTTATTTAACTGTAACTGTAGATCTCCAGTATAGGTATCTTTCATAGATTCAATCATGTGAATCTATGAAAGATCCAATACTGGAATAATATCTTCTCCGTCTTGAGCATGTAAGTCTATGAGATCTTGGACGATGATGATGCTTGAGATCTCAGTCTTGACCTTAACATAACATAACATAACATGTGTATTTGTAAAGCGCACGTTCACCCCAAACGGGGTATCTTGTTGCTGAATAACAGATGTTTATTGTTACCCAACTCAATGGTACTCATTTTATCAACCTCATATGGATGAAAGGCTGAGTGAGATCTAGGGTGCCTTAGTGTGGGTGCCACTGGTACAAGAACCAGGAGTGGCTGAGAAAGAGTTGTGGCTGTATTGGCAGCAGAACTGGACTGGTTGAGGAGAAAGAGGAGGAGGAGGCATAGGAGGAGGGGGAAGAGATGAATGTGGAGGAAGTGTGGATTCGGTTGGAGCCTGAGGAGGTGAGTCAGACTGATGAAAGTCTGTGAGCGTTCATCCATGAAAGCGACTCCACTGTCTTGGTGACAGAAGTTGCATGATGTCTCGACTTCGAACCATGTCTCGATTTTGATATACCTCTCGACATCGAAGGTGCTCTCCTCCTCGACGTCGTATGAGTTACCGAGGTTGAACCAGCTTCTGATGGCGAGATAGTAAATAGTGCATGTCTTCTTGACGTCAATGTCCTCGATGTAGAACAGGAGCCAGATTTTCTCCTTTTGGATCTCTGTAGAAGTCCTCGCAGTCTTACACAGATGTACTGGTAGAGGGAACAGTCTCTCATCACCCTTCAGAAGTCTCTCCAGCCAGGGAATCTTGCCTTCTGCGGTGCTCCACTTGGCCATGGAGGCAAATCTTCCCTTTCTCCCTCAAAGTGCTCCTGGAAAGGGTCTTGCAGTGGCAACACGTCATGGGGTCATGAGAGTCAGGCAAACATAGGATGTAGATCCTGTGCGGGTATGCTTCTGCAATTTTTCTGTCATACTCTGGGCATTTTGCAAAAGAGACGCCATTTTGTGAAAAATAAGATATATTTCTTGTCAGAAAAATATCTAAAAATACTCCACACCTTAAAAGACGTTGAGTGAATCACTTTAAAAAGCAAAAGATGAAAACATTTTAGAGAAAAGATCCTTGACAAGGCATATCTGCGCTCCAGGATCCTGTCGGGAAAAGTTGGACAAAAGAACTGTGCAAAGGGCCACCTGCAGGACATGATGGGGCACTGGAGGTCAAGATGCCCTTAAAAGCGCAGTTTCCTCTGCTTCTCATTGTTTTCAATGCTGCAGCCTGTACAGCCCTCCTCTTACTTTAAAAAAAGAAGAAAAAGAGTCTATGAAGGACGTTTTTAAAAGGTCTCTTTAAAATCTTATAGTAATTGAATATAATTGTCAATATAGCCTGTTGTAAGGCTGCAAAATTTAACATTTGTGTCACATGCTCCCTGACCTTTCCTTAAGTAAGATAACATAAATGTGACTGCTCCGGTGTCCCCACACGTGGGCGGGACTTTTTAGTGCTTATGATTATCAATGGAGATCCCCTGAGAGAAGAAAATAAGTTATTTACCTGTAACTGCAGTTATTCAGTATTGGTATAGTCCTACGGTACTATAATAAAGCAGTAAGTATAACTAATATAGGCTATATTGGCACTTTGAACAATGACCAATCAGGTCACAGCACCCTCTAGAACCTTCCCAAGGGAGGCTGACTTCTTTAGATGTTCAAGCATAATTAGGAATAGTATTCCTAGTGAGAAGGAGAGCCTCTAAGGGGAGGAGGGCGGGTCGTATGTGAATCTATGAAAGATACCAACACTGGACAACTGCAGTTACAAGTAAGTAACTTATTTTCTTATCCAATATTGAATCTTTCATAGTTTCACATGCTTGGATCAGAATAGCAGGCAGTATTGTAAGTACCTGAAATGCCCTTAGAGAATGGTGGGCAAAAACAATACATGTTTGTGAAGAAGAACCTGTACATATAATATAAACAAAATATATATAATATATATATATATATATATAGCTAAAACAATAGAAAATGAAAATAATCATGTAAGTGCATAACGTTTAGACAAAGTATGTAAATATAAAAATAAAATAGCGATATATCATAGCTAGGAAAATTAGACTTTAAAATGAATAAACTCCTCTATTTAAAGAGGGTCACCTTATAAGTGTTAACAATACGTGGCCTACAGCTGCTTCACTTTGCTGTGCCGATTCCAGGCCCTAGTGCTGCATGAACATGTAGGTGCTCTTCCATGTTGAAGCACCCATATTTTCTCCAGCACAACGCCTGCAAACAGAGCAACCGAAGTGGACACTGCTCTTGTCGAATGCGCTTTAGCTCTTCTCGTTAAGGGTTTGCTCGCTTTGGAAAGTCAACACTGAATTGTCACCAAATCCAGCTTACAATCATAAGTTTTGTCACTTCTCTGAAGTGATGACCTTGACCATAAGTTAAAAGAAATTGGTCATAAGTCTTGCGAATGAGCTTAGTTCTGTGAAAGCAAAATTTGAGACATCTCTTAATGAGCCTGCTCAGCCGGTGTGGCTGGGCTGGGGAAAAAAGTCCGAAGGATGATAGGCTCATTGAGGTGGAATTGAGAAGGAACCTTAGGGATGAATAAAGGGTTTGCACAGAGAAGTATGTATTCGTCGATGAAACAAAGAAAAGGTTGTTTAGGGGTATGCATCTCACTAACCCTTCTGGCAAATGTGAGAGTGAGAAAAGGAAGAGCAACTTTCCATGTGAGAAACTTTAATTCAGCCTTATAAATGGTTATGAAAGGCTGCTTCATTAGTTACACGAGGACCACATTGAGATGCCATTCTAGGGAGGAGTTCGTTCGTACTGGTTGCAAAGCTCTGAAGAGTCCTTTCAAGAATTGCTTTATGAGCCTTGTGGAACAGATCGATGGAGCCTGTGCCGAGCGTCTGTATCTGGAGATTGCACCAAGGTAAACCTTAACTGATGAATAAACCAAGCCTGACTTGGCCAGAGAAAGAAGATACGGTAAGATCTGTTCCAGGGAAGCATGGAATGGGTTTAAGTTGTTGAAGCTCCTCTTGTACCCAAATACCTCAACGACAGAATTAACTTCCACCTACCCAAAAGAAACCTCCGATCTTTCAACTTCGCAGTGGCCAAAACCACGTGCATCCACAGAGCCAAAGCAGGCGGAAGATCCTTCTCTCATACTGCAGCCAAGACCTGGAACGAGATACCGGCAGACATCAGATGTGCCCCCTCCCTGAAAATCTTCAGGAAGACCCTCAAGACCTGGCTCTTCAGCTAAACAGATCTGTGGACCCCTACCCCCATCAGCGTCTTGAGACACTCACTGGTGAGTAGCGAGCTTACCTTTCCCTGATTGATTGATTTAATGTTTATTGCAGAAGAGAGCCTGCCAAGGAGCGACTTGAACAGTCTCACAGAAATGTACTGCTTTCTTGCAATTTGTTGAGCCAAGCACGCTAGCCTCCTTTGTCTGTCCAGAGAGAGGAAGGCTTTGATTTGTATTGTGTCCAGTTTGCTCTGAGAAATGCCATAGCCTGACTGGGACTGGTAGAGGACTTGCGCCAATTTACAGCGAGGCCCAGTTTGAGAAAAAGACCTTTGTCACTCTGGCAGCCTGTCCTGGGGTTGAAGCTTTTAGCAGCCAGTCGTCTAGGTAAGGGAATACCTGATGGCCTTGCTTCCCGAGTGCTGCTGCTACTACTGGGGCCATGTACTTGGTGAATATACGAGGGGTGGACATTAGACCAATGCGAAGAACCTTGAATTGTAAATGGGTACAAGCTACTGTGAAACGAAGATATTTGCAGCACTTTTGATGGATGGGGATATGGACGTAAGTGTCTTTTAGGTCTAGGGATGTCATGAAATCTTCGCTGTTGATACGATGAAGAATGTCAGAGAGAGTTATCACCTGGAGAGATTGCTTGCAGAGGTATTTGTGAGCTTCCTGAGATCTAGGATAGGTCTCCACTCTCCTGATTTCTTGAGAATAGGAAAACATGGGAGTAGTATCCTTCCTCTTTTTGAGCATGCTGGAACTTCTCTATCGCTCATTTGGCAAGTATTAAGAAAGCATCATTCCGCAGTAAGTGAAGATGACAGGGGTGCGATTCCCATGGTGGATTAGTTGGTGGTTTCTCCATAAATTCCAGGGTATGGCCAAAGTTAACAAGGTCCAATACTCATCAGTCTGAAAGTGATAGTTTGCCATTGATGGAGGTAACTGAATATCTTCGCACCTACGGGATGAGAAGGTGGTGTAGCTGGCTCCTGGAGAAGGTCACTGTTTGCGGCCTGTCTCGCGGCTTTAGGAAGGTGGCCTTATGCAAGGCCCTTGTTCAGAGAAACCTGCCATAGAGGATTGATGGTAGGACTGTTGCTGATACCCCAGCCTGAACTGAGGCTGGTAGGACTGATACTGTTGAAAGCCACAGATACTGTTGGAAGCCACACCCTCGCACTCCCCACCAAAGCACAATGTAATATTGAGGGGTGTCCAGGGAGTTGGCGGAATCTGTGCCCATTTTAGTGGCAAGCAGGCATCGTCAATGTGTTTGCCAAATAATGTGTCCCCATCATATTCCAAAAAAGCTGGAATGGACCTCGGGTCGGAAAGAGGTCACCCAAAGTCAACCTTGGCGCCTTAACACCGATGCGCTGGCTAGTTGGCGGAATGCGATGCCCATAGCACAATGAATTATTTCAGATGACATGCGTACGTCCTCCAATAAAATCTTTCTGGCTTCCGACTGTCTATCCTCCGGGATGAGATCAATGATGGATCTGACATACGACCACATTTGGTGATCGTAACAGCAGAGAACCGCCAAGGCATTCGCTGTGTGCGCTGTAATCACAGACATAGTGGAAAATCTCTGGCTAATATTGTCTACACTGCATCCAACTGTATCAGGTGGCACCGAAATAGGAGTAGATGGGGTCTTAGAACTCCAATGTGCCGCATGAGATATGACTGAATCAGGTTTGGGATGTCCTGTCAAACTTGCTAGGGAATCCTCAGGCACCCTGTACTTTTTGTCACTGTGAGGAAGGACAGGCACTACCCTGCCAGGGTTTTTCATTACCATGACTCCTTCCTGCCAGATGTAGTCTACGATTGGTATTGAGCACAGCGATTTTCTTGCTTGCTCATTAAAATCATAAAGGAAGCAGTCAGACTGCTTCACCGACATGAGAAGATGAACTCTGGTTGCTGCTCTGTCCATCAGATTGTGGAAACCTATATCTTCTAGAGGCAAATAAGAAGTATGGTGCGGAGGAGGGGATAGTGCTGGCCATTCATCCAAAGGCGGCTGTGTGTCAGGGATCTCACCCTCTTCTCTTTCATCATCAGATGATAATGGATACCTTGGTGGCACTGCGACATGGAAGGCAGGTATCATTCTAGGCGTACCTGGCTGAGGGAGAGGTGGTGGAGGAAGAGGGGTGGCAGGTTGTGGCGGTGCACCAGGCTGTTCAGGGGAAACGCCTCAGATAATCCATTAGCATTGCTTGGAGGTCCTGTATCAAGGAAGCAGGAATGTGTGCAGTATCCCACTGAGGAAAAAGATCTGAATAACATCCTCTGTCTCATAGAGGATACAAATGTTGGTAATAATGACTATCCTCCTCATAATCCCCATCTTCCTCGTGACAATTAACGTTCCGTTCCTACAGACTATGAGCTGGACCAAACAGGCGACATCATCATCAGACTGCTCAATGTCCAATAGATGAATTTGAGGTAGAAGAGAGACTTTGCCGGATATAGTGACTTCAAGATACAGAAAGGTTTTGGAAACCTTAGAAATCTTAATTGTCATCGAAGGTGGCATCATCAGTGTTGTTTTCACAGGAGTGCTGTCTTTCTTTGGTGTCGTGGTCAACGGTCTCGATGAGAAGGTGGTACTGGTGGTCATCGACAGTCTTGGTGTCGACAGTGAAGGTGTCGTCGAGTAGGATTTTGAAGAGGATATAGTCTTTGTGGATGGCTCAGCAGATGAGGCATGAGGGCAATCTCTATCCTTTCACGTTGAAGAGCAAGGTAAGAATGATTCTGAGGAGAAATGTCTTTGGTTCTCCTTTTTCTTAGAGCTGTGAGGCTGCTGAGAAGTCTTCACAGATTTTCTGTAACTCCTCTGGTGCTCCATCATTGAATCTATCCCTTTTGTGAGACCCAGAAGAGGTGTCACTATCTTCCTTAGAAGACGACATTTGAGCTTTCGTTCTCTGAACCCACAGTAGTAGCATACCTTCTCTGTCCCTCAAGAGTTTTTGAGAAGAAAGTGTGACAGATCTTGTACTCTTTTTCCTAATGTTTGGGATGAAGGCAGTAAATGCAGTTCTTATGGGGGTCATCCACATGCACTCTCTTCTTCCCACAAGCCTTTAAGGGACGGAAGAGGCTTTTTGTGTCAGACATAGTAGCGTAGTAGTAGCTTCGGAATAAGAGAAACTGAGCGGAGCTCGGGGAGACTCCCTTCACACACAACGTACAGTGAAAATCTGAGGAAGTCAGCCTCTCTTGGGAAGGTTCTAGAGGGTGTTCCAAACTGATTGGTCATAGTTCAATGTTTGGTCCTTTTTTACAAAGGACATAGATAGGCTACTGCCATTGTAGTCTAAGTTATGTTAGTTGTACTTACTGCTTTATTAGAGTCCCGTGGTACTCCCACTTCAACAACGGGGAATGATTCAAGCATGTGAATCTATGAAAGATCCAATACTGGATAAGAATAGATTTACTATTCTGACTCTTCATTTAGAGGCAGACACATACATTTGTCATGCAATGCAGCACAGCAAACAAAATTGCTGCACTGAGTTGTGTGAAACTGAGAGAACGTGAAAGAGACAGAATTGTTTCCTCTGGTGCACTCTAGACTGCCTTGCACCACCAAACATACCCTTGCACTATACTGCAAAGATGTGTGTTATGATGCTTTACTGTTACACGATCATATCACAGGCTGTAACTAGCGCGTGGCAGCCGATGCTCACGAGCTCTCCTGCGCGAGAGCATCCCTGTTCTCCTCCCCACCCATTGGTTGCCACAACATTCCACCTGTCCTGGGGTTCCCTGTCCCCAACTGTCAACTGTCATTATCCTGTCAAGACGTTCACTCCGCACCTGTGTGGGGCTGTTATGAATAAAGCTTTTTGCTGTATTTCGGTTCAGCGTCCTTTCTACAAGTGGCGACGAGCGGACTCACTTACAACGGACAGCCCCACTGCGGATTCTCCTGATTAGCCTGATTTGAGCGTCTTGAGTTTCGAGAATTTTTTTTTTTACCCTTCAAGATCCAACTCACACCTGCTTGCTTCACGGATGCCGATATGACTCACCGGATGTAAGTCCAACGTATCCTTTCTGCCTGAGGTGCCTCAGCCTTCTTGCTAGTCTGTGCGCTAATCAGAGGACTTCATGATCGAGTGTTAAACATCTGCACGTTCCGTGGTGTTCCAGCCCCCTCACTCGTGCCTGCTGCTGGCTCAAGGTAGGAGCTATCCTTTCTGAGCGCGCCCTTCCCGCGCCTCAAACTAATCCTCCCCTTCAGCTTTGACGCTTGCGTGCTCCGCCCTCCGCATGACTGCTTTTCAGCAAGTATTAAGACTGCCTTGTTTACCCAGCTCTCACCTTCGTGCGCAGCTGTTTCCTCCTGTCAGGGAGTCTTCGCGCACTTCGACGCTTGCCGCCCACGTCATTGAAACGCAGCGTCAGGCGCCATTTTGTGGAAACTGCATTCAAGCTCATGAGTTCGATCCCCATACCGGCACATTTACGGTGATGTGGACAGAATTGGAACTACTCTTGAAAAATCGAACGTTATTGCCAGGAGTTACACAGGCGATAACATAGAGTTCTTAGGGATCCGTGAACTGGAATTTGAATTCAAGAACAGGAAAGCACTCTGCAAACTCTTTGTTGCTAAAAGAGGACCTTCGGTATTGGGATGGAGTGATCAAGCTAATCTTGGCATCATTCTCAACCCCAATAGTGCTGACCCTGTTTTGTCCATTGATGAGTCGTACAAACACAGCGTGCACAATGATTTTCCTGAAGTTTTCTCTGGCAAAGTGGGTTTCCTAAACAGTTTTCAACACAAAATTGAACTAAAAGACTCAGCAGTTCCATGCATGCACAAAGTAAGACATCTTCCCGTTTCTGTCAGAAGCAACGTCCAACGGGAATTGAACAGATTGGTCCATGATGGTATAATTGAAAGAGTTGAATCTGCTGAGTGGGTTTCTCCCTTGGTTGTTGTTAAACGCCCCAATGGGAAACTCAGACTTTGCATAGACCTCAGAGACCTCAACAAGAATATTATAGTTGACCAATACCCCTTGCCTCGCATCTGTGAAATGTTCACTGCCACTAATGATATGGTTGTAATCTCTATTGTAGATTTAAAATCCGTGTATCACCAGATACCCCTACATGTGGATAGCAAGAAGTACACCACATTTATTACACCTTTTGGATGTTACCGCTTCACCAGAGTACCGTTTGGTCTGGCTTCGGCTGCAGCGCTTTTCCAAAGAATAATGACTTCTATCTTTGAGGGCGTTGACGGTGTGAGGTTTTTCCAAGATGACATCCTGGTCATGCGTAGCACCCAATCGGAACATGATTCACGCCTCAGGCAAGTATTGAACAAACTTAAAACGCATGGGCTAACAGTAGAGTTAGACAAATGTAAACTATCCCAAAACAAAGTGACATACTTAGGTCACACGATTAGCCATGAAAGTATCAAACCCAAACAAGGCCTAGTGGAAGGCCTCCTCATTGCTCCCTTTCCATCCAGGATGGAAGATGTGAGAGCCTTCCTCGGTTTAACTGAATACTACTCGAAATTCATTAGGAATTTTTCAGAAAAGACGTACAATCTAAGACAATTACTAAAAAATAGAACCAAATTTGAGTGGTCCCCGGATTGCCAGAACACCTTTGACGCCATCAAGAAGGAAATCAGTAATGCACCATTTCTCAAAGGTTTTGACCCGAAGGCCAACATTTTTTTAACTACCGACGCAAGCAACAAAGGACTGGGTGCCGTACTTGCGCAGAAGGACAATGAGAACAATGAATGGGTTGTGGGCTTTGCATCCAGATCGCTCACCCCTGCTGAGGAAAAGTATTCAGTGATTGAACATGAGATGCTGGCCTGTACCTGGGCGTTCAACTACTTCAGAGCCTACCTCTGGGGATACAACGTACACCTTCGCACGGACCACAAACCATTGATCAATATTCTGTCTGCTTCTGGTTTGCAGAATGCTTCCCCACGATTAAGTAAAATGTCGATCAAATTATTGGATTACAACTACTCAGCAGAATACTGGCCTGGTGTAAAGAACAAAGTAGCTGATTTCTTAAGCAGACTACCTCTACCACACACTGAAAATCCAGACGACCAAGATGAAGCTGAAAAAGTAGCACTACTGTTCAATACAGACCGTGACGGAATCTCGGCGGAGGAGTGGGAACGACATATGGCTAGAGATTCCACACTCTAGGACATTTGCAAGTATATCAACTTCTCCTGGCCTGAGAAACGTCACCTCGATGATAATGCCAAAGCGTTTTGGTAAATAAAGGATGAACTAAGTTTGGAGAATGATGTGCTGTACAGAATTGGCAAAGCCATAGCCCCCACCACTCTCAGGAACAAAATTCTCAATTTGTGTCACATAGGTCACCTTGGTATCTCAAAAACTAAGCAGTCAGAACCAACTATTGGTGGCCTGGCATTGACAAACAGACTGAAGTTCTGATAAGAAACTGTGTGGAATGCAGCGATTCTGACAAGACCCTCAAGACGTCCAAAGTTCCCCTCTCTCCTATCACACCCCCCGCAATGGCATGGGAAAGAATAGGATTAGACATCGCTGGACCCATTGAAGGACATGATGGTGAAATCAAGTATTTGCTGGTAGCCTTGGACCACTTCTCAAAGTGGCCCGATATAGAAATAGTCTCCGGCGTTGACAGCTCTACAGTCATTTCCTTTCTGGACAAGCTTTTCGTGAGCGAAGGATTACCCAAATGTGTGCTCACCGACAATGGTCCACAATTCACCTCTGAAGCGTTTAAGTCCTTTCTTGAAAGGAATTGCATCACCCACCACACCACCTCACTCTACCATCCTGAAGGCAATGGCCTCATCGAACGTTTTAATCGTGTCTTAAAAGGACACATACAATTATCAAGGAATGCCAACCTCAATTGGGAAGAAGAAATATTCAAACTTATTTGGGCCTTCAGGATTTCCCCATGTGCCAGTACCGGTACAGCACCTTTTGTCCTCATTAGAAGCAGACAACCCTTAAGCAAAGACTTGGGTTGGATGCCAACTTCAAAACAATTGGAATGGTCACCGGACACTATTAGGAAAAACATTGTCAGGGCGCAGAAGTGTTATAGAGATTGGTATGACTCCAAACATGGAGTAAAGGAACACTCATTTAGAATCGGGGATCTAGTGAAAGTTCGCCTTGAAAGGAAAGTCAGGAAGGGAGAAAGCCGATTCACCGCCCCCCTCCACATCTGCAAACTTTACAACAATGCAGCAAGACTCAGTGATGGCAAAGTCTGGCACATGAATAGGTTAGCCAGATGTCATCTTAATGATAGAATCAGCAAAGACCTGTGGGTCGATTATGATGAAACCACAAAAGACCACGTATCTATGTCTAGTAATGGGTTTGCACAAGATCACGCATCTGGCACTAACTCCTCTGATTGTCACACATCGGACCAGTTTGTGGATGTCAGTCCTCGCACACCGATGCTAAATCGGAGTTGCGAGGGTGATACACATTCTGACTCTGAAGTCGCATCTGCCGGTCAGTGCCTCAGTGGAAGGTTTGGTAGAACCAGTAACGATTCCCACTCAGACACAAAGGTGCCAATTACGATCCGGTAAAAAAAAGGCCCGTCCGACTCGTATCCGGTCTTTTTACCGTACGAATCGTACAAGTGCCGTACAAACTGGCAATCACGATTTGTATGGTAAAAAGTCCATACGAACCGCCTTGGGAATTATTCCCCACACGTCCTCGGGTCAGAAAATGTGTCCGACACGTCCTCGGACGATTTACCGTACAAATGTGAAATGTGAAGTCCGACCGAGCAATCACGATCCAACCCGTGCGTCCGATCTTACAACCGTATGGTAAAAACACTGTCCGCACCGAACTCCCATAGCAACCATGGAGACATGTGCCCGCATACGCGCCCAACACTCCCCCCAGCACCCATACGTTCGAGTCGTACTCCCCGTGTATGTACACCCCCCCCTGTATGTACACCCGTGTACGTGTCGAACCCCCACCCGTGTATGTACACCCCTGTATGTATGAGTCCTACCCCCACCCCTGTACGTGTTGTACCACCGTGTATGTACACCCCTGTACGTACGAGTCCTACCCCCACCCGTGTACGTGTCGTACCACCGTGTATGTACACCCCTGTACGTTCGAGTCGTACCCCCTCCCGTGTACGTGTCGTACCACCGTGTATGTACACCCCTGTACGTTCGAGTCGTACCCCCATCCCTGTACGTGTCGTACCACCGTGTATGTACACCCCTGTACGTACGAGTCCTACCCCAACCCGTGTACGTGTCGTACCACCGTGTATGTACACCCCTGTACGTTCGAGTCCTACCCCCACCCCTGTACGTGTCGTACCACCGTGTATGTACACCCCTGTACGTACGAGTCCTACCCCCACCCGTGTACGTGTCGTACCCCCGTGTATGTACACCCCTGTATGTTCGAGTCCTACCCCCACCCCTGTACGTGTCGTACCACCGTGTATGTACACCCCTGTACGTACGAGTCCTACCCCCACCCGTGTACATGTCGTACCACCGTGTATGTACACCCCTGTACGTTCGAGTCCTACCCCCACCCCTGTACGTGTCGTACCACCGTGTATGTACACCCCTGTACGTACGAGTCCTATCCCCACCCGTGTACGTGTCGTACCACCGTGTATGTACACCCCTGTACGTTCGAGTCGTACCCCCACCCCTGTACGTGTCGTACCACCGTGTATGTACACCCCTGTACGTACGAGTCCTACCCCCACCTGTGTTCGTGTCGTACCACCGTGTATGTACACCCCTGTACGTACGAGTCCTACCCCCACCCGTGTACGTGTCGTACCACCGTGTATGTACACCCCTGTACGTACGAGTCCTACCCCCACCCGTGTACGTGTCATACCACCATGTATGTACATCCCTGTACGTTTGAGTCGTACCCCCACCCGTGTACGTGTCGTACCACCGTGTATGTACACCCCTGTACGTACGAGTCCTACCCCCACCTGTGTACGTGTCGTACCACCGTGTATGTACACCCCTGTACGTTCGAGTCGTACCCCCACCCGTGTACATGTCGTACCCCCGTGTACCTACACCCGTGTACGTCAGAGTCGTACCCCCACCCGCGCATGCATGGAGCGAACCCCCACCACAACATCCTAAGGACGGAGCGCACCCCAGGCCCCAACATCACAACCAAATGTACGACTCGTACGAAGCCACACACAAGGACAGCACTGTACTACAAAATGGGCCATGTACACACCGTATACACGCCAAAAAACGCACGTACACAACCAGGACAAACCAAAACGACACAAGAATACACCATTCAAATGGCACAAAGCCACAAAACATGTCCAACAACTACCAAAACAACACATTCACTGACCTGCAACTGCCAAAAACAAACAGAGGCCCAAAACACCACCACTCCTTATAACACACCCACCCAAACTTCAAACACAGCCACACCCACCAATGGACCAATAAAAAGGGACCACACACACAAACCATGAGCCTTTGCAACAGACTCACTGCTGCCAGACCCCACAGACAACCTACAGCACCAAACTAGAAGCTTCACCACACCTTACACTTGCACACCTTCACACAACCACCTTCACAAACACCCCCTCATCACATTCACACACACACCTGCACAACCACACCCACACACCCACAACCATCCACACCCACCCCCCCACCATCCACACCCACACCCCTCACCATGCCCACTAACAAGAATCCAAAGTTCAGTAACCGAGAGTTGGAGGTCCTTGTCGATGAAATCCTCAGAGTCGAGCCACAGCTCTTTGGAACATTGGTCAGACAGACCAGCATTGCAGAAAAAACAGCCATGTGGCAGACCATCGTCGATGCTGTGAATGCTGTTGCGGACACCAGAAGGAACAAGCAGGAATGCCAAGCCGGGTGGTACGATCTGCGGAGGAGGGTCCGAGCCAAGATGACGGATGAACACAACCAGGCCAACGTCACTGGAGGAGGGCTGTCCCGCAGACCCGTACACTACCATCCCTGGGAGGAGAGGGTGATGGCCATACTGCCGGTGGAGGCAGTCGCAGGATTAGGAGGACTCCGAGACCCGGGTGAGTACACAAACAACGCACCTCACATGGGGGGAACGTCATCCACAACCAAACTCACAAACAGGCACGCAACCACCCCAAGCTATCGCATGACTCAACCACACTCCATGAACACGCACATATCACTAGTGCCACCATGCCCCATGCACCCAGCTGGACAATGTCAAGTCACAGGCCACAGAAGACACCAACACATGACACGGTAACCCGGATGGCGGGAGGGTGGGCCCAAAAAATCACATAGTGCAACTCAGAAGCAGACAACAATGCCCTCTGCTCATATGGCCTAGGTCACAGCCAGACAAACAGTGTGTCCCCACACAGGAAAGACTCGCCAGCAAATGGCGGACGCCTTGCATTAACACATGGGGGTGAAGGCACTGTTTTGCACATGACAGCAGCTAATGAACAGCCAACATTGTGAAAGAGTGGCAGCACACACCACCACAGCAGCAGCGCAGACACAGACACTACACCCAATGGGTGCCTGGAGATCACAAACAAACTCACATCAACAAGCCAAGGGCCATTCAAAGATCTGCTAACAGTGTGTGCCCAGGAAGCTGGGCTGAGGTGACAGAGGGTGACACACAGAGGGAGGGAGAGGGGGACAGAGAGGGAGGGAGAGGGGGACAGAGAGGGAGGGAGACACAGGGAGACGGACAGAGGGAGGAGGCTGACACACAGAGGGAGGGAGAGGGGGACAGAGAGGGAGGGAGACACAGGGACACGGACAGAGGGAGGAGGCTGACACACGGAGGGAGGGAGAGGGGGACAGAGAGGGAGGGAGACACAGGGACACGGACAGAGGGAGGAGGCTGACACACAGAGGGAGGGAGTGGGGGACAGAGAGGGAGGGAGACACAGGGAGAGCAAATCAGCCATGTGGTGTGTGGGAATGTCGGCTCGTCAGCAGGTGGACTGCGTGCATGTAGACAAGGGTGGCCAGTGCCAGCACCCCCCCTCTCCTCCATGGCAAGACACAGGGCCATGTCACAACCTGTGCACGAGCACAACGACAGCTACCTGCATCATATAAGTGTGTGGAACTACTGCATGTGCCCATGTACAGTGCAACACGGAAGGCGCCAATGCACGGCTCGCCACACCTGCCCACTCCATTGCTGACTGCAGTCACACTTGACGCAGCAAGTAAGACTGTGCCACACATAGTTAAAGGCGCCAAAGCTGTGCCCAAGGGACACACCCATGCACAAGTGCACTGTGAGTGGAATGCAAGACAGATCCAAATTCCCAGAGGAAATGTTCCAACTTTGAAAGTGATGAAACATGGATGTTGCATGGACCAAAATTAACATTGTCTCTCTCACACACAGGTCAACCTCGTGGTTCACCCCCCAACACTGGGGGGGAAGACTCACAGGACCCGGCTCTGCAGGAGGCCGATCCCACCAGCAGCGACGACTCTCACCACTCTGTGGACGACCCCGACCAACCTGGCCCCTCTGGTGTCCAACGACCTGCAGCACCTGCGTCAGGTACAACGGGGCCAACCACCACCCCCACTCCTGCCACATCCCAGGAGACACCCAGGATCCCTGCCCCACCACCACAAAGCAGCCAGGCTGGCCAGGAGGGACACGGTGTCCCGGGCACCCAGGAGGAGGCAGGCGACAACGCCAATGCCACCCCTCAGGGGTCCCGGAGACCCGATGTGCCCACAAGGGCAGGCCAGGTGCAAGTGGGCAGGAGTGGTGGGAGTGGAGGACGGCGGAGGCGCCAGCCTGACCTGTGGAAATATGGATTTTTCTGGTCAGTTATGTCCCCTATCTTGGACCCCAACGGTTCTATGTGCATGTTACAAGTACATGTATGTTCCCTCCAGTTCCAGTTATGAAGACGCAAATACATGTGCGTCCACCGTTAACATGTCCTCTGTCAGATCCGCCATGAATAGGCCGGATATTCCATTCCTAAGTATGAAAGGCCACCGGCTTTATATGGTTCACTTATGCCATTTTACAGTCCAGGCAAGTAGGCCCTGATTCTGTCATCAAACTCTTCTTGCCTTCTGCCTCTGAAAGCTCCAGTCTGAGCCTGCATCTGTGACCATGAACTTTGTCTCATTCTCTGCGCGGCTCACGAAGCCTGACATCAGCTTGCTGCCTGCCAAAAACTGTATTTCACCTTCGAAGTTATCTGCTCCGATCCCTGCCCAATGCATTCCTGTCTAGTAGTTTAAGTAAACATTCTGCCAGCTACCGAGAAAAGGCCCGGTTTCTCTGTCTTCATGCAAGTAATTCATAGCCCTATTACTATGGAAGATTCCGCCCTCGCATCTAGTATAGACACTTAGACGCTTGTACACGCACTAACAGTCAGTATAGTCAGTATAGAATAAGATTCTACTCGAAGAGACCTCTCTTTTGGATAACTTAGTTCTTTAAACATAGGATGTTAGATATGATTTGGGATTAGGTTGACTTGACCCTCCAGACTTCTGTCGCCACATGTAGAGCTAAATGTCAAGTCCCCTTCACCCCCTAGTTGCACGTCAATTACACGTCATGCTGCTGCGCGCGCATATCTGCCAAGTATTTCTGCTGACATTGCGAAATTCTTTCATGTAACCACCCTCTTATGACATCACATCTGATGACGTTCTTTAAACCACTCCCAGTTACGCCTATTTTTGCTACGTACGAATATATTATCACCACTATCAATTGTTACGCCTCTTGTATTTGCCTCACTGTAATGCCTATTGTATAAAAGTAATTGATTGTTAATAATGTATGTACTTCACTTCCTGAACCTTCGTGGTGATGGAACCTGGAGCAACCGATTATAATCGACCACTGGAATAAAGCCCATTCCGAACCTCTAATACCACGGATTCTGCCTCTTATTTACTGAGCTATTTTATTATGTTTCTGTATCAAATTAAGTCCCGGTAATTAAATTATTTACCACATGAATGGCGCCCGAACAGGGACACTTTCTCATCTCACGCGCCGGCGGTGCGTTGCAGGCCCGGTCTCCTGCCACAGCTGGACGGACAATAACGCGTACCAGCAGGATTTCCTGTATCTCCCTCCGGTCAAGCGGGGGCGACTGAGGCTGCGATCAACACCCAGACGAGGCGGTGAGAAGTGCAAAGTATCCCGACCAGAGCCTAGCTGAGAGAGCAAGATCCGAGGTATACAGAGGCCCACCAGTTTTCCGAAGTCCCAAGTCGAGTCCAGTGTCCGAAGTGTTCGAGTCGAGTCCGGTTCAAGTTCAGTTCAGTTTCCGAGGCCTTCCGTTCCGAGCTACCCGGTGAGTACCATTACTGGGGAGGCGTTCTGGCGTGCACATAAGTTGTGCCGGTCCAGACGGGTTTGGGTACACAAATCCGGTCTGCACTGTTTCAGCAGTGTATCTGTACTGTTTAGCAGTATATCTAGTATATCAAGTATATAAATTCAGAATAATTCAGTTCAAGTCGAGTATTATGTTTAGTGATTAAGTTTTTCTTAGATCATCATCATCATCGTTGCTCAGTTAAATGTTAAATGTTAAATGTTTTAATAACGTTCTGCATATTGTGGTGTGAATGACTGTTCATTATTGTGTTTAATGTATTAAGTTTGTTCAAAATCAAGTATCAGATCAGTTTTCAATATGCCGCTCTTTTCGAAATTAAGACAGATCACAACAAGAAAAGGGGTACTCGAAGAAGCCGTTCCTATTCCTCCTAGGGACACTCCAGGGCACTTCATGTATCATAAACATGGCTTAGACGCTATATTATTTCTTGATTTATGGGTAGACTACACTAAGGAATTACCAGAAAGTCAGAGGTGGCCCGCGGCTGGGACCTGGGATGCAGAGTGCATCGTGAAAGTAGAGGAAGAATTATGGAAAAAGAAAGCTAGACAATCACAGAAAGACGCCATTGAATTATGGCGTAAAGAATCGTATAGACGTACAGAAAAAGCACGTAGACAGGAAGAGAAGAGTAAAGAGAATTCAAATGAAGTCCGAGAAAATCTGTTAATTGAAGAAGGTGCACGAGTGAAATCAGAACAAGTAGACAGACAAAGAAATGCCCTTATGAATGGTATGTATCCCCTTCTGGCTGAAGGATTACCTAAGGCTACTCCAGGGATACCAAAAGACTTGCCAACCCCATTATTTCCAATAAAGGTACATCCTAAGGGGCATCCTAGAACCGCAGAAGATGTTTTTCTTTCCTCATATTTAGATGACGCAGCTCCCGAGTATGCTAATCCCGCCCCACATAGACCGCCTGCCAGGGAGGTTCAACGCCAAGATCCAGTACCCGTATCCCTACAGCAACAAGTTCTGACACAAGTTCCGGCAAGCACATCTGTTTCTGCATCTGTTCCTACAGCTACTTCTATAGCTGTATCCACACCTATAGTTGCTGTATCACGTTCAACGAATCCTTTCACACCCGATACCCCAGACGGGGCTACCGGAGGTGCTACCAATATCTTTTCTACGCCACCTAGAATAAATAAACTTACTTTTCAAGAGTCAGCACATTCACGTACCCCCAAACTCATAAATGCCCGTACGCTTAAGGAACTTCTTATAGATTGTAGATATGACCCTGTGCCCGGAAAAGAGGACGAAATGACCCTAGCATCATTACGTATCAGACGAGCCGCGGTGTATTTAGGGAAGTTACCAGGAATGACTGCGCATCTAGATAATATATACCATTTTGTCCAAACAGGGCGAGATTCTGAATGTATTAACAGAGCTATGGAATACCAGAAAGTGGAAATACAGGGGGAACTGTTACGTTTCCTCATAAATTGTGTGATCAGAAATCAAGACCGACCGGGGGTAGACCCGGAAGCAATGCAAATTCTTACCAGATGGAGCCAGAATATATCAGAAGGGAGACATGATAAGCAAAACTGTATAATAGCCATGTGCCGAAAGATCCGTAAAGAAATAGAACGCCTACACGAAGAAAGATCAGCGGTAGACCAGTTCGAACAAAGCGAGGAAGAAGCATCAGGACTGCCCACAGGACAGTCAGAAACTATAGCCTATGTAGGTAGAGGAAGATCTTGTAATAGTACTAGATGTCTTACTGATCCGATACGTCCGATATGTCTAGAAAATAACAGGAATTTTCAAACACCAATAATAAATATAAGGTCTAACGAGCATTCATTCCAAGCCGCTGACAAATTACTGCGAGAACGAAGGGGTTATCATTTTCTCGATTCTATTGATGAACAAGAATTAGCCAGGTCAGCTGTCCATTGGGTTGACAGTCCCGGAATGTATGGTGATAATACAGTAGCACACACATTTTTGAATCTCACCCCAGATGAACAGCGTTTAGCTGGGATTTATATGATTCAACAACTTCTTATACTATATAAAAGCCAACATTCAGATCCTGGTCCCTTACCTGATATATTGACTGAATTACTCACGAATAAATGGAGAGGTTCAGGTACTAAGCTAATTAAAGAAATACTAGAATCAAGAAAGCAGTACATTCTTTTTGTATGTCCAGGACATGTCTCACTGCCCATTAAGGAAAGAACCACGTATTACATGGACAGACAGAATCCCTTACGAGAAGTACACCCAATAAAAGGCGAGGACAATGAGTTTAAACGTGTATTTGTATATACACCCATATCGAAAATAGAATTGTTAGAAATGAAGAAAGTGGTACCCAGTCATGACAAAGACCCAGCGGGTTTCCACCGAGAAATTAAAGACATGTTACTCATGGGAGAGTATACCTATCCCGACATTATGACAATATTAAAGGTATTAATGCCTGCTGGCATTTATGAAAAACTCAAGGAAAAAGAGTGGGAGGTGGGAGACCAAAAGATAGATTGGACAGCATTAGAAAATGAAGAAAAGGCCCGAGGTCCAGGTTCGGGGCTCGTGGACAAAACTAAAGCACTACCAGGTTTACTAGTACAGGTACTGCCACGTTTATTAACCACGAAAAAGGAAGACTGGGGTGCAATTTCAGCCTGTAAACAAAAGCAAGATGAAGACACTAGTGATTTCTATGCACGATTTGAAAAATGTTTCGGTATAAATAGTGGCATAAAAGCAAGTAGCGAATCATACCCACATCTGTTTGTGACAAAATTAGTTGAAAATTCCTTGCCCCAAGTGAAGAATAGAGTATTAAAATTCGAGAGTACCTGGCAAGGTAACACCCCATCACAAATGTTACAAATGTTACAGTATCATCACAATAGAATTAGAGAGGAACAAGATCATGAACAAAGACGCATGAAAGACACGAAAATGAAAATGCTAGTCTCCCAGACAGTTCCAGCTGAAGGACATAAAAAGGGTACGACACATTCTGGCGATTTAGCAGGACCTGTAAAAGGGACATGCAACTATTGTAAACAACTAGGTCATCATGTACACGATTGTCCAGTCCTGAAGCGTAATATCGCCACGGGTATTACAAAAGAAAGACCACGGCCACTTAGACAGGATCAGAATGAACAAGGAGCCTTGCAGCATGCACAGTCCATGCCAGCTCCACAACAGACTATACAGTTTGTGCCAGCTGCACCAGCGCTGCCTGTTGCTGCCACGCAAACCACGACACGACAACTGTACCAGACCGCACAGTATGACTATCCTGATTATCAACGATATGCATGAACCAGCCTAGAGAGGGAAGTTGACTTACCCCTTATCGAGATCCCTGTAGATCAAGAAGGACCTTATGTACATAGTGAATTATTAGGCCAAGACAGAAAATTTTTACTCGATACAGGGGCAAGTCGAACAACTATAAAACGTAGTGAAGTTCCAGGGGCACCCCTCTCAGGCTTACAGAATATTTCCCTTGGTTTTTCAGGAAAACCTATTGTTAATGAAGTGTCACAACCTCTTCCACTTACGATAGGACCTTTGACCCGAACTACAGATTTATTGCTTACTAAATCATGTCCAGAAAACCTGTTAGGAATAAAGACATTGAAAGCTCTAGGAGCTATAATATGTTGTTCTCCGGAAGGAGTAAGATTGTTTTTACGTGATTTTAAAGGTCATTATGTGTCTAGAGACATGGATCCCCGATTGCAGACTTTACCTACACATCTATGGGCACAAGGCCCTACTGATGTTGGTTGCATGAATATTACACCATATCGAGTTACACTAAAGGCAGGAGTGGTACTACCACGAATGCGACAATACAAGTTACCACCAGATGCTGTAGTGGCTTTACTACAAATCATTGACGAGCTCATTGCCCAAGGAGTGGTTGTAGAAACAGACTCCAATGTATGTAATTCACCGATAATTCCGATTCTCAAACGAACAGATCCGAAGGCCCCGCCAGTATATCGATTGGTTATTGATCTGCGCGAATGAAACAAGTGTATTGTGCCACAATTCCCTGTGGTCCCCGATATCTCATCATTACTGACAGCTATTGATTCCGAAGCAACATTCTTTACTGTAATTGATCTCAAAAATGCCTTTTTCAGCGTCCCAATAGATCCGGAAAGCCAATATTTGTTCGGATTTAGTTTAAATGGACGTAGCTTCAAATTCTCACGCGCACCTCAAGGATTTACAGAAAGCCCCAGCATCTATAGCCAAGCACTGAAACGAGAACTCGACAGTATCCACATGCCAGTTAACACTGCCTTGCTTCAATATGTCGATGATCTGCTGATCACCGCTAGAAGCGAACCCGAATGTGAGAAAGCATCACTGACAGTTTTACAATTTCTAGCCGAAAAGGGGCACAAGGTGTCCCCTTCTAAGCTGCAATTCTGTGTCCAGCGAGTTGTTTATCTTGGACACTCGCTGTCCAAGGAGGGAAGGCAGCTTACACCCGACCGCATTCAGTTAATAGCTAACATGCCAATACCCAAGACACAAAAGGAGGTACGGGCTTTCATAGGCCTCACTTCATATTGTAGGCAGTGGATCCCTCAGTATGCATTTCTAGCAAAACCACTCATTCAGTTGACAACACAGGAGGCAGCCACATCGACTGTTCTCCCTTGGACTCAGGAACATACACAAGCTTTTGAAAGCCTAAAGAAAGCTTTATGTCAAGCACCTGTTTTAGCAACACCATGTTACAGTAAACAGTTTACACTCTTTATTACAGAACGCGAAGGTACTGCCTTGTCAGTACTCACACAGGAACAAGCAGGAGCACACAAACCATGTGCTTATTTTTCTAGTACATTAGATCCCGTAGCTCAGGCTCTGCCTGCATGCCTGAAATCAGTGGCAGCGACAGCTTTAGCAATCAGACAAAGCGATGCCATAGTGTTAGGACATCCATTGACAGTACAAGTACCACATGCAGTGGAGGTTCTTGTGAATCGAACGCAAACACAACATTTGACTATAGCAAGACTTACAGGGTATGAACTAACACTGTTTCAGCCACATATAGAAATAAGACGTTGTAACACATTGAATCCTGCCACACTTTTACCTGTAAATGGAACAGACCCACTAGCCCATGACTGTATTGAAGTTATTACAATCACGACGAAACCCAGACAAGATTTAACCGATGTCCCATTATCAGACCCAGACCTGACGTTGTATGTAGATGGTTCATGTATGAGAAAAGGTACAGGAGAACTAGTGGCCGCTTACGCAGTCACAACAGACACTGAAATCATTGAAACAAATTGCATAAATACCTTGTCCGCTCAAGCAGCAGAGCTCGTCGCTCTGACACAAGCCTGTATTCAAGCCACAAATAAAAAAGTCAACATATACACTGATTCACGTTATGCATTCGGAGTCGTACATGACTTCGGCGTGCTGTGGCGAGAGAGAGGTTATTTAACTTCTCACGGTGCCCACATTCAGCACGGACCCCTCATTCATGCTTTATTAGATGCAATACATCTACCCACTGCAATATCAATTATGAAATGTAAAGCTCATACGAAAGTTACTGATATCATTTCTCAAGGCAATGATTTAGCTGATAGAACAGCTAAACAGACTGCTCAAACTCAAACATCCGACATGACAAAGACAATAGTCCCGACGCCAACACATTGTATGACGGTTAAAGATCCTACTCTTGACGTAATTGACATACAGACACATGCTACACCAGACGAAATAAAGAAATGGACTGAATTAGGAGGGATCCAAACCGATCAAGGATGGATGATGAAGGAAAAGTCTGTGTGGTTCCTTCCTGATTCAATGGTCCAAGTTATAATTAACACTGTACATAGTCCAGCACATCTAGGAGAAAAAGCTATGCTAGATAGCATTCAACACATTTGGTTTAATAAACATTTACGAGCTGCAGCCAAACAAAAAGTTCGTACCTGTATGATCTGTTGCCAGTTCAACCCAGGAAAAAGCGTTCCCGTAGAACAGGGTGGATTTCATCCTCCTGATCATCCTTTTGAAGTCCTCCAGATGGATTATATCCAGATGGAACGATGTAGAGGATTCAAATATGTTCTCGTAGTTGTGTGTGCTCTTTCCCGTTGGACGGAGGCATACCCGGTTTCAGATTACACTGCCCCGACTACTGCCAAACAGTTGGTTCGAGAATTCTTCCCACGATACGGTTTACCACGTGTTGTTCACTCAGATAACGGCCAGCCGTTCTCATCGGAATTAATGAAACACGTTTCACTTTTGTTAGGCTATCAGTGGAAATTCCACTGTGTCCGACACCCCGAAGCAGCAGGTCTCGTAGAAAGACATAATCAGACTCTGAAAATAAGATTATCCAAAATATGCAGACAGAAAGGTGTCGACTGGGTAGTAGCATTACCAGTTGCACTCTTTTACACAAGAATGGTAGCACACTCTCGAACAGGGCTATCCCCGTATGAAGTGATCTTCGGCAGACCACCAAATATGTGGGGGACGCCTATACCACGCAAAATAACTGATATTGACTGTAACATGCTGACAGATTACTTGGCTTCCTTGATGTCTGCACTACAATCTTGTCGTTCACAGGTAGCTGCAGCTTTTCCTGACAACACTGAGGTGAAACCCCATGACGTGGTTCCGGGAGACTTGGTCCTCGTGAGGAACTTTGATCGAAAGACTCAGCTGGAACCTAGGTGGAGGTCACCTCAGCTGGTGTTGCTCACCACAAGAACAGCCGTGAAGATCGAAGGCAGAAAAGGATGGATTCATTCAAGTCATATCAAGAAATTTCATGGACTAAAATCAGATGTGAATACCACACCTTGTGTGTCTTCACCCATTGACTCAAAACTTCCTTTTGTGGAAAAAAGTGATTCCGAACATTATAAATTAAAGCTCAGGCCCAATCAGTCGAGCAATTTGATTGTTTAAGTCCTCTCCAAGGTGAAGCGGTTGAATTGTCTCTGACATGTATCCCTTGGACCTGAATAGAGAAAGCACCCGAAAAATGTTGAAACGACAGGCGTACTGTAAATCACTGCGTAGTCATTGCATAGTGACGTTATTAATTTTGTTTTTCTCAAGTCTTTTAATAATTACTGCAAGTATATTGTTGCACATATATTATCCTATTTCTAGACATGTTTACAATGTTACTGCTGAACATTCTTTTAGTGAATTACCTCCGCTTGAGTTGTCTTATAGATTTGCACTGCGCAATAACACGTTTATTAGTATGTTGCATCATTCCCATCAGGTTAGCAATGCTACAAATTGTTGGATATGTGGCCGACTCCCTCCCTATCAGAATTATAAAGGAATTCTACCTCTCTTTCCATACCCGTTCACACACAACGGCTCCTGTGGAGCATGGTTTAGTTTAATTAATTCTCTAGATTCGAATTCTGCAGTTTATCAAGATAACTGGGTATGGGGAAATTTGAACTTAGTTTTGCTTAAAGTCTGCCACCCTAACAAGGAGGGACTTCCCCAGAGAACAGGAACTGATCTAGAAAATGAAGTGTATGGATTAGGTAATTTTACGCTCAATCTTATGATCCTAAATGTCGAATCAGAAGCTACTTCAATTTTGCCCGCTATGTCAATATTTCCAGTAAAAGGTGAATTATGTATAAGAAAGAATGGTTCCATACACATGGGCCATAGTAAATGCACCACTGTAGTAGAATTTAGTGATCAAGGCAAGTCTACATTTAGAGCTTCCCGCCATTCCTATTTCATATGTGGTCAGACGGCATATGTACGTTTACCTCTAGATTGGGATGGTACTTGCTATATTGGATTCCTTTTGCCACCTGTTTTTCTAGCTCCTGCTGATTATCACAGAAATATTCATTTAGTATATAATAGAGTAAGGAGAGATCTCCCGATAGTCGATTACACTGAAACAGCATGGGAAAAATACACAGATTTCAATAAAGGTCTCTTTCCCTATATAGGTACCGTTACTAATAGTAAGCTGATACGTAGATTAACTAGAACCCTTGAAGCAGTAGTGAACGAAACTATTTCCGCCTTAGGCAATTTAACAGAAGAGCAGTCTGCTATGCGGATTGTTGTGCTTCAAAATCATCTTGTCTTTGACGTCATCCTGGCCGATAGGGGCGGAGCTTGTAGGGTCATCGGATCAAGCTGTTGCATTTTCATACCAGAAAATTCGCCATCTGTATATAAAGCCATAACTCGTCTTCATAAGATTGTAAGCCAGATACACCAGAATCCAGGCACCTGGACTTGGTCCGGTTGGTTTTGGAGTGTATTATCTACCTTTGGATGGAAGGTCCTATCTTTCCTAGGTATTGGCCTTCTCATACTATTCAGTTGCTGTCTATGTCTACAATGTGGACCAGCGATTTGTGGTCTGTGTGCCACATCGTGCATTCCACATCAAGATTTTCATTCAAGATCCCGGAAAAAGAAAGAAGAACAAATGATGCTATATGAACAGATCAATGGATTAATGAAGATTGATATCTCTTGACGGGCAAGTAGGGGACAAGGAGGGAATGTGGAAATATGGATTTTTCTGGTCAGTTATGTCCCCTATCTTGGACCCCAACGGTTCTATGTGCATGTTACAAGTACATGTATGTTCCCTCCAGTTCCAGTTATGAAGATGCAAATACATGTGCGTCCACCGTTAACATGTCCTCTGTCAGATCCGCCATGAATAGGCCGGATATTCCATTCCTAAGTATGAAAGGCCACCGGCTTTATATGGTTCACTTATGCCATTTTACAGTCCAGGCAAGTAGGCCCTGATTCTGTCATCAAACTCTTCTTGCCTTCTGCCTCTGAAAGCTCCAGTCTGAGCCTGCATCTGTGACCATGAACTTTGTCTCATTCTCTGCGCGGCTCACGAAGCCTGACATCAGCTTGCTGCCTGCCAAAAACTGTATTTCACCTTCGAAGTTATCTGCTCCGATCCCTGCCCAATGCATTCCTGTCTAGTAGTTTAAGTAAACATTCTGCCAGCTACCGAGAAAAGGCCCGGTTTCTCTGTCTTCATGCAAGTAATTCATAGCCCTATTACTATGGAAGATTCCGCCCTCGCATCTAGTATAGACACTTAGACGCTTGTACACGCACTAACAGTCAGTATAGTCAGTATAGAATAAGATTCTACTCGAAGAGACCTCTCTTTTGGATAACTTAGTTCTTTAAACATAGGATGTTAGATATGATTTGGGATTAGGTTGACTTGACCCTCCAGACTTCTGTCGCCACATGTAGAGCTAAATGTCAAGTCCCCTTCACCCCCTAGTTGCACGTCAATTACACGTCATGCTGCTGCGCGCGCATATCTGCCAAGTATTTCTGCTGACATTGCGAAATTCTTTCATGTAACCACCCTCTTATGACATCACATCTGATGACGTTCTTTAAACCACTCCCAGTTACGCCTATTTTTGCTACGTACGAATATATTATCACCACTATCAATTGTTACGCCTCTTGTATTTGCCTCACTGTAATGCCTATTGTATAAAAGTAATTGATTGTTAATAATGTATGTACTTCACTTCCTGAACCTTCGTGGTGATGGAACCTGGAGCAACCGATTATAATCGACCACTGGAATAAAGCCCATTCCGAACCTCTAATACCACGGATTCTGCCTCTTATTTACTGAGCTATTTTATTATGTTTCTGTATCAAATTAAGTCCCGGTAATTAAATTATTTACCACAGACCAGTTGGCTGGGGAACCGGTATTTTCCCATGTCCGAAACATCCTGGACACATACCGGCAGGACACCACGGGCATGGCCCAGGTTGTGTCCACCCTCAACGATATGAAGGGGACCCTCGATGAGATCAAGACCCAGCAGGCCCAGCAACATGCAACGGAGGATGGAGGACAGACAGGCTGAGCTCGTGACGGTGTTCACGGGAATTCACAGTACACTCCGTCGGATGGCCGACAACATGGGCAACCCTCCCTGTGCCAGAAGGCCTAGAACATCACCACCCACAGGGAGGGATCAGGAGGAGGAGGAGGAAACATCCGACGGAGCATCCCAAACATCGTCACGGCCTGCTTCTGAGGGTCCCGCAGGAGGGCGGGTCGTCCACGGAAAAGGCCGTGAGGGTCGGCGCTACAGCACCATCTCCCAGGACACCTGGCCTGGCACCTGGCCCACTGGAGCAACAGCAGCACAACATCAAAAGACATTCTCTGCCACATGGCCTTGCTGGTCACTGTCTGACCAATGTTGACAAAGACTGTGGCATGGACTCTGAGGATTTACAATGACAAGGACACCAACTCCCCTACTGAACTTTGGATTCCAAACACCCGGAAAGCCCCTCATGTCAAACCCCCCCCCCCCCCCCCCACTAAAATAAAAAGTCACACCATGAAGAGAAGATGCCTGCTGGTTGCATTATTACCTTACATGTGTCTTGTAAAGTCTAAACATGCCTGAGTTCTCTTTTGACTTCCACCATCCACACCCTGGGGCCTGAGTCTGGCACAGGACACACGGGTCACAGTGTATTAGGCAAGACAGACATGGAGCACCATACACACCCATGATGGGCCCAACCAGCTGTGGGGGTGGCGGCACAACCGTGCTGACAGACATATTGAGTACAGCAACAGTCATGCGCAGAGGTCAGGGATCATGTCCAGTGTCCTGGGGGGCACCCAGGTATGTGTAGACAGGTGGCAGAACCATGTCCTGCAAGCTTGAGTCCGGTGGATGCAGATAATGGGGGCCTGGCCAACGTTGGATGCATGGGGATGGCACATGTCACAATACCCACACACTCATGGACATCATGCACAATACACAGTCTCATCCCACACACACAGCTTGCATCTTGCTACTCGACACATAGACACATAGCCACTATCAGTGAAAACCATGCCAGACATGCTGGATGCACCGTGGCAACACACCAGCATTGACTGAGAAGAGGCACCTTGGAGGCATAGGGACACCTTTATTAGTCATGTTTTCGGGATTGCAGAGGCAACTTGAAGTACACATGAACACTTCATGTGGAGTAACATGTGGGTCCAACACTGGCACCCCCATTCTGCAGCACAAATGCGTGATAGCCATGGAACTGGCACACAAGTGTCGGCTAACAGCTAAACACCCACAGCTGCTCACGGAGAGCCTGCCACACACCATTGATCCGCTGATGCGGAAGTCCCACAGCATGTCAAGCCAATGCAAACCGTATGTGTCCGAGGGCAGTGTTACACACATTGATGCCATCATCACAATCCACTATCCCATCACTGATGACTGTCAACAAGTCTGACCATCTATTTAGGTGTACCCAGCTGCATGTCATGTGTACCATGGTGATGCAACATGGCTGCAGAGGAACCTAACTTCGACAGGGGCAGTGTGCATACATCGTGAACAACTGCCACACCCAAAACACCCCTGATGCATCCCTTACCCTAAGGAGACTTCCAAACGTGTCCGTGCCTGTAACGCTGAGTCAGCACACGATGACGTGTCCATGAGGAATAGCAGTGCCACAACAATGCAAGCAGCAGACGGCATGCGCAAGTACCTGGGGAAGAGAGACACACAAGAAGTCAGCCACAAAAAGCACAGCCACTTGCATGTGCATTTACTCGACACATGTATGGATGACAACATGCTAGGTCACAATTATGACTGGGGAAATACAACCATCACTGGCACCATCACTCCAGTGACACACCCACACACACCTCTGACTCACGTGCCATACATGCAGGTGGAGACACACATCACAACACATGCCACACGGGGACCAATGCGTGCACACTCAGACACTGGTACTCACCACTAAGCAAAGAAGTTGCGTATGAGCCGAGTCCGAATGTCCTCTTGCGGCTCCACATCCTCCACATCACTAGCCCCATTGCCAAGACCTTCGTCCTCCACGGGTGGATGGTCCTGGTCATCTTGATCCAGGATGAGTGGCACAGCTTTCTCAACTGCCATGTTGTGCAGCATGCAGCAGACCATGAAGATTTTGCAGACCTTCGCCGGGGCATATGGGAGGGCGCCGCCGGTCTTGTGGAGGCACCTGAATCGGCTCTTCAGCAGGCCAAACGTCCTCTCTATCACTCGCCTTGTCCGGCCATGGGCGGTGTTGTAGCGGAGCTGGGCCGGCGTGATGGGGTTGCGGAGAGGTGTGATCAGCCATGGCATGTTGGGATAGCCAGCGTCCCCTACATGGGAAGCACATGGACATCGTTAGAACAAGAGAAGCGGTCGTGCTGGAAGTCTACGCAAAATACAGGACAGACAGACTGTACCCACCAACAACACATGCTCGTTCGTTGCGCAGCTGCGTCATCATTTCAGGCATCCTGCTACGCCTCATGATGTAGGCATCGTGTGCTGATCCTGGGAAACGAGCACAGACATGTGAAATCACCATGTTGGACAGACACACCACAAGGGCATTGATGGAGTGGTAGTGCTTGCGATTCCGGTACGCTACCTCCTGTGCGTGTGGAGGTACCAAAGCAACATGTGTCCCATCTATGGACCCAATGACATGGGGCATCCCTCCCAGGGCATAGAATCCACGCTTGACCCCAGTCAACATTGCAGGGGTTGGGAAATGGATGAAGTCATCCAGGTGAATCAACATGGCCTCTAAGAAATCATGCAGCACACGGCAGAACATGCTCTGGGACATGCCACCAACATGAGCTATGGTATTTTGAAAGGTACCCGTGGCTAGAAAATGTAGGGCTGCCATTACCTTCAGCTTGGGTGTCAGTGCCGTAGGATACCTGTGCAGCGGTTGCAGGTGTGGTGCCAGTCTCGCCGTCAAGTCCAGAATCAACGGTTGGGGGAAGCGGTAGCACCGGATACTGTCATTCTCCCGCATGGCAGCCAAGTCCGGAATTGGTCGGGCAAGAGGTGGCACTCTGCAGTAATTTGGAAGTGACAAGGAAGAGTGAGTGCACTGTGGAAATATGGATTTTTCTGATCAGTTATGTCCCCTATCTTGGACCCCAACGGTTTCATGTATGAATCACAAGTACATGTATGTTCCCTCCAGTTCCAGTTATGAAGACGCAAACACATGTGCGTCCACCGTCAACATGTCCTCTTTCAGATCCGCCATGAATAGGCCGGATATTCCATTCCTAAGTATGAAAGGCCACCGGCTTTATATGGTTCACTTATGCCATTTTACAGTCCAGGCAAGTAGGCCCTGATTCTGTCATCAAGCTTTTCTTGCTTTCTCCCTCTGAAGCTCCAGTCCGAGCCTGCATCTGTGACCATGAACTTTGTCTCATTCCCTGCGCGGCTCACGAAGCCTGACATCAGCCTGTTGCCTGCCAAGAAACTGTATTTCACCTTCGAAATTATCTGCTCCGCTCCCTGCCCAATGCATTCCTGTCTAGTAGTTTAAGTAAACATTCTTCCAGCTACCGAGCAAAGGCCCGGCTTCTCTGTCTTCATGCAAGTAATTCATAGCCCTGTTACTATGGAAGATTCCTGCCCTCGTATCTAGTGTAGACACTTAGACGCTTGTACACGCACTAACAGTCAGTATAGTCAGTATAGAATAAGATTCTACTCTAAGAGACCTCTCTTCTGGATAACATAGTTCTTTAAACATAGGATGTTAGATATGATTTGGGATTAGGTTGACTTGACCCTCCAGACTTCTGTCGCCACATGTAGAGTTAAATGTCAAGTCCCCTTCACCCCCTAGTTGCACGTCAATCACACGTCATACTGCTGCGCGCGCATCTCTGCCAAGTATTTCTGCTGACATTGCGAAATTATTTCATAGGTCCACCCATATGTGACATCACAACCAATGACGTTTCCTTGTTACTCCCAATTACGCCTCCTTCAGCTACGCATGTGAAATGTTATCTTTGCTATCAATTGTTACGCCTCTTGCATTTGCTTCACTGTAATGCCTATTGTATAAAAGTGATTAATTATCAATAATGTATGTACTTCACTTCCTGAACCTTCGTGGTGATGGAACTTGGAGCAACCGATTCGAATCGTCCATTGGAATAAAGCCCATTCCGAACCTCTAATACCACGGATTCTGCCTCTTATTTACTGAGCTATTTTTATTATGTTTCTGTATCAAATTAAGTCCCGGTAATTAAATTATTTACCACATGAATGGCGCCCGAACAGGGACACTTTCTCATCTCACGCGCCGGCGGTGCGTTGCAGGCCCGGTCTCCTGCCACGGCTGGACGGACAACAACGCGTACCAGCAGGATTTCCTGTATCTCCCTCCGGTCAAGCGGGGGCGACTGAGGCTGCGATCAACACCCAGACGAGGCGGTGAGAAGTGCGAAGTATCCCGACCAGAGCCTAGCTGAGAGAGCAAGATCCGAGGTATACAGAGGCCCACCAGGTTTCCGAAGCTCAGAAGTGTCCGAAGTTGTCGAGTCGAGTCCAGTCCGGTCCAGTTCAGTTCAGTTCCGTTCCGAGGCCTTCCGTTCCGAGCTACCCGGTGAGTACCATTACTGGGGAGGCGTTCTGGCGTGCACATAAGTTGTGCCGGTCCAGACGGGTTTGGGTACACAAATCCGGTCTGCACTGTTTTAGCAGTGTATCTGTACTGTTTAGCAGTATATCTAGTATATCAAGTATATAAATTCAGAATAATTCAGTTAATGCCGAGTATTATGTTTAGTGATTAAGTTCCCTTAGATCGTTATCATCATTGTTCACTCATTTAAATGTTAAATGTTAAATGTGTTAATACGTTCTGCATATTGTGGTATGAATGACTGTTCATTATCGTGTTTATTGTATTAAGTTTGTTCAAGATCAAGTATCAGATCAGTTCTCAATATGCCGCTCTTTTCGAAATTAAGACAGATCACAACTAGAAAAGGGGTACTCGAAGAAGCTGTTCCTATTCCTCCTAGGGACACTCCAGGGTACTTCATGTATCATAAACACGGCTTAGACGCTATATTATTTCTTGATTTATGGGTAGACTACACTAAGGAATTACCAGAAAGTCAGAGGTGGCCCGCAGCTGGGACCTGGGATGCAGAGTGCATCGTGAAAGTAGAGGAAGAATTATGGAAAAAGAAAGCTAGACAATCACAGAAAGACGCCATTGAATTATGGCGTAAAGAATCGTATAGACGTACAGAAAAAGCACGTAGACAGGAAGAGAAGAGTAAAGAGAATTCAAATGAAGTCCGAGAAAATCTATTAATTGAAGAAGGTACACGAGTGAAATCAGAACAAGTAGACAGACAAAGAAATGCCCTTATGAAGGGTATGTATCCCCTTCTGGCCGAGGGATTACCTAAGGCTACTGCGGGGATACCAAAAGACTTGCCACCCCCATTATTTCCAATAAAAGTACATCCCAAGGGGCATCCTAGAACCGCAGAAGATGTTTTTCTTTCCTCATATTTAGATGACGCGGCTCCCGAGTATGCTAACCCCGCCCCACATAGACCGTTGGCCGGGGAGGTTCAACGCCAAGATCCTGTATCTGTATCTCTACAGCACCAAATCCTGACACAAGTTCCGGCAAGCACATCTGTTTCCACATCTGTTCCTACAGCTACTTCTATAGCTGTGCCCACACCTATAGTTGCTGTATCGCGTTCAACGAATCCTTTCACGCCCGATACCCCAGACGGGGCTACGGGAGGTGCTACCAATATTTTTTCTACGCCACCCAGAATAAATAAACTTACTTTTCAAGAGTCAGCACATCCACGTACCCCCAAACTCATAAATGCCCGCACGCTTAAGGAACTTCTTATAGATTGTAGATATGACCCTGTGCCCGGCAAAGAGGACGAAATGATCCTGGCATCATTACGTATCAGACGAGCCGCGGTGTATTTAGGGAAGTTACCAGGAATGACTATGCATCTAGATAATATATATCATTTTGTCCAAACAGGGCGAGATTCTGAATGTATTAACAGAGCTATGGAATACCAGAAAGTGGAAATACAGGGGGAACTGTTACGTTTCCTCATAAATTGTGTGATCAGAAATCAAGACCGACCGGGGGTAGACCCGGAAGCAATGCAAATTCTTACCAGATGGAGCCAGAATATATCAGAAGGGAGACATGATAAGCAAAACTGTATAATAGCCATGTGCCGAAAGATCCGTAAAGAAATAGAACGCCTACACGAAGAGAGATTAGCGGTAGATCAGTTCGAACAAAGCGAGGAGGAAGGATCAGGACTGCCCACAGGACAGTCAGACACCATAGCCTATGTAGGTAGAGGAAGATCTTGTAATAGTACTAGATGTCTTACTGACCCGATACGTCCGATATGTCTAGACAATAACAGGAATTTCCAAACACCTATAATAAATATAAGGTCCCCCGAGCATTCGTTCCAAGCCGCTGACAAATTACTGCGAGAACGAAGGGGTTATCATTTTCTCGATTCTATGGATGAACAAGAATTAGCTAGGTCAGCCGTTCATTGGATTGACAGTCCCGGAAAGTATGATGATGATACAGTAGCACACACATTTTTGAATCTCACCCCAGATGAACAGCGTTTAGCTGGGATTTATATGATTCAACAACTTCTTATACTATATAAAAACCAACATTCAGATCCTGGTCCCTTACCTGATATATTGACTGAATTACTCACGAATAGATGGAGAGGTTCAGGTACTAAGCTAATTAAAGAAATACTAGAATCAAGAAAGCAGTACATTCTTTTTGTATGTCCAGAACATGTCTCACTGCCCATCAAGGAAAGACCGATGTATTACATGGACAGACAGAATCCCTTACGAGAAGTACACCCAATAAAGGGCGAGGACAATCAGTTTAAACGTGTATTTGTATATACGCCCATATCGAAAATAGAATTGTTAGAAATGAAGAAAGTGGTACCCAGTCATGACAAAGACCCAGCGGGTTTCCACCGAGAAATTAAAGACATGTTACTCATGGGAGAGTACACCTATCCCGACATTATGACAATATTAAAGGTATTAATGCCTGCTGGCATTTATGAAAAACTCAAGGAAAAAGAGTGGGAGGTGGGAGACCAAAAGATAGACTGGACAGCATTAGAAAATGAAGAAAAGGCCCGAGGTCCAGGTTCGGGACTTGGGGACAAAACTAAAGCACTACCAGGTTTACTAGTACAGGTACTGCCACGTTTATTAACTACGAAAAAGGAAGACTGGGGTGCAATTTCAGCCTGTAAACAAAAGCAAGATGAAGACACTAGTGATTTCTATGCACGATTTGAAAAATGTTTTGGTATAAATAGTGGCATAAAAGCAAGTAGCGAATCATACCCACATCTGTTTGTGACAAAATTAGTTGAAAATTCCTTACCCCAAGTGAAGAATAGAGTATTAAAATTCGAGAGTACCTGGCAAGGTAATACCCCATCACAAATGTTACAAATGTTACAGTATCATCACAATAGAATTAGAGAGGAACAAGATCATGAACAAAGACGCATGAAAGACACAAAAATGAAAATGCTAGTCTCCCAGACAGTTCCAGCTGAAGGACATAAAAAGGGTACGACACATTCCGGTGATTCAGCAGGACCTGTAAAAGGGACATGCAACTACTGTAAACAACCAGGTCATTATATACACGATTGTCCAGTCCTGAAGCGTAATATCGCCACAGGTATTACAAAAGAAAGACCACGGCCACTTAGACAGGATCAGAATGAACAAGGAGCCCCGCAGCATGCACAGTCCATGCCAGCTCCACAACAGTCTATACAGTTTGTGCCAGCTGCACCAGCGCTGCCTGTTGCTGCCACACAAACCACGACACGACAGCTGTACCAGACCGCACAGTATGACTATCCTGATTATCAACGATATGCATGAAACAGCCTAGAGAGGGAAGTTGACTTACCCCTTATCGAGGTCCCTGTAGACCAAGAAGGACCTTATGTACATAGTGAATTATTAGGCCAAGATAGAAAATTTTTACTCGATACAGGGGCAAGTCGAACAACGATAAAACGTAGTGAAGTTCCAGGGGCACCCCTCTCAGGCTCACAGAATATTTCCCTTGGTTTTTCAGGAAAACCTATTGTTAATGAAGTATCACAGCCTCTTCCACTTACGATAGGACCCTTGACCAGAACTACAGATTTATTGCTTACTAAATCATGTCCAGAAAACTTATTAGGTATAAAAACACTGAAAGCTCTAGGAGCTATAATATGTTGTTCTCCGGAAGGAGTAAGATTGTTTTTGCGTGATTTCAAAGGTCACTATGAGTCTCGAGACATGGATCCCCGACTGCAGACTTTACCTACACATCTATGGGCACAAGGCCCTACTGACGTTGGTTGCATGAATATTACACCATATCGAGTTACACTAAAGGCAGGAGTGGTACTACCACGAATGCGGCAATACAAGTTACCACCAGATGCTGTAGTGGCTTTACTACAAATCATTGACGAGCTCATTGCCCAAGGAGTGGTTGTAGAAACAGACTCCAATGTATGTAATTCACCGATAATTCCGATTCTTAAACGAACAGATCCGAAGGCCCCGCCAGTATATCGATTGGTTATTGATCTGCGCGAATTGAACAAATGCATTGTGCCACAATTCCCTGTGGTCCCAGATATCTCGTCATTACTGACAGCTATTGATTCTGAAGCAACATTCTTTACTGTAATTGATCTCAAAAATGCCTTTTTCAGCGTCCCTATAGATCCGGAAAGCCAATACTTGTTCGGATTTAGTTTAAATGGACGTAGCTTTAAATTCTCACGCGCACCTCAAGGATTTACAGAAAGCCCCAGCATCTATAGCCAAGCACTGAAACGAGAACTCGACAGTATCCACATGCCAGTAAACACTGCCCTGCTTCAATATGTCGATGATCTGCTGATCACCGCCCGAAGCGAACCTGAATGTGAAAAAGCCTCACTGACGGTTTTACAATTTCTAGCCGAAAAGGGGCACAAGGTGTCCCCTTCTAAGCTGCAATTCTGTGTCCAGCGAGTTGTTTATCTTGGACACTCGCTGTCCAAGGAGGGAAGGCAGCTTACACCCGACCGCATTCAGTTAATAGCTAACATGCCAATACCCAAGACACAAAAAGAGGTGCGGGCTTTTATAGGCCTCACTTCATATTGTAGGCAGTGGATCCCTCAGTATGCATTTCTAGCAAAACCACTCATTCAGTTGACAACACAGGAGGCAGCCACATCGACTGTTCTCCCTTGGACTCAGGAACATACACAAGCTTTTGAAAGCTTAAAGAAAGCTTTATGTCAAGCACCGGTTTTAGCAACACCATGTTACAATAAACAGTTTACACTTTTTGTTACAGAACGCGAAGGTACTGCCTTGTCAGTACTCACACAGGAACAAGCAGGATCACACAAACCGTGTGCTTATTTTTCTAGTACATTAGATCCCGTAGCTCAGGCTCTGCCTGCGTGCCTAAAATCAGTGGCAGCGACAGCTTTAGCAATCAGACAAAGCGATGTCATAGTGTTAGGACATCCATTGACAGTACAAGTACCGCATGCAGTAGAGGTTCTTTTGAATCGAACGCAAACACAACATTTAACTATAGCGCGACTTACAGGGTATGAATTAACATTGTTCCAACCACATATAGAAATCAGACGTTGTAACACATTGAATCCTGCCACACTTTTACCCGTAATTGGAACAGACCCACTAGCGCATGACTGTATTGACGTTATTACAATCACGACGAAACCCAGACAAGACTTGACAGATGTCCCATTGTCAGACCCAGATCTAACGTTGTATGTAGATGGTTCATGTATGAGAACAAGTACAGGAGAGTTAGTGGCCGCTTACGCAGTCACAACAGACACTGAAATCATTGAAACAAATTGCATAAATACCTTGTCCGCTCAAGCAGCAGAGCTCGTCGCTCTAACACAAGCCTGTATTCAAGCCACAAATAAAAAAGTCAACATATACACTGATTCACGTTATGCATTCGGAGTTGTACATGACTTCGGCGTGCTGTGGCGAGAGAGAGGTTATTTAACTTCTCACGGTGCCCACATTCAGCACGGACCCCTCATTCATGCCTTATTAGATGCAATACATCTACCCACTGCAATATCAATTATGAAATGTAAAGCTCATACGAAAGTTACTGATATCATTTCTCAAGGCAATGATCTAGCTGACAGAACAGCTAAACAGACGGCTCAAACTCAAACATCCGACATGACAAAGACAATAGTCCCGACGCCAACACATTGTATGACGATTAAAGATCCCGCTCTTGACGTAATTGACATACAGACGCATGCTACACCAGACGAAATAAAGAAATGGACCGAATTAGGAGGGATTCAAACGGACCAAGGATGGATGACGAAGGAAAAATCTGTGTGGTTCCTTCCTGATTCAATGGTCCAAGTTATTATTAACACTATACATAGTCCAGCGCATCTAGGAGAAAAAGCTATGCTAGACAGCATCCAACACATTTGGTTCAATAAACATTTACGAGCAGCAGCTAAACAAAAAGTTCGTACCTGTATGATCTGTGGTCAGTTCAACCCAGGAAAAAGCGTTCCCGTAGAACAGGGTGGATTTCAGTCTCCTGATCACCCTTTTGAAGTGCTCCAGATGGATTATATCCAGATGGAACGATGTCGAGGATTCAAATATGTTCTCGTAGTTGTCTGTGCTCTTTCCCGTTGGACAGAGGCATACCCGGTTTCAGATTACACTGCCCCGACTACTGCCAAACAGTTAGTTCGAGAATTCTTCCCACGATACGGTTTACCACGTGCTGTCTACTCAGATAACGGCCAGCCGTTCTCATCCGAACTAATGAAACACGTTTCACTTTTGTTAGGCTATCAGTGGAAATTCCACTGTGTCCGACACCCCGAGGCAGCAGGTCTCGTAGAGAGACATAATCAGATTCTGAAAATCAGATTGTCCAAGATATGCAGAGAGAAAGGTGTCGATTGGGTAGTAGCCTTACCAGTTGCACTCTTTTACATGAGAATGGTAGCACACTCTCGAACAGGGCTATCCCCGTATGAGGTGATCTTTGGCAGACCACCAAATATGTGGGGGACGCCTATACCACGTAAAATAACTGATATTGACTGTAATATGCTGACAGATTATTTGGCTTCCTTGATGTCTGCACTACAATCTTGTCGTTCACAGGTAGCTGCAGCTTTTCCTGACAACACTGAGGTGAAACCCCATGACATAGTTCCGGGGGATCTGGTCCTCGTGAGGAACTTTGATCGAAAGACTCAGCTGGATCCTAGGTGGAAGTCACCGCAATTGGTCTTGCTCACCACAAGGACAGCCGTGAAGATCGAAGGCAGAAAAGGCTGGATACATTCAAGTCATATCAAGAAATTTCATGGACTACCATCGGACGTAAACACCACACCTCGTGTGTCTTCACCCATTGACTCAAAACTTCCTTTGGTTGAAACCAGTAGTCACGAACAATATAAACTAAAACTCAGATCTAACCGGTCGGGAAATTTGATTGTTTAAGTCCTCTCCAAGGTGAAGCGGTTGAATTTGTCCCTGACATGTATCCCTTAGATCTGAATAGAGAAAACACCCGAAAAATGTTGAAACGACATGCATACTGTAAATCACTGCGTAGTCATTGCACAGTGACGTTATTAATTTTGTTTTTCCTAAGTCTTTTAATAATTACTGCAAGTATATTGTTGCACATATATTATCCTATTTCTAGACATGTTTATAATGTTACTGCTGAACATTCTTTTAGTGAATTACCTCCGCATGAGTTGTCTTATAGATTTGCGCTGCGCAATAATACGTTTATTAGTATGTTACATCATTCCCATCAGGTTAGCAATGCTACAAATTGTTGGATATGTGGCCGACTCCCTCCCTATCAGAATTATAAAGGAATTCTACCTCTTTTTCCATACCCATTCACACACAACGGCTCCTGTGGAGCATGGTTTAGTTTAATTAATTCCCTAGATTCAAATTCTGCAGTTTATCAAGACAACTGGGTATGGGGAAATTTAAACTTGGTTTTACTTAAAGTCTGCTACCCTAACAAGGAGGGACTTCCCAAGAGAACAGGAACTGATCTAGAAAATGAAGTATATGGATTAGGTAATTTTACGCTTAATCTTATGATCCTAAATGTCGAATCCGAAGCTACTCCAATTTTGCCCGCCATGTCAGTATTTCCAGTAAAAGGTGAATTATGTGTAAGAAAGAATGGTTCCATACATATGGGCCATAGTAGATGCACCACTGTAATAGAATTCAGTGATCAAGGCAAGTCGACATTTAGAGCTTCCCGCCATTCCTATTTTATATGTGGTCAGACGGCATATGTACGTTTACCTCTAGATTGGGATGGTACCTGCTACATTGGATTTCTTTTGCCACCTGTTTTCCTAGCTCCTCCCGATTATCACAGAAATACTCATTTAGTACACAATAGAGAAAGGAGAGATCTCCCAATTGTCGATTACACTGAAACAGCATGGGAAAAATACACAGATTTCAATAAAGGTCTCTTTCCCTATATAGGTACCGTTACTAATAGTAAGCTGATACGTAGATTAACTAGAACCCTTGAAGCAGTAGTGAACGAAACTATTTCCGCCTTAGGCAATTTAACAGAAGAACAGTCTGCTATGCGGATTGTTGTGCTTCAAAATCGTCTTGTCCTTGACGTCATCCTGGCCGATAGGGGCGGAGCTTGTAGGGTCATCGGATCAAGTTGTTGCATTTTCATACCAGAAAATTCGCCATCTGTATATAAAGCCATAACTCGCCTTCATAAGATTGTAAGCCAGATACATCAGAATCCAGGCACCTGGACTTGGTCCGGTTGGTTTTGGAGTGTATTATCTACCTTTGGATGGAAGGTCCTATCCTTCCTAGGTATTGGCTTCCTCATACTATTCAGTTGCTGTCTATGCCTACAATGTGGACCAGCGATTTGTGGTCTGTGTGCCACATCGTGTGTCCCATCACCAAGATTTCATTTGTCCCAGAAGAAAAAAGAAGAACAAATGATGCTATATGAACAGATCAATGGATTGATGAAGATTGATATCTCTTGACGGGCAAGTAGGGGACAAGGAGGGAATGTGGAAATATGGATTTTTCTGATCAGTTATGTCCCCTATCTTGGACCCCAACGGTTTCATGTATGAATCACAAGTACATGTATGTTCCCTCCAGTTCCAGTTATGAAGACGCAAACACATGTGCGTCCACCGTCAACATGTCCTCTTTCAGATCCGCCATGAATAGGCCGGATATTCCATTCCTAAGTATGAAAGGCCACCGGCTTTATATGGTTCACTTATGCCATTTTACAGTCCAGGCAAGTAGGCCCTGATTCTGTCATCAAGCTTTTCTTGCTTTCTCCCTCTGAAGCTCCAGTCCGAGCCTGCATCTGTGACCATGAACTTTGTCTCATTCCCTGCGCGGCTCACGAAGCCTGACATCAGCCTGTTGCCTGCCAAGAAACTGTATTTCACCTTCGAAATTATCTGCTCCGCTCCCTGCCCAATGCATTCCTGTCTAGTAGTTTAAGTAAACATTCTTCCAGCTACCGAGCAAAGGCCCGGCTTCTCTGTCTTCATGCAAGTAATTCATAGCCCTGTTACTATGGAAGATTCCTGCCCTCGTATCTAGTGTAGACACTTAGACGCTTGTACACGCACTAACAGTCAGTATAGTCAGTATAGAATAAGATTCTACTCTAAGAGACCTCTCTTCTGGATAACATAGTTCTTTAAACATAGGATGTTAGATATGATTTGGGATTAGGTTGACTTGACCCTCCAGACTTCTGTCGCCACATGTAGAGTTAAATGTCAAGTCCCCTTCACCCCCTAGTTGCACGTCAATCACACGTCATACTGCTGCGCGCGCATCTCTGCCAAGTATTTCTGCTGACATTGCGAAATTATTTCATAGGTCCACCCATATGTGACATCACAACCAATGACGTTTCCTTGTTACTCCCAATTACGCCTCCTTCAGCTACGCATGTGAAATGTTATCTTTGCTATCAATTGTTACGCCTCTTGCATTTGCTTCACTGTAATGCCTATTGTATAAAAGTGATTAATTATCAATAATGTATGTACTTCACTTCCTGAACCTTCGTGGTGATGGAACTTGGAGCAACCGATTCGAATCGTCCATTGGAATAAAGCCCATTCCGAACCTCTAATACCACGGATTCTGCCTCTTATTTACTGAGCTATTTTTATTATGTTTCTGTATCAAATTAAGTCCCGGTAATTAAATTATTTACCACAGCACCACAATAACAATTGATTTGTACTGTGCACATGTTAATCTGTCAATACACATATGCCACATACAGAGTCAGGTATGTGCTACATGCCCTGGACACATATGGCTGCCAGGTGACACTCCTACCAAGACCCAGCTACACACGGAGATTGTGAACCTTCACATGCCATGGCATGGGAATAGCTGTGTCCCAGTGCTAGTGAACAGCCAGACGCAAGACAGGAGTGACAGACATCCACACATCAGCAGAAGTAGGATGTCGATTGCAGAGACTGGTAGCGGAATACTAGAGACACAGGTCACATGACATTACACTAGGACAGCCCACACACCTTGCCATGAAGGTGTACATGTCATGACTCACCACACATTCATAGAGAGGATGCAGACATATCCTTGTTACGCTACTCCGTGTCCCATGCATACATACGCACTTCACATCCGATACCACATGTGGCATGGTGTGCGGAACAGTGTGCCATGGCCATCTACACACAGACACATGTTGGTTGCTGCAACGGCTGCAGCTTTTGAGGGAGCTCAAACATCTACCTAATGTGAACCCCCCACACATACATGACATAGTCACATCGTGCACCGTGGGTAGTGACATGTCAGGTGTGGTAACCCCTGTACCGGGCCTCAGGGGACACTTCCGTGTGTTGGTGTCCGTGCCATGCCAGTGATGCTCATGCCAAGTGTGCAGTACGACATGCACACATGTCAAAGGAGTCAAGGGCATGCCTGGCACACATTGCACCGTCACACATTACATATGTACACATCTCATCATACATCTGGTGCCTTCTCCACTCAGGAGTATTGTGCCACATCACAGCCATTCACACCTGTGCCCCACACATGTAGTACTGCCCAGACAATGCCTTGATGCCCATCCATGGACAAGTATGTCAGCCCTATTCCTTCCTGTGTGCTGCCTGTCACCACTGTGATGTGTGAGAAACAGCGTACTTCTGCTAAGAGGGCCTGTGTATGTTCCCGTATCACTATGGGAGTGCTGCGGTATGTGTACCCATCGTGATGGTGAGCGTACAGGCATGTGTACGGTCCGTACCACTACGAGTACGCATACGCAAGAACACCCATAGTGGTACGGCCCGTACACGCGTGCGTACGTTCACTATCACTATGGGTGTCCTCGCGTATGCGTACTCGTAGTGGTACGGCCCGTACACACGCCTGTACGCTCCCTATCACTATGGGTGTCCTCGCGTATGCGTACTCGTAGTGGTACGGGCCGTACACACGCCTGTACGCTCCCTATCACTATGGGTGTCCTCGCGTATGCGTACTCGTAGTGGTACGGGCCGCACACACGCCTGTACGCTCCCTATCACTATGGGTGATAGTGAGCGTACAGGCGTGTGTACGGCCCGTACCACTACGAGTACGCATACGTGAGGACACCCATAGTGATAGTGAACGTAGGCACACGTGTACGGGCCGTTGGTATGCATTTGGGGTGCCCTAGGGCCCCGGAACGCACCGTACCTGTGTGTGAAGCTCCAAATTACATAGGGGACACATGAGGGACAAGTATTAAGGCCTACATGCATGCTGGTTGTCATGGAGACCAAGTTCAAATTTTGAATTTGTTCTGGAAGGTGCACAGCAGAAGTCAGTTGGAATGAATCTACTTTGTTGCAATGTGTTTGTGGGGCTCACATCATGAGGGAAAAAACAGATTAAGAACCCACAGACTGATAGGTTTGAAGGGATTGGAGGAAACATAGGATGCAAATGTGAGTGACCAATCACTCTGTACTCCTGTGCATGAAATGGGCCAGCAAGGCAGATATAAGGCAGCCAGGTCCCATGCACATCTCTGTATTCCACGACCCAGCTGCTGCTACTGATTCCCTGGAGGCACAGGGTCAAGACTGATTTGCATATGGCCATGTCTAAACTGGGGTGGTGTAGTGGGCAAAAGAACGATGGATTTTACCCAAATCTCTTGACTGGGGGAGAATGTCTGCATTGTCAGCATTCCGTCCATCATTTGTTTGTTGTACTGATTCCCTGGAACCATGTCAAGGGCTGTGGAGAGGTCACAGCCATTCACCCTGGAGGAGAACATGGCTTTGGTGGATGTGATCCTCCCACGCTACCCCATGCTGTATGTTAGGCACCCACCCCTCCTGTGTCTGGGCACTGCTGGGAGGACTCTGCACCCACCCCTCCTGTCTCTGGGCACTGCTGGGAGGACTCTGCACCCACCCCTCCTGTCTCTGGGCACTGCTGGGAGGACTCTGCACACACCCCTCTCATGTCTGGGCACTGCTGGGAGGACTCTGCACCCACCCCTCCTGTGTCTGGGCACTGCTGGGAGGACTCTGCACCCACCCCTCCTGTCTCTGGGCACTGCTGGGAGTGTTAGGCACCCACCCCTCCTGTGTCTGGGCACTGCTGGGAGGACTCTGCACCCACCCCTCCTGTCTCTGGGCACTGCTGGGAGGACTCTGCACCCACCCCTCCTGTCTCTGGGCACTGCTGGGAGTGTTAGGCACCCACCCCTCCTGTGTCTTGGCACTGCTGGGAGGATGTCTGTGTCCATGTCTGTCCGTCGTGTACAGGTCCTCCTTGTTCGCGTCGTCCTGTTGGCCGTCGCGTACGGGTCCTCCTTGTTCGCGTCGTCCTGATTTCCCGGCAGTTTTTGGCAGCCGGAAAATATTCACCGTGCGGGATGACGTCGGTGCGAATCGTGATTCCTGGGTCGTGAATGGCAGGCTGCGTGCGTCCCGACGTCACGTCGGCGCTTTCCCGGATCGCATTTGTACGTTTATTTTCGTCGGTCGGTGTTTTGTACGATTCGTACGGGAAAGGTGTTTCTGTACGAATCGTAATTCCATGTTTGTATATTTACACGACCGGGTACGCGTCGGACGGAGAATATGCTCCGTCCGACGGTTCGTACCCGGTTTTTACAGGATTGTGATCGGCACCAGAATGTGTATGTGACCCTCACAGAGCTTGGGGTAGGTTTGGCAGAACCATCAACAAACCCAAATGTTATGATGATTTTGTTTGTGATTAACATTGCACATTTATACATTATATTGCATTGGTATTGGAATGTCGTTTAAGCATTCAAGAGAGGAAGATGTGTTATGATGCTTTACTGTTACACGATCATATCACAGGCTGTAACTAGCGCGTGGTAGCTGATGCTCACGAGCTCTCCTGCGCGAGAGCATCCCTGTTCTCCTCCCCTCCCATTGGTTGCCACAACATTCCACCTGCCCTGGGGTTCCCTGTCCCCAACTGTCAACTGTCATTATCCTGTCAAGACGTTCACTCCGCACCTGTGTGGGGCTGTTATGAATAAAGCTTTTTGCTGTATTTCGGTTCAGCGTCCTTTGTACAATGTATGCATTCTATCAAGCACTGTTTTTTTCCTGGAAGGGGAACCTTCCAGTACAAAAAATATGATTTAATACATTTCATTCTTTGTATGTGTGCCGTACAGTATAGTGCACACGTGAAGCTAGAAAAATGTGGAGCGTTTTAAAGCTTGCTACCCAGTTGCTACTGCCTTGAGGAGGCGTAAGGTTTTGGATTAAATCCTTTTCTGCAGTTGTTAGTAGATAGGGGTTTGTGCCACAAGCAAGTGTGGTTGCATGTGAATGCCCATGATGCAAAGTATTGTAAAGTTGCAAATAGCGCTACTTTGCTTTACTTTCAAATGCAAATCCTGATTTGTGTTGGACAGTAAATACCACCACAAAACTCTGCACAGTGTTAGAAAATTTCGGCCCATGTTTTCTTGACAAAATAGTGCAAGTCGATCTTCATTGGCATCAATATAAATAACTCACCCCGAAAATATTGTGACTAGTCCCATTTTTCTTTTTACAAAACTCCAGGATTCTGGAAGTAAAGCTGGAAAGTCTGTACGTAAATCTCTATATAAACTTTGGTGACTGGCCCGCTATATGCCAATGTTTCACCTCCTGCTGCCATTTGCCAATTACAAGGCAAAGGTCTCTCGTATTGGCATTATCTGTACTACTGCCCCGCCAACATCCAACCAGTCACCTGCCAAGAGTGACTGCCCGATTTTATCACAGCTTGGAGGGGTAGAAGAATAGCGGGGGCCTGCTAGCTATAACATAAGTAGAACTGCATCTCTACAGCTCCGGGGCTCAAGGAATCTTCAAGAATTCACCCCGGGGCATCCTGAGCTTGTGTGTCCAGCATGCAGGTGGGAGAGAGCACCTGTGAATTCCCAGAGACCACAAGAGTGGAAGACAAGTAGATTCATACCTGGGAGATCAGATTCACAGCCTCGGACGCAACCTTCAGAAAAAAACTGAAAGCTTCACCATATCTCATACCTAGTGCTGGGAAGCCTTTGGGTAGCCTTGCCCTCTATAAATCCTCATAGCATAACATAACCTGCAGGCCAAGGCATTCAAGGAATTCAGCATTTAGTGGGGGCTGGTAACCTGGAGGAGTAATGCACCAGGGACACATGTGCACACTCACGTACACCATCCATGGACACAACTTATACCCAACCTTTCACAAGCACAGATGCGCACACACATGCAGACCCATCTATTCACCAGCACGCAAACATACACACCTTTCCACAAGCAGACATATGTTAGTACATATACATCCATACATAAACACAAGCACCCACATTTCTATTAAGGTGCTTACTGAGCCACGGCGGTGATGGCAGAATCAGCGGGTGAGGGAGGGAGAAGCACAATGGCTCGGGAAGGAGCTGCAAGCTTCAGGAGGGAGGCTGGAAACAGAAGATCCCACCACCTCCTCCCATTGGCTACCCCTTGTTAAGCGTTAGCCAATGAGACTGGCATCTTCTCTAACCTGCAGAGAGGGGTGTAATCATTGAGACTTGTGGATCCCACCTCATACTCTGGCTGATTAGTGAAGTGTGATGTGAAGCATCACCCCTGTCAGACAGTCAGTCCTGGGCCACTGAGGGCTTAAATCAGTGACTCTATCCATGACGCTACCCCTCGCTGTGAGAAGGGAGGTTCCTCCTAGAGCTTTCCCAGGCTGATGAAGTCACTGCCCTCAAACCTTGGCACTGGCTGCCAGCACCTATTAGTGCAAATGTCTGACCCTGACATGGTGAGTGTCTGTTAGTCTGCCCTTTGCTCAATCTGACAAACATTTATTATATTATGAGAAAGAGGGGGAGGTGGAGCCTCTGCCCCTGTAATGACGACAGTCACTGACCAGGAGGCCTTGAACAGTTCAACGATGCCTTGGCCCTGGTCAAGAAAATAAATACAACCTTTAGATCTAGGAGGCAGAGAGTTACTGTGCCAATGGGTCATGGTAGAGGGGACACCTCTGGTATGACGCCCCACAAAAATGCTCCTGGTGCAGCATCACTGAGCACCCTTAAGACCATCCACATTCATGGTGCGAGGCTGCGAGTGTGTGATGTCTAGCATGGGCTTTGTACTGGAATGATAATCTTCCAGTCCAGAATACAATGCGTAGACATAGTTTAAATCTGTTCCACGTGCATGGCCTTTACAGTACAGCCCACATAGAAAGCTGGAAAGGTTTGGAGAAAAGAAACCTTTCCTCCAATGTCGTACCTGCCTCAAGGAGGCATTCATTTTTGGCGCAAAGCCCTTGTTACCTTTTTAGTGCATTGCGTTCCGTGTCATGACCCACGGGTGGTTCCTTGGGAAAGCCCATGTACCGTCCCTGGTCTACCCAAACAAAGCAGGGCGTAGAGCTACTTGGTGGTACTTTCCAGCATGATGCAAGATTTATGCTGGAAAGTAAATCCCAATTCAACACTATGCACTGGTTTGTGTCACGTTTGTGAAGCAAACCTGGAGCAAAGTGCTAGTACAACTGTGCCACATGTCAGCCTTTGCCCCTGTCAGTGCTTTACCTGTGGGCAAGATCCAAAGATGCCTCCACCTGTGAATGTAAAAGGTGACGTCCTCTGTAAGGTGAGCTGCTGATGTTTGCGTGTTTTCAGGGACACATAGCAAGATTCAGGGAATGGTGTCTTCTCTCAGGATAGACACCAGGTATCAGTGTCAAGCAAAAGGCCTCATTGGCTCTGGTCCCTCTCACACAAGGAAGGACCCTGACTCATAGAGCAGTTTTCTGTGTGCCCCTAGAGTGGAATTCATGATGGTAAACATTTGTGGATGACAAAAACGATCTGAATGTGTTGGTGTTCTCCAGAGGTTGCATGGGCATCCCAAAACATGTCATTCCATTCCTCCATTTCACTCTCCCTACATGCAGACATTTTTGTTTGGAAAAATGCACAAATCCTGATTCTGTGAAATCAGGACTTTAAATTTAAATACACAAATCCAACATTTTTTGCACCTAAGTGACACTTAAGCAGCTCAGTTCTGTAAATATTGTTTCCCAGCTAATAATCTTAATCTTATATTAAGTATTCGGTACGGCACTCAATCTGGAAGTAATACAAGCAAGAGGTAAGGAGCTACTTCTGGGTATTATATTTTGATTTATGGTTGTGCTTCAGGCAAGGATAATGGGAAGAAACACTGTAAGGATGTTATACCTTTTCTTTCCACAAATGATCCTGATAGTTATATTATAGCTAAACTGTAATGGCTTGATACACTGAATTATCTCAGTCGAGAGAGGAGAGACTGAGAGACGGGTGAGGGGATATGTGTGTCTCTAAGCTGTCACTCACTCTCCATCAGTGTCGTTTGTGTCCCCATCCTGGCCCATCAAAAGGTACTCCTTTCCATTCTTCAGCTCCATCCGGCATGCTTTGCGCTGAATGAAATTTCGGAAATGTCCCGCCTTAATCTGTTCATCCTTGGCTGCACGATGGTGAGAGGGTAGAGAGAGAGAGAGAGAGGCAAAGAGAGAGGGGGAAAGAGGGAGATGGAGGGAGGGAGGGAGAGAGAGAAAGAGGAAGACAGAAAGAGAGAGGGGGAGAGGTGAGACAGATAGGGGAGTGAGAGAGGGAGAGAGAGAGGGAGGGAGAGAGATAGGAAGAGGGAGAGAGAGGGGGAGAGGTGAGGGAGAGAGTGGGGTGAGAGAGGGAAAGAGAGAGGGAGAGAGATAGGAAGAGGGAGAGAGAGAGGGAGGAAGGGAGAGGGAGAGAGAAAGAGGGAGAGAGGTGTGTGTGTGTGAGAGAGAGAGAGAGAGAGAGAGAGGGAGAGAGGGAGGGAGAGAGATAGGGAGAGGGAGCGAGAGGGGGGAAGGGAGAGGGAGAGAAATAGGGAGAAAGAGAGAGAGAGGGAGAGAGAGAGCGAGAAAGAATGGATAACAGAATCTTCATTAGTTTGTATTCAAAAATACAATTTTTGTATGGTTGATTCACATGAAGGAAGAATACCAAGTATCCCATCCGGCTTTGCGGGTAACAATTACCAAAATGTTATACAGAAAGGCATTTTTCCTACCTCAAATACAGATCTCAATGGATGGATGTCAAAATATCATATACACACATATAGTCTGACGTAAATCTTGTGCTCTAATTATAGTTTACTTAAATATCATTCCATTGGATGTACAATTCCTCTTATTAGCTTCATGGGGGTACTATATTTGTAAACTATGTTTACAACACAATAGTGATGGCAGAAGAGATTCCGACGATGATCTTCTGGTGCCACGAAACCATGAAAGCGAGTTTTGAATAAACATAATCAGGCCGTTCAGCCGCTGCTCCTGGCTGACCCTTTGCTATCCCTGGCACTGCCCCTGCTACCCATGGTCTCAGGGGGCATGTAGGCAGCCACAGGAATGAAGATCAGGATAAATCAATTAACTATAATTACTCTTTGTAGTATTCCCTTCATGCCTTCAAGTAAGAGGCTAGCGATGGGCAAAGGGCGAGACTGGGACTCAATCTTAAGGAATGGGATCTCACTGCCGCTGTACCAGGCATTTTGGTGAACCAACGTCCATATGGACTGCCCAAAATATTGTCTACTACGCGGAATTACTACATCATGAATCATTTTACTTCAAATGGATTTGAAGAGAGAAATAGCAAAATAGCTGTAGGCAGCTAGAGGCTAAAGATACCTTTGCGACCATACTGTGACACACTTTACAGGTTGCGCGCATCGCATGGCCACTCAAAGCTTTCAGACTGCTCCCCTTCAACTCTTGGCCTCATGCGGATGCAACATGGCGGGACTTGCATGACAGGAAGAAGCTTGAAAGGGACTAATGTGCCCTCGCACATTGTGTCAGGAGGGGAAGGAAAGCAACCATGCTGTTTGGATGGAGTCATGTTTTATTGTCTTTAAAACCGTCCTCCCACACTAAAGACCCCCTCCCTTCTAACCTTGTCCAAGACCTAAAGCACATCATTGCCCCCCTCCTGGACCTCAATCATCAACACCTCCCTTGCCATGGGTTGCGTCGCTATTTCCCTTCAACTTGGGCAAATCACTCCCATTCTTAAAAACCCTACGGCTGACCCCAATGACCTTAACAATCTCCGCCCCATCTCTAATCTCCCCCTTCTTTCCAAAGCCCTCGAAAAGTGTGTCCAGCTCTAATTAGATAAACACATCGAAAGCTTCAACCTACTGGACCCCCTACAGCCAGGCTTCAGGAAAGGTTGCAGCACCGAAACTGCCACGCTTAACACTGTCGAGGACATGCACCTACTGGACCCCCTACAGCCAGGCTTCAGGAAAGGTTGCAGCACCGAAACTGCCACGCTTAACACTGTCGAGGACATGCACCTACTGGACCCCCTACAGCCAGGCTTCAGGAAAGGTTGCAGCACCGAAACTGCCATGCTTAACACTGTCGATGACATCCACCTACTGGACCCCCTACAGCCAGGCTTCAGGAAAGGTTGCAGCACCGAAACTGCCATGCTTAACATTGTCGATGACATCCACCTACTGGACCCCCTACAGCCAGGCTTCAGGAAAGGTTGCAGCACCGAAACTGCCATGCTTAACATTGTCGATGACATCCACCTACTGGACCCCCTACAGCCAGGCTTCAGGAAAGGTTGCAGCACCGAAACTGCCATGCTTAACATTGTCGATGACATCCACCTACTGGACCCTCTACAGCCAGGCTTCAGGAAAGGTTGCAGCACCGAAACTGCCATGCTTAACATTGTCGATGACATCCACCACTCCCTCGACAATGGCGAGACCTGCCTACTTATCCTCCTTGATCTCTCCGCTGCGTTCGACACAGTTAACCACTCAGCCCTTCTAAACATTGTCAGAGATCGCTTCGGCCTTAATGGTTCTGCCCATAAATGGTTCGTCTCCTATCTCCAGCACCGAACACAGCAAATCAAAATTCTCGATTGCTTATCAAACCCCACTCCGGTCTCCCTAGGAGTCTCCCAGGGATCCATTCTCTCTCCCTCTCTCTTTAACCTCTTTATGGAACCCCTCACCTTCATTCTTAAACATGCGAGAATCAACTACCACCTCTATGCCGATGACACCCAACTCTACTATAAGATCAAAACCACACGCGGACATCCTACACCTTAACAACACCCTATCTAAGATTCAGTCCTGGTTCCAATTAAATAATCTCAAACTCAATCCCAAAAAACTAAAATCATTCTCTTCTCCCCTAAAAACAACCCTCTCCCCATTCAAACCTGGTTCTCCGACCTTAATGCCCTCAACTGCACACTCTCCCTGTCCAACTCAGTAAAATCCCTAGGTATCTCCATCGATAATAGCCTAATTCTAAATGTGCACATTAGAAACTCGGCTAAAGGAGCCCTCTTCACTCTCCAAGTAGAGTAAGTACAGTGGACAACCCAATATACCCTTGAGGGCTCGGGCAAATGTGAATGAACAGGTAGAAGGGTGCCTTCAAGGGATTTATTTGACAATAAATTTGTATAGTTTAAATTATCATTTGATAGTAGGTTAGTTATATACCTACAATTATATTAATTATCACTTGTTGTATTCTTAAATCAACTTAGTTTATCAGAGTCAAAGTTAAATCAAGTGCGAATGAATCATCACATATTGAACTCAATGTAAATAAATTTGTCCTGAAGATGGTCTTGTTAAAGAAAATCTAAAGACCGAAACGTCGACTCTCACACTGTTTTCCAGAGAAAATGATACCATTGTGAAAAAGTGTTTGATCAATTTGAAAGTGAAGGCATCAATAATTGAAACATTTCCTTTCACTGTATTAATAATTGTTGTTATTTGAAGTACCCTTTTGAACTTTGAATATAAATTCAATTTTTATATATACACCCGACTTTATCTCCTCCTTCTGATTCATTGTCTCTATTGCATTGAGTTCAATATGTGATGATTCATTCGCACTTGATTTAACTTTGACTCTGATAAACTAAGTTGATTTAAGAATACAAGTGATAATTAATATAATTGTAGGTATATAACTAACCTACTTTCAAATAATAATTGAAACTATACAAACTAATTGTCAAATAAATCCCTTGAAGGCACCCTTCTACCTGTTCTCTTCACTCTCCGTCATCTACAGAAAATTAAGCCCTTTATTCCTTCAGATGAATTTAAATTAGTAGTCCAATCTCTGGTCCTTTCACGTATTGATTATGGTAACGCCATCCTCACCGGAATCCCCAAGGTCCACCTTGCTCTACTCAAATCTGTGCTCAACCTTGCAGCCAGGCTCATCACTGACTGCAAACGCTTCAACCACATCTCCCCAGCCCACAAATCCCTTAAATGGCTCCCCACCGAAGGCAGATCCGCCTACAAATCTGCTAGCATTACTCACAAAGGCATCCATAAAAATACACCACCATACCTCGTCAATAAACTCTGCAGAGCGGCCAGCACACGACCCATGAGAAGCACCAATGCTTTCCTCCTAGTCCCACCCCTACTAAAGAAAAATATACACAATCCCGCTCCTTCTGCGGTAATGCCCCAAACATCTGGAACGCCCTTCCCAAAGACCTGCGATGCAACCCTTCCTACATCAGCTGAAAAAAACCTCAAAATCCACCTCCTCAATAAATATTGAGGGTCTTAGCCAGCACCCTGAATTTTCCCTCATCCCTTGCACTTTTCTGGTTCCCCCCACGTTCCTACTGTCTCTCTCGTCCCCCCTCCCCTCCCTCTGCATTCCACTCGCCCAGCTTTCTCCCTTCCCCACTGCTCCTACCTGCTACCTCTCATAGTCCTTCCCATCCCCCTCCCACTCCCCCCTTTCCTATCAAAATGTCCCCCTCTGCTGCCCTCCCCCTTTCTCACGTCTAACTTCCTAATACCTGCTGCCCTTCCTGCCCTTCTCCATCCCATACCATGATACAAAATCTGATCTCCCACTTCCATGTGATACATGTATATAGCCCTCGCTCTATCTAACTATGTTATATGTGTAAATTCTAGATGTTTCTATTTTGTTAACTTGTTTGTATTCCATGCTGTTGAATTTTTGTTCTATACCATTACCATCTTCTTACTCATGTAAAGCGCTCTGATACCTCTGGGTCTAGCCAGCGCTATATAAAACCTCTAAAATAAATAAATAAATAAATACATTGTGTATGTGAGGGTTTGTGGAATCGACAAAAGCTCTTAGTGTCACAGTCTGAGGATTAGTTGCCAAATGGCAGCATGGAAATGGATGGTGTCATTGGTGTCTATGGAAGTGTGGCGGTATCGGCTGCATCAGTTGTACTGTTGTGACGGCTGCCATGTATGCCTGTTCTATTTTCTATCCTATGCCTAATTTCAGCGTCGTTTATCTCTTTTTAGAAAGCGTGACATTCTTAGCCATGCACAGAGATGGTTGCATCATATGTGCTTGCTATCTAGGATGCCTTATGTTTTGCTGTCAGCCAAGGATGCTGCCATGGACGCTCACTGTAGCAGCTAGCATGTTTTTATTTTATTTTTAGTTATGGAGAATCATTAATATGTGAATCGAGATGACACGTTTATCGCCATATTGTTTAGTCTTGTTGATACTTTCATGCTGCAAGTTCAGCTTTGTTTTATAAATAGAAAGATATGATTGGCCATTAGAAACTATGGAAACCAGGCATTTGACCTTGGGTTAGAGGGACTTTGACTAGGACCATCACGCCAGAGGTCACACCAGAGGTCACACTGGTTTGCCGCGCTAGCCCGCCGCTGGACATTTGACCTCTCAATTCAAAGTCCCACAGGATGAGGCAAGAGATGTGACGTAACGCCATCGTCTTACTGCACATTTGACCTTGCTTTTTCAATACTATCTTCAGGAATTCTGTGGGTAAATTCATGGCTTTCTGCCTTGTTTGTGCATAACTCAGAATCCAGATTTAGGCAAAACCACCCTCTGCACCCAGCCTTCAGTTCGCCAAGGAGCTTGGACAGAAAACAGTCTGCATTAGGTGACTAGAGGGGGTTATCTCCCTATAATGTGCAACACAAGTGCTGTCCCCTCAGTTACAGGCCTGAGGTGGTGGCCCTATGGGTGCTGCCCATTGGATTCACACTCTGTTTGGGAGCCCTGTGTCCCCGGTGCATAAGTGCCAAGCTTGGACTTCTTCTGAGGCACCTTTTATGCAGAGGCTCTTCTCTGTAGAAGAATGTGACCCTGAAGAGCACTGGAGCACATTATGCAAATACAGTCTATACCAAAGGCTTCACCAGTTTACAGCAGGCATACAGAGAAGGTGACTGCAATAAAGACATAGGGGGGTGACATACATAGGCTTTTAACACCGTGTAGAAAGTTGTATGAAAGTTGTATGAAAACATGGCATGATGGGAAGGGTTGCTGATGGCTGCAGTGTCACCGGTGGGAGAGGGTCTTCACAGAGACCAGCCACGCCTCTTCTCTGCTAGGTGGCTTGCTGTGTGGCCACAGGTGTTGCACAGGTAGCCTCAGGGGCTATTTGTGGAGTCATGGGATCAGATTTGTGACTTCCCTCAAATACACTTGCCAACTGCAAAAAGTTAGCAGACAGGGCAATAGTTTTGTCTCTCTGCTCTCAAGAGTCGTGACTGATCGCTAAATCATTCCACTCTTAAGGTAGAAATCCAAAGAGGGCGATACATGGTGAGTTTGCCACCTTCCTTTCCACCATGGCCACGTCTCCAGCAGGATGCCAGGAGAATGGGCACTTTTCCCGCCTTTCATTGCATACAAGGCTCTTCGTTCCCAGATCACTGAGTCGTACCTCAGGTTTTCACATGTTCGCTAATGATACCCAGCTGCACCCAAAGCTGCAGGACGGGGTACGTGACCAACAGTTGACCAGACCATGCCTAGCGAGGAGCAAGACTGGGTGCAGCTCAGCCAGCTCGGCCTCAGTGAGGGAGTCTGCGTGAGGGTCCGACTCCCGTGTCCATTATTCTTATGGGCTTGGACCACCTTGGGAAGAGCTTCAGTGCTTGAACTGCGGTCACACTTGACTCAGAGGAGAAGTTGATGTACGGACTTAAAAGGGTGATCAAAAGAGTCTTCCAGCATCCATATGCACGAGGAAGAATGTTACCCTCACTGGCCCTCCCACAGTGTGGGGCACTGTACTGATGACTGCACTAGGCTACTAGCTAAAAGAATCAGGAGTCTGCGAAGGGCAACAAATCATGCCGCACGTCTCACTTTAGGACCGCGTCCCGCAGCTCACATGACCCCTGCACTGAACACTCTACACTTGCCACCGATAAAAGAGCGAACACACTTGAGACCTGCACCGGTGGGTTCAAGCTCACCTAAATAACATCTTCAAAAAATATCTGCCGAACAAATGCGTCTGAACCTGCAGCAGACCTAACCTGCCAAACATAAGCCAGTAAGTAGGGGGTTCCTGCACTCTTAAGCCACCACTGTTTCCAAAACCCCATCCATCCAGCTCAACCCCACAGAGGATTTACTGTTTGGAAATCCACTCGTTGTCGACGGGTGTCCAGCCCCCAGCATTCTCACTCATGATGTTAGGATCACTTGTTTCTAGACTGCCTTCTTCCCACCAAAACCTTTCAGATGACAGTCTGGCTGGGTCTGGTGGCTCAGTGGACTCATGCTTCCACTGCAGGGGCCTGTGTTCGACCTCATGGTCACAGGTTCAAATCCTGGCGGGTCCACTCAGCCTTTCATCCATCTGAGGTCGATAAAATGAGTACCATTGAGTTGGGTAACAATAAACATCTGTTATTCAGCGCCAAGATACCTACGGGTGAACGTGCGCTTTACAAATACTTGTGTAATGTATGTAGCGACAAAAATATATCAAATAAATACATGAGAATAAATAGCTATTAATCCCTGGCAGAGAGCATAATTATATGAATAGGGACATTCATATCCAGAGAAAGCAAGAACTCTCCACATGCTCCAACTTCAGACGCAAACTCTACAAGTCTGTATTCCCATCAGCCCCAAACTATGCAACTTTCCTTCCACCCTGGATCCAAGCCCCCCCACTTATCCTTCCCCCCGGCATTTCAGCAGGCCTTGTGCCGTTTGATACATACAACGTTGCAGGACTTCGAGGATCTGTGCCTTGTAAACCACAAAACTGTTCAGCTCAGCAAACTCCACCACCTTGACTTTGTATCCTGAAAGGAGAGTTTTGGGGTTAGTAAAGATGGCGGGCTTTGGGACGTGGTCAATTACAATTCACTTATTTCAACATTGCAAGAAAACCAGGAGGTGTCATGATATGATGGTGCCTCTGAAAGACTGGTTGTGGTACAGAGTCACCCACGTCAGGTCTCTGAAAGAGCATTAGTCCTGGGAGCTTACAAGCACTTCCTGGATCCACCCAATACATCCCTCTGTGTATTCATGTAACCAGTGCTTAATTTGAGCCAGTGGTTGCTGGTGGGGACACTGGCACCTATTATTAGGGACTAGCACTTATTTTCCTACCTCAGACATTTACTAAGAGCAACAGAGGGAAAACCACCAAAATCAGAGAAACGGAAGAAGAGAAGTATGGAAAAACCATCACAAAGAGAGAAAGCAGGAAGCTGCAAGGATGAGATAAAGGTGCAGCAGTGTCTGGCAGTGGAGTAAAGAGGCATGAGGTGGAGATAGGACTAACATCCTATTCAGGCTTTTGCGCAGAACTACGGGCACCAGCACTCTTTCTTTTACAAATTAAGCACTGCTTGGAGTCAATATGTTATGTATACACATTACAGACAAGCAAAGGTCGTTTAATCTCCTTTATAGTGTCTTACAATCTGCTGAAAGCCTCTGTGTAAGGGCCTGAGCCCCTCAGCCTCACACGGACCCTAAAGCTGGCTTTAACAGACCCTCACTCAGTCATTCATATTACAGGGACTCCAGAGGCTCCAGTCTAAGGGGCATCCTCACACGGACCCTAAAGCTGGCTTTAACAGACCCTCACTCAGTCATTCATATTACAGGGACTCCAGAGGCTCCAGTCTAAGGGGCATCCTCACACGGACCCTAAAGCTGGCTTTAACAGAACCTCACTCAGTCATTCATATTAGAGGGACTCCAGAGGCTCCAGTCTAAGGGGCATCCTCACACGGACCCTAAAGCTGGCTTTAACAGACCCTCACTCAGTCATTCATATTACAGGGACTCCAGAGGCTCCAGTCTAAGGGGCATCCTCACACGGACCCTAAAGCTGGCTTTAACAGACCCTCACTCAGTCATTCATATTACAGGGACTCCAGAGGCTCCAGTCTAAGGGGCATCCGCACACGGACCCTAAAGATGGCTTTACCAGACCCTCACTCAGTCCTTCCTATTACAGGGACTCCAGAGGCTCCAGTCTAAGGGGCATCCTCACACGGACCCTAAAGCTGGCTTTAACAGACCCTCACTCAGTCATTCATATTACAGGGACTCCAGAGGCTCCAGTCTAAGGGGCATCCTCACACGGACCCTAAAGCTGGCTTTAACAGACCCTCACTCAGTCATTCATATTACAGGGACTCCAGAGGCTCCAGTCTAAGGGGCATCCTCACACGGACCCTAAAGCTGGCTTTAACAGACCCTCACTCAGTCATTCATATTACAGGGACTCCAGAGGCTCCAGTCTAAGGGGCATCCTCACACGGACCCTAAAGCTGGCTTTAACAGACCCTCACTCAGTCATTCATATTACAGGGACTCCAGAGGCTCCAGTCTAAGGGGCATCCTCACACGGACCCTAAAGCTGGCTTTAACAGACCCTCACTCAGTCATTCATATTACAGGGACTCCAGAGGCTCCAGTCTAAGGGGCATCCTCACACGGACCCTAAAGCTGGCTTTAACAGACCCTCACTCAGTCATTCATATTACAGGGACTCCAGAGGCTCCAGTCTAAGGGGCATCCTCACACGGACCCTAAAACTGGCTTTAACAGACCCTCACTCAGTCATTCATATTACAGGGACTCCAGAGGCTCCAGTCTAAGGGGCATCCTCACACGGACCCTAAAGCTGGCTTTAACAGAACCTCACTCAGTCATTCATATTACAGGGACTCCAGAGGCTCCAGTCTAAGGGGCATCCTCACACGGACCCTAAAGATGGCTTTAACAGACCCTCACTCAGTCATTCATATTACAGGGACTCCAGAGGCTCCAGTCTAAGGGGCATCCTCACACGGACCCTAAAGATGGCTTTAACAGACCCTCACTCAGTCATTCATATTACAGGGACTCCAGAGGCTCCAGTCTAAGGGGCATCCGCACACGGACCCTAAAGATGGCTTTACCAGACCCTCTCTCAGTCATTCCTATTACAGGGACTCCAGAGGCTCCAGTCTAAGGGGCATCCTCACACGGACCCTAAAGCTGGCTTTAACAGACCCTCACTCAGTCATTCATATTACAGGGACTCCAGAGGCTCGAGTCTAAGGGGCATCCTCACACGGACCCTAAAGCTGGCTTTAACAGACCCTCACTCAGTCATTCATATTACAGGGACTCCAGAGGCTCGAGTCTAAGGGGCATCCTCACACGGACCCTAAAGCTGGCTTTAACAGACCCTCACTCAGTCATTCATATTACAGGGACTCCAGAGGCTCCAGTCTAAGGGGCATCCTCACACGGACCCTAAAACTGGCTTTAACAGACCCTCACTCAGTCATTCATATTACAGGGACTCCAGAGGCTCCAGTCTAAGGGGCATCCTCACACGGACCCTAAAGCTGGCTTTAACAGAACCTCACTCAGTCATTCATATTACAGGGACTCCAGAGGCTCCAGTCTAAGGGGCATCCTCACACGGACCCTAAAGCTGGCTTTAACAGACCCTCACTCAGTCATTCATATTACAGGGACTCCAGAGGCTCCAGTCTAAGGGGCATCCTCACACGGACACTAAAGCTGGCTTTAACAGACCCTCACTCAGTCATTCATATTACAGGGACTCCAGAGGCTCCAGTCTAAGGGGCATCCTCACACGGACCCTAAAGCTGGCTTTAACAGACCCTCACTCAGTCATTCATATTACAGGGACTCCAGAGGCTCCAGTCTAAGGGGCATCCTCACACGGACCCTAAAGCTGGCTTTAACAGACCCTCACTCAGTCATTCATATTACAGGGACTCCAGAGGCTCCAGTCTAAGGGGCATCCGCACACGGACCCTAAAGATGGCTTTACCAGACCCTCACTCAGTCCTTCCTATTACAGGGACTCCAGAGGCTCCAGTCTAAGGGGCATCCTCACACGGACCCTAAAGCTGGCTTTAACAGACCCTCACTCAGTCATTCATATTACAGGGACTCCAGAGGCTCCAGTCTAAGGGGCATCCTCACACGGACCCTAAAGCTGGCTTTAACAGACCCTCACTCAGTCATTCATATTACAGGGACTCCAGAGGCTCCAGTCTAAGGGGCATCCTCACACGGACCCTAAAGCTGGCTTTAACAGACCCTCACTCAGTCATTCATATTACAGGGACTCCAGAGGCTCCAGTCTAAGGGGCATCCTCACACGGACCCTAAAGCTGGCTTTAACAGACCCTCACTCAGTCATTCATATTACAGGGACTCCAGAGGCTCCAGTCTAAGGGGCATCCTCACACGGACCCTAAAGCTGGCTTTAACAGACCCTCACTCAGTCATTCATATTACAGGGACTCCAGAGGCTCCAGTCTAAGGGGCATCCTCACACGGACCCTAAAGCTGGCTTTAACAGACCCTCACTCAGTCATTCATATTACAGGGACTCCAGAGGCTCCAGTCTAAGGGGCATCCTCACACGGACCCTAAAACTGGCTTTAACAGACCCTCACTCAGTCATTCATATTACAGGGACTCCAGAGGCTCCAGTCTAAGGGGCATCCTCACACGGACCCTAAAGCTGGCTTTAACAGAACCTCACTCAGTCATTCATATTACAGGGACTCCAGAGGCTCCAGTCTAAGGGGCATCCTCACACGGACCCTAAAGATGGCTTTAACAGACCCTCACTCAGTCATTCATATTACAGGGACTCCAGAGGCTCCAGTCTAAGGGGCATCCTCACACGGACCCTAAAGATGGCTTTAACAGACCCTCACTCAGTCATTCATATTACAGGGACTCCAGAGGCTCCAGTCTAAGGGGCATCCGCACACGGACCCTAAAGATGGCTTTACTAGACCCTCTCTCAGTCATTCCTATTACAGGGACTCCAGAGGCTCCAGTCTAAGGGGCATCCTCACACGGACCCTAAAGCTGGCTTTAACAGACCCTCACTCAGTCATTCATATTACAGGGACTCCAGAGGCTCGAGTCTAAGGGGCATCCTCACACGGACCCTAAAGCTGGCTTTAACAGACCCTCACTCAGTCATTCATATTACAGGGACTCCAGAGGCTCGAGTCTAAGGGGCATCCTCACACGGACCCTAAAGCTGGCTTTAACAGACCCTCACTCAGTCATTCATATTACAGGGACTCCAGAGGCTCCAGTCTAAGGGGCATCCTCACACGGACCCTAAAACTGGCTTTAACAGACCCTCACTCAGTCATTCATATTACAGGGACTCCAGAGGCTCCAGTCTAAGGGGCATCCTCACACGGACCCTAAAGCTGGCTTTAACAGACCCTCACTCAGTCATTCATATTACAGGGACTCCAGAAGCTCCAGTCTAAGGGGCATCCTCACACGGACACTAAAGCTGGCTTTAACAGACCCTCACTCAGTCATTCATATTACAGGGACTCCAGAGGCTCCAGTCTAAGGGGCATCCTCACACGGACCCTAAAGCTGGCTTTAACAGAACCTCACTCAGTCATTCATATTACAGGGACTCCAGAGGCTCCAGTCTAAGGGGCATCCTCACACGGACCCTAAAGCTGGCTTTAACAGACCCTCACTCAGTCATTCATATTACAGGGACTCCAGAGGCTCCAGTCTAAGGGGCATTCTCACACGGACCCTAAAGCTGGCTTTAACAGACCCTCACTCAGTCATTCATATTACAGGGACTCCAGAGGCTCCAGTCTAAGGGGCATCCTCACACGGACCCTAAAGCTGGCTTTAACAGACCCTCACTCAGTCATTCATATTACAGGGACTCCAGAGGCTCGAGTCTAAGGGGCATCCTCACACGGACCCTAAAGCTGGCTTTAACAGACCCTCATTCAGTCATTCATATTACAGGGACTCCAGAGGCTCGAGTCTAAGGGGCATCCTCACACGGACCCTAAAGCTGGCTTTAACAAACCCTCACTCAGTCATTCATATTACAGGGACTCCAGAGGCTTCAGTCTAAGGGGCATCCTCACACGGACCCTAAAGCTGGCTTTAACAGACCCTCAGTCAGTCATTCATATTACAGGGACTCCAGAGGCTCCAGTCTAAGGGGCATCCTCACACGGACCCTAAAGCTGGCTTTAACAGACCCTCACTCAGTCATTCATATTACAGGGACTCCAGAGGCTCCAGTCTAAGTGGCATCCTCACACGGACCCTAAAGATGGCTTTAACAGACCCTCACTCAGTCATTCATATTACAGGGACTCCAGAGGCTCCAGTCTAAGGGGCATCCTCACACGGACCCTAAAGCTGGCTTTAACAGACCCTCACTCAGTCATTCATATTACAGGGACTCCAGAGGCTCCAGTCTAAGTGGCATCCTCACACGACCCTAAAGATGGCTTTAACAGACCCTCACTCAGTCATTCATATTACAGGGACTCCAGAGGCTCCAGTCTAAGGGGCATCCTCACACGGACCCTAAAGCTGGCTTTAACAGACCCTCACTCAGTCATTCATATTACAGGGACTCCAGAGGCTCCAGTCTAAGGGGCATCCTCACACGGACCCTAAAGATGGCTTTAACAGACCATCACTCAGTCATTCATATTACAGGGACTCCAGAGGCTCCAGTCTAAGGGGCATCCTCACACGGACCCTAAAGCTGGCTTTAACAGACCCTCAGTCAGTCATTCATATTACAGGGACTCCAGAGGCTCCAGTCTAAGGGGCATCCTCACACGGACCCTAAAGCTGGCTTTAACAGACCCTCAGTCAGTCATTCATATTACAGGGACTCCAGAGGCTCCAGTCTAAGGGGCATCCTCACACGGACCCTAAAGCTGGCTTTAACAGACCCTCACTCAGTCATTCATATTACAGGGACTCCAGAGGCTCCAGTCTAAGGGGCATCCTCACACGGACCCTAAAGCTGGCTTTAACAGACCCTCACTCAGTCATTCATATTACAGGGACTCCAGAGGCTCCAGTCTAAGGGGCATCCTCACACGGACCCTAAAGATGGCTTTAACAGACCCTCACTCAGTCATTCATATTACAGGGACTCTAGAGGCTCCAGTCTAAGGGGCATCCTCACACGGACCCTAAAGCTGGCTTTAACAGAACCTCACTCAGTCATTCATATTACAGGGACTCCAGAGGCTCCAGTCTAAGGGGCATCCTCACACGGACCCTAAAGATGGCTTTAACAGACCCTCACTCAGTCATTCATATTACAGGGACTCCAGAGGCTCCAGTCTAAGGGGCATCCTCACACGGACCCTAAAGCTGGCTTTAACAGAACCTCACTCAGTCATTCATATTACAGGGACTCCAGAGGCTCCGGTCTAAGGGGCATATTTGGAAAAATAATCCCACAGTGCTGCAAGCCACCGTGCTGCGCTGAGCTACAGGAAAAGGGCAGGAAAGCGCTGCATTTAACATTATATGGCTCTTTCCCTGCGCTAGCTCACAATGTGCTGACTGCCGCCAATCCACGCATTGTAAGCAGGATTGTTTTTGTGCAGGAAGGAGCGCCTTCCCACACAAAAACAATCCTTCGAGGTAATTTCCTCTTTCTATGTGTGCTGCAGAATAATGATATTTCGCCTTGTTACGCCTCCCCTGGCAGCGCGAAGCATTCTGACCCATTCCCAGGTCTACCAATAATGTTAAATCTTGGAATGCACCGAAATCTATGGGTGAATGCGTAGGAACACCTGCGCTCCACCCAGGGATCGCCTCCCTGGGGCAGAGTAACGCAATGCAGCGACTCTAGATGTATCAAGTCACACAGGGCCACACAAGGTGGCTTGATAAATCTAACTTATGAGCTGCGTCGCTCTTGCGCCCCGTTTCGTGGCACAAGGTTGATTCAACTCTGATAAATTTGGCTCCAACTGTTCTCCAAATCCAATCTCTGTTTCTCTTAGCCTACCCGTTACCCATCCTTCCCACTCACTTACCATACTTGACTCTGGGGCTGTAACAGGCATGGTTGTGTCGGGGGTCCACGTCATCTTCTATGCTCAAAGTCATAGTCTTTTTAGGACAGGGGCCTTTAAAATAAACACAAAGCCTTCATAAGTCATGTTCTGACCCAAGTACAACAAGTTAATGACTTTGCCATGAAGGTTAAGGATCATATTTTTGACTCATGGCTTGCTATCAGTGTACAGATTGATGCTCTGACCGACCTTTCCATCATCTGGTTAGATCATCTTGACCTTAGTTTCTACATCAGCTTTCCACACCCAAGGATAAAGGGAAATATCTTATACTGTATTTTGTCACCTCTAGACGTGTATCCATCAATCAACTTAAAACGGTATTTCTGGAGTTACTAGAAAAAGTAGGCAGAAGATGCCCATTCATCAAAGTCTCCGGCATAATCTCATATACCCCAAAATACCCCATGGAACCCAGGCCCATTCTGAGTCCCCCCCAGTAAATTGTTTTTACCCCTCCATTATGAGTTGCCCAGGCTGGGATGGGGAACAGCACCTGGCTCCAGTTTTAATAGACATTTTGTGTATCATTGCCCAATTTTCCAGAGTTAATGATTTCAGGTAACACCACAAGTCCGCGCAGAAAGTTAGCGCAACTCCACATCTGGATTCAGGTAGTTTTGCCTTAGTACGGATTTATCAAGAAACTCACAATGACAACTGTGTTCTAAATATTTTGCACCTGGGTGTATATCACAATATAGGCCAGCACATTTATCGACTCAACGAGGTTGACTTTCACTTATCATCAAGGTATGCTATGCATGGGGAAGTATATATTTACTATTAATTCCACACCAGCTTATCTTGACGATATTGTGCAAGTCCATACTATGGGGTCAATAGAAGTGCAGGTCATTATTTAAACTTCAGTATTATGGCAGCGTACTGCCGAACCCTAATTATCCGATGTCAACTGCCATACTGTAATCAACCGCCCTCACCTACCGTACCGTACTCTAATTAACCAACGTCAACTGCCAAACCCTAATTAACCGATGTCAACTGCAATACTGTAATCAACCGCCCTCACCTACCGTACCGTACTCTAATTAACCAACGTCAACTGCCAAACCCTAATTAACCGATGTCAACTGCAATACTGTAATCAACTGCCCTCACCTACCGTACCGTACTCTAATTAACCAACGTCAACTGCCGAACCCTAATCAACCAACGTCAACTGCTGCACCCTAATCAACCGATGTCAACTGCTGCACCCATATCAACCGAAGTCAACTGTTGCTCCCTAATCAACCAAAGTCAACTGCTGAACCCTAATTAAGTGACATCAACTGCCATACCCTAATCAACCGACATAAACAGCTGTACCCTAATTAGCTAACGTCAACTGCCTTACCCAATTAACCAACAACTGCTGTACCCTAATCAACTGACCTGAATCTACACATACTAGTGTTGAGGCTTCGACACTTTCAGACCTCTCTATAAACAACTTTGAAATAATTGTACATGTTTTGGGCACTACTAAACTCCAGAATGTTCACATTTCCTGGACATATGCTAACCTCTGTGGTTATGCACATACCATTTTATGGCCATAATCAAGACGGGACTTCATGTACGTATCCGACTAGAAAAGGACGATCATTGTCTCGGCATGACGGGAAATTGCATTGGCCCAAAGCGGAAGACCGGATAAAGGTTCAAATGTCTCAGCCTGATTCATCTATAAAGTCATTGTATATCACAAAAACCATACTCGGGTTTAAGCACATAAGAGACAGCTGGATTAGCCCTCTCACACCGGCCCAGAGCCAACTGGCCATATACAGAGGTAAAGGTTTTTAAATCGGAAAGTCGAAGGCCTGAAACACATCCTATGTCCACCTGTGCCAAGAACTGCCTAACTAACCTTACAAGCAAAACAAAGGAGGATGCCAATGCTGATAACCAATTAGCAAAATGAATAAGTCGCGGAAGAAAATTTCAAACAACCACGTCTGTACTAATTAATAGTATGTATTCCAATAACATCTTTTTTTGTATATATTACTCAAATGAATCTTGTTAAAGAATTTTTTTTTTTCAATACAAAAATGAAAAAGTAACACCACAACAATTTTTTGACAAAGAAACATATAAAAACCATACAATTGACACCAATGATTGTACTGTCGGTATAGCCGATGTACTAACTTACGAACACATTCATACACCACTCCTTATTCATCAAAGAACACTCATTCAGACAAACTGCCTTTGGTTACCTACTGACCACAATTTGAATGAACCAAAGGACTGTCCAAACCTAGTAAAATGTTGATCGATTCAGTTTAAATGTGCATGTCATCTATTGAGGCAATCGTTTTACAATTGAGCAAAATAATTCTTGGGATGCACCAAAAAGATCACATTACACCAGTGTTTGGTATCACAACAGAAAAAGGGTCGACGCATTTCGAACCCCTATTTCTTTAAACAAAGGGGTTCTCCTCAGGACCAAGACATGAAGTGGCAGCGCATTTATAGATGCCCTTCCTTTATTCACAAGTAGACGATATACAGTGATGAAAATTGGGTAACTGCCTCCGTTGGTTTGTTTATGCCACGTACTTGAGCGGGAGCGTATCGCTCCGTGCTTACTGGTGCTTCAACAGGCGGTATCTCGGCTGTCTGCAAATTTCTGGTCAGTAGGTAACCAAAGGCAGTTTGTCTGAATGAGTGTTCTTTGAGGAATGAGGAGTGGTGTATGAATGTGTTCGTAAGTTAGTACATCGGCTATACCGACAGTACAATCATTGGTGTCAACTGTATGCTTTTTATATGTTTCTTTGTCAAAAAATTGTTGTGGTGTTTCTTTTTTCATTTTTGTATTAAAAAAATAAAAAATAAAAAAACAATTTTTCTTTCACAAGATTCATTTGAATAATATATACAAAAAAAGATGTTATTGGAATAAATACTATTAATTAGTACAGACGTGGTTGTTTGAAATTTTCATCCGCGACTTATTCATTTTGCTAATTGGTTATCAGCATTGGCATCCTCCTTTGTTTTGCTTGTGTTTGGGCTCAGCCTTGCTGGTTCAAGCCACACCCATTCTTGTATCTAACTAACCTTACAGCATTGTCCAAGACTTTTCAGTTTGTCCTGTAATATTCTCCTGAAGCATGAAAGCACATCAGCTAAAAACGCATATATTAAATATAAAACTCATTTATGAGCACCGATGAGCTCTGGGCAAGTCCCTGGGATAGGGTGCAGCCTCCCCCTCTCAGGGTGGATTAGGGTTCTAAGTTCTCAATGTGCATCTGCTTCACTATTGTCCAATGCCTTGTACATTTCATGTGTAGAACTTAGGCATCTGGGATTTCAGAAAAACTCTCTTCAAAGAATTGTGGCATAGATAATAGAGACAATGTTCCCCAGATGAATGGCAAAAAGACGTGTGAGGCACTGCCGACAGGATTTTGTTGTTTGTGAACCAGAGAGAGGGTATGTTTGGGTGTGCACAGGCCACTTTCATCTTTATAGCCAACGGTAGTATTTACAATGCCATCCTGACCAGCACCTCGCCTGACTTGATGAAAAAAATGACTCCAAAATGACAAAAATCCAATAAGGGGAACCAGAAATGTAGGTTTTTTAAGTTTTGTATCAAAGCAGCGCCAACAAGTGCAAAGCGCCAACTGCAGCAATGGTTCACACTACGCTGAGGCAAGAGTTACGTTTTCAGGCTACCCACGATGGAGTGCAAATCAGATACAAGGGCCAAGTCCATCACAGTGGAAAAGTTATCTCCCAATGTCAATAGCCTTCAATGGAAGCAGGCAGCTTGCTGGCGCCAAGAGAAGGGGTCTTGAGGTCAATGCAGTAAAAGCTCAAGTGCATGAAGTTCAAGTCTTGGCACCCCTAAGGTCATTAACATCAATCGAGTCTCCTTGAATGGCAGTGCCAACAAAACTGTGGCTGAGAACCAAGGAAGGCTTCAGCCTCAATGGATTCTGTCGTAGAAAGAAGAACATAGCGGGAGATAAGGCAAGGTCAGGCACGCTGGCGATGCACTCTTGGCAGATCAGCTGGCAGTTTGGTTCCAGTCCACCCATGGTTTTCCAGGCATAAAGTTAGCAAAATGTTTCTAAGCCCCCAGAGTTTAGGGTTAGGCAGGAGGAGTACACTCTGACACCAGTCAAGGGTTTCAGCACCTCACTAACAGAGCTTAGTGGTCAGGAATCACTCTACAGACGCCACCAGCAGTGTACAGGGCAGGTCCAGTGGAAACAAGTCAGTTGCGCACTTCTAGGAAGGTTGGCTTCTTTCAACTTCAGTGTCCCTGTAGCTTAACAAGAGGCCAGCCAACTGACCCATCGAGTCCATGTCTTTGTCCTCGGTACACGCGGGGGCAGGTCCAGCCTTTAGGATTCTCCTCAAAGGTCTCAACAGCAGGTACAGGTCTTCTTCAGTCTTCTACAGGCCTAGTAGTGTTCTGAAGATGGTGCCTAGGGGTGCACATTTGTGCCTGCACTAGCTGTGGGGGTCCTGGCTCTTCCCTAACCGATACAGAAGAAAATTCCCAGGGGTAACCATATCCACTTTTACAGACGGTCCTGAGTGCCCTACTTCAAACAATCCCACAGTGACCATTTCTACCAAAGTCCAACATGGGAGAACGTTTGCAGTGCTCTAGAGGTGTGGTGACCCCTTCTCTGTGGTCACTCAAAACTGGCCTGGCTGCCTAGGACAAAAGAGTAGGCAAGCCCAGAGGTTAGCTATATATGCTTGCGACAGGATGAGCCGCTTTGAAGTTAATGAAGTTCCTGAGCACTGCTATGATGGTCGTCCTACCAGAGGAACAGAACATCTCCCCACACTTAAGGCCTTTGTCTCAGGTCTGGGAGCAAGTTCACACCTCATCAAGGGGCTATTCAATCTTGGGTGACATCTGGAACCTCATGAAAATAGCCGTCTGCAGGCTTTAGACAGATAAAAAGGTGATTTTTTAAAAGTACTTTTAATGAAATATTTTGTACAAATCCAACTTTACCTATGATAATTGGGCTTGTAATAAACATTTTTATAAGTCCAAGAATTAATTTTGTAACTATTTCCTAAGTGGAGAAAACATTATTTCATTGCAATATTATATACCAATGCTTTTTGGTGGAATAGCTAACCATGTTACACTGAAAATAGCTTTTGGGACCCTGTCACTGTAAAGACATATTTTACATTAAACTTAAACATGAACTAATGTTATATATCGTGCACCATTCATTATTGGGCATTAAGGCATGGCACATTAGAGGTGACTAATTATTATTCATGAAGAGGGTTAATGTTGGTCAAAAGGGGTGTTTGGAGAAGGTTGAATTTACAATCTTAAAACTGCACACACAAGCTACAGTGGTAGGCCTGCAGTCATGTTTTGCACTGTCACTCTAGTATTGTCATGATGTGTGCCGCAGTCCACCAAGGACATTTAACTTACAGGCCCTTGGTCCACTTTGTACCATATACTGGGGATGTATATGTAAATTAAATATGCCAGTTAGAAGTATAGCCAACTTCTAAATGTTTTAGGGGTCAGAGCAAATGCATTGAAGCCTGGTTAGCAGAGTTCCATTGCAAAAAGCCAGTAGTATCAGTCCAAACAGGCATTTTCCTACAGTGGGAGCTTTCTTGAACAGAGGCAGGGGCTCAGTATTTGTATGCCCAGGGTGAAGCACTTCAGTGAGGACCTAAGTCTTCACCGCCACAGTGGGTAGCTGGAGGTCAAGAACCTTGACCTTGGACCGGAGCAGACGCTTGAGCGCCCGGCTCCGCCGGCCCTTGGCCTCGGACTATCATCCTGATTCCTATCCTCGCCGATTTTCGAGGTGCAACGTGCGCGACGACGCGCTGACCGCGCCGCCGCTTTCCCGGAGTCTGAGCCCGCCCGGATGCCGGAGCTCTTGGTGCCTTTGTTCTCCGCGCTGGACCCCTGCTCCATTGTGGCCTTGGCCGGCCCCCTGGAAGCGCCGCAGTCACTGGACCCCCGGCGCAAATCTGAGCCCCGCGGCCCCGATCCCGCCTCACACCACGGACTGTCGCCAGACGAGCCGGGGGAGAGACGCCCGGACACCTCCCTCACCTTTCAACTGACGGGCTGGAGCTATAGGGTAAGCCCCGGTGTGGCGGGTCTCCTGCCCCGCTCTGTGGCCCGCGCTGTGGAAGGCTGCAGACCCCCTTCTTCTATTGCCTAGTCGGCTGCAAAGAGAGTCCGAGGGAGGGGAAGCGACTGTTGGCTTTCACCTGTTGCGGCGCAGACCTGCGGGGAATTGCCTCCTTGTTACGACCCCCCCCCTGGCCACTGTACCGTTCAGCGGTAAAACATGGCGTTGATTGCCTGCTCGCTGCTGGGGGGTGATGCCCCGGTCTCGCCCGTTGCCCGCTTCGCCCTCCCTCTACCAGACTCCAGCTCCACAGTGCCGTCCCGGATTGCTGCCGATGTGGGGGCGCAGCTTCCGCTGACATGCGGCTCCGTTCTGGCTGCCCTGCGGGACTTTCGTCTGCAATTGTGTGTTGGCTTGCAAACGCTGAGTGAGCGGATCGACTCCATACTGTCGGCTGCGGGTCGTGAGCGCCCCGTTTGTTCTCAACAAGACGTGGGTCTGCCAGTGCTTCTGTCCTCTTGCGGGGACGCAACGACTGGGTATAATCGTGCTACACTGGTGTCTGCATCTGGCTTTCCCGGCACCCAGGATCAATCGATCTCCTGCTCAATTGTAGACACTTTGTTTCCCCGTTCATTGCCGCCTGCTTTGTTGTTGCCTGCCTCACCGCGCCCGCAAGAGTATCCAGCTGAGCGACACCTGACGTCCTCGAGGAACCGTTCACGGTGGCCTACGGCTTCTTTTATGTGGAACTCCTGTACGTTACAGGCCAGGTCTGGATTTTATATGGTGCACAAGGGGACCTTAATAGATGATCGGCGGCCATTTTGTGACTCTACTTCTCCATCTTCTCCTAAGCGGCCATATTGTCTTTGTCTGCACGGGCTGCGGGGCCTTCATGTGGGGGCTAGTCTAATCTTACGCCCGCGATCGGGCCAGGGCTAGATTGATTTCTATCACCATGGTTTCACGGATGGGCTGGCCTGGGACTGGAACTGTCTGCATATGTTGTGCGCACTCGTCGCGATTTGTCTGCCTTCATTATATTGTTGTGACACGTTATCTTCACGCGACCGCCTTCGGGCGTAGTGGGTTCTCAGTGTGTGGAGACGTAGTTGGCCGGTGGTTTCGGGCGCTCCGAGGTTACGTGGGCTCCTCCCCGCTTTCTTCTTTGTTTTCTTATTTTCTTTCCTTTATTCCTACTTTCTCTCTTGTCTATATTTCGGGTTCATTGGGCGACAGGCACTATGCTGGGGGGGGGGCAGGCCGTAGCCTCCGCATTGGTGTAGGGTGGGGGGGTAATTTACTGTTTCTTTTTAGTTCTATGGGCCTTTTTCTTCTATGTCTCTGCGCTGTCCTTGTTTCCGATTCGGGGTCCGGGTGTGGGGTGGATTGAGTGGGGGCGGCTTTGGAGGGGTGCGTATTTACTCATGTGACTATCCTGTTATATAACTGCATCGCCTCACTGTCTGAGATTTTCTATGGCCGTTTTTAATGATGCTGCTGCTCTCCTGTGTGATGAAGCCATCTTGCGGACTCGAATCTCCTTGGTTCTATCCTCTACTGACTTTTTTCTCGATAAAATTATTTTGAAAACCTTAAAATTAACCTCCACTTCTCCTTCCCCTGGTGTCAAGGATCTCTCCAGTGTATAACTCCTGACTCGTTGCTAATCTTGACCATTGATGCACAGGGGATGTAATGTTTGTCTCAGTGCTTAACTGTTTTGTGGCCGGCCTGATGGTTGTAGGCCCGTATTTGTTCTTTTAATATGCACAAATAAAGGTTTTTCAAAAAAAAAAAAAAAAAAAAAAAAAAGAACCTTGACCTTCCTTCACATGACCATGGCACAGGAGGCACTCTCTTCTGTGGCATGGCCCAGAAGCAAAACAAGCCCAGTGTTTGGTGAGGTGTCCAGGCCACTGGCATCCTGAAGTCGCCTAATACCAATTGTCCTCAATATATGTTTAGGTCAATTCATCCCCAGCATCATATGCAGGGTTTTAGAATCTGTTTGGAAATAGTATTGAGGGTTTGGGCCCTCCCCCGAGGTGGAGGTGAAGTATGGGAGTCTGATGGACCTTCTCTTAAAGCAGTCATAGTGTGGAGTCTTCCCTTGCTTGGAGATACAGAACTTCCCGTCACGGATGGCCTTGGGGTTTCATGAAGGCACAGTTACTGCAGGTCTTGGAGTTGTGTTCCGACCTCAGAGAGCACAGACATGCCAGTGCCAGTTTTGGATCCATGTCTGGTGGTGCAGAAATAAAGGAACAGATGTTAGTGTGCAAGAGTGGCGCCTATATGCAGTTCCGAAACGAGGAAGTTGGCACAGAGCTGCATGTTGCCACCTAATGACATGCAGAAGTACGGTCTAAAAAGTTTCTAGATCAAGTCTGATGCCTGGAGAATATTCAAACGGTGAGGAATCTGCGGTTAGAAGTATCTATCAGAATAACTTTGTTAGGCTTTGCTTGAAAGTAACAGAATTAAGAATGTAGGTACAAGCAGCTACAGCTAATTCCGTTCAGCTTTTTAGTTTTATTCAATATAGACTTTAATTATTTCTGATGAACACCTGGACATGAACCAGCATTAGTGTGGTTTTCTGCATGCAGAGAAGGATGACTTACAGGGACAAAATCTGGGTCCTTGTCTTGCGAACGATAAAGGGCGATTAATAGGTCGCCCATTACAGTCTTTGGTGACTAGCTGCCTTGGTGAGTCATCATAAAACTGTTCTTTGACTGGACTGGACCCTCCCAAAATGCTTAAACCTGGATTTTGAGAAAATAATAATTGTTGGAGCTTTTGGAGAGATGAATTTCAGCATTTATGTGGCAAGAGTCTCCCATGTAAGACTGATTTACAACTTTCTCAGGTCTTTTTGTTGCAAAGTTCACAAAAGACCCATTTTGCCAACAAGGGCAGCACACATTTTATTTTCATACCGTTGTAAATGGAGCAACGTCATGAATATTCAAGGTGCAAGGCAATCAATGAGCCACAACCAAACTCACTTTATTCATTTCATCTAATGTGTGAGGTTCATACGGATCTACCTAGATCATGCTTTTCTGACCAGAGATAACCACACCAACTTGAAATCCCTCTGTTTTTAAGGTACACTGATGGACTGGATTTGTGTGGTTTTCTTGTCCAAGTTCCCTTCACCGTTGGTTTAGAAAAGTAGGTGAATTTCACAAATTTTGCAATTCAGGTTTTCTATTTGTGCCCTTTCATTATCAACCTAAAGAGGATAAAAGATTTCCAGGGGCATTTAAAGTTTTGATGCCTGACTGCCAAACTACCAATGTGACGCAAAGGTGCCCACCATATCAGCAACTTACAAACCTCTAAGGAAGAATTTCTTGCAGGTGGAGCATGGTTTTTCACCCAAGTGGAATCTTACATTGTAGAAAAAAAACATAGTCCCTCATGTCTGCTCACCATGTGACACTCCCTCTACTGTGTCACCCCCTCCTAGTACCCGTCCTGTGGTACCTCTTCTCTGTTGCATCCTGACTTTGCCCCTTCCTGTCACCTCTGTTTGGCCCATGTATATCCTGGATGTGGCTAGCACGGTAGGGGTCCATATGCAGTTCTTTAAGGCACAATATCACCAAAGCACTGGTAGTTTTAGCCTACAAATATGAGGTTTTTTAAAATGCTTTTGTCCTAGCCCTTATGATTTAAAGAAGTGATTCTGGCTTAAATGATATCAGAAATGCTACCCTAAAGTGGGCAACCAGCCCAGCGCCTTATCAGCTGGAGTCACGTCCATCAAAAGGTTGTCACAATTGTAGAGTGAACTGTGATTCCATCATCAGAGGTGCAGCTTTTTGCCACTCTCAAAATAGGGAAGTGGAATGAAAAGGAGCAGAGGCAGGACATCTGCCTTTTTCTTGGATGTCCCATCTGCTCTTCAAGCTCTGAGTCTTTTTGCAAGCTGCAGGTTTTTTGCAGCTGGAGATGTCACCGACTGAGCTACTGTGCTGGTGCAAAGGATGGGCAGTGGCTGCTAAGCCACATTCTCCCTATCACTGTACTCTACTGCCCTGTTGAAGACAAATGCCAGTGCAAACCATTCTCAGCACTTTTCCTCCTTCAAAAACTCCAGAAACCTCACTTACCTTCCGCGCACTGACATACGTCTTCAGTGCAGAGGGCATTTACCAGCCTGCTCCCGGATGGGAGGTTGTAGAAAATATTGCACTTCCGGTCTGTAGGTGGAAATGGAGAGGTCAGTGCAGCCAAAGGACAGAAAAACATAAGCTCAGTTGCAACTAATTCCATGTCTAAATACCTAATCATGGCAAGAATACACAATGGCTTAAATCACTGGATGAGAGGGCCTCCCATGCCTGTGGACACTGATGACATCACAAGATGTGCCGGCGACCTTTATTACAAGAAGAGGGTGACATATCGTACATGTATGGAATGGACACTTTATGACAGTAACATTTCAAGACAGAGATAAGGGCAGGAAAGAAGCCTCGTGGGGCAGAGGTGTCACAAGTGCAGCTCCTAGTGGTTCTTGATGCTCACATTGGTGACAAATGGCAAGCCTGTCTGTTCCTTGCTGGCACCTGCTGGGAGGGGATAGTGCATAACCTAACCCCTGTCTTCACTACCCTGGGACATGTACCTCAGGTATGGTTTGTCTGAAAGTGCCCCAAACTTGGACGTACAGAGGCTACTGTGAAAGTATGAGGTCACAGCCCGCACGACACCCAAGGACAGCCCTACAGACAGAATAACCTGCATGAATTGGGAGTGTTTTCAGCTGGACTACTGAACCTACTGGTATATGCCGGTCATGGAAGATGCCCAAATGGAGCAAACAGGCCGTGATTCGTAGCAGGGCACACGGCTGAGCGCAATCAAGGAATTTAGCGACATAGGAAGGTCTTCCAGTAGGTCTTACCCGGCTCGTAGAAGTCGTACAGGGTGGCAGAGGCAGGTTGTAATGACCCAACCTTGACAGTCTGGGTGGCTCTAAAGCTGATGTGATCTTTTTCAGCTGGAACCTGGAGAGAGAAAGTGTTATAATACTAAGCATTAGGGTTCTAACCTCATGAAGGTAACAGCTCACAAACCTCCCCCAGAAGATGGCCAGGTCAGCAGCCTTCAGAACTACATTTGTTGTGCCGCTGATGACAGCAATAATGACTGAGCAGCAGCATGTGCACCGCCTTTAGATGGAGTGGCCAGAAACGCGCTTAGATAGGCCATTGAGAATGGCATACCAGCAGCATGGAGAAGTACATCCATACATACCACTCATGATGGGTTATCCAGCAGCATGGAGAAGTACATTTATACATGCCACTCATGATGGGTTGACCAGCAGGATGGAGAAGTACATCTATACATGCCACTCATGATGGGTTGACCAGCAGCATGGAGAAGTACATTTATACATGCCACTCATGATGGGTTATCCAGCAGCATGGAGAAGTACATCTATACATGCCACTCATGATGGGTTGACCAGCAGCATGGAGAAGTACATCCATACATGCCACTCATGATGGGTTGACCAGCAGCATGGAGAAGTACATCCATACATGCCACTCATGATGGGTTGTCCAGCAGCATGGAGAAGTACATTTGCGGCTGAGTGGCAAGATGGCGGCTGAGTAGAGGCTGTCAGTGTGTCTCTCCCCCTCCTCCCGGACAGCCCTACAGCTTGAACGGACTCAATAAGCCCGGAATACCCGGAATACCCGCCAGCCCGGCCGGGATGATCGGGGTGGACACTACCAACTGGAAACTGAGTGGTCAGGGGTCCTCAATGCGGGAGAAACCGGAGCAGCCCAGGAGCGCCGGAGCAGCCCAGCAGCCCAGCAGCCCAGCCCTAGTCTAGCCCAGCCCAGGAGCATCGGACGTCGGACTGGTGAGCGTGCCGGGTGTACACCGATCATAGACAGTAAGAGACAATAAAAGGACGAAGGAAAAGGTTAACAAGAGCGAATGAGAGCTAATGTGAGCATTAAGATCGTACCGCGTTAAAGATGCTCGTTAAAGACGCCAATTGATGAAAGGACTAGGGAACTATCTGTCGACTTGCCCAAAGTAAGCAGAGTAGAGTAAAGGTAAAAGAGGCTAAAAACGAGCTGGGCAACATAACAACTAGCAGACCTGGTTTTAGACTGTCCAGCACGTCCGCCCGCCGTTGGGTATGCTGGGTATACTGCATGCGTTGATGCTAGAGGAACAGTCTATACAACCCTCGCAGATAGCAAACCCCCTGTGTTAGACCTGTCAGCCCTTTGGGTGGTCCCTCCTCATCATTATTTATTTTGTCCCACTTTTGCCTCAAACCCTGTTTGAATTTTTCCTTTTTGGGAACCACCAGACTTTTTCGTGTTGCTGCAGATTCAGGGAGCCATTTTAGCTACCCCTGAAACTTCTGTCTGAGGGCCTGGAGCACAAAATGGTGGCCACCTGTGACATCACCAGCATCCACTGGAACCTACCAGCACCTTCCAGAACATTCCAGAACCCTGTGACAGTTGGAGGCGGTTTAGAATGTTGGGAAGTTAAGACAGAGAGTTGGCAGTTGGCACCTGACTGGTGAAGAGTGAGCAGCAGAAACCTGAAGGAGGAAGGAGTGAAGCAGCAGGGGTGGAAACTTGTGCCTGGAGTGGGGTCCATAAACCCACCCTTGATACTAGTCCCTACTGACTGAGCCCAGCCTAGAGCCCTGTGTGGGAAGAAGCAAGAAAAACCATCCTAAGGACCTGGACAGCAGGAACAGGCCTTAGAAACAGAGAACAGCAAGATCCTGACCTGGAAACTGGTTTCCCTGGAGTCCGACGTCGAGTAGCCTGAGACCTGGAGCCCGAGGTGGAGAAGCGGCGCCGACTGGAAAGCGGACGCCGTACCCGGAGCCGCCAGAGGTCGAGAGAGGGCGCCGTCAGAGGTCGTGAGGAGTACCAGAGGTCGAGGAGGAAGTCACCCGAGGTCGAGTGAGCGGCGTCATCGGAGGAGTGAAGTCCGCCCTCCGGAGTCGTCGGAGACCGAGGTGAAGTGTACCGGAGGTCGGGAGTGAGGATCGCACTCCGGAGTCGCCGGAACCTGAGAGAATCGTGCCGGAGGTCGGGAGTGGAGGTCGCACTCCGGAGTCGCCGGAAACCTAAGGAGAGGAGCACCGGAGGTCAGGAGTGAGGATCGCACTCCGGAGCCGCCGGAAGTCGACATCGAGTCAAGGCCGGCCGACGTCATCGAAGTTGAGGTCGCCATCGGACCGGAGCCGCCCGAAGTCGACATCGAGTAAAGACTGCCCGACGCCATCGAATCGGAGGTCGAGATCGAGCCGAGGCCGCCGACATCGAACCGGAGCCGCCTACCGGCGTCGTCAAGAACTGACATTGTGCCGAGGCCGCCGACATCGAACCGGAACCGCCTCACGGCGTCGACACGACTCCAGCGGCGTCGGAGCATCAGAAAAAGGGCAGTAAGTGGAGTAGAGGGCGCCTAAGGCCCTGTGGAGACCTGAGAGACTGCTCTAAGGGGCTAGGGAGGTGCTGGAACCAACCTGACTGTGCCAGGGGTGAGCTGGGACTAATCTAGAGAGGTTGTGTGAAGGGAGAGAGCCAGGTCTCTGGTATTCCCCCCTTGATCTACCTCAGTTTAGGCCTCAGCCTTGTCCAAGCCAGGCAGTAGACACCCTCAAGCCTTCCACATCCCCACAAGCTGTGCCTGGGCCAAATCAGCCCTTAGGAATTCAAAAGTGATCTGATTCTATGAGTGTCACTGTCAGCTTTTAAGTATTTATTAGGGGCACTGTATTTATTGTATTTAACCTATTTATTGCTTCACTGTATTTATTGGTCCACAGTATTTATTGATGCACAATATTTATTGGTTTACAGTATTTATTGCCTCAGAATATTTAATTGCCTGTATGTATTGCACTTATATTTATGCCTTCATTATTTATGATCACCCCTATTTATTGAATCATTAAGCCAGTATTTATTTGACCTGCACTATCTAAAAAGTTTGTATATTGTGATTGTTATTTATTCATCCAATCAGCAACTAAGAGAAAAAGAAGATAAAGAAAGATATTTTCATAATTTTTACGGTGTAGAGTCGTTTTTGGAACGGATGCACGCATGGTTATTGTATGGGTATAACGTATGCTTAGCACGGTGCCTGTTTCCTGACCACTCGAGCCAAGCTACCACAGTGTGTCCGGAAGAACACCACCACCCTTCCAGTGTGGGAGTGTGTATTTCCAACATAATTGGTGTTCAGTGGTGGGATAGAGCTGTGCCTACGTATACTCAACAATAACTGTGGGTAGTCCATAGGCCTACACCGGGAGTTTTCTCAAAGCGGCCTTCCTAATTGTGGGTTTTTGTTTTTTCCAAATTTACTCTGGTGGTGGGAGGAGGTATTATATAAGGTACCCCCCTGCATAGTTACTGCACAAAACCTGTCCTCTAACCTGAGTGGGCGAGATGGAGTTTGTACTAGAAAATCTAGAAACGTACACTGTGGCCCAACTCAGGGAGTTTTGCCAGCGGGAGGGGGTGTACTGTCCCCCAGGAGCAAAGAAGGGTGCACTCCAAACCAGCTTAAGGGCTTGGGGGGAGGCACGACGGGAAAGCAAGGCTGAGGAGGAAGACAGGGATGGAGAGCCTGACACCGAGGGGGCTGAGATGTACCAACCTGAGGTGGGGAACCTGTCAGCGGGGCCCAGGACACTTTCCAGGAAGGGCAGCAGTGCCTCTAGCGGTGGCTTGTCTGAAGTGGAGTTAACAGACCGGAGGGAGAAAAGGCAGCTCACATGGGACTTAGCAAGGCTGGAAAAAGAGAAGGAGGAACAGAGGATGGCTCATGAGATAAGGCTGAAAGAAATAGATCTTCAGATCCTGAGAATCGGGGCACACCCTGTACCTAACGGTGGCAGCAAAGACCAAGAACGAGAGTACACCAGGGAACCCAAACCCTACCTGCCAAAGGACATAGTAGCTAGCTATGGGGTGGGTGATGATATCGCCAAGTGGCTAGCGGCCTATGAGGTCTCGTTGAGGGCCCATGGGGTTCCAGAGAAGTACTGGGGAGGGGGATTGTACAAGTACATGCCTCCAGCTGGTAGGGATGCTTTATTGGCCCTCGAAGAGGATGAGCAGACCCACTACCCCACCATGAAACTGGCGCTCATAAGGAAGTTTGGACTAACACCCGAAAAGTACAGACAGAAGTTCAGGGGTAGTCACAAACTGGGCACACAGAATTGGGTGGACTTCCTGGACTATGCAAAGAAGGCACTGGAGGGTTGGATTCAGGGCAGTGAAGTGAGGAACTACGAGGGGTTGTTTGACCTAGTACTGAAGGAACACCTGCTCGAGAAATGTTTCCCTGAACTGCGGCAACACCTGGTGGATAGCAAGCTGACCAGTCCCCGGAAGCTTGCTGAGGAGGCGGACATTTGGGCTAGTACCCGGGTGTCCACAAGGGGGACTGGAGGGGATACTCAAAAGGCCGGACAGGGCGCCCCCCAGAAGAAAGAGGTAGGGGAAAAGAAAAAGGAGTTCTCCAAAGGCCCCCAAAATAACTTCCAAGGAAAGGGAACAGGATTCACCCCTAGGGCTAACCCACCCAGAAACCCTAATCCTGGCCAGAGTCAGCAGCCAAGGGTTGTCCATTGCTACGAGTGCGGTGGCGTTGGACACTATAAAGGAGATCCGAAGTGCCTGAAACGACCACCCCCTCCCATTGGAGGAAAGACCCCCGGAGTAGCTAGTGTAGTGCTCGGGGAGGAGATGCCCTTAACTAAGGGAAGGGAGTGGGCGGGTGTCACTTTAGTGTCCCTGGGAGAACGGGAGATGGTTCCTAAGATCCAGGTGCCCGCAAATACTGTCAAGTATGGGCAGTGGGTCACCATCAACGGCCAAAGAGGGGAGGCTCTGAGAGACACAGGAGCCAGTATGACTATGGTGCGTAGCCAACTGGTGTCTCCAGAGCAGGTAATTCCCGATGTACTCCACCCAGCCGCGATGGCTGACGGCAGAACAGGCCACTATCCAGTGGCCGAGGTTCCCTTTGAATGGGAGGGGGTTGCAGGTTCACTTCGAGTTGCCGTAAGCCCTGCCGTGCCAGTTGATTGTCTGCTGGGGAATGACATGGAGCACAACGCTTGGAAGGAGGTGGAATACCGGACTCACACCGAGATGCTGGGTACACCTGATTGGGCCTGTGTTAGCACAAGGTCCGCGACTACCCGAAGAGGGAGTTCATTTCGGCTGGAGCCTGGAACAAAGGCCCAGCCAGCTGCCAGTCAAGGGAAGAACCGAGGACAGGAGGAGCCTGCCTCGGCGTCCCCACCCCGTAGGACGGATAGGCCACCGGAGGTGGTGGACCAGGAGTCTGCGGTGGGGGACGTTACCAACCTGGAGGACCTACCCATCCCGGCCGAGTGGCACGTGGAGGGAGGCCCGTCCAGGGAGGAATTCTGCCAGGGCCAGAGGGAGTGCCCTACCCTTGAGGGGCTGAGGCGACAGGCCGAAGCCCAGGCAGCAGGGAACGTTGAAGGGAACTACAGTGTTTACTGGGAGGATGGCCTCCTCTACAGTGAACCCAAGGCACCCCTACACGGATCGTCACGAGCCTTGGTAGTCCCTCAACGTTATCGAGCCTTCCTTCTGGAGTTGGCTCACAAGATACCATTGGCAGGACACCTGGGGCAAGACAAGACCTTCGCCCGTCTTGTCCCACACTTTTATTGGCCTCAAATGAAAGTGTCGTCCGATACCTACTGCCGGACATGTGTGTCTTGCCAAGCCAGTGGGAAAACAGGGGTGAAGCTGAAAGCTCCCCTGGAACCACTTCCTGTCGTTAGCACCCCCTTTGAAAGGGTGGGCATCGACATTGTGGGTCCGTTAGATCCACCGACTACAGCTGGTCACAGGTTTATCCTGGTTCTGGTGGATCATGCCACACGGTACCCAGAGGCAATACCTCTGAGGACCATAACAGCACCTGTTGTGGCTAGGGCCCTGATGGGAATCTTTACCCGAGTGGGTTTTCCCAAGGAAGTTGTGTCCGACAGGGGGACCAACTTCATGTCAGCGTACATGCGGGCAATGTGGAAGGAGTGTGGAGTGACATACCGGTTCACCACTCCTTACCACCCCCAGACCAATGGTCTGGTGGAGAGGTTTAACAAAACCTTGAAGGGCATGATCAGAAGTCTGCCTGAAAGCCTGCGGAGGAAATGGGACGTCCTCCTACCCTGTTTACTTTTTTCCTACAGGGAAGTGTTACAGAAGGGAGTGGGCTTCAGCCCCTTCGAGCTTCTGTATGGGCACCCTGTACGTGGACCTCTCAACCTGGTGAGAGACGGATGGGAAAGAACTCCCCGAAAGCTTCCCCAGGTTGTGGTGAGCTACATGCTGGCCTTCCGGAGCCAAATGGCTAAGTTGTGGAAGCAAGCTTCTGACAACTTGGAAGCCAGCCAAGCAGTGATGAAGGCGTGGTATGACCACAATGCTCACCCGGTGGAGTTGGAGCCTGGCCAGAAGGTGTGGGTGATCGAACCGGGAGAGCTTAGTGCCCTCCAGGATCGCTGGTCAGGACCCTTTGAGGTGTTGGAGAAGAAGGGTAAGGCTACCTACTTGGTGGACCTGAAGACCCCTCGTCAGCCCCTGCGGGTGCTGCATGCCAACCGCCTCAAACCCCACCACGAGAGGCCCAAAGTCATCTTGATGATGGTGACTGACGGAGGAGAGGACGTGGAAAGCGAGCCTCTCCCTGATCTGTTTGCGTCTCAAGAGAAGGATGGGTCGGTGGAGGGAGTGATTCTCTCCCCATCTCTAACTCCTGAACAGCGGGAGGACTGTCGCCAGGTCCTGGGGCAGTACTCTTCGTTGTTCTCCCTTGTCCCGGGTAGGACTCACCTGTGCGTCCATGACGTGGACACAGGAGACAGCCCACCTGTGAAGTCCAAGATCTACCGGATGTCAGACAAGGTGAAGGCCAGCATTCACAGTGAAGTCACTAAGATGCTGGAGCTAGGAGTGATCGAACCTTCTAGCAGCCCCTGGTCCAGTCCGGTGGTGTTAGTACCAAAAGCTGCACCACCGGGTGCCCAACCAGAACTGAGGTTCTGTGTGGACTACCGGGGACTGAATTCAGTGACCAAAACTGATGCTCATCCGATCCCTAGGGCGGATGAATTGATTGACCGGCTGGGAGCTGCCCAATATCTAAGTACCTTTGACCTTACTTCTGGGTACTGGCAGATCTCTTTGACTGATGGAGCAAGTGAAAGGTCAGCCTTCTCCACGCCCAATGGCCACTACCAGTTCTGTGTGATGCCCTTTGGGCTCAAGAACGCACCTGCCACGTTTCAGCGCCTGGTAAACCAGATCCTCACCGGAATGGAGAGTTTCTCTGCTGCTTATCTGGATGACATAGCCGTCTTCAGTAACAGCTGGGAGGATCACTTGCGTCACCTGCAAGCTGTTCTCCAGGCCCTGAGACAAGCTGGATTGACGATCAAGGCCAGCAAGTGCCAGATCGGGCAGGGGTCGGTAGTGTACCTTGGACACTTGGTGGGTAGGGGAGCGGTGCAACCCCTCCAGGCGAAGATCGAGGCCATCATGGCCTGGGAACCCCCCAAGACACAGACTGAGGTCCGAGCATTTTTGGGCCTCACGGGATATTACCGCCGCTTCGTGAAGGGGTACGGTACCATCGTAGCCCCCCTCACGGAGCTCACGTCCAAGAAACAACCTCGACGGGTAGTCTGGACGGAGGCTTGTCAGCAAGCCTTTGAGAGATTGAAGAAAGCCATGTGCGAGGCCCCGGTCTTAAGGGCCCCAGACTTTTCCAAGGAGTTCATTGTCCAGACAGATGCATCAGAACATGGCATTGGGGCAGTGTTATCGCAACTCAACGAAGAGGGTCTGGATCAACCCGTGGTCTTCCTATCCCGGAGACTACTTCCCAGGGAACAGAAGTGGAGTGCAATAGAGCGTGAAGCCTTTGCAGTGGTATGGGCTCTGAAGAAGTTGCGGCCATACCTGTTTGGCTCGCACTTCGTAGTTCAGACCGACCACAGACCCCTTCGTTGGCTGATGCAAATGAAGGGGGAGAATCCCAAGTTGTTGAGGTGGTCTATTTCCCTACAGGGAATGGACTTTCAGGTGGAACATCGGCCTGGAGTGGACCACGCCAATGCAGACGGTCTCTCAAGGTACTTCCGCCTTAGTGATGAGAACTCCCAAGGGGTTGGGTAGCTCTCCCCACTTTCAGCTGGGGGGGACGCGTGTTAGACCTGTCAGCCCTTTGGGTGGTCCCTCCTCATCATTATTTATTTTGTCCCACTTTTGCCTCAAACCCTGTTTGAATTTTTCCTTTTTGGGAACCACCAGACTTTTTCGTGTTGCTGCAGATTCAGGGAGCCATTTTAGCTACCCCTGAAACTTCTGTCTGAGGGCCTGGAGCACAAAATGGTGGCCACCTGTGACATCACCAGCATCCACTGGAACCTACCAGCACCTTCCAGAACATTCCAGAACCCTGTGACAGTTGGAGGCGGTTTAGAATGTTGGGAAGTTAAGACAGAGAGTTGGCAGTTGGAGCTGGCAGTTGGCACCTGACTGGTGAAGAGTGAGCAGCAGAAACCTGAAGGAGGAAGGAGTGAAGCAGCAGGGGTGGAAACTTGTGCCTGGAGTGGGGTCCATAAACCCACCCTTGATACTAGTCCCTACTGACTGAGCCCAGCCTAGAGCCCTGTGTGGGAAGAAGCAAGAAAAACCATCCTAAGGACCTGGACAGCAGGAACAGGCCTTAGAAACAGAGAACAGCAAGATCCTGACCTGGAAACTGGTTTCCCTGGAGTCCGACGTCGAGTAGCCTGAGACCTGGAGCCCGAGGTGGAGAAGCGGCGCCGACTGGAAAGCGGACGTCGTACCCGGAGCCGCCAGAGGTCGAGAGAGGGCGCCGTCAGAGGTCGTGAGGAGTACCAGAGGTCGAGGAGGAAGTCACCCGAGGTCGAGTGAGCGGCGTCATCGGAGGAGTGAAGTCCGCCCTCCGGAGTCGTCGGAGACCGAGGTGAAGTGTACCGGAGGTCGGGAGTGAGGATCGCACTCCGGAGTCGCCAGAACCTGAGAGAATCGTGCCGGAGGTCGGGAGTGGAGGTCGCACTCCGGAGTCGCCGGAAACCTAAGGAGAGGAGCACCGGAGGTCGGGAGTGAGGATCGCACTCCGGAGCCGCCGGAAGTCGACATCGAGTCAAGGCCGGCCGACGTCATCGAAGTTGAGGTCGCCATCGGACCGGAGCCGCCCGAAGTCGACATCGAGTAAAGACTGCCCGACGCCATCGAATCGGAGGTCGAGATCGAGCCGAGGCCGCCGACATCGAACCGGAGCCGCCTACCGGCGTCGTCAAGAACTGACATTGTGCCGAGGCCGCCGACATCGAACCGGAACCGCCTCACGGCGTCGACACGACTCCAGCGGCGTCGGAGCATCAGAAAAAGGGCAGTAAGTGGAGTAGAGGGCGCCTAAGGCCCTGTGGAGACCTGAGAGACTGCTCTAAGGGGCTAGGGAGGTGCTGGAACCAACCTGACTGTGCCAGGGGTGAGCTGGGACTAATATAGAGAGGTTGTGTGGAGGGAGAGAGCCAGGTCTCTGGTATTCCCCCCTTGATCTACCTCAGTTTAGGCCTCAGCCTTGTCCAAGCCAGGGAGTAGACACCCTCAAGCCTTCCACATCCCCACAAGCTGTGCCTGGGCCAAATCAGCCCTTAGGAATTCAAAAGTGATCTGATTCTATGAGTGTCACTGTCAGCTTTTAAGTATTTATTAGGGGCACTGTATTTATTGTATTTAACCTATTTATTGCTTCACTGTATTTATTGGTCCACAGTATTTATTGATGCACAATATTTATTGGTTTACAGTATTTATTGCCTCAGAATATTTAATTGCCTGTATGTATTGCACTTATATTTATGCCTTCATTATTTATGATCACCCCTATTTATTGAATCATTAAGCCAGTATTTATTTGACCTGCACTATCTAAAAAGTTTGTATATTGTGATTGTTATTTATTCATCCAATCAGCAACTAAGAGAAAAAGAAGATAAAGAAAGATATTTTCATAATTTTTACGGTGTAGAGTCGTTTTTGGAACGGATGCACGCATGGTTATTGTATGGGTATAACGTATGCTTAGCACGGTGCCTGTTTCCTGACCACTCGAGCCAAGCTACCACAGTGTGTCCGGAAGAACACCACCACCCTTCCAGTGTGGGAGTGTGTATTTCCAACACCCTGCATACTCTCTGGGTCCTGGCAAAATCCCAGTCTTCCTCCAGCAACCGGGAGAAGCGATTTCTGTACACTCACCGGACGCAGAGACAGAAGCAGTGCCTACGTGCTCATTCACTCGATCTGCAAAACGGCTTGACAGTCACCATAGCAACCGGCGGAAAAGGCGGAAAAAAAAGGAAAGAGAAAAAAAACGGCAGAGAATATAACCGCGTCTTCAGATACAAACGGGGGTATGAAGTGGCAAGATTAGCTGGACTGTGCTCCACAGGGGTAATCAGAGTCTGGTTACTCTGTTACAGGGGTGTGACACAGAGAGAGCGACGACTGGACATGACGGGAAGAGATCCAGGAAAGGCAGGCAAGTTCAAACCACAAGTGGGGGTCAGCCAATATTTACAGGGAGAGCTAACAACACGCCTTGAACCTGAAACACAGCCACAACAGCCACGGCCACAACAGCAGCCACAGCCACAGCCACAGCCACAGCCCGAGCCAGAGCCAGAGCCAGAATCGAGACGACCTGAGACACGTGCCTTAAAGAGCAGAAGGGAAAATGATGGTCAGGACAGGAGGAAAGCAGACGGCAAAGAAGATCTAACGATCAAAAGAGCGAGGAGAGTGGAGATTATAAAAAACATGAAAAGTGCAACCCCCCGATCTACTACCGAACAGGGGAAGGACAGGCAAACCCTGATAACTAACATGTTTACACCAGTACACGGGAGGGAATCAGTGGCCCCTGAAGCTGGATCTGAAACTAGCAATAAGATAGCGGCTCATGAGAGAGGTACTGGTGAGGATCAATCGGTCATGGTCATGGGAAGCGGCATAGATACCTCAAAGGGGGCAGACAAGGTTGTATCAGTAAATCCTCTGACCCACAAGTACAGAACCGCGCCTGCCACATCAAAGACATCAAAGACATCAAAGACAACATCTATACCACCTATACTACCAGAGGAGCTACAAGCAATAAGCCAATCACATGGAGAGGAATCCGTTATTATCGCTCCCAAGATACATGAGAGTTGTACTGGGATAAGAAAAGACACATCTATCAAGGTTGGAGAGGCCAGGGAGGCCATCAGCAGGATACCATCCAACTTAGAGATGAAGAGAAAAGATGAGGATGACAATGAGGATGACAATGAAGATGAGGATGAGGATGAGGATGGCACGGACCTCTCTGTTGGTCCATCAGCTGATCCCCTAGCCCTTGATTTTGCCACAGCAATCTCCACATCAACCGATGACTCTGAGAGATACGAGACAGGGATCTCCACGTCAAGCAATGGCCTCAATTGCCGCCATAACAGCACGGACATAATTGCTAAAAATGATGGTTTAAGGCAGGAACTAAAACCTGAGGAGAGAGGCAGAAAGCTGAAGAAAAAGAGCAAACGGAAGAAACAGAAAAAAAACAAGCAATGTCGGACAGAAGGGCCCATTGGCAAAGAAAGCGAGAGTGAGAGCGATAGTAACAGAGATCATAGCCCCATATGGAATTACTCATCATCATCACAAATTATCACTACCACTCCCTCAGACCGGACCTTGTGCTCACAAAATAACTCAACCATAGAGAGACATCTAAGAGAAGAGAAAGAAGATCACACCAAGAAAAATGAGCCTTCTATGACAGATATCTTGAACTCTATAATCTTCATGGAGATATCAAAGCTGATAGCAGGAAAAACCAGGAAGCAATTCGTAAAGTACAGGCTGAATTAAAGAAAGTGGGCAGTACTTGCACTGAAATATCGGATCGCATGCCCTTGGTGGAAGCACGCACTGAGTCCATAGAAAAAGATGTTTCATCCCTTCAATCACAAAGTCAAGAACACAATAGCATTATTAAGGACATTATTAAGGACATCATGCTCAAAGTGGAAGATCAGGAAAACAGGGCACGGCGGAACAATCTACGCTTGCTGGGAATCCCTGAAGGAGTAGAAGGGAACGACCCACGGACATATATTGTGACACTTCTTAAAGCAACGTTCCCAGAGCTGCAAACATGGGAATGGGATCGGGAGATCCAACGGGCACATCGTTTCCCTCTAAACCTTCCAAAACGCCAACAAACACCAGAACAATATCCGCGAGCCATGCTAATCTACTTTGGCAACTTTTTATTACGCCAATCAGTTTTTGATCTTGCAAGACCAAATAAAAAGAGGGAATACAATGGTTACTCCTTCTTTAGTCGACCTGACTTTGCCCACGCAACAGTGGAACGAAGGTGGCGGATGCGTCAGCTTTTTTCACCATTTCAACAAATAGGTGCGACGGTGTACCTACAAAACCCAGCACGACTAAAGATTATTATCAATGGCACCACACGGACATTTATCTCGGAAATCCAGGCTCAAACATATTTAAACGAACTAAAAGATATCCACAAGGGTATCTATAAAAGTCCAACCAAAAATTGAAAAGTACAGAACTATAATTAACAATCTTAGAATGGACCTTGTAGACTGTATATAGCGACATTCTATTAACACGCAAATTGATATATGTAAAACTGTCACCTAAACTGGAAGATATAGCTCAAAAGAATTAGAGGACTGAGAAAACGTTCTATAATATGTATATTTGTACAGATCTAATTGGGTGGAATGGGAGTGAGGGGGGGAACGGGACGCGGGCACGCGTCTGCACAGACGTCATCACACTGGTTCCTTCTGAACCAGATTGCCACCTTGGGTGGTGGGGGAGATATGGGTGGGGGGGGGCTATGGGTGGAGGAGAGCAATCTCAGACAAAAATGGGAAGTTAACTCTAAAAAGGGATGTAATACAAAGGTCTAAAGAGGAACTATACATTCCTAAACATTTGCATCAGAATACACAACTGAATACTGCACCAGACAAAATTACTAAAAAGGGAAAAGAGAAAACCATGTATATATGGCTAGGCTAAAGATTCTTTCTATGAATATATGCGGTCTTAATGACCAAAATAAAAGACAGAGGGTGGTGATAGGACTACAAGCAACCGGGGCCAATATTATTTGTCTTCAAGAGACACATATCGAAGGCTCGCAACAGCACCTCCTAAATACACTGGGATATAAATTAATCACAGCCTCAATGCAAGGATCAAAAACACGAGGAGTGGCAATCCTATATAAAGGGGGTGAGATACAGTTTTCCAAATCGATAGCTGATAATCAAGGATGCTGGGCAATTACAGAATGTACACAGGGGAATGGTAATAAAATAACTCTATGTACTATTTATGGTAATACTAGTGACGATCCAAGTGTTTTGGAAACCGTCTCTAACGAATTGGTACAATGGCCACTGCCAATAATCATTTGTGGGGATTTTAACTTGAACCTTCCATGCAACTGGTCAACGGACCCCAGATATACCTATAAGGGTAGGAAACCAAAAGTATATAAGGCCTTTAAAGAGATGTGTCAAACACATGGCTTAATAGACTGTTGGCAAATTAAACATCCAGATGACCCTGGCTGCACTTTTTTTTCTAATCCCCATCTAAAACACTCTAGATTAGATTATATGCTGATGTCTGGTTCTTTGATAGAAAATTGCTTAATAGACAAATTACCAAGAGTCCTGTCAGACCATAACCCCCTAATTCTTAATTTAGAGAAAGGAGAAATGGGTAGGGAGATGCAAAAATGGACATTCGAAAGAGCACTGCTGCTGAATAAAGAGTTTTGTCAGCATATGAATAGATGGATACCCGAATTTTTGGAGGACAACCTTGGTAGCACCACGATTGAAGTAGTGTGGGATGCCCTGAAGGCTGGAATCAGGGGGGAAACCATTCGGTTTTCACTTAATAACAATAGGAGGGCAAAAGAACATATGGAGACTCTCCATAATATTCTAGTAAATGCCGAGGAACACCTAGCAATGGCAGTACAAATAGGAGAAGATATTGAAGATCAAATAAGACAGGTGGCAATAGCCAAAAATGCTATCATAGATATCTATACCGAGAAAGCAATAATTAAAGCAACATTAAATAGGGAATCAGTATATGAATTAAGTGAGCAAGTAGGGCACCAACTGGCGGTACAAGTCAGACAAAAAAACTCTGCCAATATAATAAAAGAAATAAACGATCCAAGAGAGGGACTCACAACGAATATAAATAAGATAAAAAATGCATTTCAAATATACTATCAAGAGTTATATAAGGAAGAGGGTAAACAACAAGATAAGATCGATGAATATTTAGATCAACTCTCCATTACTAAGATAGAACAAGAGGATTTAGATAGTCTTAGTTACCTACCATTTTGGGATGAAATACTACTATCTATGAACAACTTGACAAATGGAAAGGCAGCTGGAACTGATGGAATCCCTACAGAATTCTACGTCACCTTTAGTGCACCCCTAAAGAGAATTTTAACTGATCTATTTATCCATGTCTTTCAAGGTGAACGGCCCCCTGAGTCATGGTCTAACGCAAAAATGTTTGTCTTTTTGAAAAAAAATAAGGAGGCCCAAGAACTCGGATTTTATCGCCCTATCACCTTGATTAATGGCGACTCCAAAATATACTCAAAGCTACTAGCTAGTCGCTTAGCTCCGATCATCAATAAGATTGTGTCCCTCCAACAGCATGGGTTTATACCCGGAAGATCCACTGTGGATCACATACAAAGAGTAATTTCCTTGTTTGACATGACCTAGGTATCAGGAGACCCTATGGCGCTTATACTGCTAGACGCTGAGAAGGCGTTTGATAGGGTCTCCTGGACCTATCTCTGGTCAGTCATGTCAAGAGCCGGACTCGGGGCAACCTTTATCAAGGCAATCCAAATGATGTATATCAAACCTCAGGGGGTAGTCATGGTAAATGGATCCGCCTCTGAAAAATTTAATATAACTAGAGGGACAAGACAGGGGTGCCCATGCTCTCCTTTACTATTCGCACTATTCATTGATCCGTTTATCAACAGACTCGAAAATAATATTATAATCAACCCAATCAAGATAAGAGATATAGAAACTAAAACACTTGTCTTTGCAGATGCCATAGCGGTGGTAACGACAAACCCTACAGCCTCTATTCAGGCCATAGAAAGGGAGGCTGAATGTTTGGCAAGATCTCGTGATATAAGCTGAACCAAAACAAAACACTGATAGTGCTTAATGATAACCTTAAAATAAATGACATTCGAGTAGTGGATAATGCCATATATTTAGGGGTTAATATTACAGCGAAACTAGACAACCTCATTCAAATTAATCTTGATCCACTAATACAACGAACAGATAAAGATTTAAGAAGATTAAATAATCTTCATCTATCTATTATAGGTAGGTGCAACATGATTAAAATGATTTATCTGCCTAAATTCTTATATCTATTTAGAACCATCTGTCTTGATTTTCAACCACAATGGTTTAAATGCATTGAAAGTATGTTTTCGCAATTTATCTGGGGATACAAGAGATCCCGTAGGTCATCCAAATTTTTATCACTACCAAAAGACAGGGGGCGACTTTCTCTGCCTAATATTAAACTATACTATTGGTCAACTATAATGACATACTGTAGAGAGCTATTATCCATCACCCAAGGAAATAGACCAATTAACGGAATCCCAACACCACAAGAATTAATATTAGGGGAAAAAACTAGGGGGTATCTCTGGCTACACTTATACGACAGCTGCTATAAAAAAGTACGATTTAAAACTCTCCTAGGAATACATAAAGCATGGAGTAATATTCGTAAAATATTGGGGATCGGAAGGTTTTCTTACTATACATTACTATTAGATAACAACAACCTACCGGAGTTATTTAAAGATATATATATGAAAAGGTGGATAGAAGCAGGGATTACACACCTGGGTTGTTTCTTTACATCTACAGGTATAAAATCCTTCGAAGAAATTAGAAAAGAATATATGATGAGTTATAGAGACTTTTTCAAATATCTTCAAATCAGGGACTTTATATCAAGGAAAGGTGGTGGCAGATCGAAATTTGAAAAGATTCAATGCATAGAATTTGTGAATCAAGGAAAGTGGACTAAAATAGGAGAAATATATAATCACCTCTTGGGCCTATGTCCGGATGATATGGATAAATATTTTATAAAATGGCAGGAAACTTTAGATATGTCGGCCACCACAGTGATTAAATCATTTGAACTTTCTCAAACATTATTAATGTCCACCAGACTACAAGCACAATATTACAAAACATTCTTTCTGTTATATTATACACCTAGTAGAATATCAAAATGGTGGACCGGAATGGGAACAAGATGCCCTAGATGCAATCTCTACAAAGCAGACATTGTACATATATTCGCCACATGTAACACCCTACAGGGCCTGATCAAAGATATTTCTGATTTTTTATCAGAAATTTTTCATACCAAAATTGAAATCTCGGTGGGGGAAATCTTGCTGGGCATTGATGATAATAATCGACCAAGAGAAATAAAAGGGCTAATATTTATCTCAATGTCAATTCTAAGATTATGTATAGCTTCGGCATGGCTAGATCCAACACCACCAGTGTTTCAACAATGGCGTTATCGAATGCTAGCGACACATAGCCTGGAATTAGCTATATATAGAAGAAAGGGGAAAAATAAGAGATTAAAAGGATTAGAGATATGGGATCCTCTAACCCAATGGATAAAATTCTAATGATATCGAATTAAGTACTTAATATATGTATGTATGTATACCTTTTTTTCCCTCTATGTTTCCTATTGACATGTGTAAATACTATCATAATGAATTATTTTGTCTGAGAGGGGGTGGGGGGTGGGTTGGGGATGGCTTTGTTTTAAAACAATAAAGAACTTTAAAAAAAAAAAAGAGAAGTACATTTATACATGCCACTCATGATGGGTTGACCAGCAGGATGGAGAAGTACATCTATACATGCCACTCATGATGGGTTGACCAGCAGCATGGAGAAGTACATTTATACATGCCACTCATGATGGGTTATCCAGCAGCATGGAAAAGTACATCTATACATGCCACTCATGATGGGTTGTCCAGCAGCATGGAGAAGTTCATCTATACATGCCACTCATGATGGGTTGTCCAGCAGCATGGAGAAGTACATCTATACATGCCACTCATGATGGGTTGTCCAGCAGCATGGAGAAGTACATCTATACATGCCACTCATGATGGGTTGTCCAGCAGCAAGGAGAAGTACATCTATACATGCCACTCATGATGGGTTGACCAGCAGCATGGAGAACCATCTCTAGATGGGCCACCTCGGCAACTAAACCAACTTCACCAGTGTCACCGCTATCTAGATGAGAGATGACTAATGATTTGACTGACACCAAAAACCGATGTGCAGGTAATCAGAGAAGCTAAATGTCCTTTGCTCTTCCATGTCGATCTTACCGTTTCGAAATAGAGAAGAAGTCGGCCATGCTCGTACTCATAGTGGCTGATATAGCGGTCTTCCAAATCCTTCAACTAAAAGAAGAAAGCAGGAAAGAAGTAACTATGCAAACCTACAGCGACTCAAATCAGACGTGAAGTGGCATAGATAGAAATATACACATACAGACAGCAAAGTAAAGAGTTGTCGAAAATCACTGCTGTATTAAGCTGGAGATACAGGTAAACAAGCTGGTGTGTGTAAATTCACACACACGCACACACCATACACAAAGACAAGGAGATGCAAAGAAACACAAAAACAAGCAGAGGCAAATATATACTTACACATTTAGGCAAAATCACACGCAGGCAGAAACAAACAGGGCAACATGCTTACGGCCCTTCCCAAGATGGCGGTCACCACCACAAATCACAGGACTAAAGAACTTGCAGAATGAGAACAGCTCTGCTCCAGTAGTCAATCAATCAAAGTAATCTTTATTTCGGTCATAGACCATAAAAGATAAACAGTCCACAGGAACATACATGTTTTGCAATAGAAAAAGAATTACAGTTCATAAAAAGGTATGTACAATAAAGGTTACATAAATTCATGATTGATTCGTTAAAACAGTAGTTAAAAAGATAAAAAGTTAAAAGTGTAGATAAAAACAGTGGTACACAGAATAGATAACTATTTGGTTAAAATTATGAATTAAGCAATAAAAGGGAACATCTCCTTCGCCACGCAGCATGCCAGAAACGTGATACCGAGAAGACGATAGGTAATGCTGTATCAGTCTTCAGGATTCTTTAGGCAACTTTACAGTGTGTAGTCCCCAGATTCCTACATAATTGAAGGAGCCAACGTTTTCTAATAGATTTATATGTGGGGCAAAAAGAGAGAACGTGTAAGTCAGTTTCGCTTGTCGCACCGCAGAATGGGCAATCAAAAGCATTGTCTACCGTCCACTTTCCTGTGAACGCTCTCAAGGGCAAAGTTCCATACCTGAATTGCATGTATAGTTTTCTGGAGATATTGGGCTCAATTATGTCCAAAACTGGCTCCATTTTGGGTTCCATCTTAGTGTTAAAAAAGTCCACAGTCAGTGAGCCCAATTTATTATTGGGCTCACTGTAGTAGTTCATTTGAGTTACTCTGCCTTGAATTAAAACACTGCTAATATTTTACTTTCAAGGTGGTCCGTATGTTAGTTATTTTAACATTTGGTACATATTGGTCCTATTTTCCTTGCCTGTAAAGTATAGTTCTACTTTACGTGGTCCCTTCCCTTAATAATATTTCTGTTTGCATCGACGTATCTAACAATTTACCAAAAATGCAGCAGACAACCAAATACTTCTTAATTCTTTGGTGCCTTCAGGAGGATAGTCAAGTAGACTTTCAACCTGTCTTTCTCCGGTTGTACATAGTAGTCAGTAATATGCCCCCTGACACTTTATCCTGCCTTCACACTATTCACTCTTGATAGAGAGCTAAAATGAATGCTATTGAATGCGTTAATATGGCAACACTGACGGTGCATAAGGGTTGTATGCAAGAATATCGTATGCATAATATCATCTGTCATAAATATCGTTCATAAAAATATTCCTCATTGTGTGTAGGTTTTCTATTATTAATGCCAATATTTAGGACATAATATTTTCGCACGGAGATATTATGTCACCAATTTTCTGATATCACACCCTGCCAGAACTTAAATCAATCTGGCTCTTCCTTTAATTATTCTTTAGCTCGCTACAGAGCTCCCTTGCATTCCGGCTCCCACCAAACTCCACCATGCCAGCAGTGCTTAATTTTGAAAAGATTAAGTGCTGGGGCCCAAAATTTTGCTCAGAAGTCAAACAAACTAAAAAAACCACTTACCTCTTTGGTCGGCTGCGTCTCTCCTCTGCTTCCCTGCTGATGTCCCAGAACAGAAGCACACACAAGCTCCCCTAAGCCAATGATTGGTCTGAGTGGTTCGGCACTCTGACGGGGACTGGGAGCCTGTGCATGTTCCCCACCAAGCTGTGCGTTACATGCAAAGTGCGCTTGACTGTTTGGCCATCCCACAATGGCCGTACAAACAATCATGCACACTTACAGTGTGCCCACCACATCTCCCCTTGTGACCCCAGACCCACCCCGCAGTAACCCAGCCCCGCCCTAACCAAGCCCCACAGCTACCAAAAATAAAATGATAATAACCAGGTTATTATCCTTTTTTTTCTTTTCACTGCTTTGAGAGCAGTGGGACGACGCTCCTCTGCCCCTGATTATAGCCAGTGGCACCTGTACCTAGGTAGATGAGACATTTGCCACATTCTGATAGAGTATTCCATCCACCAAGCTCTAGATAAGGACATGAGGCTTTTGTGGATTCTTATGGATCTTTCAAAGGTAATCCCACCATAATGTGGCAGATGATCTGCCAGTTTATAGCAGGTGATCCGCCACCAATTAAGGCAGAGTTAACCCTGTGAAAGTTCTCCATGTGGAAGGATGGTGGTCTAAAGTATAAGTAATATTTCTAACATGCTGGGAAACAACAACCCAAAATGTTAGGGAGAGCCCATCTGGAGGCACCGACACTGTGCCACCACTTTGGTGGTGCATTTGAAGAGCGGACAGTGTGAAATATTTAGCCATTGTCTATGACTGTATGTTACAACATTGGAACTCCGAATGAGTGACCCCCTACTACAGAGATACAAGGAGGATAAAGGTATTTAAATTCATCCAAACTATTCATCGAGGGAGCAGGAGGCAGAGGAATCAGAGGCTGAGGGATGAGTTATCTGTTGGAACATTTAATTGTGAAATCTCCAGTTTGCAGCAGGACCGCAGAGGTATTAGATGGAGTCACAATAAACGACATAACACTATAATGCTGTGAGGCAAGCGGCAAGTTCCTGGTTACAGATATGTGATGAATAATGTTCAGAATTGAAATTCCTTTCACTTTGATAACATTCCTGATTGCTGAGTTACCTATGAATAAAGTAATAATTCTAAATCACATGATTTATATCATAGAAGCATATAGTGAACACTAACTTACAAAGTATCTAGATATTTGTGTGAACTGATTCTGGGGCTTCTATTGAGACCCTTGTACCCTGCAAGACTAGGAGGTTATCTGACAGCTGTATTTGGATCCAAAATTCACCATATAACTGTAAGCATAACCCATAGAAGCGGATGGAAAATACCTTTCTGTCACCTTTTTCTTTTTTTTTTTTGACAACAGACTTTATTGGCATTTTAAGGACACCGGGGAACTCGTCCCCATACATGGTACCAAAACGGATATCGGAAGAGTGAGAATTGGTATCCCTGTTCGGCCCCCCCCTGGTCTGCGGAACATCAGACCCACAACCCCTCCCCCTTCTGTCACCTTTTTCACCACAGAAACTAGAGCCTCCTTTGTGGCTAAGGAAACTTTCCCTGGAGTGGACCCCAGAAAGGGGGTTTTCTTGACAACTCCACCCCACAGTGATATCTCCAGAGTTGGCACAGCCACTGTGCTGTTGAAAGCTGTGTAATCATGGCCAAGACCTCTAAATGTGATGCAGCGATGGGTTAAAAAATGCACTCGTAACCCTAGCTGAACACTCAATCCATTCTACTGAATCCATTCAGATCTCTTACGCTAAGTACAGTAAACTGAGACTGTCTCCTGGACAGAGTCTAGAACAACGTTGCAAGGGATTTGCCCAAAATCATCAATGCCTCAAATTTAAAATCTTAATCTACAGGTTAATAGATGACACACGCCTTTAAGGGATTTTACTTCTGATTGAATGTTGAACATAACAGTAGACGTAAGTCTGGAGACAAATAGGTGAGTACATGGTGAGCAAATTTATTTAAGATCATAGTAACAGGAGCAGCAGGAGCAAAGGGCCATCCACAACCCCCAGAGCTGCTTAACTGTCCCACTCACACATATCATATTCCACATTGCACCCACCCACCTGAGCCACATGGTCTACACTTCATAACACCAATCATACGTTCCACACTCCATCCATTCCAGGCTTCTTATACCACAGTAGCAAACACATCGTCATGTTAATCCTAAATACAATGAATGTTCTAAGGCATAAATGAGAGTTTTTGTAAGCATTCTGGGTAACTTAGTGAATGTGATGTTTTATTCAACCTTCTTGGAAAGCAAAGACTACCAATAATGGCATTCCTGGGCCACACGTACTGTTGAAACACAGTACAAGTCATTGACAACCGTGAAATGTCCATGACTGATGTAATTCCAAATAGCTGCAGTGTAGGCTGATCCAAAATGTTCATAATATGTATAAAAATCAGTACTTTATGACCGGATGGGGCTTGACCCATTGCCCCTCTTGCTTTGTATTATTATGATATAGTGTGGTCAAAAGATCTGCTGGAATGCCGAAGCAGTCTCTGCCAGGTTCATTGACATTAAGCATGCACAGACATATATGTACTAAAATATAACTATACCTTGTTGAGGTCGTCTAGGCTGGGATCAAAGCCACTCAACATGGTAATGTCAACAATGGCCATCCCAGAAAGGTCTGATCGTGCTTCACGCCTAAAAAGAAAGTTATCACACAAATTTAGGGTACTGAGGCATCAGAGTTTTTAAAACAATATGACAGACAAACTTACAGTGCTTTTCTGTACTTGTCACACAAGCCTCTTGTCCATCAGAGGTGAGTGGGAGAGCAGAAGTGATGTATCAAATGGGAAGGCGATATTTACACAAAGGTGACAGAGAGCAATCCATAGTCTCACATTCTAACTTATATACACATCCATCCAGTATTCAGGCTAATCTGGTGAATTACAGGGTAACCAATCACATTGATGGAAATGCCCTGTGGCCCTTCAGTAGAGTGGTGGGGCACTAACCACACGCTGCCAATGATTCACTTTAATTAAGGAATCCCAAAGGGGGTTGAAAAACCAGCTCAGTCTGAAGCTGTGCTGTGTAGTGTGCTAGTTGGGCATCCTGTCTACCCCTAGTTATATGTACCTAAAAGAAAAGAAAGAAATTCTTCATCGCACACTGACTATACCTTTACCCAGTCAATAATCAGCTCTTTAGTAGTCAACCCCATCACAATATATTTGATTCTATCAAGCTGTCGATGATTTTCTTTTACGTTCTAAAATTACCTTCTTTTGGCAATTTATATCATTTTGCATACTTTGAATGTATGGTCCTTATAATACAAACTTTCAATTGATTTATATATATATTGATTGAAAACTATTATTAATTGCAAATGTTTTGATATCAAGCAATTTTCAAGGGAGTCAACAGGGACCATTAAAAAAATGTGTGCTTTTATTTGTATATCCAGTGTGGAAATTTAGCAGTTAATTGTTTCTCTGGATTAAATGACATATAAACACAGATAACCAGATAACTAGGTTCAACAGATGGGCACGAAGGCTGGTGGAATGTCTGATCCGTAGATGAGGATTCACATCAAGGATTGCTTTTTATTAATTTCAGACTTGAAATAGCAGATCTGATCACAGCAAGTCACACAGAATATATTACCATCTATAAATGGCAAAATATAGTTAAGGATGTGGCACTCACCTTAAAGGAAACTTTACCTAATCTAAGCACCACCATAAATAAAGCAGAAGACCTCTGCAGTTGACCAAAAGCTGCAGCCAACATTCACTCCCCTTTAAAGAGATGCTGTGTGCTAATTGAACTAGTTACTTACCTTCAGTAACGCCTTATCTGGTAGAGACTCTATCTAGCTGAATATTCCTTATCTTAGAATTATCCCCGGATCCGGACGTTTTTCGTGACCTGTACCTCTGATGGATGGTAGGTGGTGTTGTTCTGCTCCATGTAGCGTGCCAGAAGTGACATCCGCGGTGCATATATAGGTGCCACCCCAGCGTGCTGACGTCAGTTTATTTTGCGACTTTCCACACCAGAAACGCAGAGCCATGAAGAACACTGACCAGTGGTGTGTAATACTAGGGCACTGAAAGAGGAAAAGCCCTGTCCCTAGAAATCAGTTTGTAGAATGGGGAGGATCGGTAAGGAATCTGCTGTTAGATAGCGTCTAGTCTTTACCAGCTAAGGCTTTACCAAAGGAAAGCAACTTGTTCATCTGATCGACTTCTAGCTGCAGATTCCTTACATTAAAATAGATACCCAAGGACTACCTCCCTGGAGGTGGGCCAGTGAACAATTTCACGCTAAAATGTTCTACAAGACCAAATGGGCAAAGTGCCCGTCCCAATGGACCTGACTGTCCAGGCATTAGTGCTTCGTGAATGTGTGCAGAGAGGCTCACGTTGTTGCCTGGCAGATGACTAGGACGAGGACTCCATGTGCTAATGCCGTAGTCACAGCTTTTGTTCTGGTGGAATAAGCATGCAAACCTGCTGGGGGTTGATGCTTGGCCAATGTGTAGCAGGTCTTAATGCTCTTCTTCCTTAGTGGGATGCGGCGGTTCAAAAAAGGTAAGCAGGGGGAGCGTGACCAAGATGGCGAGCGGGTAAGACGCAGCCCGCTCGTCTCCAGATCCCTGCCTGCCGGCCTGGGCGCTTTCCAGCACAGTTTTTGAGCGACGGACCCCTGGAGCTACGACGAAGGGTGGCGGGCGCACGGGGACATGTTTTGGGAGCGTCCCTCGCTGCCAATCAGTCAGACACGGCGTCCTCAGGCGCCGAGCACTGGACTCCAAAATGGCGCGCGGCTCTCACAGGGGGCCTAGGGGGACGGCAGACATGCAGGGAGTACCCCCGTGCGACGTAAAAAGACTCTGGTGACCTGCTGACGCCCGGACCTGACAGGGACGGTACGGTGGGTACACCTTGGACGCCTGGTGAGTGCAGGGACGAAGACGCTGCTGGGCCCCGTGCGGAGGGGTCGGTGATCCTGGTGGCAGCCTGCCTGGTGCTGCAAGCGGGGCCCTTGCCGAAAGGGCCGCGACTGCGAAGATCTGTGGCCGCAAGGCTAGCGGTAGTGGCCCGGTGCTTCCCTGCGACTCTACCTGCCAGCCAGGGCGGGATCTCCGACCGGGCGCTCATCCGGACCGCCGCCCGGGACGACGAGGAGGATTTGGCCCAGACAGAGGTACCCGGGGCCATGCAGGGTGCAGTGGAGGGGCCCCGGCAAGGAAATTGACTAACGCACGATTTAAGGAGGCCTGAAAGTAGAAGTGGCCCCGACTGAGGCGTTGCGGGGTCTGGCCTTCCACCTGAAGTCCTGTGGCGACACAGCCCTGGTACGTGACACTCTGCTGCGCCTGAGGGCCACGCTACCGCGCTGGACTGAACTGGGCTGCTCGGCGCGGGCATTGAATTGGGAAGGCACACCCTGAGTGGTGCGGCCGACTTTGCCCCTGCAGAACCCTAGGGGGGGTGTAAATAAGCGGACTCGCCCTTCTGCCCGGGTGTGCGGCCATTGTGGTCTCTCGGCTGAAGACAACTGGGTCACGCAATGCTGTGCACTCCCTCGGATTCGGGGGTGCCCTCGCGGACTTTGTGCCCCGGCCCAGCCCTACTATGCATCTGACCTACAATGCCCCAGAAGCAGGGGGGACGTGAGAGGCCACCGATCCTCTGTGCCGCATGAGGGGTGCACGTCACCTGGGCCTCACTCATCCGCTCATGGGCCGACCCACCCGCATCAGTGACTGCCTTACCCCATGCCGGAAACCCAGACATGTCTACTATGCATGGAAAGAAAGAGAAAGACAAAGAGAAGGAGAAGGAGGATTGGTCCGTCAAGGACTTGTTTGCCAAGATGTCGGGTGCAGCTGGAGGGAGGGGCCGTGTCTCCCCAGCCCCTCCCGGAGGGCAGGAGATGGAGCAAAGGGATGAACCAGTCACAAGAGCCTTCCTCTCTCAGTTGTTCTCAGTTTTTAGAGATGATCTCCATATTCTTAAAAAAGAATTTGCAGATGAAATGAAAGAAGTGCGCGGTGGGCGAAAGGGTGTCGTCTATGGAGGATCATGAACAGTTTCGTGATGATGAAGTCGAGCAACTGCAGCAGGAAGTGATCCGCTTACAAGTACAACAAATTGACCTCCAGGCCCATGCGGAGGATTTAGAAAACCGCTCCCGCAGGAACAACATTCGGGTGAGAGGTGTTCCCTCCAATGAAGAGAATAACGATATCAATGGGTACCTCCAGGAGCTACTCCGTCACGTGCTAAAAGAAACTCAAGACTTTCCTATCAAAATAGACAGGGCCCACAGAGTTGGCTTGCAGCGGAAGGCCCCAGCACTTCCCCCTGATATCTTGGCCTTTCTACCGGACTTTCAACTTAAAGAACTTATTCTGCGCAAAGCCCGCGATGCCCAGCCCTTGGTTTTTAGAGGCCACACTGTCGCTTTATATCAGGATTTGAAGGCCTCTACCCTTCAGAAACATAGAGACTTTCATCTGGTCACAACCCACCTCCATAACCAAGGTGTCTCCTACTCGTGGGGGCACCCATTCCGCATCATTTTCAAGTGGTACGGCAAGTTATGGCAAATACGCTCCCTGCAAGAGGCATGCCAGCTCCTGGACATTGAGCAAGACCCACCGGACGAAACCTTGAGTCAAGACAAGAAATTCCGGCGGGGGCGATGGCAGAGAGTTAGGTTCACACGCCGGTCCGGGACCCCCCTCGAAGCCGAATCCAGAGACGATAGCACAAGAACGTCGAGCAGTGCTGGCCTCTTTGACGGCGGACTCTGGACCTGGGGCCGATGCTTAACAAGCACTGAGGTCAGATAAGTGTTCTAGAGCATAGCTGGGGGGCGGCAGGCGGGTGGGCTGGGACGGGAGGGACACCGTCAGCCACAGATGCACTCCACTGACTGTTTTACCGAGGGGACGCGGTCTCGTACTGCGGCTTCTGGACACTTTGTGTGTATTCTTTTGTTAGGCTTGTTGGGGTTAGGGTGGGGGGGAGGGACGTCCGATATCCATGATCACCAGTTGCAAGACCTGTTGGGGAACTCTGATGCTACCACGACAATGCTATCATACCACCCTTGGCACTACACGTACATATACTGCAACACTCAAAGACTGGGAATAGCGCTTACACCTGAGGCTCCACCTAGAATGCGCAATTTTCCTCCCCCCTTGATATGGTGCCTGTGAAAATTCTTACAATTAATGCAAAGGGGCTTAACAATCCGGTGAAGAGGCGTGCGGTATTGTCGTATTAGGAAAATGCGGAGGCAGGCGTGTGTCTCCTGCAGGAGACATACCTTCTGCCCGGAGACACTCTCTGCATGTGGTCCAAGGCCTTCCTTCTCCAGTACTTCTCCTCCTTGGGGGAGAAAAAGGCCGGAGTAGCCATACTCATCTCTAGACGATGCAAGGGGGTGGTGAAGCACAATGTGGCAGAGATCATGGGGAGGTTACTGGCTTATACTCTTCAATTTGGTAATCAACCCCTGGTCATTGGTTCCATTTATGCCCCTAACTCAGGGCAGGAGCCCTTTCTCCAGGCTGCCCTAGTGGACGTATTGGCCCCACAGGGGCATATGACGTTAGTGGGGGGGGACCTCAACATAGTTATGGACGCAGGTATGGACAGGTCACACACAACCTTTTTTCCGGGAACTCTCACGGGATGGGAAGAGGTGGCTGAGGGTGGTGTGCTTGGTAGACATCTGGATGGTGGCTCATCCCACATCACGACATTACACATACTACTCCAATGCCCATCTTACGCCTGACTGGACCACTTTCTAGGGACGGAGGAGGTAAATGTTGCAGTGGGGGAGACGTGCATTGAACCTATGGCTCTCTCAGATCATGATGCCCATCGGTGCAGGTTTTGCTGAACCCAAATACACATCGAACCGGAAGTTTGCGGCTTAAGGAACACATGTGTCATAACAAGGATGTAAAACAGCACCTTCTTACATGCATTAGGAATTATCTCACCATAAATAACATGCCAGACATTGCAGTTACAACATTGTGGGAAGCATTGAAAACAGTGGTACGGGGAGAGCTTATAGGGATCGCAGCGGCCCACAATAGAGAGCGTAAGGAGGTGAGAGCTACATTAACAACTCAAGTATGAGAACATGAACGGGTACATAGCAGGACTGGGGCCCCTCGGGTCTGGAGACAGCTGAAGGCGGTGAGGGCACAAATGTCCAACCCTTGATTTGGACAGGGCAGAATATGCGGTGGTGCGCTTGAAACATTCCTACTACGTTGGGGGAGACCGCACAGGCCGGCTCCTGGCCAATCGCCTGCGGGCACAGAGGCAGCAAGCGCATGTTTCTTCACTTCGGAAAGAGGGCGGGGGAGGAGAAATTAGCGGGGATGCAGAGATCGCACAGGAATTCCTGGATTTTTACCAGAATCTTTAAACTGCGGAATCACGCTGCAACGGCTTACTTGCAGTCGATCTCCATGTCTGCATTGTCTCCCAGTCAGGTAGCATCCATAGATGCCCCTATTCGCATAGAAGAGGTCATCATGGCGATTTCACACTTGAAATTGCTTAAATCCCCGGGCCCGACGGGTTTCCTTCTCTTTTTTACAAGAAATTCTGCACTATCATAGCAGCGATGCTGACTAGGCTTTTCAATTTGTTTGGAGGCTCCACCAAGATTCCGTACACCATGCTAGCGGCAGCAATAGTGGTATTGCCCAAGCCTGGTAAGGATAGGCAACAATGCAGCACCCGATCTCTCTACTAAATGTAGATTTCTAAATCTTCATGGGTATCCTTGCGTCACGCTTGAGTCCTTGCATGCCATATTTGATACAACCTGACCAGGCGGGGTATATTCAATCCCACCAATGTAGCGATCATACGAAAAGAATGCTCCATCTTGTGGATAAGGCCCACCAGACGCGAATGGATGCTCTCCTGTTAATGATCGATGCCGAGAAAGAGTTCAATCGGGTAGATTGGGGGTTCCTGGGGCTCACATTGGAGAAGTTCGGCCTGGGGAAGCGGTTCCGTGAATGGGTGGGCTGTTGCTTTGCCGCACCTATGGCCTGCATCAGAGTCAATGGCATCTCTCCACGCACTTTCAGAGGGGGACCAGGCAGGGCTGCCCGCTGTCGCCGTTATTATTTACCTATTGTATATTGAGCCATTGGCACAGCGGCTCAGAGATAACCAGAATATCAAGGGGATCCCATTTGGAGGGGAAACCCACCCCATTAGCCTCTATGCTTATGATGTACTGTCGGCGCTGGCAGCACCCAGACTATCCCTACCTGCCGTTAATGGAGGAGTAGGACGCCTTTAGCCAGGTCTCCAGCTTTCGGGTTAATGTAGGCAAATCTCTGGCACAGCCCCTCGGCTCGGCCAGGCCTCCACGTAGACCTCGCAATCGCCAACAGGCGCTTGGCTAACTGGCATTAAAGTGACGGAAACGATCCCGTATCTAAGCTTAGAGGTGGCGGCAATGGTCCAACAAATAACCCAGCTGAATTATGCTAGGTTGCTGCGTCAGGCGGTGAAGGACCTGGTCTCGTGGGGCAAATACCACTTATCCCTCCTCGGCCGGGTAGCCTCGGTTAAAATGTCCCTACTAACTCGGGCACTATACTTGTTCCAAACTCTACCGGCTCAGCCTCCTGTCAGTGCGCTCACTGTGCTGCAGGGGCACATCAATCAGTTTGTCTGGGCTGGGAAGAGGCCACGGATGAGCAAGGCTCTCGGTTACATGCGCCCCGAACATGAAGGCCTCGGGATAGCGGATCTCCTCACCTACTATAAATTGACCCAACTACGCTACTTAGTGGAATGGGCAAGGTCGGAGTCCGAAAAGCGGTGGCTTTTCCAAGATAGGGCACTTGCGGGCATACCTTTATGAAAGATCCCCTTTCTTAGGAGGGCACAGCGGCCGCGAGGCCTGATGGGCTCTCCGATCACTAAGTCGGTATAGGCGGCCTGGGACGGGGTGGCGACTTCTTGGAATCTTACGACTTTTCCTTCCCCACTGACCCCCTTGTTTGGCAATAGCAACTGTACTACCGGGTTGCCTGATAAATCATTCAGAGACTGGCGCGACACCCCATGTCGCTCGGTCGGGCACTTATTTGATTTGTCTGGGATGATTTCGTTCAACCAGTTGAAGCTTGACTATGGGATTCCCGAAACCGAGAGAATAAGGTATATGCAGGTGCAACACTGGGTCCTCCAACCTGGGATGCGGGAACAGGGTAGTCGCAAATTGACCAAATACGAGAAGTGGTTGATCACTAAATTGATGGCTAATGGGATAATATCGGAAATGTACAATATGCTTCGGGTCGTACCAGGCCCGCAGACCACCCCGAGCCAACGGCAGTGGAGACTAGAGTTGGGCGGTGATCTTTCTGCAAAGGACAGGGTTGGCATTTATTACAGAGCAAAGCATACTGCCTGGAATGTCGCTAGCATCGAGACCGCTATGAAGATAGCGACATATTGGTATCCAATGCCGGTGGGTCTTCACAGGGGCAACCCCCAACGAAGCCCCACCTGCTGGTGGGGCTGTAATAACAACTTGTTTGACACTGAACTCCCGAGGCTCCCGGTATATGTGGTCCTAGGATTCCCTAGCCCCGTTACATTTTCCCTGAAGAGCAGGAAAGGGCGACAGATGGGTTAGCATTGGGAGCAGCTATACAGAATATATTGATGCACTGGGGGACAGCTACTTCCCCCAATCACATGGGGTGGCTTCATTGCATATGGCATATTATTGGGATGGAAAGCATATCTGCCACACTGAGTGGCTCAGCTGCCTCGTTTCAGAAACTGTGGAGACCGTTTCTGACCTTGCTTTTAAAAGAATGTAATGAAATCACGCAGCCCAGGTACCTTAGGGTGTTGCGACTCTCCGACTTATGGACAGAACTGACGCAGGCCCCCACTGGATGAAGGGGATTTCTAGAGTGAGGAGACGAGAAGGGGCCGTTCAGGAGTTGCGGGATATCGGATGGGGTTTGGGGGGGGGTGTTTCAGGTTTTTCTTTTACTTAGCAATGTTTTTTCTTGCCCCAATAGGGATACGACTGTATGAGTTCCTTTGTAAGCAATACATTTCTTTTACATTGACGAAACGAATAAATGACGGAGTCTATTGCATACTACTGCTATGGTTGATGGTACGTTTTATGTTTTTGAAACTGCAAATAAAAACATTTAAACAAAAGAAAAAGGTAAGCAGAGTGATGGACTGGCCTATATGAAAGAGAGTGACCACCTTCAGAAGGAAGGAAACTCTTGTGCTAAGGAATAGTTCTCTGGGAAGATGTTGAGATATGAAGATGACAAAGCCTGGAGCGTATCGACCCTCCAAGCAGATGTTAGGGCAACCAGAAAGGTCGTTTTGATTGTAAGAAGGCTGAAAGGACAATTGGGTAGATGCTCAGTAGGAGCACACATTAGAAAGGTGAGTACTAAATTTGATAAAGGGTGAAGGAGTAAACATGTGTTGGAGCCCTTTCAAAAACCTACGTACAATAGTGGATTTGAACAGGGATGGCTGATCTGGCAACCGCAGAAATGCCGAGAAGGCAGAAAGATAGCCTTCCAAGGTGCCCAAAGCAGAGCCCTGCAGGGCAAGAGGAAGAGTAAACAGAAGCACCGGAGAAGGGGGAGCAGAAAAGGGATCAACTTGTCACAAACGTAACCTTGCAGCAGGTGTATACCATCTTGGTGGAGGGAAGTGTGGCTGCCAAGATGACATTACAGACTTCAGGCGGAAGGGCGAAAGGTGCCAACTGTCATGCCCAATCTCCGTGCCTGAAGGCGGAGAACTGACAGGTTCAGGTGGAGTACACTCCCTTGTTGCTGCGACAGAAGATCCTTGCGAAGGGGCAGCCTGATTTAGAGGACTGATAGCCATGCTCAACAGCTCGGAACACCAAACTCTCCAATCCCAGCCTGGGGCCACAAGGATAGCTTGGGCCTGGTCATTCCTGATCTTCTTGAGAATTCTGGGCTGGAGTAGTATGGGTGTAAAGGCATACAGAAGGCCTGAGCAAGCCTCGAGACAAAAAACAACTCTGAGCGAGGGTCACCTTGGAAACTCCAGTGCACAAAACAACAGACATTGTACATTGCCGGCTGTGGTGAACAGACATAACTAAGACTTCGCCCACTGCTGAAAGAGACCTTGCACCCCCTCCGGATGGAGACGCCATTTGTGACATCTTTGGCTGAATTCATCCGCCCTGATATTCAGAGAGCCAACAAAGTGTTGAACCACCAGGGATACTCCCTGATGTTCCAGCCATGACCAGAGACGCAGGGCGTCTTGACAGAGAGTGCACAACCCCACCCCGTCTTGCTTGTTGCAGTACCACATGGCGGTGGTGTTGGCCATGAACAACTGCACTAGCCTTCCCTTGATGGAGGGTAGAGAGTCTTTTTATACTGATATGGGGTCCGGATTCTGCCAGGGAGACCAGAGGCCTCTGATTTCCACCTCTCCCAGATGGCTGCCCCATCCGAGGAGTGATGGATCTGTTACTACTGTCAGGTCTGGTTGGGGAAGGGAGAGGGGCGAGGGGACTGCCACTGACCCAATCATGCTTTATTAACTACCGCTGCAGATCTTTTGCAGTACCCTCCGAGATCTGGACCATGTCTGGCTTCTGGTTCCTCTTTGGAGGCTGCACTCCTGCCATTATTGCCTTAGTTTTCTGATTAATGGGCTAGTAATGACAATGTTCATTTCTTGGATATTGCCCTTCAGGCCTCTGTTGTTGTGTTGTCTTCAGATGCGGGTTCCATCCCAGCCCCACCAACACTCTGGATATCGATGTGGTAGACATGTTGGAGTAGCTGCATTTCACTTCAGGCGCCTCCAAAACTCTTTAATTTGCTTTTTCATTTCTAAAAATTGTTTTATTCATTTCTTAGTAGTTTGCATGGTTTTTTCGTTTGGTATTTTTTATGGATTTCTGTGTGTGCTTATTCTGTTAAACTTTTATATGCTTTTTAAATTTATTAATTTCTATTGCTTATTTTTTATTGTGTTGTCTCCTTCCGATCAAGGGGAGGGTATTGTGGTGCTTACATTAAACCTCCATTTTAGCTTTTTGCTTTTACCTTAGTATCTTTTTTTAATGGTGGTTTACACATGTTTTGCCCTAATATGAGAATGTACCATGCACGCATTTATTCATTCTAGACATTGTCGCCCTGAAATCTGCACAATTAGTTTCAGGGTCACACATTTGAGTATACGTCGCTTGTTTTTATTTTCTGTGCTTGTAGGAGATTACTCTTCTGCCTCAGACTAATTAAACACGTTGTTCTGCACCTCAGGCACAGTACAATAAAATTGCTGTTTTATTATTTAAGCAGGGTCCATGCTAAAGTAGGTGAGAGGCTCACTTCCCGCCAGAGTTATGATGGAGGCTGCCTGTGAGCTGCGACTGAGATTCAGCCCTGTTGTCCCCGACCTTCATCCTGAGACGGAAGGTAGCCGTGCAATAGAAGTGTGCAAGCCTGCACACTCAAGATGGAATGCATTTGCTTCCTGGCACATTGTACCAGGTATGCGGTTAGATCATTCCAACAGGTCTGGCAGAAGGGACTGTTCCCGATATACTTTCTTTAGCATAGAGATATTAGTGATAGAAAGGAGTAACCTTAGTAATATTATGACTAATTAACATGGTTGAATTGTTTGTGTTTTTCACCATTCTACTAAAGCTTATAACAATGATGTGTCTCATCCATCTAATAATCACAGTTCATATTTTATTTACAAAGACTAGAGCTTTTCAATAAACATTTGAAAATACATTCTTGTATCTTTTCTGTAGGTGACACCTTGGCCATGCAAAAGTGACAAATGAAAGGGTTGGATCTGTTTCCACTATTTCCTTGGGAATCTGAGTGATCATGTTCGAGGTTACCGACAACTTCTGTAACTCTGTAAAATTAGGAGTTTAGATGAGGTACTGTGAGCTAGCCAAACAAACCAACATTTATTGATTGTATAGGAAGACTCAGAATCTGCATTATGAAGTTTTTTGATCAAAATATACATTCATAGGAACCGTATAACACTTAGTGCTGTGCCCATTGGCACTTCACATCTGACTGAACAGCATGTGCCACCTGGAATGTTTCACTACCATGATAACGCAGACCTAGCAGCCCATGACTGAGTCTCACTGGGAACCAGGACCAAGGCTGAAACATTGAGATCAAAGCCCAAATATCAATACCTCTCTGCATTGGGGTTGGGGGGAGCATGGAACTGCACCGTGTTCAGCATGGCTTTGATGAAAGAGAGTGTCTGAAAAGGAGGTAAGTGTAACTTTGGCATGTTGCTAGTGAACCCTAGAGAGTGCAGGAGGATCATTTTAGTCTGGAGTGGATGAAGACTGCCTGTGGTGAGCCCATCTTCAGCAGCCAGTTGTTGAGGTAAGGGAAAACTGGAACTATGACCACTGAAGGTGTGCTGCAACCATTACCATCACTTTCGTGAACACTCGAGGGGCACTGGGGAGACCAAAGGATTGCACAGTAAACTGAAAAGGCTCCTGACTCACTATGAACTGTATGTAATGCTGATAGGAAAATAGATGTCCTGAAAGTCCAATTATACCATTCAGTCTCAAGGGCCTGTGAGCATCTTGAATTTCTCCTTGTTCAGCAAGGCATTGAGAGGGTGCAGATCTAGGATAGGGCAGAGGTCTCCGTTCTTTTGTAGCATCGGAAAGTTGCAGGAATAGCAACCACAACCTATTTCTGATGCGGGCACCCTCTCAATGACTCCATTGGCCAAATTCTTGCTGCAATAAGAAGATGTGGCTTTCTGTCAGCTGATCCAAGGGTGACGGGGTTTTTGTTAATGGAAGGGCATACCCTCATTTGACAATTTGAAGCAGCCACTTGTCCAAAGTTATGGCTTGCCATTGGGGCAGATGGTGCTGATCCTTCCGCAAATAGGGTACTTGTGTTGGTGCGCGAGGCTTGGAGGCTACGGCGGCGGCGGCTGGGAGGCTGTCAGACTGGGCAGGCTTATGGCCTTTGGGTCACATGGGACTTGTGGGAGCCATGTGTGCAGCTGCAAAATGGCTGGGAAGCCTGTTGGCTGGGTTGGAATGAACACAGTTGGTAGCCTCTAACGTATCCACGGAAGGAGTGAAAGAAGAGTGTAGTTTGCATGCTGCCAAGGCGAGTTCAACGACCGCGCTGTGACCGTACTCTCTTTTAAGGGCTCAAGTGCTGATACAGCCTTGTCATCAAATAGCCGAAAGGCATGTCCATAAAGCAAAGGCATGCCATAAGGGAATTATGGACAGCCCCTGTGAAGCCATTTGATCGCATCCAGGCGTCACAACGAAGCAGCACTGATGAAGCAACACCTCTCCCCAGCAATTACGTCATGTCCAGCCCGCATCTGATAGTGAACTTTGCTACATCCTTGCCAATGGCAATAGCATGGGTCTGCTTCTTGGACTGCTTTCTGTGGTATTAACCCAACAATGACTTTGACCTTGATGACGACCAGTAGGAACAACACTAAGAGGGGGCGCGGGACCTTCAATTAAATGTGACCAGGACCTGGAGCAGTGCCGAGTCATCTGTTGTCAAGCGGCCTGGAACTTCATTGCCCACTCTCAGATCGCTTTGGAGTTCATCGCATGGCAGTTGAGGCAGGTCTAGGAGTCATGGTACAGCTCCTGGTACCACAAGTAAACCAGATGGGGGTCTGTCACAGACATTTTCTCAATGACAGGCTCTACAGGGTTTAAAACCCACAGGGTTCTTAGGGGACATGCCTAAGACAGACTGGGATCAAAGAGGCTCAAATAGGTTGACCAAATGTTGAGAAGGAGGTAAACAAACGACCAAGGTAGGTCTTCCGGATCTGTGCTGTTGGCACAGAAAGGAAGGAACTGAGAACCGCATGCTGTATAAGCATTGCACAATATCTGGCACAGACGTCGCCTACAAAGGCAATGCAACAGGCACACAGAGGTACTGTTCAAGATTTTCAAGATCCAGTCTGACACCTGGGGAATATGCTATGGTAAGGAATCTGCGGCTAGAAGTCTCTATCAGATCATTTTTGGGGTAGATGACTCTCATTCTTTCTCCACTCTTCCTAAGTTCCTAAATGCTCTAATGGAATACCTAAAGTCACCACTGAAGACTCTCTCCCAGAACCAACAACAAACAGGCCTAATACAGCATGTTCTGCACTAACCACAAAGGGATCTGACAACATTATTTTGACGTATGACAACCTAATCTTTATCACTTTCAGTATTTACTGCAATTTTCTTATGCAACAAACTACACACTTAACTTACCACCACTAGATCTAATACATCAATCTCATCAACAAAGACAGACCCTTTATAGCACTCCATGTAATCACCGAAGGCAAATCTTCCATGGCACTCATATGCTTATCACAGACAGATGAAACACAACACTCAAAGACAAACCGACATATCTGATATAGCACTCCTAATGTGTACCACTGACCTGCCCAGCACTTTACGTACTTACCACACACAGAGCTTACACAACACTCCATACATGCACCACATAACTTATTCAACAGTTCATATTCTCACTAGAGACGGATGTTACACAGCACTCTATACACTGATGAAAGACATATTATATAGCATTCCAAATAATTACTTCAGATATATGTTACACGGTCCTCCATACACTTCCATCAAAAATGTTATACAGTCCTCGGTTTAATTACTGTGGATGGATGTTACACAGCACTTACCACAGATATACTATACAGCACTCTTTCCACTTACCAGAGATACACCATATACACCACCTCCTTGGTCTTTCCTTCGACCGGCACTGCCTGGCGCTTGCGTCTGCTGCGGAGGTCCTGCCAGTGGATCCTGGCAGAGGGCTCTTCCTTGACTTCATCATCTTCCTTGTAGTCGTAGTCTGCATCATAATCAGAGGGAACTGGAGAGTAAAAAGAAACACAGCACAAAGTCTTGCGCTTGGCGGGAGAATCTGTCCTTCACCACAAAACATCCAGCTGAAATCGAGCCAGTGCCTTCACCTTTGCAGAAAGTAATGAACCTCGTGATGGCTTCTTCAAGGGAAAAAAAACTTCACCTCTTGACCCTTGGAAGCCCCTGAGATCTGAAGCCATGAGACTCTTTCTCAGGCACAGTCCAATTGTAGTCTTGAGTTTCAAAATGGCGCTAATGCCAACTCCATGTAGCCTAGATTAATTGTTGAGCTGCAATAGTAAACTAGGAATAGGAAATGAAAATAGGCATAACTTCAAAGTGTCATCTCTGAGACAAGACGTTCTTCAGTATCTTGTAGCCACGTTCAAGAGCTAAGACAGAGTGTGAGGAAATTGGGGGTATTATATGGTGTGGTTGTGCAACCTCACGATAAACTGACCAACCCTGTCTTGGGTCGAGTCAAGCTCATTTGTTCAACCTTAGCTCAGCCCTCAGTAACTGTGGCTGTGAGCAGTCAGGCTTAACAGAGTAACTAGTGTAAAGCATTTTAGCTGCAACAATTTTAATAAGAATTCAACGCTACATTAAAAAATTCAGACACCAATTTATAAAACTAGACTGTATTTTTTTATGAATTTATAGACACTAAAATGAAAAAGATCTACCTGAGAGTTCTGGAGATACAAATACTTTAAGAAGCAATAAATCATAGCTTTCTACTTAACTTCAAACTTCAAATTCAACTAATCTGGCACTTAGAATATTTTTCAAGAAACTTGATAGCAATGTGGAATGCAGTCCTTTAGAGTTACTTTGGGTGACCGTCTCCGGCATGGAGCAGGTCAAGGAGGTCAACTAGGTGCAACAAGACAGTTACCGCAAAAGAAGAGCAGTCTTCAGACCAGTTCCAGAATCAATAGAAAGTTGACATAAAATCTAATGGAGTGTTTATGGAGTGGTCCTGATGCAAGGGATGCAGTAGCGTGAAGATGCTCAAGGATGCTGTGGATGCTGAGCCGGTGTCAGGGGAATCATGGAAGTGGTCCTGATGCAAGGGATGCAGTAGGGTGAAGATGCTCAAGGATGCTGTAGGCGATACTCTGGTTGACGGGGTTTTTCTGAGCCACCTCACGAACACGGTGGGACGACTTTGGCCACAGGGGTCGACGTCCCTCGTAGTTCAGATGAAGTCCAGCACTGACACACTTGCCACTCATCTGCTTGTCTCTGGCTACAACGGTTTCAGTGGTTTTCTATTTTTAGCGATAGCTTGCCCTCTGGGTGGCTAAACTGCAATCCAACGTCTCTTCCAGGTCCAGCAGACATGGCCGCACCTTTTAAGCATCAGAACTCAGTCTGGTGATCTGAAATACCAACTTGCCCTGGCAGACTTCCTCAGCTTTTGTGGCCCTGTGCTGTAGCAGAAAGTGACTCATGGAGATCACCTTCTTCTAGCTGGAGCTGAGGGATCACTTTTCCGCAAACCAGGCACCACAGGCACAGTCCTTTCTTCACTAGCCCAAGGAGGAGCAGGTGAAGTTCAATCTTCTGTGCAGCCTCCCTTTGCTGGTTCCAAGGTCGGCAGGGCAGTTCTTCTTCGGTCCTCTTCTTCAGTTCAGACATGATCTGATTAATATTTGCAAAGTCGATAGGTCAAACTTTCAGTAATGCGAGTCCTATTGCATTCCAAATGCATGTGAAAACTTGATCTCACCTCTGGGATCACATGATGTTCTTCAACAGTAGGCTAGCGGCCTAAATGTCCCCCCTTCAGATAATGGCATGGATGGATGCTGTATTTGTGCTCTGAGGGTGGGGGGAGAGCTCACAAAATTATTATTGTTGTAATGGGCTGTTGTTTTATTTATTTCACATTTTTGTATCAACATACTGTGGCATTAGAATAGCTACCCCATCAATAGTTTCAAGCTAGCAGCAATGACTGGGGGGGTGAGGGTTTGCGAGGGAGGGAGGAATCAAGAGATGGCCAGAGCTGGCCAACCAAAAGAAACAATGGTGATGTCAGATGGGAGGGAACCAAGTACCGAAAGGCAGGACAGATGCAAAATATTAACCAACTAGAGAAAAGGAATTTTAAAAAGCAGGCCAACAAACCAAGAAAAAGCGGAGGGCATGTCCAAAGTCCCCGATAGCACATAACCCGAATACAGCAGGCCTTGCAGACCAGTGCATGCGCTGCCCAGGCTCGAACTAAAATGGTGTATCAGGTACATGGATGCCCCATGAAAAATATATATAATGGGGACCCTGGCAGCATGCAGAGGAAGACATTTCTTGAGGAGGGGCTCAGGTGGTGGAGCCGGCTGGGTCCAGGAACTGAGGGCACTAATAAGTGTCTAAGAATCTTTAGGTGGGGGCCAATTTGATGTCTGCTCCTTTGTATAATTTCTGCAGGGATTTGGCTGGTGCCTCGAATGACAGAACCTGTTGTTTTGTATTCATTATGACTCAAGTTTAATTGTCGCGGGTGGGTGGCTGCTTTTACCCGGTTATATGAAAATCAATAAAATTAAAAAATTAAATATATATCAGCAACAAAAATATTGAGGACACAAACATTGACTTTAAATTCTTGTATGTAATGTCAAAAACAGCAACTACGAAAATATATACAACCACAATATCTAATAAAATAAGTATATTGACTTTTAACTATTATACATTATATTAACATATAAATATATATTTTAAACTACATCAAGGATATATAAAACAGTATAACTTACAAATATCCTCACTTTGAAGTAAAAGTTACTTACCTTCGGTAACGCTATATCTGGTAGAGAAACAGTCTAGCCTCAGATTCCTTAACTTTAAATTCTCTCCAGTTGCCAGTCTGGATCCCAAAACCTTCCAGCAGCACCTCTGGGTGCCGGGGCATGGCGTCGTACAGATCTGCGGTGACGTTCTCTCCAGATATGACGTCGGTGGAGCAATATAAATCCGCTTCGGTGTGTGGACGTCATTTTCTTCTGTGAAACATTCCGCTCCAGAACGCGGAACCACTATAGAAACTGGTTGTGAAGAAGTGTGTCAAAAAAGAGAAAAAATCTTTCAAACACTATTAAAAAAAATGAAACATCAAATGGTGTAATACCAAACATGGATTTTAGAGAAAATCCCTAATATAATCTACTTAACACAGAACTACATGAACCTCTATGCCTTGGTCAATAACCCCCATATGAGGGAAGAGACCATTCCCTCTATGAACCATACATCAACGGTTATGTCATGGTAACAGCAACCAGGACGTACAACAACAACACTAAGCTGTTTGTTAATTTACACCATCACCTGATATACTGACAGTACCCGCAGCAAGGTTTGACGTTACCAAAAAGTAATTCATCGAAAGAACAAATAAATGAATACTGCTCACTGGTGTGTAAACCAGAGAGCAAGAAAAAACACACACACACTCTACCATTCAGAAATGGACGGTATTGCAATCTCTAAACAAAAGCTAAGTGGCCAGGCCAAGCAGCTGGTTTAACCCAAACATAGAAGAGTCAATGATTACTGGTATATAAACCCAGTACTGAAAGAGTAAAACCCTTATCTCAAGAATCATACGCAGAGCGGGGAGGATGGGCAGGGCGTTAAGGAATCTGCGGCTAGACTGTGTCTCTACCAGATATAGCGTTACCGAAGGCAAGTAACTTTTACATCTGATAGAGACATCTAGCCGCAGATTCCTTAACTTTGAATAAAATACCATAGCTATACCCCACTGGAGGAGGGTCTGCGAACTAATCCTATGAAAGTTCTCTAAGAGAACTAATCGGTCAAATGAACAACCGACCAAGTGTACGTAGGAATAGCAGTACAAGGGCTTGACGCTTAATAGAGACCCTGATCACTGTAACAAAACATATCGATTAAAACAACCTCACAGGCCCGAGAGAATTGGTCTTTGAAGGAGAAAAAAAGGGTTTGAAGCCCTCGAAGAATCATCTGTCAGAGGACAGACATGAACCCCTGTCCCCCAAACGGAAAAAAGAAAGCTCACTGACCATGAAGGGTCAACAGCATAACAAAAGTCCTATAATCTGCATTGTTCATGACAATATTAATTATAAAAGGAACTGTCCTGATAAAATCTCCAAACAGGAGTTTTAGAACTCATTTCCGCAAGGGAAAGATGAACGACAATACCTCCTGGTATGAATAATTTAGTCTGGACAAAAGAATATCCATATTTATTCTATGCACCGATTGCATAACATCTTGCCACATGATGTATATATAGACATAAAAGGTTTTGCAAACATAAATACATCACCAAATACTTCAATTGAACCACAGAATTTAACTGGCCACAAACTACTGCCAGCAGAAGAACCTATAAAACTTGCCTCCAAACAGACTTCCGTGCCATAGCGCAATAATAGACTGAATACTATCTCAAGCTCTGAATAAGCTCAAACACCAAGGCAAGCGAAAAAAGGGAATTACCTGCATATTTGACTAACATCTTACTTTTTTATCTTTTTTTAACTTATTTAAAAAAAAAAATGCGTAGCGCATATGATACCTTCCTGTTTATACTGTGTACATAAGAATAAACTAGAACTGAGATCCAGTCCTATGAAAGACTTCCTCAATAATATTGAAGAATGGGACGCAACAAAAGGTGTAGTTCCAGATTACACATAAAATAAATCCCTGCCAACAACAGCCACATACGACACCTCTGATACAAGACAATATATGAAATGAGAGGATCGGCAACACACACAACCCAGAGAGAAAAAAGAGTAGTACCCTGCCACCATCCAAGGTGACTTGCCGTATGAAAATGTCACCTGACAAATGTTATCTTAAATAACTGATGCCACAACAAACAACAATTATGAATCCTCACAAAACAATGAATTTGGAGAATAATAAGTAGATTCCTCCAGAAGACAGGCAATGCCGATCGGACCAAGAATATCAAGGGAAGAAGGAAAAACATCCATTATAAAAAGTGTCTCCGAGACAGAGTCTCCAGGTGCAGGTAAATGTCTACGTGCAATGTCACGGTCCACTGGGACCCCTAACTCAGGCTTAGCCTAGGCACCTAATAATATGTCAAAAAGGGCCTCACTATATGGGAGAACAGGTTCTTCCCTTTTTTGTCACTGATAAAGGATCTCAAACAAAGGGTCTGTAGACCGCTGCACTGTGGGCAGTAATAAATCTAAAACTGCAGCCACTTTCCTCAGCATGTCCACAAAGGAGGAACTTGTCTCCATGGCAAGGCCAGAAGGATAGAGTAACCCCGATGCTGGCAAAGAGTCCAGACCACAGGCCTCACCAAGAGCTGTCAGCCAGCTCTCTTCCACCTGAAATGGGCCTAAAATGTTCTGCCCCAGGTAGACCTCCTGACACCTCTCCATGAAGAGAAGCCACAACATGAGCTGCTCCTTCACGTTGCATAAGAGATACTGCCACCGACGTTGAACGACGCCCAAGCGGCGCAGACACAACGTCGACAGGAGAGTTGTGAGGCAACTTCGACCGGCGCCACCAATGTCAAAGTCAGAGTCGGTAAGTCAATTACTGGCGTCGAAGGCAAAGACACTGAAGGGCTGTGAGCTTGCTCATCCGATGTCTGTCGACGCCGATCCATCAAGTCCGAAGGCCCAACCGTCACAGAGGGAGATGGGGTCCCAAAGATGACCCATCAACGGCCCGGCTCCCGGAAACACAGGGAGGCGCGACACGAAGTCTCGAATGGCTTCCTCAACCGTCGAGCGGGAGGAGCCCTGAGGAGCCCTGGGGGATGGAGTCTCTCCACACTAAAGTCCGAGACTGCGACCTCGACCGCCTCTTACCTTTCGACTTACCCAGAGAACAACGTCCTCTGGACCCGCTTCGGACTCTAGATCGACCCCACTTCTCTTCCCGGGACAACAAAGTCCGAGGCTGGGGAGCCTCTGAGGATCGTGAAACAAGCGCTGCCATCAATTTCAACCGCCGCTCCTTCACTGACTTTAGTTTCAACTTTTAGCAGGAACCACAATCCCCTGTGTCATGGTGTTCACTTAAACACCACATACAAATTGTATGCGGGTCCGTCACCCACATCTGTTTGTTACAAGACCCACAAGGTTTAAAACCTGTCGACATCAGTCAAGGCACACTGTCCCACCTACACCAGGTGCCAGAGTAGGTCTGTAAAATAAAACGACCTGAGGAAACCGCTTCTCCGGAACCGCGTTACAGCGCAGAAAAGAAGAAACTGATGTCCACGCACCGGAGGGCACTTATATGGCTCTACTGACGTCATATCCGGAGACGCCGTCACTGCGGAGCCATAAGGCGCATTCCCCCGGCACGCAGAGGTACTGCTGAAACTTTTTCGGATCCAGACTGGTGCCTGTGGAGAATTCAAAGGTAAGTAATCGGCGGCTAGATGTCTCTATCAGATATAATTTCAAACATAAAAAGCAAGAAAAATACTACTCATAATGAACTATATTTATAACACAAGATACTAAAAATAAACAATAGACTGGATATTAAATGATATTAAAACAGAAATTATTTATAAAAATACTACAAAAATATGTAACAAAAATATTTACCATTAAACAAACTTTTAACATTAAACAACAAAAGTATATTACATTAAAAAACCTCTGACAAATAAATTAGACTTAGTGTTCCCATTCCAACATAAGCGACAGTAAGAAAGTTTTTGACTTTGGAGGGGTCAGATTATCTATTCCCATTCCAAGGTAAGCAACAGTTGGGAAAGTGTTGGACTTTGGAGGGATCATAACTACTATTCCTACTTCAGCGCAAGCACCAAAATGGAAATGTTGAACTTCGAAAAGCACAGATTTACTTTAGCAAAACCTAAAATGAGAAGAATTAAATCAACACATAAACACACACACACATATATATGTGCATGTGTGTATATGTATAGTAAATTTTAAAAGTACATTTTAAAAATATTAACCATAAATGTAATTTAAATAAAATAAAATAAACTTAAAATATATTGCCAAATCAAAAAATACAAAGCTATACTCAAAATAATTAAACATATTAACTTATATAACAAAATCTAATCAAAATCAACAAAATAATTTACAAAAACCCTTATGTACAACTAGATTAAGACTACATTTATAAAACAATATTTGTACCTTCAGTATTCTGTCACACAATATTTTTGTCATTACAATATTTTGACACAATATTTCTCTCTCGAGATTTCTGAAACAATATTTGGTGGATCACCGTCAGTCATTTTAAGCTCTCCATATTCTGACGAGTAGCTCAGCTATGCGAGATCTGCCTAGGATAAGTGATTACTCTGTGATATAAGCAACCAAATTTTGTGAAATCAGTGTCTTTGTATTTACATTTCCTGCCCATTTCCAGCGAGAACCGTGAAGGAAAAAGAGGGCGAAGGGAAAATAAGTAGAAATTATAAGTGAAGGAAGATGCTATATACATTATGGTTCTCATTCATCTTTCATTCTGAGTGGTCGGCACTTTGAGCTGACATTTATAGCACCTTAAAAAATCCTGCTCCTTGAGTTGGAATTTATCGGAACCAAAAAATACCTATTTTATTGTTTGTCCCTAATAATAGGGACTCGCGTGCATATTTTGATGCTTAACGTGCCAAAATATGCATTTCCCAGTAACTATCGGGTTTGACTTGCCCACAAAAAACTGCAAGAGTGGGGTTATAGTATCAAACTCCCAATTAAGATATGTCTGGTTACTGGAACTGCCATACATCTTACAAGTAAACATTTCACTCGTATTGAGGACCTAACTAAAGTCATACAAAGACTATTGCATTTCTGGGCAGAGATTATGAACCATCACTTTAAAGGTCACTACAAAGCAGCTCCTAACACCAGACTGGGGTGTCAAGGGCCAATAATCAGAATATAGGAGCCACACAATTCTGTCTAGGAATAGAGGCTCCCACATGCTGATAGACTCTCTCTTAGGTCTGACTGCAAGTTCATTACACTGACCATTCACCATTGTAGTGTCTCCTAAATGTGAAACAGATGACCACTCCACCACAGAACTGGCACAACTGGTGCACAGTCAGGCTGCTGAATATTCAGTCTAGAAATTTGCATCACTGGAGTGTGTTTCTAGCACTTCCCTACACTTGTGTTAGTGGCCTAGTGGAGAGGGGTGTCTTCTCAGTCTGCACCGGGGAACAGCATCATTTACCCGGTTCCCGGAGATCTTCGGTCAGCTCGATCTCCAACTTCAGTTGTTGGCAGGTGTTGTTCTCCACCTGCATCACGTTGTACAGTCGCAGAATCTGAAACCAACGGGGAAAGCCAAAAATGAGGCTTCTGTGTCACACAGTGGGTCGCAAAAATGTTTCTTCAGGTCGTTTGGCCATTTAACACCATTGCCAAAGCTGGCTACCTTTTTCAAACACATAAACTGTGTAAAAGACAGATCTGCACATGTTCCTTCCCATCAACACCAGTACCAGAGCTGGGCCAGCCCATATACCCTCCCTTCACCACAAGTGACAAAGCCGGGTTAGCTGCCATCCCTTCCCTTCATCACCAGTACTTGAAATGGGTCTATCCCAGTGGCGTCTGGTGACATTTGAAAGTGGTGAGGCATAAACGTCAGGCATAACTTTTATATAGCAAATGATGTGAATACGTTCAATGGACAAACCTGGGGTCCAGGGTGAGTCCCTCTACCAAGAAAGAAATTAAAAATAGATTGGCAAATTAATGTAGCGAGAAAGCAAGGCTTATAAAGCAGTGAAAACTTATAGTCCTAAACACATTAAAAACAGCCCCATATCTTCCTGCATTAATATGTTCAACAGTTACTGTAATGTGTAAATTGTACAGCATGACAACTATAGCCCTTTAAAATGTATGCTTGCCCATTGTCTTGCACTGCATGCAGCAATAACTTTGGAAAGATATGCTCTAACCAGACTTCGAGAAGCACCCACAGATGCTGGCTGAAACCAGTCACATAAAAATACGGGCAGACAGGTCCTTAAGTGAGATGGAAAAAGTGGGGGCTCCTATAAAAGTACATGTGAAATAAGTTTCTGTGATTTCCATAGTGTGCCACCTGACCAGTATTTTGGTTTTTCTCTGAGATGTAACTTTACCCAGATACATGACACAACAACTGACATACACCCAAAGACTGTCAGTATGATTGGCTTTGTCACTGGGTGTTGGCTGTTCAAGATACATGAGTAACAACAATGATTTCTTATAAATAACTAACATTGACATTTTTTGCATTCTGAAATAGTGTTATGCATACACACAATTTTGTTCCTAATGTACATAATTATCATCAAACAATAACCAATGTATTTTCAATATATATAAACAATGTTAACAAAAAATATATATCAATATTTTTATACAATAAATGATTTAATATACATTTTTTGAATATCATCTGTTTATTTGGTGTTTATATCACCTATTTTTGTTTTTTTCGCCCACATTAGCAACTGATTATCGCCTTGCCTTAGGCATTCATTTTTTCAATTGTATATTTCCTTGTAGAAAGGCAATCTTATATTGTATACAGGGGCCCCGTTCTTTTCCAAACTCATGGGCAGAAAGGCATACAGGAGAGTTGAGCTCAACTTGAGATCAAAAGCGTCTCAGAGCGAGAGCCGCCTTGGAAACTCCAGCGTGCAAAACTGCTGACATTGTATGTTCTCTGCAGTGGCGAACAGATCTAACCAAGGCTCTCCCCACCACTGAAAAAGACCTTGCACCACATCCGGTAGAAGACACCACTCATGATACGCTAGGCATCTTCGCCCTGGCTTGTAGAGAACTGCCAGTTGTTGAACCACCGAGGAAATGCCCTGAGGTTCCAGCCATGTCGAGCGACGCATGGCCTCTTGACAGAGGGTCAGCGACCCCACCCTGCCCTGATTGGCGCAATACCACATGGCAGTGGTGTTATCCGTGAACACCTGCACTAGTCTACCCTTGATCGAAGGATAAAAGACTTTCAGTGCAAAGTGATCGAAGGATGAATGGCTTTCAGTGCCAAACAAATTGACCGAAGCTCCAACAGGTTCATATAGAGCTTGTACTCTGCCAGAGACGTGAGGCCTCTGATCTCCACCTATCCTAGATGGCTGCCTCAGCCCAGGAGTGACGCATCTGTCACTACTGTCAGATCTGGTTGGGGAAGGGAGAGGGGTCTGCCAAGGACCCATTCACGGTTCGTTAACCACCACTGCAGATCTTTTTCAGTACCCTTTGAGAGCTGGACCATGTCAGACAGATTCCCCTGCTGCTGTACCACTGGAACGTCAGGTCCCACTGCAGAGCCTGCATATGCAAGCATGTGTCACAAGCAGGATGCAGGAGGCCATGAGGCCCAGCAGCCTCAGAGTCAGTCTCACTGAAACTCAGGATAAAGGCTGAAATATCAGTATCATAGCCTGAATATCTTGGACTTGCTATTTAGAAGGATAAGCCCGAAACCGCACTGTGTCCCGAACAGCTCCTATGAAAGGGAGCATTCGAGAGGGAGTCAGGTGTGACTTCAGCATGTTAATATTGACCTCCAGTGAATATATTAAGTCGGACATAGGCTAGCGGTGGGAGACGACTGCCTGGGGGAAGTCCGCCTTCAATAACCAGTCGTTGATATAGGGTAATACTGGCACCCCTGATCTCCACAGATGAGCTTCAACTACTTAGATCATGTTGGTGGATACCTGCTGGTAAGCCCAAAAGGGAGCACGGCAAACTGAAAGTACTCATGGCCCACCGTGAACTGCAGGTAACACCTGTGGGGAGCAGAATGGGAATATGGAATATAGGTCCTGCAAGTCCAACGCTACCATTCAGTCTCTCGTATTGAGGGCAGACAGAACTTGAGCAAGCATTTTGGATTTCTCCTTTTTCACGAAGAAATTGAGAAGGTACGGTTCTAGAATAGGAACACAACCTTCTTGTGAAGCTCGAACCCTCTCTATTGCTCCCTTGGCCAAGAGAGCTGTCACTTCCTGGTGGAGTAAGGAGAGATAGGCCTCCATCAGCCTGTCACAGGTGGGTGGCATGGGTGGAGGGGTGGTGATGAAGGGGAGGGAGTAGCACCTTTGGACAATCTGGAGAACCCAGCGGTTAGATGTTATCGATCTCCAGTGGTGCTGTTGACGGAGTATCGTGCCTCCCCCTGATTGTCCATGATGGTTGAAGTGTAAAGTAAAGGGGCTTGGAAACTGCAGCTACCGGGGGAGTGGTGGACTGGCCCGACCTCTGGCTGATGACCTACATGCTCTATGAGTACCGTGTCCTTGGCCAAGCCAGGCCCGGAAAGCTTGTGTATTGTGGTTGCTGGTCATGTAGAGAAACAGCTGGAAGCCCCTTTGTGGTCACGAAGGAAGCAAAAGGCAGACTGGGGTTGGCGAGGGGTCATGAAAATGCCCAAGGACCTGTCCATAGCTCTGCTTTCCTTAAAGCACTCCAGCACTGGTTAAAGCTTTGTTTTCAAAGAGATTGGAGCCTGGACATGCACGGAAAAGCCAGTCATCCTTTGCCAGCCATCATGCCACACATGAAGAAACTGCTCTGCCTAACAAGTCGGTCATTTCAAGCCCATTACAGATTGTGAACTTAGCTGTGTCCTTCCCATCAGCCATAACTTGATAGAGTATGGCTTGGGCCTCATCTGGGACCATAGACAGCACCTGTGAAACAGGATCACAAAGTAACGGCCGAAAATGCATGTGGTGTTCATGGATCGCAGTGCCAGGCTGGTGGAGGCAGACATTTTCTTGCTTAATGTGTCCATCCTTTTGAATTCCCTATCCAGTGGTGTGGTACTGGTAGGGAATGCACCAGGATTTACTCAGGAAGTGGAGGCTTGGAGCACTAAGCTCTCCAGGGTAGAGTGCTGGGTGAGGAAATTGGGTTCCCATTGAGTGGGGCAATGGTGGCGGGCAATTATCCTGTTCACAGGAGCCCGTGTGCAGGGCTTGAACCAGGCCCCAAGCAGGATGTCTGTGAAAGCTTCATTAACAGAGAGGAGGTTCTTTGGGGGTGACTACCGGCTGAAGCACCTCTGTCAAGACGTTAGTCTTGACAGCCACAGAGCATAGCTGAAGATCCAGGACTTTGACCGCCCTCTTAAACACCATAGCAAAGGAGGCTCCATCCTCCATAGTAACGGTAGGTGGAGAGACTAAGCGAGTATCTCGAGAGGTGTCCAGTCGACTGGCATTCGCCAATTCCTCACACCAATCCACAATGGGGTACAGGGGCTGGTATTCATAAGGGCCCTGTGGGTCCGGCCATTCTTCTCCAAGTCAATCAATCAATCAATCAATACATTTGTAGAGCGCGCTACTCACCAGTAGGGGTCTCAAGGTGCTGGGGGAGGAGGGGGTGCCGCTACTGTTCGAAGAGCCAGGTCTTGAGGTGTTTCCTGAATGTGAGGTGGTCCTGGGTCAGTCGTAGGTGGGCGGGGAGGGAGTTCCACGTCTTGGCCACCAGGTAGGAGAATGATCTTCCTCCGGCGGTGGCTCTGCGGATCCGTGGTACGGTGGCGAGGGCGAGGCTGGCAGAGCAGAGTTTGCGTGTTGGAGTGTAGAACGTGAGGCGGTTGTTGAGGTATTTGGGACCTATGCCGTGGAGTGCTTTGTGTGCGTGGGTGAGGAGCCTGAACGTGATCCATTTGTTGACGGGGAGCCAGTGCAGGTCTCTCAGGTGGGCTGATATGTGGCTGTGGCGGGGGATGTTGAGGATGAGTCATGCGGATGCGTTTTGTATGCGTTGGCGTCTTTACTGGAGTTTGACTGTGGTTCCTGCGTATAGGGCGTTTCCGTAGTCTAGTCGGCTTGTGACGAGGGCCTGGGTGACCGTCTTTCTAGTTCCAGTAGGGATCCACCGGAAGATCTTACGGAGCATGCTCAGGGTGTTGAAGCATGAGGATGAGATAGCGTTGACTTGCTTGGTCATCGTGAGAGAGGATCCAGGATGAATCCCAGGTTGCGGGCGTGGTCAGTGGGTGTCGGTGCGGTGGGTGGCTGTCAGTGCGGTGCCCAGTGCTGTGGGCCACCAGGAGTCGTCCCAGGCGGATGGGGATGGTCCGAGGATGAGGACCTCTGTCTTGTCTGAGTTCAATTTCATCCATTCCGCGATGTTTTTCATTCCTTCCTGGAGGTTGAGTTTGGCGGTGGCTGGGTCTTTGGTGAGGGAGAGTATCAGCTGGGTGTCGTCGGCGTATGAGACGATGTTGAGGTTGTGTTCGCATGCAATGGTGGCGAGGGGGCTCATGTAGATATTGAAGAGGGTTGGGCTGAGCGATGAGCCTTGGGGTACGCCGCAGATGATCTCGTTGGCCGCGGAGTGGAATGGAGGGAGGCGGACTCTCTGGGTTCTGTCGGAGAGGAACGAGGTGATCCAGTCCAGGGCTTTACCTTGGATCCCGGCGTTGTGGAGGCGGGTTATTAGGGTACGATGGCAGACTGTATCAAAGGCGGCTGAGAGGTCTAGGAGGATGAGGGCGGTTGTTTCCCCGTTGTCAAGCAGGGTCCTGATGTCGTCGGTGGCTGTGATGAGGGCGGTCTCGGTGCTGTGGTTGGCTCACAATCCGGACTGGGATGGGTCGAGGGATCCATTGGCCTCGAGGAATGCGGTCAGCTGTTATTGACGATCTTCTCGATAACTTTTGCAGGGAAGGGAAGAAGAGAGATGGGGCGAAGTTTTTGAGGTCTTTAGGGTCCGCTGTGGGTTTCTTCAGTAGGGCGTTGATCTCTGCGTGCTTCCAGCTCTCTGGGAAGGTGGTGGACGCGAGGGAGTTGTTTATGGCGTTCCGTAGGTGGGGAGCGATGATGGTGTCGGCTTTGTTGAAGATGTGGTGAGGGCATGGGTCGGAAGGAGAGCCGGAGTGGATGGTGTTCATAGCGTGGGCGGTGTCTTCGGTGCTGATGGGAGTCCAAGCGCTGAGGGTGGTTGTAGGGGGCGTTGGTTTGGTGGCTGGGGGCGCAGTCTGGGCACCGAAGCTGTCGTGGATATCGGCGATCTTGTGGTAAAAGAACGTGGCGAAGGAGTTGCAGAGGCCTTGCGACGGTTCGATGTCGTTGCTGCTGGCGCTGGGATGGAGAGCTCTTTTACGATGCTGAAGAGTTCCTTGCTGTTGTGTGTGTTGTTGTCCAGCCGTTCTTTGAACAATGTCTTTTTGGTGGTGCAGATCAGCTGGTGGTGTTTGCGGGTGGCGTTCTTGAGGGCTGTCATGTTTTCTGTCGGCTGTTCGCGGCGCCAGGTTTTCTCGAGGGTTCGGTAGGATTTCTTCGATTCTTTGAGGTCGTCAGTGAACCATGTTGTTTTCCTGTTGCCGGGCTTGCCTGGAGGGTTCTTCAGTGGTGCAAGGGTGTCAGCGCAGTTGACGATCCACTGTGTGAGATTGCGGGCTGCATCGTTGGTGTCAGTAGTGTTGATTGGTGGGTTCTGGCTCAGTTATGTGGTTAGCTGGTCTGCGGTGACTTTGCTCCAGCATCTACTGGGGATCTGTTGGTGGGATGTGGTCTTCTTAAAGGTGAAGTAGATGCAGCTGTGGTCGGTCCAGTGTAGTCCGGTGGAGTGGCTGAAGGCAACGTGGCTGCTGGCAGAGAAGATGGGGTCAAGCGTGTGGCCGGCGTAGTGGGTGGGGGTGTCCACCAATTGCTTGAGTCCGAGGTTGGCGAGGTTGTCGAGCAGGGTGGTGGTGGTGTTTTTGTCATTGTTGTTCTCCAGGTGGAAGTTCAGGTCCCCTATGAGGATGTAGTCTGATGAGGCGAGGGCATGTGGGCTGATGAAGTTGGCGATGGCTTCACTGAATTGTGTGCGTGGGCCCGGGGGTCTGTAGATGAGGGTTCCTCTGAGGGTGGTCTTGGGGTCGGTGTGGATCTGGAAGTGTAGGTGTTTGGCGGTGGTGAGGGCATCTTCGGAGTTGGTCGTGATACTGATGGTGTTCCTGTAGACGATGGCGATTCGTCCTCCGATTTGGTTGACGCGGTCCTTTTGGGTGATCTTGTAGCCATCCGGGATGGCTATGGCGATGTCGAGTCCTAGCTCATATGAATAAGGCTCAGGCCCCGGCCTGGATGGCATGGCTCCAGCCACACCAGAGTCAATGTTGGACGATGCCCCTATGGGTCTGGGTTGGATTTGGGGATTATAATGGGGATGATGCAGCCGGAGGGCTTAAGCGGGTATTGGTAGCCCGATAATGAGGTGCATGGATTCATAAAGTTCACGAAGTTGGGCGGGGGTCGATCTGGCTCCAAGAAACTCTGCAGGCGCTGAGACAGCCTAGGTTCAGGGTCAACCGTGAAGTCAGGCCTTGAGTGTAAATGCTCCTGTGTGTCGTCGGTTGACTTCGATGGACAGGGCGAAGTTGATGATTTTTTCAACTTCTTACTCTTCTTTTTGTGGGACTTACCAGAACAATACGACTTTGACTGTGAAAAAGATTGATGGCTCCGTGACCAATGCCAGGACCTTCTTGTTGACTGGGATCAAGACCATCGTGGCATAGCATGTTGAGCAGGAAGGAGCATGGGGGATCGCTCCCTCAAAGCCTTTGGGTGCATGGCACAACAATCAACGCAGGTTTTGGCACTGTGGTCACACTCAAGGCACCAGAGACAAACAAGGTGAGGGTCATCTCAAACATTTGTTTGTGACATCCAGCCTTCCTTGTTGACATCCCTCCCACACCAGGAGATCAGTCTAAAAAAACGTTGACAAAAAGTTGAAAAGAGACAGTCAAAAAACGACTGAGGGTAGCTCCATCCGGATCTGTCCTGACTGGCGTGGAAAGAAAAGAAGTGAGGTCAGCATGTTTGGGTGGCACTTATATAGACACACACACACGTCACTTCCAGCTAGGACAATGCTATGCAAATCTGAACAGCGACCCCTACTAGTGCGTACAGATACTGTTCATGAAGATTTTTCAGATCCAGTCTGACGCCTGGGGATAATCTTAGGTTAAGGAATCTACGGCTACAAGTCTCTGTCAGATACTAGGCTCACTCCACCAGCTAAGCCAAGAACTAGTGACTAACGCCAAAGGATGCCTACTGCCTCATAGTGCACATGGTGCATCTGACACGCACCGGCCTTAATGGGGTGAGGAAAACCAAAAATTGCCTCCCAAGCAAGGTATGGTTCCCACTCATGGACGAGATGGTAGTGACTATCATACATTTGTGACAATGGTGCAAAGTAGCTGGTCCCCTTGACCCACCAGTGCCTGTGCTTACAGAACATAGCTGTCAACAATTGTGGACATGTGCCAGCCTCAATTTTGGCTGCCTCCCCTTTGCGCGGTACACCATGGTCCTAATAGATGATTACACCAAATACCCTGAGGTGGAAATTGTGACATCTCAGACAGCCAGTGAGACCCTGCCAGAGCTCGAGAAGATGAGGTCCAGACAGAGTTGTTGAAAGAACTCAGGACAAAAAATGTTCCACCCTTTCTCAGCCAGGAATTTGCAACATATGTACACTCTTGGAACACTAAACATAAGAAGGTGATCGCACTGTGGCCCTAAGCAATGGGGATGCCGATAGGTTCATGTGTATGTTTAAGAAAGTAGTTTGCGTATTTCATGCTATCTAACAAACACTTGAATGGGCCATATACGCCTATTTACAGGAGTCCTGCCAGACACCACATTCCACTACCAACAGGCCCCAGGACATGCCATCATGGGTTGAGTGATAGTGACCTCCCCCCATTGACGACCACCAAGCACTGCAGAAGAAGAAGGCTACCAATCAAAGGGGGAGCATCCACGGAGGGGCCAGAGAGCCCGAGAGTAAGATATTCGACCAGGAGATCCAATGTACATTAAGGACTGGTATCCTTAGAGCAAATTTCGAGCTCCCATTTGAACAATACCTGTGTCCGTTTGCTTGCGCCAGATGGCAGAGACACTCTAAGGCATGGGCAAATAGGGCCAGGCCCAGGGCCTCAGCCGTTCAGGAGCATCCTGATAGAGCCATCTCTGTCTTTCTCTGATGCCTTTAAATAATTATTTCACAGATTGTTTTAAATAACGTTTTCCTTTCGTTTATTTTTAATGTGGGAGATTTATGAGAGCCTATTCCAGACATGTTGCTGAGAAATGCTTATGTTTTTCAACACCATGTAACATTCATAAAACAATAATTTTGGATTAAAACTGAACTTCACATATGAGAAATGGGTGCGGTCACAGATATTATTTACAATAATATTAGTTAGCTGCTGCGGAATTGTAATACTGAAAGTAACCACCACTATTTCTGAGTATTAGATAAAAACACATTTAAAATATGGACGAGTTTGCCTGTGCACTGTCAATAACCTGGCCAAAGTGGACATAAAAGCTGAAACTGGATCATAAATTCAAAGCTGGTCTGAATTGGTGCCCCCAAAATCTGCTTTGCCGATGGCCTCTGAAATACTTAAGATGTCCTTGGACAGAGGTCTGTGCGAAAAAAACAGCTGGGAGACCCCAGGGGCTGCAATCCTCCCAGGATTGGGCCAGGTATTTAGAGTGCCCTCACAAGTCCTGTGCAAGGCACCAGTACAGCCGGCTTCTGACTTTGGTCTAAGCTTCACTGTACAGATGACGTAGGATCAGAAGCTGTGCAGGTCCAACCAATGAGAAGAGAATGGGGCCTCCTATATCCTTCATCGAGGCAAGGGGAGGGTTGGGCTCTCAAGAGGTATATGGATCAATCTGAAGGTATAGGGGAATATGGGGGCTTCCAGAGGAGGATTCTACCCACCTTGCAACCGAGGCCACACCTGTGCAACTTTCCAAAGAAAAACCTTACGCTTTTGAACTGTTATAGCTCCAGTTTAATGCAAGGGACCAAATTTACAAACGCAATCTGTACCGCAAACATACATTGTAGGTGCAGGAAAATGAAGGGGCACGGAGTCAGGAGGGCTATATCTGGCTGAGATTACTCTTTGCCCGACTCATTCGTTATCAGGCTATTAAAAATATTCAATAGAACATCCTCCTTCCAGCAACCAGATGGCACGCTTGAACTATTTAATAACACCTAATGCTAGTCGATGATGGTCACCAAAGCCGCATGACACCACCAGTGACGCAATAGCTCTGAATTAGTATAAATGGCCCCTCCGGGAACTGGATGGACACCCTCAATGATGCTCATGAAAGACTATAAGTCACCTTCCCTTATAATATTACTCTCTTGTACTATTAATTGTTTAATATTATTTTAAGGGATGCCTCTGGCCCTTAGTGAGTGCTCACAAAATGCCACTTGACGCACTAAACCTCTAAGGCCTTGATTACAGGTTAAGTAATACCACACCACATATTTTCAATTCCGCCCAGTAAATGCGGGTTTGGCACCCACAGTGATACGTTTTCTTCCATGTCTCGCTGAATTGTTCCATAAAACTCAGAAAGAACCTCATATTTGTCACCACACTCACTGCCAGTGTGGTGAAGGACGAGGCAGAGTGACTTGAGCTGTAATTCCCTCTTCTGTGAGACAAAGGCATCCAGCTCCGTTCTGCATCCAAGGCTGCCATCTTGGATTATGTAGTCCATTAGCCATCAAACGTCCTTCCTGTCCCAGTCTTAACATATCTGAGGATATACCAAACCAATAAAATGCACTAACTAACTCATAGGGCACAACAAGAAACTTTACTTGACTCGTACAATCACTCCATTGCGGTATCCAAAACAGCATAAACACATTTCTTGACTGTGGAATTCGATAAATCCATTCAATAATTAGAAATAAATGTCTGAGGATGTGCCCAGGTTTCTGCCCTAAAAATCTCAAGAAGTGAATCACCACCTGCCTCAGTCCAGGAGGCTGAAAAGGGTCACTCAGAGAAGACCTGTAAGCCTGAGTAAAAAAATCCTTTCACCCACCTACTTAAAGTAGGAGCAGGCACCTTTTCCCATTTGTTGACTGCTCCGTATGAAACAAACCAGGAATTAGACAGATTAAAAGGTTGTGTCTTTGGGATTATATTAACAATTCTGATCTCAAAGAAGATGGAAAAACCGAAGCACTCTTCCTTCGAAAACTGATATCTCGACTACACTTAGGAATGAATTTGGGATCTACTTGAAGTACAACCCTGTATGGGAAAAACCTCAAAGAAGGGAACGTAATCAAAAGGTCAGATAACTCCCTCGGTCTTCTGGCAGATGTAATCGTTCAGAAATAAGTGCTGTAAAGTAGCATCTTTCTGTGGTTCAAGCTGAGTCAACAGAAGGCCCATTAATCACTATCACCAAACCACAGGTTGGACCCATATTTGTGAATGGCTGGCTCCTGAGTCTAAAACTCTTAAGAAGGAAAGCCACTAGTGTAAGAATCATGAGAAATCCTGAGATGGACTTCTGAACGCCTGTATTGCTAACCACTAAGCACTGAGGGTAGCAGGAGCTTGGTCCTTGTCAAAACCCTCTTTCAAGACGTCAAGGACTTAAAACGATTAATGGAATCTGGGGCCACCGATTTCCCAGAACACCAATATTTAAAAGAACCCTAATGTTACTTGTAAGATTTCAATGTAAATGATCTTCTGGAGTTTTCTATATCCAAGGCCACCTGATGTGAGGACCTCAACTTTTCCAAACATAACCTCTCCATTTCCAAGCTGGCAAGTTCAGCCTCTTGAGAACCTGAAAGTCGAGGATGGAAAACTGAAGGGGCAGGAGGGGGATGAAAGGGAGATGAAACTGAACTTCTACTGCCATCTCCAAGATCAAGCGATACCATCGACGTCATGGCCAGAATGGAGCCACTATCATCACCTGAAGCTTCTCCTCCTGAATCTTCTGCAGCACCTTTAATGGGAGGAGAATTGGAGGGAAAGTATACAGTAGATGTTGAGGCCACAACATTGACTGCAAAAGGACACCAAGCATCCGAGAAAAAGAGAGGGAGCATTGCTTCTGGAAGGCAAACAGGTCTATCTTTGGGGGCCCAAACCAAACTGTTGTATCTGTTGTAAATGAAAAAGAGAAATGGAAGGCAAACTGCGACTCAAAGCATGTGCCTGAAAATTCACCTTGCTCTGAACGTAAACTGTACTCACAGCCAACAGATGATCTACTGCTCAGGAAAAGTTTTTAGTGGCCAGGTCGTTAAGTCCCCAACTCCTTCTGCCCGCCTGATGATTCGGTTAACAACTTGCTACTGATTGTCTGTTCTGATGACCAGATGAAACCCTTCAAATATGACTGGAGAGCACTGACATTTGGAATATGTGGGTACTGTTCCTCAAAGTGGTCAATTGGATATCTTTTCCCAGAAAATGAGGAATATAGGATATATCCATGTCTTTCCATTATTTCATGACAATGTCTCTAAAGACATCATGGAATGGAAGGTTGTCAACTGTAGAGGAGCAACACTGTGTATAAAGCTACTCTTGCTTCTGCTGGTTCTGTTTAAATTCCAACACATTTTGAATATACCAACACTTTCTACAATTGCGAACCTTGAATGTAGCTCTTTTTATGGTCAGACTCCTGCTCCCCATCCAAGTCTGCCCTAGCCCTTTTTACAGCTGGTTCATTCAAAGCAGGGTCGACTGTCTGCTTAATAGCTGCAGAGTCCCTCTAGAGATCTGTTATACCTCCTCATCCATAGGAGGCTCAGGGTTGTTACCTTGCTGGTTTCCTTCACGTGTTCCATAGTAACTGAAGTAAAATAACACCTATAGAACAAACTGTAAAAGCTGTAAGACTGAAACAATGAGACCTTCCAACAACAGGCAGCAAGTCCCAGCCGTGAACAGAAGAAGGAATACATCCTGTTTATATGCAGTTGCCTGGCTATCAACTCTTGTTACTCGAGATGCTTGAGCCAGACAAAAATGAGGCAATCGAATATCCGGTCGCTTGAACAGGAACAGCACATGACCAGAGTGGGAGCACCACCACATGCTGGTATCTGCAAGACTACCTCCCCATACCAAGACTTTTCCCTACCCCAGCACCGCGAGAACTGAGACTTGGGAGTAACTGTCACAACGTGATGAACAGGGCAGTAAGTACATAAGAAATGCATTCAAAGAAAACATGCACAACGTACTACAACAAAAGGTTTACTTATCTGTCATACCATTTAAAGGTCGACAGGGAACAATTATCAGGAGATTTGAGAGGAAAGGGAGGTACTTTTACAACAAGGTCAGTCAACGTAGAGATAGGACTGAAATTTCAAATTTTGTTGGGTTTACTTTAGTAGTGACCTGTTGGAAGCAGACTCCTCATGTATGCTAATACTGAGACAGGGAGGACGGACGATGGGTAATGCAGTCAGTGACAGTGAAGGTTCCATTAAGGAAAAATCTACAACAGAAGGTAGAAAGAAACAGAGGGAGGGAGAGCAAAGACGGACTGGACCTCCTGTATTTCGAGAAGTTTGTAGGGATGGTTATAATTTGAGGTGCCGCAATAAGATTAAAAAGTCGGAACAGGATCAGCATTCTGACAGCCGTTCTAAATGTTCTTCTCAGGTCATTGATGATAAACAAGCAGAGAGAGTGAGTCTGTCCCAGTGCTGAAGAAAAGAAGAGTATAGCAGGAAAAGTGGAACAAGACGAGAGACTGAAGTCAATGTAAAGAGGGACGAGAAAGGGTTGGGCCCTGAGACTCCAGTTAGAAAGAAGAAAGTAGTAGGAAAAACATGCAGAAATAGCTACGGATACTCTAGAAAAATAAGACAACGGGCAATTCTCCAAAGGTTTCTGGTGGCTGATACTAGTTGAGAGTCCAGATAAGCATTTAAATCCTCCTGATAAGAGTTTATTTTCTAAAGATACAGATTGAAGGGGATATACAATGCATCATTAAAGCAGTCTTCTCTCCGCGTTCGAGGTTTTTGATATCATACTAGCTGAAAATTACTTTATTAGTGAAGCACCCGGAGGAGTGGGGGAGGTTTAGAGTAAGTAATTAGGGTAGCTTTTTCTCACATAGTACCCGAAGATATCAAGGAAATTTACACCAGTGGATGGGATGTTAAACAGGAACCCGGCCTCATACAGAAACCAAGTGGGGTGGGATAAACCCTCTATTGCACATGTTAATCCCTTACGCAGTGAGCATCAATACCCTTTAAACCCAAAGGCAAAGCATGGCATAAAATCCAAGTGAAAAAAATTACTGAGGGGAGCTCAATCGATTTGTGTTATGGTGCGGAAAAGAAGGAACTGAGTTCAGCATGCTGGGGTGCTGCCTAAATAGGCACTGCGCATGTCACTTCTGGTGAGGATGATGCCAAAGACAAACAACCCTCCCTACCACTACACAATGGGACTGCTCAAAAATTTCCAGATCCAGTCTGATGCCTGGGGAATATTCCAAGGTGAAGAATCTGCGAGTATAAGTCTCTATCAGATCCAAATCCACATACACGATATAGAGCATCGAACAATTGGAAGAAACAATATTTTCAGTTTGTAACGATTCACCTATTACATGGTTAATACAAGGCATTATTTCTGTAGTATTCCCTTCTACTGTGAAAGCTGATGCCAATCCAAGTCTGAAGAAAGAGGAGCCATGGTTGATGCATGTTTTCCCTTCGAGGCAACACTTGCTCTCGACTGCTGATAACTACAGCGTTTATCTGTAAACTTCTGTTCAGTGCTCTGATTCTCCCTAAGAAACTCTAGATGCACATTACACTATTCCAGCTCTCATAGTATAGCACATATAAGTAGTTGGTAAATTTTATTTGCATGATTAATAAAAAATCTTACAATTACTACATTCTTAGAGAAAACGCACCAATTAAAAATAGTTCAAAAGTTTTTTAAAAATAATTTAAGGGCTAAAAGGTTTTCTTAAATAGACATAAATACAATATATAAACATTACATCAGACCGTCATCTTTCCAGAACTTAATATAAATAGTGTCAATTAATATTTCTATAACTTATGCATGATATCATAAATTTAGTCCTAAATTTTGTCCTTAACTATTTTAGACTTCCAGATTTCCTGTGACCAACTCACAGGTATCCAACTTCTTTTTAACAAGTATTAGAAATTTAGTAAAATGGAAAATCATTTTAATATCCGTTGGTCTAAAACAGACTACCATGGCGTGTCTGCAGGTACGAACACCTCTGTCAATGAAGCAGTTTTTCAAGTATCGTTTTCTTTCCGCCATCATTACTGCACATATACAAACAAGATGTAAAATACTTTCATCCCATAAATTGCATAATCTGCACATAGCTTAGATGGTCTTAACCAGGGCACTGCATGTTTTAAGCCAGGAAAGTTGCCAAATCGTGCTTTAATAAAGGTGTTTTAGTTTCTACTGACCATGGTATTTCTAAGTATGGTTGGACCTTAAGACTTGTATATTCCTGGACCAACATCCATGCGTGGGATCTCTTAATAAACAGTTCTTTATCTTTTAAAAGGGACAAATGTTTAACTGATTTGTTAATCATTTTCTTAAAACTTTGTAATGTTAAGGACATTTCCCAAATTTCAGCAACTGACAGTTCTTCAAGTACTTTTTGTAGATATTTATGGAAGGACAGTTTTTTATTTTGTTGCATTTCTTTCCACAAGAATGTGCACATTAGGTTATTGATATTAGTTTTAATTTGTCTCCAGGTCTTAACGTACTGACCCATTCTTGCATATTGTTGATTACAAAAGCCAAATTCTATCCTTATCTGAGCAGGTGATACATTAGGTGGAAGCCGAAATAGATGTTTAAATGTATTTGTAATAGCATTATTTAATAATGCAGAATCCATTCCACACAGTATTTCACTTCCGTATGTAAGGCTTGGGAGCAATTTCGCTTTTATTACTTTTATTAATGGGGTATAAGTTGGACCTCCCAAGGAGCTATAAAGTAGACGAAAAGCCCCTTGTAGACTTTTGGCTCTTTTCCTCACCTCCTTTTTATGGAATGTAAAGGTTCCTTTCTCGTTAAATAGTATCCCAAGATATTTGTAACATTGTACTTTTTCTAGTTCCCGCTTTTGGTGCTACCATTTGTATTGACTGTCCTTCCTTTTCTTGGTACTAACTTCCATTACTTTTGTTTTTGTTTAGGTTATAGTCATTTTGTTCTCAATTGAATACATTGGTGTTTTGTTTATTAATCGCTGTAGCCCTATCCTTGTTTGGCTTAGCAGAACGACGTCATCAGCGTATAATAAATTTGATATTTGTTTCTCTGCCAGCTTTGGTGAGTCTGCTAATTCATTGTTCATTTCAAGGGTAAAATCTGATAAAAATAGGTTAAATAAATATGGGGCTAAAACATACCCTTGCTTTAGGCCTTGAGTTGTTTTAATTTTCCTCGAGAGCCTTGAACCATTCCCTAGCCGAACTCTTGTCCAAGTATCGGTATATAACAATTGTATTGCATTTAAAAGGCTGGAGCTAATGCCACAACGATCCAATTTCCTCCATAAAACCTGCCTATTCACACAGTCAAAGGCAGCTTTAAAATCAACAAAACATAAATATAATGGCTGTTTTTTTATTTTATATTTTTCCATTAAGATTCCCAGTGTTATCACATTTCTTGTTGTACCTTGCCCTTGTACAAAACCCGATTGTTTTTTTGGAATTAAATGATTTTCATTAGCCCAGTCAATTAATTCCTTAAGTAGAACCGATGCAAATAATTTAGCTCCAATATCTTGGAGCGTGATTAGTCTGTAATTGGATGGGAGGGACCAGTTCCCACTTTTATATATAGGAGAAATAATAGATCCCTTCCATGACTCCGGAACTGTTTTTGATTGGAGAGCGTGGTTAAAAACTGGGGTTAGATAGCTTGACCAATATGAAGATTCCTTCTTATACAACACTGCAGGAATCCCATTAGGGCCTGGGCACCATTGGATCTCTGAGTCTTTATTAATTTACATACTTGGTTTTCTGTTATGTCTATTGAGTTGTTATTCTTTTCTCCTCCTATTCCGTTTATAGCCCTATCAGTAGGATTCTTAGCCATGTTAGGGGTAGGATTCAAATGCATATCTATAAACGATACCCATTCAGATTCAGTCACTGTTGATGAAGTAGATTTGCTTCTAGATCTACTCAGTTTGTTTACTAAAATCCAGAAGTCTCCTGAATTACTCCTTTTGCAAGCATATAGAGCTTTCGCCCACAACAATTGCTTTTCTTACATTTTGTCCTTCCAGACCATTTTCCTACCTTCTTTATTTATCCTTTTAAGTTTCACTATGTAAGCTAAATTAACTGGGAACTTTTTTACCAGTCTCAAGATTCTGTTACGTTCTTTTTTTAATTGATGGCTTTCAAACGAAATTTTCACCAATGAACGTGCTGGTTTATTTCTCCACTGACCTTTGTTAGCATATTTTTTAGATTGACTGGTAATTAATTCCTTGGTGAAGAGAGACCATTTTTCAACAGCGTTTGAGTAATCTCGTTCAAAGTAAAAATCAACAATTGCCTGAGCAGTGTTTGTAATAGAATCTTTGATGCTATCTGACCAATAAAGTTTCTTATAGTTTACTGTCGCTATTTCTCCCGGAAGTGTCATATGGTTTTCATATCTTAGGCCATTTAGGTTTAACTCAATTAGTTGTTGGTCATGGTCGCTTATATCTGTTCTCTCTATCTGGTAAGAAAAGATTTTATGAAATAGATTCAACGATGCTGTGGTATAATCTATTCTAGACCTGTAATCCCCAGCTTGGAAAGTCCATGCAGGTGGTGAATCCTGAGGAAATCGACCATTTAGCACTCTTGGACCTATAGTTTCTAATTCTTTTACAAGAGTCTTAGCTATTTTTTCATTGTTTTGTTCCCTCGTAACCGTTGTTAATAAAAAACTTGGAATTGACCATAAGTAATTTTGCCTTTGTATATCAACATCTCTAACGTAAAACCATAGCATATTCATGTCATAATCTCCGGTAATAATGAGCTCAGGTTGGGTATCATTGTCCAGTAGCTGCAATATCATAATTATCAAATTGGTCGCCATGGATCTTCGTGTCTTAATATCGGGATGAATGTATATGTTAATTATTACAAGAGTTTTAGTTATATTTTGTTCCTTGTATCGTATTTTAACAATTAGATAATCCTTTTGACTTTGTGAGTCCATTTCACTTTCTATTTTTAGATCAGTTGATATAAAAGTGGCCAGACCCCCACTTGGTCTGCCATAGTTACTAGTTCTCCTAGCTAATGAGTAATAGCCTTTATACCCTTCTAATCTAAAAGGGACTAAAGCCCAAGTCTCTTGTAAACAAATGATTTGAAAACAACACAGGGTAGCTAGTTGATTATTTTGAATCTTTGCTTGAACTCCATTTATATTTCAAGGACATAATCTGACCCTTTCGTTCATGATTGTTGGCCCCCTTAAAGGCACTTCAGTTAATAGATGTCAGTCCTGCCTGACATTATGGAGAGCTGCTGTTAACCAACCTTATTTGACAGTGTAAAGTAGTGGGTCTCCTTTTTTTTCCTCTAATGATTTTAAAAGATGCCCGTTGGTCATTCCTATGGGGTTTTTTAATACTGAGTACTTCTTATTATTTTCTCAGTTCTCATTTGATTATGATTTTGTAATTTTGATGAAACAAAGGGGCTAGGATAGGAAGGTTGAGGGGGAGTTGTTATTTTTATTCCCCAGTCCTGAAAGAGTTTATGTTCTTGCATAATAAGACTAGAAGCAGTAGATGATGTCCAAGTTACTAATGTCGATTCTTGATTATTGTTCTTAATTGTGAAGAATTCAATTGATTCTATATCTGTACATTTGATTTTCTTCAATGCGGGTACTGCATTGCACAATTTTAATATGTTTCCACGATTCAGAATATCATTGTTACCCCTAGATTTATATTCCGGCGTAAATATTACCTGCACCGCTCCATCCTTTTGATCTGGATTATTTAATTCCCTTTGTTGCAGGCTTTTATCACCTTGAGCATGCTCAGTAAACCTTCCATTATGATTACTAACAGTTTGAGACCATGATTGTTGATGATTGTATAACTGCTTCTTTTCGGTTCCCAGATCTTGTGGTAATTTAATATCCTTCCCGATTTTTAACAAATCTCTATTCGTTTCATCCCCACTGGTACTCTCACTCTTTGATCTTTTTGTTTCCAATTGTGAATTTATTTTCCTCCTGTTTATTATTTTCCTCCATTTGCAGCATTTCTATGGACTGATTTTTCCCATTCTCTGACATTTTTATACTATCAGCTTGCTTATTTGAACATTTATTTTTCATAACTGCTTGAACCTCCATTAGATCCTTATTAAATAGAGGGTAAAAAGGTTTTGTTGGAGACATTTGTTTACCATCACCTTCGCAATCTGATATTTGGTCATGGTTATTTCCTGTGTTCAATCTCACTATACTCGATGTGTTTGTATTTTTTGTACTTTTAGAAACTTTGTTTCTTGCTTTCCGCAGTTTTTTTCTCTTTCTTTTTGTTAGATGAACTTCCGGAGCTGCGTCTGTCACTGTTGATTGTGATGAACATAAGTTTATTACTTTTTGGTCTTTTGTTATATCAACTGTTTTTTCTTTAGCAACCACATTATTGTCTTTACTTTTTATTGTATCTTTAGAAGGGCAGTCAATCTTAGTGGGTTGAGTTCCCACAGTAGAAAATGTCCCTTTTACATCGTCAATTATTGTTTTTAAAATATCCGGAATGGTAGCCAATTTGTTAATTAGTGGGGCACAACTACACTCTGCATATGTAGATATTGGCTGAGATTGTGCCCTTACTATTAAAATTATTTAGCGTCATCTTCTGCTCAATTCCGGCAACAGAGGAAGCCATAGTGCTCAGGAGATCTTTTTGGACCTCCATTTTGTTGGACTGATATGTTAAGCCTTCCAAGGTTAATTGCAAGGTTTTGAAAAATAAATCCCAAATTGCTCCAGTGTTTCCACTTCCTGGTACCTATTTTCTATTTAGGGAGTTTTGTAAAGCGCTTGGTGACGCACAGCGGCGTGTCCCCGCGCTAAGGAGCGGCTGCTAACCGGAACCTACAGATGTGGATACTTTACTGATCGAATAGTGCAGTTTTGAGCTTGGCTCTAAAGATTAGTTCAGATGGTTCAAGACGCAGTGATAAGGGTAATGTGTTCCATCTGACGGCTGCAAGGTACCTAAAGGATCTTCCGCCCATCCGTGCTCTAGATACCTTGGGGACAACAAGGCGTCCTGAGCCAGAAGATCTGAGGGAGCGGGACGGTTCATAAGGCGTCATGCAGAGGGCTTTGAAATCAACCCTACTTCTGATCGGGAGCCAGTGCAAGGACCGAAGGGCCACCGAAGATGCGGCTCTTCTGGGTAGTCTAAGTACTAGCCTAGCAGCAGCATTCTGTAGGACCTGTAAACGGCTCAAATTCTTTTTCAGAGTCCCTAGATAGAGTAGGTTGCCATAATCCATCTTTGAGGTGACTAATGCATGCACAAGGGTTTGACGGGCCTTTACCGGTAGAAACTTCAGTGCCTTCCTGAGACTTTTGAGGGTCCCAAAGCATGATCCGACCACCCGGTTGATCTGAGGGCCGAAGGATAGGTCGGAGTCGAACCAGATGCCCAAGTTCTTTGCTTTCAGGCACGGGATAGGTGTTGAGCCTAGGCATGGAGGCCACCATGCCGACGTCCACGCAGAACGGTCTCCCCCTACGACAAGCACCTCGGTCTTATTTCCGTTAAGCTTAAGGCAATTAGCGGACATCCAAGCAGCTAGGTCTTGCATATAGGCTCTGAAGGTGTCCGCCGAAAGATCGGGTGCGCGCGACAGGGAGATCACCAGCTGCGTGTCGTCGGCATAGGATACCATTCGGAGGCCGTAGCTCTCTACCAAGGAGGCAATCGGGGCTACATAAAGGTTAAAAAGTGTTGGGCTCAGGGACGAGCCCTGCGGTACCCCCTGGTCCAGAGCGATTCGCTCAGAGTAATAGTCACCCTGCCTCACTTGGAAGCCTCGGCCTACGAGAAATTAATAAATCCATTTCAGCGCTGCCCCTCTCACCCCACCTTTGCTCAGACACTGTAGCAAGATGGAATGTGCCACAGTGTCGAACGCCGCGCTAAGATCTAAAAGGATGAGAGCCATAGTTTGACCCTCGTCAGCGCCCTGCCTGAGGGTTTCGGAAGCCCTAAGAAGGGCGGACTCCGTGGAATGGCGTGGCCGAAACCCGAATTGAGTCGAATGAAGGAGGTTGCTGTCCTCCACAAATTTCATTAGCTGCTTATTTACTACCTTCTCAGCTATCTTCGAAAAATAAGGCAGGAGAGAGATGGGGCGTAGGTTATCCAGCTTGTCGAAGCCAATATTGGGCTTCTTCCGGAGATGAAGCACCACAGCCTGTTTCCAGTCCTCAGGTAAAGAACTGGAACGAAAGGAGACATCTAGCAAATGCCTGATGTAGGGTTCTAGTGTCTCTAGGCTGTCATTCAACCTTTTTGGGGAAGCAGGATCGCGTGGGGAGCCAGATCTGACGGATCTGACGGATCTGCAGATTTTGACAAGATCCTCCGAGGGAGGAGTGGTGAAGTGAAGTAGCAGATCTGGATCGACTTCAGCTCCTACTAAGTCTGCAGGTTCTTCCGCTAGGGGTGGCGTGTCAGGAAAAGCGGAATAAATCTTACGCACTTTGTCTCCAAAGTAGTTGGCAATACGATTACATGCAGTTACTGAGTAATCTTCATCACCAGTAACGGTTTTTGGGGTGGATAGGGATTTATATATACTAAACAATTCTCTGGCCGAGTTTTCTGCCCCATTAATTTTGTCTGCATAGTAGGTGGCTTTTTCTATCCGGATTTTATTATGATAGAATCGTCTCTTTGTAAGGTAGGCCTCCTTCGTCCGATCATCATAAGTCATTCTCCATTGTCTTTCTGCTCGTTTGCAGTCCCTTTTGGCACAGCGCAGCGCCTCGCTGAACCAGGGAGCAGTTCTTTGTCTGTGGACAGCTATAGTTGACCAACCCAATGGGGTTGTGTGGTCTAGAGCAGTCGTGATACGGTCAATGAGCAATTTATTTGCCGTTGTCACGTCATTTCCTCCTGGGAGCCCTTCCACAGTGAGAGCCTTATTAAACTCTCGCAGGGAGAATCTTGCCCACCTACGTCGAGGGTAGTTGAGAGGGGTGGGAGCGCTAGCTTTATGCTTGGACAAGTAAATAGTGAACGGAACGAAAAAATGATCTGTCCAGGGCAGGGGCACTGGGGGAGCGGCTAAAACACCCTCCCAGTTGGCGAATATTGGGTCTAACAGGTGCCCACGATTGTGTGTTGGCAGCTGACCTTTTAGCTCTAGCTGTAGGGTGTGAAGTTCTTCCCGGAACTCCACCGCCCCTTTATCTAGTGCATCTTGCAGGTGGATGTTTAAATCTCCCAACAGCAAAAACTTGTCTCTCCGTATCGCTGTTTCTGTGACCCACTCTAAGAGATTTCCTTTAAAGCTGGCCATAGGTCCCGGTGGGCGATAGATTAGCAGGCCCTTTACAGTCATGCTCCCATCGATTGTTATGGAGAAAACACCCGCTTCACATCCCGCCAGGTCAACTAGTTCAAGTTTGCAAGGCCATCGTTGTTTAAAGGCGATCGCAATCCCGCCTCCTCTGCCTATCGGTCTGTCCAAGCGCACCATCTGATAATCATCAGGTAAGGCCTGGATGATATCAGGATCGGAATTGGCGTCTAGCCACGTTTCAGTAATAAACAACAGATCATAGTGTTTATCAGTGAGAAGGTCATATATGTCATGTTTGTGACAGCTAAGCGACCTCACATTAACGAGGCCGCAGGACAGCGAGGGATTGCTTGCCCTGGTGTCTGGTAGGGCTGGGCTGAAGCGGAATTGACAATGGCTACAACCTTCGTTCTCCCCTACCCTTACACTATGGTGGCCTTAAGTGCACACAATCGAGGAAAAACTTACTAAGTCACTCCTACTCCAGATCCACTTACGATTAGGGCCAAGGGTTGAGGCCCTGGGCCTTGTCCGGTCGCGGACGGGCGCAGACGGGCTTGGCTTTGGCGCGGCTTCGGCACGCATCCGGCGCGCCCGCTGCGCCAGCCCGCTGCGCCTTCTGGCCGGGATGCACATTATATAGGGTGTGAGGAGGGTGGGAGGGCGGCGCGACTAGAGCGCACCCCCAGCCCTACCTAAGATGGCGCCCACCGCCTCCAGCAGCAAATAACAGAAGACGGCTGGGCGAGGCAGAGAGAGGAAGATCAGCGTCTTGGAGAAATGTCAGTGTGCCTAACTCAATTCCCCAGCTAACTATTCAGTTTAAAGCCCCCAGATAAAAGTTATAAAAACGATCTATTTACAGTTATAAATCACAGTTTTCACAAATCCATATGCCAGCAAGTAGGTTCCAGGTAAGATTGCTCGCAGCCCTAGCGTCTCTCACTAGGGAGAGCTCTAATTAGGCAACGAGGGCTTCAAAGAAGCACTCTAAATAGCCTGGGAGGGCGGGAGGGCAGCGCGACTAGAGCGCACCCCCAGCCCTACCTAAGATGGCGCCCACCGCCTCCAGCAGCAAATAACAGAAGACGGCTGGGCGAGGCAGAGAGAGGAAGATCAGCGTCTTGGAGAAATGTCAGTGTGCCTAACTCAATTCCCCAGCTAACTATTCAGTTTAAAGCCCCCAGATAAAAGTTATAAAAACGATCTATTTACAGTTATAAATCACAGTTTTCACAAATCCATATGCCAGCAAGTAGGTTCCCTCGTCATAAGAATTAATAAATTGTGCACTACTATTCAAAACATATTTTTGATATGGAGTACTCCAACGCTGCAGAGTTTCTGGGTTGCCCTTGTATTTATCCTTATTAGTTTGATCTCTGTTATTTTGATTAAATTTCGGCTGGTCCAGTTTTGCACGGAATTTATTTTAGACAAACTAAGATCCGGTTTCAGTGGGGTATTGACATCCCTTATAGTTTCGACACCGCCATTTAGATCATTTGGAGCTTCTTGATCTGGTTGATTTATTTGATCTGGTTGATTTACTTGGCCCAGATTAGATGGTCCCCCTATTCCGTTAGCTTTTCTGATTTTTACTTGCACTTCTATTGGCATTGGGTGCCTAGTTGGTAATAATTGCTGAGTATCTCCTATCATTGGACTCGTGCACTTTGGGTCCTCTTGTTGTGAACGACCAGAAAGTGGGATGGTTAACATCTCTAGGTCCGTTATTTGACCCCAATGGCTAAGTTGGTCTTTAGTTGAATTTGCGATTCGTTCGACTTCAACTTCAGACTCAGGGTGGGCTGGTTCACTTACTCCTTGCTTAGGGGATATAATATTCTCTCTATTCAGTGGTTTAATTGGAGTAATTGGAGTTTGAAGATCACATGAGTTAGTTAGCATTGTTAGCATAGCACCAATTGGATCTTTCATAAAATCAAACTTTGACGGCGATTTTCCCAGTTTCCTAAATGTGTGGACCTTAGATGGTTTAAGGGGCTGTGTGTCGCCTGCCCATTTTATTTTAAACGTGTCCAATATTAGTGTTTGTTGTATTTTTCTTTTCCTTTTGATAGGAGGAAAAGGTGGTCGCTCCTTTCCCGACCTCATAGTTCACCCTCTAAGGTGAGGCAAACTTTGCCTCTTTCAGAGAATCAATATGGGCCAGTGACAGAACCAACGTGTCCTTTAATGGAGCAAAACGCACCTCCAAAACCTCCCAGGAAAATACCCCCAAATCACAACCTCAGCACTAAATCCACCGGTACTACTGGTTACTTATTAAATAAATAATTAGTTTGTTAATTGATTAATATCCAGTCTCCAGGTAGGGCTATAGACTAAGCATGTGGAGTAGTACAGGGGACAAGGGTCGCTTCCACAGGGCCAAAGTCTATTATCACTTGCCCCTTTAATTTATTTCACTGATTTTAAAGATTTACAGATTTATTACAGACTCCAGCGGCTCAGCGACTTACTGTCTGGTTAACCTTGGCTGTCGCTCACGTCGCGTCTCGTACCTCTAACCACTTGTCACTCGCCATTCACTCACTTATTCATTGCTGTTTGTTGTTATTTATCGTTGTCAAAAAAATACAGGGAGAAGGCTGGGCAATCCTTCAGTAGCAGGAGCGGGATCAAGAGCCGGTCACATAGACGGTAGATGTAAGCACTTCTCTCCACTCCACTCCTCGGTTTGGCTCTGCTCTTAGTGTATCCTTGGTGTTTACACAGGACCAGACTGCAGGCAACAGGCCAAGGCTCCTCTGACCCAGCAGCAACCGCTGCACCAGCAGTACCGCCGGTCAAGGCTCCTTTACCACCTACAGCACCCAGGGTCTTAGCACCACGGTAGCAGCCGTTCCTACCTCCGCTTAAAATGGCCGTATCGCAGGTCAAGGTTCCTTTACTCCCGCAGCACCGCACCAGCAGCACCGCAGCAGCACTGCGGTGCCGTCAATGGCCGTTCCTGCCCCCACTTGAAGCGCCCGTATAACAGGACGCGGTTAAAACAAGAAAGCCGGGGAAGCGGGAGAGAGCCCTCCGGGAAACCTGCGGGAGCAGGTAACTGCTCGCAACACAACCCGACAATCGTTCCGAGCTCCACGCCAAGCTCCACGCCACTTGCTCCTCGCCACTTGCACCTCCTTTCGCCTCCTTTTAGGGGGTTAGGTAGCTAGATGCCATTTTAACTTTGGTAGGAATGTTAATTTCATTCTGGTTGTTCGTAGCATGCATTACTGCTATTTTAATATTATTTTGTTCTTTTGTTTTTTACGTGTGCTAGGCAATGAGATGAGCCTGTTGAGTCTTTTTTTTAACACAGTGTTTGTGTGTGATATTGTAAAGAACAAAATTGGGCTTCTAAATTGCCACTGTATCCCTGGATGCCTGTTTATGAACCGTTAGTAACCCTAAAGACAGATGCCACTTCAGCAATGTGTTGAGTGTGGTTGTGTGGGGCTACAACAACCTGTTTTTCACATTCAATCACTGTTCTATTGAACTAAGTTCACTTGTGACACCTGTGGGTGTGAAAACAAACCTTGTAGAGCTAATCCAGTCTTAGTTTACACATTATTACTCACCGTCAGGGTTGCTTTGCCTTTCCCTTGGACTTCCACATGCAAATCGTTTCCGAGAGAAAACTAGGTCAGGGAAAAGAAATATTCAGAATAGATATTAAAATCATTGTTGTGTTGTGATTTTACTTTGATATCAAAAGCTCACATTTAGAGAATTTGCCCTAGTGATATTTAGCATATATGCAGCAAACCACACAAAGTAACTTCTCTTCCTGTTGTAACAATAAGTGTTATGTTATCTAAACCATGGTACACAAATTATGTACTTCTGAAGGATGAAATTCTAGTTATCGTTGTGAAGATTCAAAAATATGACCTGCTAGCTCTGCACAACGGCCACTCTGCCACCAAAGGGTCTTCTTGTGCATCCCTTGAAGACATGCATACCTTTTTGTGTGACCAAAACACTGGCACTGAGCGCCCTCCCTAGAATCTTCTCCATGTGAGCCAAGACCACCAGATTATTGGTGGAGTCCAGGTCACATAAGAATGTGTGTCATCTCTCAAATACCCTTAACCATCTGCTGGATGCCTGAACAACCATTTATCACTCATTTATTCATTTTCTACAGTGCCAAACTGCCATTATTTAGTATTATTTTATGACCTACGACCTCTGATCCCTTTACCCTCCTAAAGTAATATGAAACTGAATGCTCTGCCTATGATGACCTTGGAACACAATCTCTACACACACTCTTGCTGACTTAAGGGAGGTATGAGTGAACTTGATTATAAATTAGTAGAAATACCCAAAAGTGTTCTTCCGAGCCCTTAATACGATGTAAGCTGGTTTATCTTTCTAACATTCACCAGTACTAATGAACAAGTTACTTACCTTCGGTAACAATATATCTGTAAGAAACATTAGTTAGTTAATAGATTCCTTACCTTAGAATTACCCCCAGGAGTCAGACTGGATCCGGAAAGCTTTTTCGTCAGCAGTACCTCTGCGCGTCGGAAGGTGGCGTCGGTCGACTCTGCGTCCGTTATTGGCGTTGTGTCGCTGGGATGACATTGCAGTAGCTACTTAGACGCCGCCTTCGAGTGCTGACATCAGTTCTGTACACGACTTTCCGCGCCAGAAACGCAGAGCCACGCAAGACACTATCCACTGGTGCACAAAACAAGGGCCCTGAAAGGATATCCTTAACCCCAAAAATCAGTTCGCAGAACGGGGAGGATGGGTGGGGCGGTAAAGAATCTATAACTATCTAATGTTTCTGACAGATATATCGTTATCGAAGGTAAGTAACTTGTTCATCTGAGAGAAACACGCTAGTTATAGAATCCTTACCTTAGAATAGATACCCCAGCAATACCAACCCCAGTGGTGGGTCTGCGAACCAATATCACACCAGAAAGTCCTGGAGAACAGAACGGCCAAAGAAGCCATCTCTCCGGACTTGACTGTCCAGGCAGTAGTGTTTGGTAAAGGTGTGCAACGATGCCCATCTAGCTGCCTGACAGATATCATTCAGAGGAACTCCTCGCCCTAAAGCAGCAGTGGCTGCCGTTGCCCTGGTGGAATGGTCATGCAACCCCACTGGAGGCTCCTTTTTTGCCAGAGAATAACAGGCCTTGATACACAAAATGACCCACAGAGAGATAGTCCGTTTGTGTACGGCCCGACCTTTTTTGGCGCCCACGTAGCCAACAAAGAGCTGGTCATCCACCCAGAATTGTTTTGTGCGGTCCAGGTAAAAAGACAGCGCACATTTTGGGTCCAGACGGTGGAGCCTCTCTTCCTCTTTGGAAGGAGGCGGAAAGAAGGTGGGCAAAGTGATGGTCTGCCCAATGTGAAAGGCAGTGACAACCTTTGGCAAAAAGGATGGACGGGTTCTGAGGACAACCTTGTCCGGATGCACAGAGAGAAAAGGAGGCTTTGAAGAAAGAGCCTGGAGCTAACTCACTCGCCTGGCAGAGGTGATAGCCACCAGGAATGCAGTTTTGAGACTTAAAAGCCTCAAAGGACAGTTGTGAAGTGGCTCAAAGGGAGCGCACATTAAATAAGTTAAAACTAGATTCAAGTCCCACTGAGGCATAACGAAAGGAATAGGAGGCAAGAGATGAGTTATGCCTTTCAAGAAGCGATTAACAACCTGGGACTTGAAAAGAGAAGGCTGATCTGGAAGCCGAAGGAAGGCAGAACTTGCCGAGAGATAGCATTTGATAGTGCCCAGAGCAGAGCCCTGCTGGGCCAAAGAAAGGAGGAACAAGAGAACCTCAGAAAGAGGGGCAGAGAGAGGATCCACAGCCTTTGCCGTGCACAATGCCACAAATTTGTTCTGGCACTGCACAATCATTTTATTTTGTCACAGGAAGTGATGTCACAGGAATATGTGTCACAGCCCTGTCACCTAATGATGATGATGATGCTAAAAAGGCATTGCCAATTAAACTCATCACAATATAAAATGTGACTCAGATATAAACAATATAAAAACGTTACAGCTGTTGCAGAACAAGTTACTTACCTTTGATAACTCCTTATCCGTTAGAGACTATCTAGCCGCAGATTCCTTACCTTATTCCCCAGGCGTCAAACTGGATCCTGAAGTTTTTGAGCAGTTCTCCTGCATGCCGTTAGGTAGCATCTTTCTGCTCCACATTAGCAATGGCGGCGGTGTCTGCAAAAGAAAGTACATGCAAAGGATCTATATAGGTATTGCACCAGCATGCTGATGTCGGTTACTTTCGCGATTTTCCACGCCATTGTATTGTATTGTATGGCGTATTTATAGAGCGCAAAAACTGTCACCCAAAGGGTATCCTGGCGCTTCGACTTATTACCAACAACACGCGATGTTACAATATCCAAGCAAAATTAACCTAACCTAGGAAAAAGATGAGTTTTTAATCCTTTCCTAAAGGAGGAAAGATCCCCCATACTTCTCAGCGACAGGGGTAGGGAGTGCCAACATTTGGCCGCCACAAATCTAAAAGACCGTCCGCCCATCCGGGCCCTCAAAACCTTCGGAACCACCAATAAATAAGCTGACAATGATCGAAGAGGACATGCAGGTACATACCACGTGAACATTTCCTGCAACGGGACAGGGCCTAGCCCATGAAGCGCCTTAAACACCAAACACAGTGCTTTAAACACAATCCGCGGCGAGATAGGCAACCAGTGAAGGTCTGCCAGCGCCGTGGTGGAAGAATCAGAGCGCCGCCGAGAAAGGGCCAACTTAGCAGCCATGTTCTGCACACGTTGCAGTTTACCCACCAAAATGGCGGGTGCTCCTAACAGCAATGCGTTGCAATAGTCCAACCTGCTCAATATAATGCCACGCACCACCTCTGGCCGAGCATGGACCAGTAGCAACGGAAGAATTTTCCATAGCATGCGGAGCAGCGCCATGCAAGTGGCCACAGTCTTGTTAACAAATAAGTCTAGCTGAAGATTGGGCCCGAACATCACACCCAGGTTCCGGACGGAACCTGCCGCCATAAGTGCAGAACATCGATAAAGAACTGACCACTGGTGTGAAATACTTAAGGCCCTGAGAAGAGTCTACCTTACACTCCAATCAGCTCGCAGAGTGGGAAGTATGGAAGGGCCAGTATGGAGTGTGCGGCTATATGGAGTCTTTACCAGATAAGGCATTACCCACGTAAGTAACTTGTTCATCTGATAGAGACATCTATCCGCAGATTCCTTGCCTTAGAATAGATACCCAAGCAATGCCTCCCCAGAGGTTGGTGTGCATAGTCACTTTAAACCAGAAAGTCCTGCAGGACCGAAAGGGTGAAGAGCTCATCGCGACGGACCTGGCTGTTCAGACAGTAGTGTTTTGTAAACGTGTGCAAGGAAGCCCACTCTTCATCCTCCTAAATTACTTGTACTTGTGTCAATTTACTTGACTTCCCTGATACCTCAAGTGTGACTACAGTCGCTGGGTGCAGCTCCATGAACAGTCACAGGACCTTCTGCGCAACCGAGTCTCATCGGGTCGTCTGACATTGGTGGCGAGGAGCTCGCGGCAGTCCTTGTAGATCTTGGAGGTGTGGTCCCTTTCCTAGCACCACACTAAGTGTGGGTCTGTCATAGACATCTGCTGGTGACAGGCACCATATGGTTGTGAACCAGTTGGTTTCTTAGGGGACAAACTGTCACACCAGGAAATCAAATCTCTCAAAAAAGAGTTGACAAAAAGTCAGAAACAAGCCAGTCAGAAAACAACTAAGGGTAGCTCTGACCGGATCTGCTCTATCTGGTGTGGAAAGGAAAGAACTGACATCAGAGCTCCAAGGTGGCGCATATAGAGGCACCGCCAACGTAATTTACGCTGTGGACGACACTGACGCGAAGCTGGATGACACCTTACGGTGTGCAGGGCTACAGCTCAAAACCTTCCGGATCAAGTCTGACACCTGGAGAATATCCTATGGGAAGGAATATGAATCTAGAGGTCTCCATCAGATAACTTATACATTATCTTAGCCCACCGCCTCAACGGTAATATTACATAAAATTACAATGGCCTCAGTGCTGAAACTGAAATCCTATACTACGTGCTCATGTCCATATATAAAGCATACATTCATGTCTATCTATTTCTTCATCCCTGCAAAGCATGAGCCTAGAGTTTAAATTATTAAGTTAATGTTATCACATAGAGAAACGTGAAATTAACATATAAACATAATTTTAAATAGTGTAGATCACATATTAAGGTGCAGTTATACTTAGAAATGACCCAGTGACAACATTTTAAAACAAATGGGAGGCAAGCTTCGTTGTCACACGCAAGGGGGCAATGTTAAACAAGCCTGACTGTCCTTGATGGCTTACTCTAATCATCATAACGTGGAAGAGGCACTACAGTACTCGCCAGAAGGATGGGCACCTGCTGGCAGCGCTCAACAGTCCCCCCTGAAGAAGGAAAAGTTACTCATCTGTAATCTTACTTCTCTCACTGGAGAATCCTCATACATGTCATAAGCACTGAATAGTTCCGCCCATGTGTGGAGATCCCAGAGCACTTTTTAAAAGTATACATATATGTATAACAAGCTTTGTACCATAGCACCTTACATATATGTTTGCAGCCTAAAGAAGATATAAAATTTACAGTTTCATAGAATTTTCATTTTTTTAAAAAGTCAATTGCATAGAGATGCGTCACTATAACAAAATGACCATAGAAAATCTTCCACAAATCTTTTTAAAAGTGGAAAACGAATGGGAATATGAAGCTTTGTTAGCTAACAGGCTGAAATGCAAAGCAAAGTCGAGAAATCTGGCACTATGCCTTTACGAACGTCACAGTACCCCCTGTATCCCACCATGCTTCACAGGCAGTCACAGCTCCTACTTGGAAGCAGAAGTGGAGGTTGTCTGTAATTATAAAATAGTGGGCCAGATGTACGACCTGCAATATAACATATCGCAAATTGCTCATGGATATTAATGAGCCTCTCGCAATTTGCGAGCTCTTTGGGAATGACAGGCCCTCCCAGGGATGGTGGCCTGCTGGGCTCAGCAGACCACCATGTCTGGGACTGCTTTTAAATAAAGCTGTTTTTTTTTAAATGCAGCCCGTTTCCATCAAGGAAAACGGGATGCATTTAGAAAAGAAAAATTAAACTTTTCTGTTTCATTTTTTTAAGGGCAGGCAGTGGTCTCTGGGACCACTTCCTGGTCTTAAAAAATATTTTCCAACATACTCACAAAGGGGAAAGGGTCCTCAGGGGACCCTTTCCCCTTTGCGAGTGGTTTACCACCTACTTGAAGTAGGTGGTAAACTGCAACTGTTTTGCGGCTGCAAAACACTAGTACATATAGCATGTTGACTCGCTATTAGGAAGGGACACCCTTCCTAATAGCGAGAGTCACAAATGCTAATAGTATTTGTACATACTATTACCCTTTTTTGCAAAAAAGGGATGCACATCTGGGCCTAAGTGTTTTAAATTGATTAGTGTGTAACTGAATGTTTAAAAATATATTCTTATTGGATTTTGTATGTTACAACCCTGAAGAAGCTTGAGTGAGAGCGAAACGTGTTGGCTGTATTTTTCACACAACAACTTTTGGAGACTAGTTTGGATGGACTTTATTTCTGAAGATGACAGTTTTGCTAAATAAATCTTGACAATTACTGTCTATATATTATATTTTACCAGAAGATCTAACTTGGTTAGTGTATGGAGACATACTTGAAAATGGCTCATTATTTCTTTGCAAATGTTTTGCTTCCTGTATTGATCCTTTTTTCCTGAAACAATCAGGAATACACTCCCAATCAATTTCGATGCAAAGGAACTTCCTCCACTGTTTTTTTCTGCAGTAAAATGTTCTCCTCTTCCTGAAATAGAACTTGTTGATAAGATGATGTTTTGGTTGGAGGAAGGGGACTTGAAAAGAAAAGAAAAGAACAGTCACTCTGAACAATATTAAAGACCCATCTGTGTGCAGTTATCAGCAGCCACTCTGAAAATCATGTTACAATACTTCCTCCCACCTGAGTGACTGACAGATCTGGGGGAAGATGTGACTCATTGTCATTGTTTAGAGTCTTTCCCGCTGCAGATTGCTGATGTTGACCTCCTGTTCTTTTGGATTGTATAACTGCTTTAGGATATGTTGCTGCTTGTGGTGCAACCAGTGAGGGGTGTCAACCCCCTGAGGATTGTAGCAGCTATCATAGGGCCTGTGACTCTTTCTAAATTATTTTTTTCTTTTCTAGGCCCACATCTTTTACTGTATCCAATTCGGTCTTCATCTGTGGCATGTCGTCATCCGTTTGAAATCCAAACGTGTTTTTCCTGAGATTGGCAGGTTCAGGGTTCTATTTTGCGCTTACGGTTTTAGACCTGTTAGTCTAAGTCATGAGCTTCTCCATATAACATGGCAGTAACCATGAGCGGATAAATCTGATATGTCAGCAGCTGGACTAATGATTTGATTTGATACAAGCATTCTCTCATTAATGCCATCCTGAAAATCTTGCCTGTCTTCCTTAGGGAGTTTATCCGTAACCTTAAAGGGCATTGTAAAAGCTGATGTTCTAAATATTTCTCTTCCCACAGAGACTATTCTTTTGCTCTCCTTATCCGGTGGTATGGGAGACAGTGGTGCTACTATGTGTGACTTCCTTGCTGTAGCCACAATTAACGAATATGATGGTGGAGCTGCCCTGAGAAAGAGAAGATCTTGGTCAGGAGGGTTATACTTCTTCAAGAGCCTATATGGAGCCAACTTTGTAGGTGCAGGTGTCAGGAATGTTTGCATTGCAGGTTCAAGAAGACCCGGGACCAGAGGGAGGAGAGGTCTTGATGAAGTTCTTTGATGTAAGGTTTCAAAGATGACTGATGTAGATGGAGTAGGAGCAGTCATAGTAATGTTCAACTTAGTTGCACCTCTTACAAGCACCTCATTTAAAGTTATCAAGTCATTCACCAATTGGAGATAGTCATGGTGGTAAAATGTGTTAGAGGAAGCCGAAGAAAAATTTCGGATTAAAGATCTTGAGGTTGTTGTTCATAAGGGAGACAGTGTTCTACGATGGCTTGTACTAGATCTTCTTAATCTAGAGTGAGAAAACTGGCTTCTTTCTCTAGAGCCATTTTAAAAAACTAAGGCTGGATCTAGATTTAGAACGATGTCTATGAGTCAACTGTGGACTGTCCTGTGGATTTGTGAGGACAGAAGGAGATGCCAAGGATTATAGGTGATAGCATTGGAGATATTACTGAATCTGGAGAAAAGTTAGGTGGCGTGGCCCTCCCTGGTGAAGATGTACCATAAAGCAATGTCCCAAAAGCACTACTTCCACTGTTTGACATGATTGAGAATATGTTTGGGAGTATTTCTATTATGGAGTTGTAGGTCGTCGTTGGGGGAGGCAGTCTCGACATCAACAGAGGTAGCTTTGCCATAGACGGAGGTGGTTTCAATATCAACAACTGAGATCTTATCATTGATGGAGGTGTTTTCGATGGCAACTGATGGGTTCCTTCACTGTTGAGTGTCTCAACTTCGTACCTGATGAGCGCAAGCAATTAGGTATGTGTCCAGTCTGCAGCCTTATGCTCCTCTACATAATGCTTCTCGATGTCGAACAGGAGCAATGTCTCTTCTTCTGATGTCTTTTTTCCTTGGATCTACCTCGAGGGGGAAGAAGAAGCTATAGCAGAAGACTAGCCTTCTCCATGGCTTCTAGAAGATCTGGCAGCATGTTCTTCCTTCTTTTGCTGCAAACCATGTAGTCTGATTTATTGTTGATCCTTCAAAGTTCTTCTGGAGAAAGATTGTCAATAGGTACAGGAATCATGAATGTTATCCTCAAGAAGGCACATTATGCAGAGCCTGTGGGGGTCTCACGGTGTCTTCTTTTTCCACAGGAAGGGCACTTCACAAAAAGTAAAAACATTTTTAACAGAACAAATATATAATAGTCTATCAGAAAAAGGTGTCAAACTACCCTAAATATCAATAGACTTTGAATTAAAACTCGAAGTACAATATTTGCAAAGATTTCTAAAAGACTTTGTCCAAAAAGGCAGAGCTCAGTGCCCCAGTATCCTGTTTCTAGGAGCCGGAAAAATGAACTGACCCAACTGGCATGATGGGATACAGAGGATACTGTGAGGTTCTTAAAGGCACTGTGCAGTTTTCTCTTCTATGCTTTGCATTGCAGCCTACTGAAAAAATATTCCTTTCTTTTCCTTTAAAAAAATGTTTTTGGAAAGATTTTCTATGGTCACTTCTTGTTGGTGATGCATTTCTATGCAATTGGCTGGTTCTTAAAATGAAAATTCTGTAAATTCTGCCTATTTTGAGCCTTCTTTAATCTGCAAACATATATGTAAGGTACTAATGTACTAAGCCTGTTATACATATATGCATACTTTTCAAAAGTGCTCCGGGATCCACGCACGTGGGCGGGACTCTTCAGTGCTTATGACTATTGATGAGGACCCCCTGGAAGAGAAGTGCGTTGAACGCCAAAACACGCTGACTCACGGTGTACCTTATCATGAGGTCACAGTTCTGCCTTTCCTGCCTACAGGCAGATACTACACTATAATACCAGGGACACAGGGTGAAGAAAGATTAGCCTAACATAAGCATCTGGGTTACAGTTTATTATACATTTATGCGTCTCTATGCTTGTATTCCACTTCTCTAAACGGAGGCTGCAGCTCTGACCCTCACCCAGTCGTTCATCCTCAGCATGTATTGGGAGCAATATTAGTGAGGGAAGTCAGGTATGTCTGATGTGGTTTGCTTGGATAATGGCTTCTTTAGTGCAGGTTATTTAATCTATGACAGCGGCACATGCTAAGAGCTATCGCAGAATTGGGCGAGAAATCACTGTGGGTTTGTGGCTGATGCTGATGATATTGTGCTCAATGTTGCTGCATGTTTGCTTGCCTGTGTTATATGCTGTGAACTGCACGTGTGTGCTCTCCAAAGCACTGGTGGATTACCATCTGAAGAGTGAAACCAGTTTATTGGCTTAGAAGACTTACCTGCAACTGCTCTTGCACTTGTTTGCTGTGTTTGTCCAGGTGAAGTCTGTTTTTGAAACTTCTCTGTGGGGAAGAGATAGTGAGGGCAAGATTCCCTCCCTCTGTTGAGTAGGTCTTCGTCCAGTAGCGAGAAAGGGCCTCCAAAGCAACCACAGTGTCCTTAAGCAAAACAGAATTGGTATTACTATCTCACCTTAAAAACACCTCCATCCCAGGTGCAACATAACTTCTTCTTTTGAATCATATCTTCATTTAAGTACATGCTCCAGCCTCTCTTTGTTGTGATGCACCTGCACCCCTTTATTCTATTGGTGAATACCACAGTTGCAAAACCCTCTTCTTCATTTACACTGTTGCAATACTGTCTGCCTGAAAACCTTCACTCATCCCTTGATGCTCATCATCAAGTGCACACAAAATATACTGTGATGACCCACACAGTCATAATACTCAAATTGTACTTATTTGGCTACTGTTATTGCACACACTAAAAGAGGTTTCAAAATCCATATTTCACAGGAAATATATAAGACTTGTAAATTATTTTCCATAATTTGCAGGAGGTATTTATTCCTGTGGATTAGGGATACTATCCAATGATAGGCACTGTATCAGGCCAACGTTTTTGCCAGGGAGAGCGGGTGGAAATCACTGGAAGGTAATGTGGAAAACCCTTCACGTTCTCAAGATCTTTTCACTTGCCTATGTTATTAACACTGAAAACTTATTGGACACTTCTTACTTCATTACAGTTTTCTTGTCATTTTTACTCACATTTTTACTAAATTTCTGTTATGCTTCCTAAAAATCTATATACCTGGTGCCAGATTTATCAAGGTTTGCGTCACCTTTGCACGATTCAAGGGGGCATAAGTGTGACGCAAAACCTAGATGAGATTTACGAAGCCAAGTAAGGCGATTCTGCGTGGCCCTGTATGTCTGGATAAATCTGGAGTAATGCAAGGCAGCACAAATTGATGCCTTACGTCGCTTTGCCCCAGGGCGGCGTTCCATGGGTGAAGCGTGGGTGTCCACGAATCCACCCATGGATTTTGGCGCATTCCCAGATTTACCACTAATGGTAGTCCTGAGAATGTGTCAAAATGCTACCCCTCCCCAGGAGAGGTATAGCGAGGAGAAATATATTTATTTCTCCTCAATTGTTCCTCTTTCTATGAGTGCTGCACTGTGAGAAAGAGGAGAATGCCCATGTGGGTTCTTTTTGTGTAGGAAGGTGCCCCTGTATAATGTTAAATAAAGCACATTCCTGCCCTTTCGCGCAGCGTAGTGAGGTCGCTTGCTGCGCTGCGTGAATATTTGTTAAATACGCCCCTTGATGTTTATGTTTTTCATGTGTTTGTTGCTACCATGATGGCCTTGGCAAACCATTCCCCCACCTGAAGCATCCCATGATTTACCACTTAATGGCTCATTAAGAGAGGTTAGAGTTAGCCTGTCTTCCCCTGTGTTAAGTCTAAGACACCACTTGTTTGTGCATTAAAACAGTCTACTATAAAATATGAAAGAACCAGTAACTTGGGATTTATGCTCCAATGCACAAAATGTTGCAGCTGCCAATGCTTGAGAGACTGGTTCTAAATTTGATTGTATTGATCAATAACTTATCCTGAGACACCGTCAATGGCAACCTCACTCTTTGCATTTATAAGTGTCTGGCAATGCTTGAGGTTCAATTTAAACTAATCTTAAATGTAATCCTCGGTGAGGTTGGTGAATGCTGGTGAGTGTTCACTGATCCCTCAATTCAAGTCAAATGTCGCAGCTTTTCAGACACTGCATGACTCCGAATTTGGAGGAGACTGAGAATATCGCCTCTGTTTTCAGGACAATTTTATTAGTGTCAGTTTGAATCTGGGTATATCACTGCCTGCCCGTTGTGAAGTTGCTGTGCTAGAGTCAATGTCTAAGACAGAATTGTTGATGAGTTAATCCTTTAAAACCTGGAATGGTTTAAATCATCTGCTTACCCAGGGATCTAGAGAAACATGTGGATGGAGCCATTGCGATCGGTACTCCCATATCAGGTTCATGCACAATCTTGTATGAATAAGAACGATGTTCCACGTTCACCTTTGTCAAGGGTGAGGGTTCTAACAGGGGAAGAAACTGACATGCTTCAAGAGTCTAGACAAATGTGTCAAAATCTTACTACTATGACCTCTTGACAGAGAAATTTCAAATATTTCTTCTTGAATTGGTTTTTCTGTGCATAAGGTGGTATGTTCTATACAGAGAATTTCCCTGTATCAATACAAGACAGGTTATCAATTCTCCAGGAGCGCTGCATAAGCAGAACCGAAAAGCCCCACTAAGGTTTGGGTTAAATAATTCAAAGAATCTCAAAGGTGGGAGTGGGGATTAGCCAAAAAGAGTGTCTGAGAAGGAGTCAGGTATGACTTCGGAACACTGACAGTGAACCCCAAAGATGACAGGAGTGTTCGCCATAGTCTGGAGGTGGTTGACTACTGTCTGGGGCAAGCCCACCTTTAACAGCCAGTCATCAAGATAGGTGAAAACTGACCTCTGAAGGTGTGCTGCTACCACCTCCATACCGCAGGTAGAGCTGATGGGCCTGCAGGACCGGTGTATGGAGATAGGAGGCCTGCAGATCCAACACCACCAGATGTTTTGGCCTGCTAACCCGGTGAGAGTCATTGGATTCTGCCTACAGAAGGGTGATTGTGCTCCACTAAGAGCACGGTAGGGGGGTTTGGTAGGTGGATCTGCTTTTGGGGCACAGGGTTCTGGGGAGGTTGGTGGGGGAGGACATACGCATGTTGTCCCTGACTAGGGAGTCACCACACCATGAACTGTGAAACTGCTGGGTACTTTGCTGAGGCTGAAGTGGCTGTCTGTATGGGGTACCCCAGCTGAAACCGCGAAAGGAACCGTAGGATTCACTCAGCTGGTGAGACAGGGTAGATAAGCTCAGGGAGCGTACTGTGGCACTGCTCTCTCTGAAGCATCTTAGTGTGGAGCCTGCCTTGCACCATTCAAAGGGTATATATATCCATTCACTCAGCTGGTGAGACAGGGTAGATAAGCTCAGGGAGCGTACTGTGGCACTGCTCTCTCTGAAGCATCTTAGAGTGGAGCCTGCCTTGCACCATTCAAAGGGTATATATATCCATAAGGAGCAATTGGGCCCCGCTTGAAAAGTCTGTTGACTGCAAACAGGCGTGTCAATGAATAGCAATACTAGTGTTGATGAAAAAAACAAGTTCCTTACCAATGCACTGTGGTTCTCCAGTATTGATATCTTTCATAGATTCACGTTTGAATCTTGAGGTGGGAGGCCCACGGTTATTATAGTTATCAGAGTAAATCAAACAAACGAAAATGAAAGGAAAACCCCATGAGACTGTATACTAATCCACATCATTGTAGGTAGAACCAAACACCAGCCAATCAGAGAGCAGCCGCTGCTTCATTCAACTCTTCCAGAGCTACCAAACCTTAGATTTCAGTGCACAAGAGTACTAAATACAGAATACTAGTATCTCTGTCAATTAATGGTTCTGAGCGCCTGAAGGGGAGATGGGTGTCTCGCATGTGAATCTATAAAATACATCAATACTGGGGAACCATAGTGTACTGATAGGTAACTTCTTGTTTCTCCAGTACTGAATTTTTCATAGATTCACATGCTTGAATCCGAATAGCAAGCAGTAACAACTTGATCTAACATGTATAGAAAATTGCAGAGGCCGGTAGTATAATACAAGGGTTGTAGTTTATAAGCAAGATATATATAATGCATGTATATATACATTCATTTCCATGTTACAATTTTAACAATACCTCACCTCATTGAAATAAGTTGTGAAGATCTGCTTGAGCCACAGCTGCATCTTGGTTGGTAGTTGCATCTAGACAATGGTGCCTGGTAAAGGTATGTCTGTTTGTCATGTGGCTGCCCTGCATATGTCAGGTAATGATACTGCATCAAAAAGAGTTGTAGAGGTTGCCACGCTTCTTTTTGGAATGAGGACGTACTTTGGTTGCAAGCGGTCTTCCTGCTTTTTCGTGGCAAAAAGCTATGGCTGCTGAATGTTATACTAACTCATGACACAGCTTTTCTCTGGCTTGGTGACCAAAAGTTTTTTCGATATTGATCTAAAATGTTAAGCACCTTTTAACAGCCGTGGAATAAAGCACTCTTTCTGCTATGTTTGGAGGGTTCTGAAAGTATGTCTTTAAGGCAATTGGTTCATTAAGGTGTAAATCTGTTGGAACCTTAGGTAAGAAATGAATGTACAATAAAACTATGCTTTTTAAATTGCAGTATAGTCCTTGTATGTGAATGCCTGTATATTGCTAATTCTTCTAGCAGATGTAAGGGCTATGAGAATAGCTGTCTTCTGTGAAAGATATTTGATGTCCGCCTTGTGTATAGGCTCAAAAGGCTATCGCATCAATGGTGCAAAGACTGTGCTAAGCTCCCATGCAATTGCCATTTTTTTTTTATTGGCGGGGGTAAGCTCCAAATAGCCCTTTTAAAAATGATTTTATGAGCCTGTCTGACCATAAAGACTTTTGGTTCCAGGATCTCCTGAAATCTAGATATTGCTGCAAGATGAACTCTGATTGAGCTAAACAATGAGTCAGAGTGAGCTAAGTTGAGTAGGCATTGGAATACCTGTAGTGATATTGAGGAAAAAGGATGGAGAAAAAGGATGGCAATTATTTGTAGACCAACAATTGCAAACCCTTAGCTATTTTGCCTTATATGATCTATTTGTGGAATCAGCTATTGCGTTTGCCAGTCTGTCTCTGCATTGTTGAGAGGAATTCAACTGATGGAACCCATTGTTCTCAGGAGCCAGGCCACTCAATTGAGTGATTCCGTATCCGATGTATTACCTGCCCATTTTTCAAGGAGAGCAATCCTGGGGCTGGTTTGAGTGCAATATGCTGCTGTTCGGACATTAGGAAAAGTTTTGTGTACCAATGTAATAAGGATAATTCAACACAGTTCTCTCTTTAATTTGTTCAGAATCTGTGATAGCAGAGGTAGAGGTGGAAAGGTATACACGAAAGTTCTTGTCCATGCAACCTGCAATGCATTCCCCCAGGATCCCTTGTGCAGGAGCCTGCTTGCATAGTGTTGGCATTTCTGACTAAGCGGGGTACCCAACAGGTCTAAGGTCAATTTTCCCCATTTGTTGAATCGTTTCAAAGCTGTGTTTGTGACATCTCCCATTCGTGGCATTCTCTTAAAGATCTGCTTAGATCGTCTGCCCACTGGTTTTCCTTGCCCTGTACATGCTCCACTTTCATGGAAACTTTGTGGTGTAAACACCAATTCCAAAATGCCTTGTGCTTCCTTGCACAGTAAATGTGATCTTGTTACTCCTTGCTTGTTTTATATGAAACACTGTGGTCACATTGTCCGTTTGGACCATTACTGCCGATCCTTTTATTCTTGGGAAGAAAGCATGGAGCCCCAGGGCCACAGCTCACAGTTCTAGGAAATGTATGTGCATTTTTCTCTCTTTGATCGGCCACTTGCCACTCATTTCCAAATCTTGGAGATGTGCTCCCAACACTCCATGGATGTATCTGCTTTCATGACTTAATTTGGTGGCTTCTTAAAAAAAATTAGACCCATGGAATTGTTGTCTTCTATTTTCCACCATTTCATAGCCTTTACCTTGTAGGGCGCTATGCTGATCACATCATCGAATGACCCCTGTCTAATGTTTTTATTGTTTGTCTATTTGTTCCTGTAGTGGTCTTATGAACGGATGACAGTTAGGCAACAGTAGAATGCAAGATGAAATCATTCCCAGGAACGATTTGTACTGCCTGACTGAAATAGACTTTTTTCTTTAGAGGGCAGACTCTAATCTTATTTTCTTGGTACCTTTTTCTTCTGTAGGAAATTAGTTTTGTGGCTAGAATGCCCCCAAGAATGTAATTTGTGGGCTCGGAATAAAGCATGATTTTTCCCTGTTTAGTTTGAGACCTAGATTTTTGAAAATTTGAAGGGATGCTTTCGTGGAACGTACTGCCGCCTGGCCTTAAGTTGTTTTTATTAGCCAGTCGTCCAGGTATGGGAATATCTGCCCATTTTTCCTCAGGCAAGCTGTTACTGGTCCCATGCACATGGTGAAATTTCTTAGGGCAGATTTCAATCCAAAAGGGAGGACTTTGAATTGGTAGTAACATCTGGCCACTTGAATCTGAGATACCCCCTGTGTTTGACATGGATGGGAACATGGAAGTAGGCATCTTGTAAATCTAGCCATGCCATGTGATCCCCTGGGATTATCAGCTGAATGATATCCTGTAGCGTAACCATTCTGAATTATTGTTTTTTAAGGTACTTGTTGAGCTGTCTCGAATCCATTACTTGTCGCCATTTTCCATTTTTCTTCTTCAGTAGGAAGACGTTGTAGCAGCCTCGACCATGCAGGTAAGAGCAGTGGGTCGGTGGGGCCGAGTGGGTGGGAGATGTTGAAAGACAACGAGGGAAAAGTCATTATTTATTGAATTTCCCCTCATCGTCGTCTGTCAAAATCCCACCCCCCACTCGGCCCCACCACTCTTGTTTCTGTGAGCTTGTGGGACCTTTTTGCTTGCTCCCTGGAGCATAAGCGACTTTATTTTCTCTTTCAACAGCCGAAGGTGCTTATGTAACCTCCTGCAAGGTGGATTGCGAGGAGGTTTCTGAGTAAATTGTAGGGTGTGACCGTGCTGAATGATATCCAACATCCAACAGACCGAGGGTATGGATCTCCAGTTTTCGTAAAAGTTGTTGAGAGTGTCTCTAACAATTAAACAAGCAACCTGAAGAGAGGCAACCAGTGTCATTACTCTGTCACTGCAAAAACCAAAGGAAATGATGGACGGAGTGTTGAACATTGCAAGCACTCACCCCCAGTCAACTGATCTGGGTTTAATCCATCACCGTTATTTAGCCCACTCTGCCACCCCAGTTCAGACATGGCCATAGGCAAATCAATGCACAAAAAATACTCTAACAGATCTATAGAGATCTAATAAAATAATGAAACAGGGGAAGAGAAATGGAAATTCTAGGTTGTGCCTAATACAACCGTGGTCGTGGGGAAACTAAGTCTTTCTTTAAGTTACCCTCACACACCCTAGTGGTGTCATGCTTCATCATCGGGTCACCCAGACCCCTAGAAGTCCGGGTGGGCTCGACCACAGTGTTGGGAGTGCTTTTGATATGTTCTACGGCAGAGGGAGTTAACTAGATAAAATACCCAAGACAGATCCCCAGTATCCCTTTATTCTTGGGTCTGTCCGAGTAATTAAAATACTTAAAAAGGTGGGTCTTATAGGAGTTTTATGGTCCTATGACCCTAGTGCCGACATGTTTCAGTCCGAAAAGGGGGCCAAAAAAGGTCCAGGACTTTCTTCAGGGCAAAAAAAGTAACTCCCCTATGTGAGTGTAATTAACACGTAATGGGGTGTCCCTATCCTGTCAGTATGGTGAGGGCAGAGTAGCTGCTCCACGTGGTTTATAAGGTGGATGTGTGTGAACTGCCAGGCTCCATCTGTGAAGGAAAAAATAGAGACAAACAACATATAAAAGTACCAGCGGTTTGATGGCCGCTTATTTCATTTCTCTTAGAGCGGTACGGTGTATACCGCCCGTGAACATGCGTGGACATTCGTGTGCATGCTCACGTGAGGAGGAGTGTCCTCCTATCATGCCACTCATCATATCTGCAACATATCATAGAAAATGTGACAGACATACTGTGAATGTGGCGAGATAATTCGCATTCTAGCGATAACAGAGTGATGTCTGTTTTTGTAAAAATAGCGTGCACGCAGTGTCTCCAGGTACTAGTGCACATTAAAACCAAGTATGTTCCTGGCGGTGCCAGGAACCATGTTATGAGTGGGCAGGTGAGTAAGTGACTAAAATCATACTACACATACATACAACACAAACATACGTACTATATCTACAGTTATACTTTACCCAAATCGGGAAGGTAGATTGAATCTCTCAGGACCAGGGGCCAGATGGGGCTGTCCTGGGGGAACCGTGAATAAGAGTTGTGTCACGCGGTAAATAGCAAAAGGAAACAAGGGGGGAGTCGTTCCGTATCGGTGCAGTCAAGGAACGAAGGTTGATACATAATGAATGGGACATCGTGTGGGTTAGAGTACTTACTTAGTAATGATCAACCGCCCTGCCTGCTACCTGTTTGGTTCTGGTCCTCGGCTTTCGCAAAGTGGTGAAGCCTGGGACAGGTAAATATAACGCGAAAGCGCGCCATAGTCGAAGGCTGATTGAGAGACACGCCCCTAGATTGCAGGAAGCGACGTCAGACGTCGCGGCGTGCGGGGTTGATGGGAGAAGTAGTTCTTAGTGAAAAAATAGGCTGAACTGGAAGATAGCGATCTACGCTGGGTATACGTGACTCTGTGCCACGGTGGGAGGCAAAGTGAATTAAAAAATAATCGGGCACATATATACGAGTGCAGGCTGAGCGCTTGTGTGTATAAAGCGGTGTGAGAGAACATAGGTTAATTATAACCAGAATTTGAAAACCGCCGCTGATGAAACAAAATGAGCCGGTAATGCCCAGAGTGGAAACTGAGCGTAAGGAAAAAAGTTATTACCGCGTTTTAGCGGACGTGGTCTATGTGTGATAAGACCTATTAGTATATTCAAACCACATGGGGTGAGAAGCGTGGGATGAAGAATTGGTGAATTAATGACCCATATGAGACTAGTAGAAGACGTCTTGGTTGAGTGCTGGTGTGACTCTATGGTGGAATATGTTGTCATACTAGTGACAGCAAAAACCATCCAGCGTCCAAGTAGTTAAACAGTGGGGATGTGTATTATCAGTACTGTCATTACGTAAATCAGACGTAGTGTTAGATGATCATGTTAACAGGTATAAGGTCCATGGGGCTGATTTACTTCTTAAGTTGACTCCACGGTATAGAATCATTTAGTCCTGTCTCATGTGTTCCCAGACGATACACCCACCGTTGTTCTCTCTCTAGGAGTCTTTTCTGTAGGTTCCTGGTGCCCTTGATCTTCTCAATGACTGTCCATCGTATGTCAGTGTCTTTGTGATGTTTCTCGACAAAGTGTGTGGTGAGTCTAGTAGCTGAGACCATGCGTCTGATGGTACTTCTATGTTCGCATATCCGAACTTTTATTTTTCGGCTGGTCATACCTATGTAGGTTAAGTCACATGGGCATTTTATGAGGTAGATGACCCCTTCAGAGTTGCAGTTGGTATGAGATCGTTGCTCCCAGGGGGTTTTGAGGCCGAGTTCAAGTGTTTTGCTAGCTCTGGTGAATTCACAGGCTACACAGGACCCGCAGGGGTAGTGTCCCGTCACTGGGGGCGTATCCCATAGTGTTGTTTGAACGTGTTCAACATTTCCAATAGAGTCTGTATGGATCAGAGTGTCCCTCAGACTACGGTTCTTTTTAAAGGAGAACATAGGTTTGTTCAGTGAAAGTTTGTTGGAGGTTAGAATCGACCATCTTTTATTTATGATCTTTTTAACATCGTTGGAGGATGAGTTGAAAGTGGTAACACAGATCATATTTTGAGGTTGTTGTCTTTCTTGAGTCTCGAGTAGGGCCTCTCTGGGAGTATTCCGTGCTCTTTTATTGGCCTGTTCAATTATTTTAGTTGGGTAATTCCTTTGTTTCAATTTGTTAGTGAGTGTTATTGCCTCTTTTTTGTAGTCTCGAATATCAGAACAATTCCTACGTATACGTAGGAATTGTCCCACCGGGAGATTTTCTCTGAGAGATCGCGGATGGGCACTGTCGAATCTCAACAGGCTGTTCCTGTCAGTCGGTTTTGTATATAGCGAGCTACACAGAGTACCTTCTTTAGCAATGATGTTGATGTCCAAAAACGGGATGGTTTCCCTGTCTTTGTTGACGGTGAACCGTAAATGAGGGTTAAGATCATTGATCCATAGGCTGAAGTTAGAAAGGCTCTGGGTATCGCCGCGCCATACCATAAGAATGTCATCGATATAGCGATACCACTTACAGATGTTATTAGTGTATGGGTTAGCATTCCAAATATGTTGGTTTTCAAAGTGGCTCATGTATAGACATGCTATACTAGGAGCAAAAGTGCTTCCCATAGAAGTTCCATGGATTTGCCAATACAGTTGAGATTCGAACCTGAAGAAATTTTCCGTTAGTGCTAATCTCATTAGTGTAATGATCCATTCTTTTGGTGCAGTCCATTGCCATTCCTCATTCTCCAGAAGTCGTTCAATGACTCCAATGCTTTCGGTCTGGGGTATACTTGTGTAAAGTGCTTCCACATCTAGACTTACCAGAAAGCAATTGGTTGGGTCGTACTCGATGTTGGTCAGGAGGTTCAGGAGGTGTTTTGTGTCCTGTACATATGATATTATCTGTTTCACCAGGGGGCGTAGGAACCAATCAGTATATTGGGATAGGGGTTCCAAAATCGAGCCAATTCCTGATACTATGGGTCTCCCTGGGGGGGGTACCTTACCCTTGTGGATCTTAGGAATGGTATAAAATAGTGGAATCCTAGGTTCCTCCTGGTTCAGAAATGCGTGTTCTTTTTTAGTGATCCACCCCTTCCCAAGTGCATCTGAGGTCAGGGCCGATATAGTTGTCCTCAGTCTGTTTGTAGGATCTCTGTTGATTTTCTTGTAGAATTTCGTGTCTGCCAGCAAGGTGAGGCATGCGGTCTTATATGCCATTGAACTCTGGATGACTGTGGCACCCCCTTTGTCTGCGGGTTTTATTATTATTTCTGTGCGATTTTGTAATTTTGTCAAAGCCAGACGTTCTTTTTTGTTCAAGTTATTGAAAGAATCCATTCTGGGTTGTAATTCCTCTATTTCCTTAACAACTGCTTCTTCAAAAGCCAGTACTTCTGGTGGCATCATGTTTGAAGGTGGGTAAAAGGTCGATCTAGGTCTTAGGTCAGTGTATTCCCCATCGCTAATGACTTCTTCTTTGTCTTGGAAGAAGACATTGAGTCTTATCTTCCTAAAAAATTCCCCAAGTTCACAGCGTAACTGGAATTTGTCTAGGTGGGTGGTGGGAACAAATCCGAGGCCTTTTTCCAAGACTGACATCTCATCTGCGGTGAGGGTTATGTCCGTTAAGTTAACTACTAATCCCTCATTGTGCTTGTCCCCGGTTGTGGTTGGTCTCTGGAGTTGCTCCTTGTGTTCGGTCCTGACCTTTCCTCCTCCCACTGTACTCTCCTGTTGCCTCGTCTTCCTCGTTTCCCCCTTCTCCCACCCTGTCCTAAAAAATGCTGGTTAAATTCGGGCTGGAAGTAAGGACCCATTGGAAACTGAGGCGGTCCTTGAAAAGGGACTGGACCAAATGGGCCATTCCAGGGGTACATTTGGGGGTGTCCAAATCTTTGATTGAAGTTCCCGCGTCGCGGTCTTCTCGGTTTGTTCTGCCAGTTTTTGTATGAGCCATCACTAGACCAATTGTCCTGTTCGGAATCAGAAGATCCCGACCGATCATTGCGTGAGGAACCTGAGTCCGAATTGTCCTCTCCTTTATAATCATCCTTTATGTAGGGATATACCTTCTCATGGCTGAATTTTTTTAAATCTTTTTGTAATTTGGAGATCTTTTTTTGCATGAGATATTCCTTGTGTTCAATGATCTCTTTGTTCACTTCTTCAAGCTTCTTTTTATACAGTGATAGTTTAATTTCTGTAATGAGGTGGTCTTCGCTGGTTTTGATCTTAATTAATATTGCATCTGATATGCGCTTGGCAGTGTTAATTATTAGGATAAGCCAGTCCCTTGAACAACGCCATGCAATAAGTGACCACTCTTTTTTAAAAAGAGGGTCATCTAGAAAGATTCTGGGTGCATTCGTGACCAACAAGCCTGTTGGTGCTATATTCCCACGTAGATATTCTGTCATGATTGCTCCGTGTAGGAGGGTCCTCATTTGACAGCGTTTTAGTTCTTTGAGTTCATCCCAATTCTGTGCTTGGGAGAGGCTCTGTCCAATGTTGGTATCTGGAAGTAATGATGGTCCCGCTAGAATAGCAGATGCCATCTCATCTGTATAACCAATCCCTAGTTGTTCAGCCATGGCAGAAGTGTGGTTTATGTATGTTGATTCAAGGTGTGTGTTTTAAATTAGTGGTTTTAAAACTAGTGAAGGAGACAGAGGTGCGGTGCTATTTCCTATACAAATCACTGAGAAAAACAGTTGTGATCTCAGGAGAATTGGATGTCAAACCCACAGCTGTGCGCTGCTCAATAATCTATAACACGTCAGAAGTATTGGGAAATCCCAATGACTAGGGGGGTAGGAGAGGCAGGATTGTATAGAGTATATCCTCCCATATAAACTCAATGCACAAAAAATACTCTAACAGATCTATAGAGATCTAATAAAATAATGAAACAGGGGAAGAGAAATGGAAATTCTAGGTTGTGCCTAATACAACCGTGGTCGTGGGGAAACTGAGTCTTTCTTTAAGTTACCCTCACACACCCTAGTGGTGTCATGCTTCATCATCGGGTCACCCAGACCCCTAGAAGTCCGGGTGGGCTCGACCACAGTGTTGGGAGTGCTTTTGATATGTTCTACGGCAGAGGGAGTTAACTAGATAAAATACCCAAGACAGATCCCCAGTATCCCTTTATTCTTGGGTCTGTCCGAGTAATTAACCTGCCCCTCATAACATGGTTCCTGGCACCGCCAGGAACATACTTGGTTTTAATGTGCACTAGTACCTGGAGACACTGCGTGCACGCTATTTTTACAAAAACATACATCACTCTGTTATCGCTAGAATGCGAATTATCTCGCCACATTCACAGTATGTCTGTCACATTTTCTATGATATGTTGCAGATATGATGAGTGGCATGATAGGAGGACACTCCTCCTCACGTGAGCATGCACACGAATGTCCACGCATGTTCACGGGCGGTATACACCGTACCGCTCTAAGAGAAATGAAATAAGCGGCCATCAAACCGCTGGTACTTTTATATGTTGTTTGTCTCTATTTTTTCCTTCACAGATGGAGCCTGGCAGTTCACACACATCCACCTTATAAACCACGTGGAGCAGCTACTCTGCCCTCACCATACTGACAGGATAGGGACACCCCATTACGTGTTAATTACACTCACATAGGGGAGTTACTTTTTTTGCCCTGAAGAAAGTCCTGGACCTTTTTTGGCCCCCTTTTCGGACTGAAACATGTCGGCACTAGGGTCATAGGACCATAAAACTCCTATAAGACCCACCTTTTTAAGTATTTTAATTACTCGGACAGACCCAAGAATAAAGGGATACTGGGGATCTGTCTTGGGTATTTTATCTAGTTAACTCCCTCTGCCGTAGAACATATCAAAAGCACTCCCAACACTGTGGTCGAGCCCACCCGGACTTCTAGGGGTCTGGGTGACCCGATGATGAAGCATGACACCACTAGGGTGTGTGAGGGTAACTTAAAGAAAGACTTAGTTTCCCCACGACCACGGTTGTATTAGGCACAACCTAGAATTTCCATTTCTCTTCCCCTGTTTCATTATTTTATTAGATCTCTATAGATCTGTTAGAGTATTTTTTGTGCATTGAGTTTATATGGGAGGATATACTCTATACAATCCTGCCTCTCCTACCCCCCTAGTCATTGGGATTTCCCAATACTTCTGACGTGTTATAGACATAGGCAAATCAGTCTGACCCTGTGCCTCATGGGAACAGTGCAGCCCGAACTGCCAAGCCATGTCTTCCCTGGACCGGACCTGGACTTTTCCTTCTCTTTCAGGGGATCCTCATAGTCAAAAGCACTGAATAGAATAGCAAGCTCACCCCTCAGAGAGGGGGCAAGAAATAGAGACAAGCCAACAATCACTCAAAAATATTCTTCAATGATGCCTGCCCAACTTGAGTATCTTCCCTGGAGTCTGAATCTAGACATAATGCCTTGTGAAAGTATGGACAGACCTCCAGGGCGCAGCATTGCAAATATCTGGAATGGGGACACTTTACCTCGAGTAGAATGGGTTTTGGGCCTACCAGGTAAGGGTTTCTTCGCCAACTGATATGCAAAAACAATACAAGAAACGATCCATCGTGTTATCAATTATTTTGTAGAGAGCAACACAGTTCTTACAGGTCAATAATTTATGAAAAGCAAATCAGTTTTTCTTTTGTTTCTAGTTTTGTTCAAACAGAATGACAACACCCTTGAAACATCAAGGAAGTGGAGAGATTTCTCTGCTTGAGTTGAAGGATTTGGAAAAAAGTGGACAAAGAAAGCATTTGATTAATGTAGACATCAGAGATTGCTTTAGGGAGAAAACCAGGATGAGTTCTGATTACAAATCTGCTTTTGTGAAAACTTTATATGGTTCATTTGCACACAGGGCTAGGATTTCGCTGACTCTGCATGCTGAAGTAATTGTGACTAAGAAAGCTGTTCTCCACGTAAGGTGTTGTAAAGAGGCCTTGTGAATAGGTTCAAAAGAAGGCCCTATTCATTTAGATAGAACAATTTTAAACTCCCAAAGGAGAGAGGTAGTTCTAAATGGAGGGAAATCTTTCTCAATACCTGCTAAGAAATTCTTAACCACAGAAAGTTTAAAAAATGAAGTTTGTGAGCGGGATTTTCTGTAGGCCGTTATGGCCGCAAGATGTACCTTCATGGAGGAATACGGTAAATTAGAGTTTGCTAGATGAAGCAGGTAAGGGAATAAAACACATCAACATGACATTTAAATGTATCAGAATCTTTTTGAATATACCAAATACAAAATCTCTTTGTCTCGAAGCAAAGGGCTTTCTTGTGGAACGGCGCTTGGACTCTCTCAAAATGTCCATACAGTCGTGGGGTAAATTTAGATGGCCGTATCGTATGAATTCAGGAGCCAATCGGGCAATCGCAGCAATGGAAGATTGGGATTGAGAATCTGACCTCTCAGCTTGTAAAGAAGATTCTGCCTGCACAGCAACTTCTTGTGCGGGTGCTGAGAGAGAGGAAGAAGGTCCGTGAACCACCACTGACAAGGCCATTCAGGAGCTATTAGTATCATTCTCGGTTTAGATTTGCACGGCTTGATCAAAACTGCCAGAATAAGAGGGATCGTGGAAAAGTGTAGAGGAATGTCCTTGACTAGGTGATCAAAGGGGCATTCCCCTTTGACCCCAGTTGGTCAAATCTGGAGATGTTGTCTTGCCATTTTTTGTTTTCTGCATCTGCAATCAAGTCTATTTGGGAATAGCCACAGTCTTGAAAAATTTCCTCCAGTACTTTGTCATTTAGAACCCAGTCGGGATTGTCTTGAATAACACAGCTGAGGGAATATGCTTCTGTATTTTGAACGCCTGGAAGGTGTACTGCTGTAATTGTTAGGTACTAACAGGTGTAAGTGGCCTGTGATTCAAATGATAGAGGTCTGGAGTGCGCCCCTCCCTGTTTGTTCAGGTAATGCATTGTTATAGCATTGTCTGTCTGAACTAACAGGGAATTTGTCTTTATCACAGGAAGGAAGGACTTCAAAGCTAAATGGACCACTCTCAGTCCTAAGAGATTGATATGGTAAGACGCTTCTTTGTCCAACCATATTCCTTGACTCTGTAAATGACCCATATGAGCACCCCATCCTTGGAGGGAAGCATCAGTAACAAGAGTTTGGGATGGGAGATCCTGATGGAAGGGGATTCCCCCTTTTAGATTTTTCTACTTGGTCCACCATGGGAGAGACTGGAGTGCTGACTGTGACATCTATTTGAAGACTGTTTCGAATCATCCTCCAGACACTGTTGCAGTGGTCTCATGTGCAGTCTGGCATGGGGAACTATGAATATGCAAGATGCCATTGATACCAAGAAGGACGATATCTGTCGGGCTGAAGGATGATGAGTTTGTAACAGAGTGCAACATTTCAGGTGGACAGATGGTAGTCTCTCCTCCGAATGATACACTTTTGGGGCCATGGGTATCTAGAATAGCATCCAGATAGTGTATCTTTTGGACAGGATGTACTATTGATATGTTTAAGTTAACATGAAGACCTAGTCGTGAGAAGGTTTCCTTCCATATATATCTGGAAATGTGTTACGGTAGTTTTTGAGGATGGACTCTTTATTAATCAATCGTCCAGACAGGGTTCGATGGATATTTTTGCTTTCTTAAATGTGCTGCTATGTCAGCTAAGCATCTTGAAAAAGTCCCGGGTGCCGACTTTAGAAATGGAAGAACTGTGAATTGAAGATGCTTGGAGCCTACGACAAACCTAAGAAGAGATCGATGTTTTTGTGCGATCGGTATTCGGAAATAGGCATCTTGTAGGTCTGTAACACACATCCTGTTTCCTTGTTGTCGCTGGGAGTATATTTAGTTTAAAGTCAGCATCCTGAACGTTTCTTTTTTTTATAAATTTGTTTAGAGTTCTCAAGGCTAGTATGGGTCTGAATTTTTGTTTGGATCCCTTCTATCAAACCAGAAAATACTGGGAGTAAACTCTCAATTCTTTTTGATAGTGTGGAACCTCCTCCACTGCTTTTTTCAACATCAATGTGTTGACCTCTTTCTGCAACAGATCTATTTCATAATCGTTTGGTTGAAGTAGGAGGGGATCTGAATCATAGAGAATATCCATTCTAGACAATATTCAAGACCTATTTGTCTTTGGTTATTTGGTGCCACTCTTCGACATAATTGCTTACATTTCCTCCTACCTGAGTAGACGACCGAGAAGGAGAACGGTTGGTGGAGACCTCCTTTCCTTCTACAAGATTTCCTGTGTTGGTACAGTTGCCTTGGTTGCTGCTGCTGTTGGTGCAAACAATGAGGGGAAATAATGCCTGTCATAAGCCCTGTATTGCCTTCTGAACTCTTTTCTCTTTTCCAGGCCAACTGCTTTTAAAGTGTCCATGCCAGACTTCATTTGTGACATTTCATCATCTGCATGAGAGCCAAATAATGCTGAGCCTGAGAATGGTAAATTAGCAATCCTCTGTTGCGCTTCAGATTTTAGGCTGGTAACTCTCAACCAAAAGTTACATCTTGTGGAGATGTCATGGGCAGTACCCATGCACTACCAAGTCGGCTAAGTCTGCTGCTGCTACAATGATTTGATTTGAGAGTAGCATGCCTTAATTAAGGATCTCTTGGGAGTCTTATCTATCTTCCTTAGGGAATGTATTTTTGTAATGAATCCCACAGGAAACAATCATATCTTCCCAAAAGAGCAGTCGCACTTGCCGCTTTCATAATTGTTGCAGATGTTCCGCACATTTTTCTGCCCTTTTTGTCTGGTGGGGCAGTAGAAGCAGGAGCAACTGTATGTGATTTTTTTAGCTGAAGCTACACACTGGATCTGGCACAGGATCTTGCCTAAAAAAAGGGGGTCATGATCTGGTGGCTTGTACTTCTTTAGACCTAATAGATGCAGGCATCAAAAATAGCTGTGTTGCAGGCTCTAAAAGACCTGGAATCAAAGGCAGTACAAGTCTAGATGAGGGTATTTGGTGTAAAGTCTAAAAAATGTCTTAAGTCAAAGTAGTAGAAGTGGGCATTGTGATGTTTCTCAGCCCCTATCACTAATATCACTAATATCTCATTGAAGGTGGAGAGATCATCTACCGCAAATACTCTACCTGAAGGAGTATCAATCATTGTTGGGGAGCAATCTCTTATCAAAGATTGTGACGGAGTTGAAGGCAAATATCTCCTATGTAGTATGTTATGTTATATTGATTTGCATAGCACAGTAATCACCTCAGCAGGCATCCAGGCGTTTGGGCAGGTGTGTAGGGGTTGTGGTCCCCAAGGTGGGGTGCTTATACAAAGAGCCAGGTCTTCAGCTTCTTGTGGACCTCAAGAAGTGAGGCGAAGGCTCTGGTATGTTGAGGGATGCCTTCTCTCCGTAGATCTGCCTCCAAGGGAGTCCTTGAAGCGGGAGGAAAGAGCCCCGATGGTAGACTGACCTTCACCATGGCTTCTTGAGGAAGCAGCAGTCTGTTTTTCTTGCTGTTGATCCTGTAGTTCATGCAGTCTGATTTTGTGCCTTTTTCTCAGTGTTCTTCTGAAGAGTTTTTTACAGTGTCTGCTAGCATTAGAATGGTGATCTTGGATGGTGGATACAGACCCTGAGTGGATATGTTTGAGCCACCTTCTTCCCACAGGATACGCACTTCAGAAAAGCGAAGGCACCCTGACAGAAGAATCGCCACTTTGAGTCAGAAAAAAGGTGTTAAATTACTCCAGTCCTAAAAGGACTTCAAGTAAAAATCTGAAAACAAGTTGTAATAAATCTTTTCTTTGGATATTTGCCAAACACAGCAGAGCTCATTCCCCCAGGATCCTGTTTCCAGGTGCCGGAAAAATGAGCTGACGTAACTGTCACGTGTGGGACATTATGAAATACTGAGGGTACTGTGAGGTTCTTAAATGCACAGTGCCAGTTGTGGTAGCTGAATGTACTGCTTGCAGCCTATTAGCTAATTCTGTTCTTCATTAGTTTTCCTTTTAAATAAAGCTTATGAAATGTGTGATATGTTCACCTTTATTATATGTTGACATTTATGATAGCAAATGCTTTTCTTTTTCAAATGAAAATACATTTTGGACTTTTTGCCTGTTTATAGCCTGCAATTGTTGTGAGTGTAAATAATTTTTAGATTGTTGTATATATAAGCAGACATGTATTTTATAAGTGCTCCATGGTCCCAGTGCGTGGGTGGGACTATTCAGTGCTTATGACTATTGATGAGGATGACGTAGAAGGGAATGTGAGAATAGTGGTCCAGCAGGCAACTCTCATTGACAGACCTGAAAACCAAGCTAGTGGCAGAACATAACCCCCTCCCAAAGGCCTCCACTCTTTTTGGGCTCCCTATCCAGAGGAGTAGTCCAGAAATCATTTGGATTCGTCCAACTAGTAGAAGCTTGCACCACCAAACTTTGGGGGGAGGGATGCTGACAGAAATAGGAGGAGGAGTCGCCGGGGGAGGTCAGTGGCAACTCGCACCTTGGTGATTGACTGGGGTCCATAGCACGGTTTGGCCCAGGTCCTTAGAAGTGCATCAGTGAGTGCCTCATTGAAAGGTAACGGGAGCTCAGGAGTGGTTTTCTCCAGCTGGAGTACTTTTGGTGAGGACAGTGGTTTTGACCTCTAAGGTGGAGGAGCTGGAGGTCGATAACGTTGCTGCCCTTCAGATGACCATTGCAAAGGGAGTTTTTTCTCCAGTGGCAGATCTTGAGGGTGAGAAAAAGCCAGGATTAGGAGAGGTTCTCAAGATCAGGTCATCATATCATTGTCTGAGGTCACCATACCAGTTTTATTATGTGGTGGGGTTGGGTAATTGTATCTCCTGCATCATAGTCATTATTAGAATTATTCCCAAACAAAGATTGTAGTGTATGAGATCTGCCTTGTGGAGGTGGTACATCACGCGGATCACATAGAAATGGCTGTAGTTCAATGGAAACTGAGAACAGCCTTGGTCAAGGGTGGATAGACACCGACTCTGAGTTGGAGGGCACAATGGGAACTTTTTCCTCTGGTATCGGTGGAGTCGGCATCGGTGTTGATGCTCTGGGTCCTGGCATGGATCCTGGAGTCAGAGGCAGAGTTGGTACAGGGGCCGGAAGACATCCAGTGATTCATTCAAAGGGTCAAACTAGTGACGAGGGCAAACCCGCCCGCGGTATCCCAGATGGAATGACTCCCGGCTCCTTGGGGCCCGCAGGCATGCCAGAGGGAGTGAGAAAGGAGTCTCAGCATGAACTTGTGGAGCTCTTGGATCTGCCTAGGTGTTGCAGACAGCCCCAGAAACGTAACTTGTGCATGAACATGTAGCGAGATGGGCTTAGATTTTGACTAACTTCGGCTATCAGATCTAGAGGCATGGTAATGCTCTTGCACTGTCTTAGGAGTATGAGAGTGGCAGGGACGGCAAAGTCCCTTTTGGTTTTTGCTTCAACTTACCCAAAGATTTGGAGCACGATGATAATCAACCTCAGTATCGACCCTTGAGACTTCTGGAACAGGAATGAGACCGAACCTTGGACTTGGAGGTCCCTGCAGAATGTGAGAGTGATGCGAGGAACAGATGTGGCATCAGACCATCACCTTGTCATGTCTAGGCTAAAGGTAAAGCTGAAGAAAGCATGGATGGAACCGACAAACCAACATCAGAGATATGACACCACCGTCTTCAAAAATGCACAGAAACGGAGTTTCATGTCCTGCAGCAACTAGAGGACGAGAGCGACCCAAAAGAAAATCTGTGGGAGAAGATCAAAGAAACAGTGATATCAGCCTGCCAGAAGGCACTGGGTTCCAAGAAATACCAGCAGAAAGAATGGATTTCCACCGAGACTCTCTGCAAAATTGAAGAAAGAAAGGAAAAGAAAGCTGCAGTCCACGCCAGCCGAACTAGAGCAGAAAAAGCAAAAGCTCAAGGTGAATACACTAAAACCAATAAGGAAGCAAAGAGAAGCTTAAGAGCAGACAAGTGAAGATTTATCGATGGTCTTTCCACAGACCGAGGAAGCAGCAAGCCATGGAACCTTGAAGGAACTCTACGACATAACAAAGAAAGTTTCCGTCACATACAGCAAGCCTGGAAGACCTGTTAAAGACAAAGCTGGCAAGACAATCATGCGTAACGAAGGCTAACAACGTAGATGGGTGGAGCGCTTTGAAGAACTGCTGACCCAACTTGTGCCACAGTCTCCAGACATTCAGCCAGCTGACAAGGACTTGCTAATTGATTGCTGCAGACCAACCAAGGAAGAAATACGGCAAGCGATCAAACATCTGAGAAATTGAAAGGCAGCAGAACTTAGAACATTCCTGCAGAGGCACTGATTGCAGACATTGAAATATCAGTAGATATGCTCTACCCCATGTTTTGAACGTTCTGGGAGGAGGACAAGGTGCCATCAGCCTGGAAAGAGAGATACCTCATCCAAGAAAGGCGACCTGAGTAACTGCACAAACTACAGTGTGATAACTCCTCTATCAGCCCCAAGCAAAGTGTTTAACAGAGTCATCTTGAACAGAATGAAGGAAAAAGTCAGCGATCAGTTGCGAGACCAGCAAGCTGGCTGCTGCAAAGATAGATCCTTCACAGACCAGACTGCAACACTGCACATCATCATTGAGCAGTCAGTGTAATGGAACTCCCCCCTCTATGTCAAATTTGCAGACTAGAAGTCACTTGAGAGAGTGGATAGATAGACCCTTTGGCACGTCCTCCACCATTGCGGTGTGCCAGATGTACTCGCAAGAATCATCAGGAACTCTTACAAGGGACTGACCTGCAAGGCCAACTCATGGAAGCCTTCCAAGTGAGGACCCGAGTCATGGACGTGATTTGGGAGTAGTCAGGGGTCGCAGATGTGAGCTCTAGCTTGCTCCCTGCTACTCCTGGCACTTTCTTTATGAACCCCGGCCTCAGCGGGGGCAAAACCTCTTCTACGGCCGGGGGTTGCATAGGAAGTTCCAGGAGTAGCAGGGAACAAGCTAGAGGCCACAGCTGTGACCCCTGACTACTTCCAAATTACGTCCAAGACTGGAGTCTGCCAGGGTTGTTTGCTCTCGCCTTTTCTCTTCCTGCTGTCCATAGACTGGATTATGATGACATCCACAGCATGGAGAAGAAATGGGATCCAGTGGACACCTTGGAAGCAGCTTGACGACCTGGACTTTGCAGATGACCTGGCCCGACTCCCCCCTACCCATCTACAGATGCAAGAGAATACTAACAATGTGGCAGTGACATCAGCACAATTTGGCCTCAATGTCCACAGGGGAAAAACCAAGATCCTGAAGACTACCAGGACCAGCCAAACTGCAGTCACTCTTGCAGATGATGCACTGGAAGAGGCTGAGGCCTTCACCTACCTGGCCAGGTGTGATCTTTGGGATTTGGCGGGCTGGAAAAGCAGGCAAGGAGGCCGTATATAGTGTGCAATAGTCTACTTTATTGAGTTCAAGGTACGGTGGGCAACAGGATAGAATGCGGGTCTTCTGCCGGAGGGGTTGGAATCGATGAGGGATCCCGTCGGTTGCGGTCGTCGTCACCGAAGGTCTTCTGCTGTCCAAGTCGCCAACGTTGGTCCCAAGAAGGGGAATGGACGAACACCTCGGAGGGCAGTGAGACAAAAACACAGAAGGAGCCGTTAGACCTGCGGACAGTCTATGCCGCTGCCGTAACCTTCACCGAGGAGTGATAAAGAGGAGAGGTTGTGAGGAGAAGGGACAAGGAGAAAGAGGGACAAGTCGAGAAAAGGGGTGTTCGGAAAGGGGGTTTGAGGGGGATACTATGTACAAAACGTGAGGTGCTGTACAATGGATACTGGGAGATCTTACTAGGGTGCAGGGGTGCTAACAGGAGAGAGAGTATATACATCTATGTACATGGAACCCCAAGGTATACACGGGTGCTTTAGAGTACTATACTGGAAGGAAACTGGTACTCACGGGCTCCGCCGTAACTCTCATCCGAGTTACGGCCGCTCTTCAGCCTCCTCCGGGGGACTCCACCAGTCTTCCGACCACTCTTCTGGTTCACCGCTCTCGTCCTCTCCTTTCGTCGTATCTCCTGCCGGACTCTCCTTCCACGATCCTTCGACGACCTCTGCTTCCTGTCTTCCGGCTTTTCTATTCCCGGCGGGGAACGGGTAGGAGGGACTTCCGGGAATCAGGGGTTGTCCTTCCGGTGGTCCGTAGTTCGTGATTGGCTCCTGTAAGAGAAAGAGGGGCGGGGTTCCTGTGGTCACCGGGGCTGTGGATGAAAGCTGGGATGGACTGTCTGAACAGGGAGGATTGAGCGGAAAAGATTCCCGGGACAGGGTAAGGAGGGGGGGCCCGATCTGAGGTAGGGGGTCTTCGTTACATTCCCTTTCCCTAGCTGTCTTTCTTGTATCCGGTGTGGATATGGGATAGCGAGAGAGAAAGTCCGCGTTACCCTGTTCTGTGCCTTTTCGGTGTACTGTTTTGAAGCGGTATGGTTGGAGGGCCAGGAACCACCGCAGGACACGGTCATTGTGCCCCTTGTTCCGGGCCATCCACTCAAGGGGGGCGTGATCGGTGAAGATGGTAAAGTCACGTCCTTCTAGGTAGTAACGGAGACTGTCTACTGCCCATTTAATCGCCAAAGCTTCTTTCTCCACGACTGCATAATTCCGTTCTCTAGGAAACAGTTTCCTGCTGAGGTACAGGATGGGTCTTTCGTTCCCCTCGCGGTCCCTCTGTGACAGTACAGCCCCTAAACCCTGTTCTGAAGCATCTGTCTGAAGGAGGAAGGGTTGTGTGTAATCCGGACTGACTAGTACGGGATTGGAGGTCAAGGCATTCTTCAGATCGTTAAATGCATGCCACAATAGGGGAGTCGGGTTTTTCAGAATGGCCTCTGTTTTCGTGGCTTTCTTCAATAGGTCAGTGAGCGGGGCGGCCCTTTGGGAAAAATTGGACACAAACCTGCGATAGTAACCAAGGAGGCCCAGAAAGGCCCTCAAATCTTTTCTGGTCTGGGGGAAGGGGAGGGAATGGATGGCTTCTGTTTTGCTGCTCTGGGGCCGTATAAGACCCTCACCCAGGAGATATCCCAGATATTTAACGGTTTGGGCCGCCAGGGTGGTTTTGGCGGGATTAATCGTGAATCCATAGGAGCCCAAAGAGGAAATGACGTTATGGAGATGCTCCAAGTGTTGTGACCAGGTGTCGCTGTAGATAACTATATCGTCGAGGTAGGCCCCTGCGTACTGGGTGTGGGGACTTAAGATATGATTCATGGCCCGTTGGAATGTGGCGGGCGCGCCATGGAGGCCAAAGGGGAGGACGAGGAACTGATATAAACCTTCAGGGGTCGAAAACGCCGTTTTCTTTCGGTCTTCTTTTCTGAGGGGTATCTGCCAGTACCCCTTACAAAGGTCCAGAGTGGATATGTATTGGGCTTTTCCTATACGCTCTACCATCTCGTCTACTCGGGGTAACGGGTATGTGTCAAAGGTTGATATCTTATTAACCTCCCGGAAGTCAATACAAAATCTAACAGACCCATCAGGTTTGGGTACAAGCACTATCGGGGAATTCCAGTCACTTACAGAGGGTTCTATAATGCCCAGTTTTAACATTTGTTCGATTTCCTGATGTATGATCGCTCTACGGGCTTCAGGGACCCTATAGGGCCTTTGTCGGACCACTTTCCCCGGACTCGTCTGTATGGCGTGCTCAGTAATGGAGGTGTGACCAGGCAAAGAGGAAAACACATGTTGTAAAGGGGAGAGACGATGTTGGAGGGCTACACTCAGGGACGGAGGTAGGGCGGGGTCTATGCAAGGAGAGAAAGAAAGAGGTTCCAAACCCCTAGAGCCGGTCAGGACGGGACGAGGCCCTTCCCATTTTTTTAACAGGTTGACGTGGTAAATCTGGGTGGTACCCCGTGTGGGGTCTAGTTGTATTTCGTAGGTGACAGGGGTTATTTGTCGGAGTATGGTGTAGGGACCTTGCCATTGCCCAAGGAGCTTTTGATCGGAAGAGGGCATCATTAAGAGAACTAGGTCTCCCACTGAGAAGACTCGGTGTTTTGTGCCTCTGTCATACTGACCCTTCTGTTTCTCTTGTGCCTGTGTAAGATTCTGATGTACTATGTCCCTTATTAGAGACAAGTGGTTTTTGAGGTTCTCCATATATTCCGGGAGGGGGCGGGTGCGATCTGGTTCTGCCTCCCAGGCTTCCTGAGCCATGTCTAATAGAGAACGAGGGGGTCGGCCATACAACAGTTCGTAGGGCGAATATCCTGTACTGCTCTGCGTCTTGCAACGTATCGCAAATAAGGCAAGGGGTAACATTTCCTCCCACCTCCTCGCCTCCAGCCCTAATAGTTTCTTTAGGGTTTGTTTTATGGTGGCATTGTATCGTTCCACTAACCCATCGGTTTGTGGATGATACGCCGAGGTCCGTATCTGTTTAATCCCTAGTTGGGAGCAGACCTGTTTCATAAGGGAGGAGACGAAGGGAGTGCCTTGATCCGTCAGGATCTCCCGGGGAAATCCTACCCTTGAGAACACAGTGATGAGAGCTTTTGCAACGTTTTGGGTGGTGGGTTGTCGTAGGGGAAGGGCTTCGGGGAAGCGGGTGGCGTAATCCACGATAACTAGGGCGTATCGGCAACCACTTCGGGAAGGCAGCAAGGGCCCTATGATGTCCATACCTACCCTGCTGAAAGGGACGTCAATGAGGGGTAGGGGTTGTAGGGGTACCCTTGGAGGTTGGTATCTACTGTGTTTCTGACAGACCGGACACTCTCTGCAGTATGTTTTGATGGTTTGGTGTACCCCTGGCCAATAGAACCTGTCTAAGATCGCTTGGCTGGTTTTCTCGTCTCCGAAATGTCCTCCCAGAAGGTGGCTGTGGGCCAGAAAGAGTACCTTCTCCCGGAAGGGACCGGGTATGAGTAATTGTGGTTTTTGGTGAGACCCTCCCTTCCTATATAGCAACCCATGTTTCTTAAAGAAGTAGGGACCTACTATAAGAGGATCCTCGTGGTCTACTGCCTTGGCCCATGCTTCCTGTAGCACCGGATCCTCTCGCTGGGCTGCCCTGAATTCTCTGTCGGTCTGCCACGGGTGTTCTTCGAGGGTCACGGGAAAAACACCGGTATATTCACGTCTCTCCTTCTTTTTCTGGGCTTTGGGTTTCGGCGGCTTGGGATCAGTCCTAGGAGAAGCAGGTCCTTGAGGGAATGGGGCTTCTCCCCACCAACGGGTCAGGGAATCAGTAGTTTCTTGCAGAAGTCCTGGTAGTCCCATATAGTCGCTTCCCAGAATAGCCTGTTCCGGTAGAGTGGGGACAAGACCAACAGAGAGGGTGGTTCCAGGATCTTTGGGGTGTTGGATCCGAACTTGAGCAGTGGGGTACTGTTTTGTGTCTCCATGGACACATTGAATGGCGACCGTGCCTGACGTCGGCCCCACAGGTTGAGGCAAGAGCTGGGGCCGGAGAACGCTCTGACGACACCCCGAGTCAGCCAAGGTCAAAAGGGGTTGCCCATCAAAGTTTACCGGGCAGCGGAACGACGGAGGTGACTGGCCTGGGGTCGAACACACATAATTCCTGGCGAGTCCCACCTCCATGGGTTCCTCCTTCTGGGGGCATACCCGAGCAATATGACCAAAACCCCCGCAATGGTAACACTGGGGTCCGGGATTATTAGGTCGGGGAGGTACGGGGTATGGGAGCAAGGGAATTGGTTCCGGTCGCCTTTGGAAAGACGGACGGGGAGGTCGGAGGTTTGTGGAGGGATGTGGTTTGGGAGACGGATCTTCCTTACTTCGTTGGATCTCTTGTGCCCGACTGTAGGCACTCGCAATCTCCACCGCAGTGTCTAGGGTAAGGTGGGCATGTTGTCGTACCCACCTTTGGGTGCCGGGCAACAAGGACATTAGAAATTGTTCTAGGTAGATTTTTTGTAACACGTCGTCCATGGTGGAGGATTCTGGTCTCAACCACCTATTAGCCAGGTCCTTAATCCTAAAGGAAAGTGCTCTCGGGGTTTCCTGCGGTCCTTCCTTGATTTGCCGTAGTTTCCGGCGATAAGTTTCATCGTCGATACCCAACCGCTCAAGGATGCATTTCTTTATGTCCCCATACGGTGTGGTACCCTGTACGTTCGCCTGTTGGTAGGCCGCCTGTAATTCGCCGGTCAATAAGGGACCCAGGTAATGACCCCAACGGTCGGCAGGCCATGCTGCAGCCTGTGCCAATCTCTCAAAATTGGTAAAGAAAAAATCGGGATCCTCCCCGGGCACGTATTTTTGCAGTACCACTGAGGGTAGGGAGGTGGTTGGTCTCTGGTGCTCCAATACCGTGGTCAGTTTTCCCATAGCCTGTTCATGGGTGGTCCCCTGACCCTTTAACACATCGTGTAGTTGGCCGCGATCGTCTTCGGCCGTCTTCAAGAATCGCTCCATCATTATCCCCATCTGCTCCTGATTCTCCGCCATTTTCTTTATTACGGCCTCCATGCTTCCAGCTGATCCCACTTCTGACACCACCTGTGATCTTTGGGATTTGGCGGGCTGGAAAAGCAGGCAAGGAGGCCGTATATAGTGTGCAATAGTCTACTTTATTGAGTTCAAGGTACGGTGGGCAACAGGATAGAATGCGGGTCTTCTGCCGGAGGGGTTGGAATCGATGAGGGATCCCGTCGGTTGCGGTCGTCGTCACCGAAGGTCTTCTGCTGTCCAAGTCGCCAACGTTGGTCCCAAGAAGGGGAATGGACGAACACCTCGGAGGGCAGTGAGACAAAAACACAGAAGGAGCCGTTAGACCTGCGGACAGTCTATGCCGCTGCCGTAACCTTCACCGAGGAGTGATAAAGAGGAGAGGTTGTGAGGAGAAGGGACAAGGAGAAAGAGGGACAAGTCGAGAAAAGGGGTGTTCGGAAAGGGGGTTTGAGGGGGATACTATGTACAAAACGTGAGGTGCTGTACAATGGATACTGGGAGATCTTACTAGGGTGCAGGGGTGCTAACAGGAGAGAGAGTATATACATCTATGTACATGGAACCCCAAGGTATACACGGGTGCTTTAGAGTACTATACTGGAAGGAAACTGGTACTCACGGGCTCCGCCGTAACTCTCATCCGAGTTACGGCCGCTCTTCAGCCTCCTCCGGGGGACTCCACCAGTCTTCCGACCACTCTTCTGGTTCACCGCTCTCGTCCTCTCCTTTCGTCGTATCTCCTGCCGGACTCTCCTTCCACGATCCTTCGACGACCTCTGCTTCCTGTCTTCCGGCTTTTCTATTCCCGGCGGGGAACGGGTAGGAGGGACTTCCGGGAATCAGGGGTTGTCCTTCCGGTGGTCCGTTGTTCGTGATTGGCTCCTGTAAGAGAAAGAGGGGCGGGGTTCCTGTGGTCACCGGGGCTGTGGATGAAAGCTGGGATGGACTGTCTGAACAGGGAGGATTGAGCGGAAAAGATTCCCGGGACAGGGTAAGGAGGGGGGGCCCGATCTGAGGTAGGGGGTCTTCGTTACACCAGGGTTATAGACAAGGAGCGCGGCACAGATGCCGACCTCAAGGCAAGAATCGGCAAAGCAAGAGCTGCCTTCATTCAGCTCAAAGGACCTATCGCTGCAAACCAAGTTCGGGCTTTTTAACACCAACATAAAATCAGTACTTCTATATGGAGCAGAAACTTGGAGGACAACAGTAACCATCCCCCAACAAAGCCCAGACCTTCATCAACACCTGTCTGAGGAGAATCCGCCAAATCCACTGGACAAGCACATTCAGCAACAATGACCTATGGCAGCAGACTTTCCACCTCCCTGCTCATGACCCCCAAGGGAAAAGGAAAAGAGGAAGGACAAGAAACACCTGGTGCCGAGGCCACGAGGCTAACTTCAAGGGGATGGGTTACTCCTAGAGTCAGGTTGAAAGAACATTTGCTTGCAACATTTCTCGCAAGGTTTAAAACGTGTTGTTTTGGGAGGCAAGATTTTCTCTTGCACACTGCAATATTTCCGAGGTAAGTAGATCTCTAAGAGACGAGCAGTAACTCCGGATCCATGTCTGGTGGCCCGTTAAGAAAGGACCGATATCAATGTGCAGGAGTGGCACCTATACTGAACCCACACATCATTACCTAAGCGGAACAGCATCAGTGAAGAGCTGCAAGGCGCCACCTACCAGCACGCAGAGGTACTGCTCAAAAGTTTCCATATCCAGTCTGACAGCTGGCGATATTTAAAAGTTGAGGTGAACAGCTGCCAACCCAGAAAGATCCAAAGACCAGTAAATCCCCTCAATGAATAATCACGTCAAGAAATTGACTCACTACCCATCTGCCCCATCTATGATTTAGCAGTGATGAAGGCTTCCTATGACAAAGGCATACTAAACTTGTACTCAGCAGTTACACCGTTGACAATCGCAGAGTTGGTTTGCAACAAATTATAATATCTGACGGCCATAATGTTTGTTTGACTGGAGCCTCTGCCAATCACAACATAGGCTATAGCTAAAGGTTGAGCGATGTTGCAATTTGTTTTTTATTGAAACATTTCCGTATTTCTTGCAAACAACAGCTTCCCCGGCGCGCGCGCGCACACACACACACACACACACACACAGTTTTAGAGATTATCGCAGTTGCACCCCAGTACTTCACAGGTCTTTAAAAGACCATTTACATGTTAACAAGGTTTTTGTTCATTTTTTCACCCCTTCATCTCCACATGGTGAAGGGGACACATCCTTTCTTTGGCCCCGGTAACCTTTGCCTACTGTTCTGCTGCGTGGATATTTCTTTTTCTATGCAGCAGAGAAAATAAATGTGTTTATACCTATTCACCTTTCCTGACCCCTGCATATCACATCAGGCTGTGACACAAAGTTTGACTAATGGAGTCGGTAAGAGAATGTGTTACTATTTGTTTTTCTTTTATAAATCTGCACAGGCCCAGCAGGACACATACTTCGTGTGCGCTTCATTTAAACAGTTTTTATAATTATCATGGCCGATGCAGGACAACAATAAGACAATACAAAGTGCCCAGATAACGCTGGTGATGAATGATCCTGCTGGAGAGCAATCATTTGTCTGTTAGTAGTTTTTAAATGTAGATGAACTGTATTTTATGTGGATAGCTTAGTGGGTTACTGCCTTTGTCACAGAGATCCTTGTGTTACAATCCTAACATAGGACAGTGACCAATGATATGTAATCAAAGAGCTGCCTACAAACGTGAGATTTATAGTTAGAACTTCGCTTTTTTTGTTTTGTGATATAGTCAGAATTTACCCAGTCTTTCATTATTCTAATGTTGCTAAAATGAATATGTTTGGGCAGATATACATTTTTATCTGTAAAGCTGACCCCCACGGAAAACTCTTTAAATCCTAAGGTTGTGTTTCTCCAGACCAAACCCTCTTAAAATATCTGGCCCACCAGTATGAATGACATGTGATTCATACACCTTGTAATCCTCATTGGCTTATGTGACATTCCCTGTAGACTGATTTACATACTTGTATGATTCATTGTCTCTGTATAATGTGTGTGTGGTGTAAAGTACTGACACACACTACACTGATACGAGTAGCGCTATACAACAAATGAAATGCATATGAGAGAGGGGCTACGTAAAGATGAGGGGCACTGTTGGAGGGTGGCAGTAAGGGAATCCAAGGAGGAGGTAGTGTGAGGGGCTATGGAGCGATGTGGGGAACTGTTAGAGGGTGGCAGTGAGGGAATCTGAGGAAGAGGTCATGGGGGGAGGGGGGAGCTAGGGAGAGATGAGGGGCACTGCTGGAGGGTGGTAGTGAGGGAGTCTGAGGAGGAGGTCATGAGGGGGAGGGGCTATGGGTAGATGAGGGGCACGTGTGGCAGTGAGGGAATCCGAGGAGGAGGTCAATAGGGGGGCCATGGAGGGATGAGGGGCACTGTTGGAAGGTGGTAGTAAAGGTATTTACGGAGAAAGAGGTGATTGGTGCGGCACCAAAAAAGACTTTAGCTGAAGCTGGCCCTGTCATGGCCTTTCTGTTTTTGTTTATTTAATTAGCAGTCGGGTCATAAGGGCTACTGTGAAACATACTTTAAAGTGTGTGCTAATTATATTTACTGCTTTATTCAATGTTTTTAGTTTGAAGGTGATTTTACTAATGTTTTTACCGGGAAAAATGAAAGTGGAACCAGATGGTGCCTGATATGGGGCTGGGGCCCCAGGTCAGCTGTGAGATAAGGTGCACTGGAGAGGAGACGTGGATAATCAAGCCTGTAAGGGAGTGCGTTTCAGAGTCCGGGGTCAGGAGGAGGTAGTAATGAAGAGGGATTCTCCCTGAAGGCTCGCACAGAGGGAACCTGTAAGGGAGTGCGCTGCAGAGTCAGGGGTCAGGTGGAGGTAGTAATGAAGAGGGAGTTCCCCTGAAGGCTCGCACAGAGGGAACCTGGAAGGGAGTGCGCTGCAGAGTCTGGGGTCAGGTGGAGGTAGTAATGAAGAGGGATTCTCCCTGAAGGCTCGCACAGAGGGAGCCTGTAAGGGAGTGCGTTGCAGAGTCCGGGGTTAGGTGGAGGTAGTAATGAAGAGGGATTCTCCCTGAAGGCTCGCACAGAGGGAGCCTGTAAGGGAGTGCGCTGCAGAGTCAGGGGTCAGGTGGAGGTAGTAATGAAGAGGGAGTTCCCCTGAAGGCTCGCACAGAGGGAACCTGGAAGGGAGTGTGCTGCAGAGTCTGGGGTCAGGTGGAGGTAGTAATGAAGAGGGATTCTCCCTGAAGGCTCGCACAGAGGGAGCCTGTAAGGGAGTGCGTTGCAGAGTCCGGGGTTAGGTGGAGGTAGTAATGAAGAGGGATTCTCCCTGAAGGCTCGCACAGAGGGAGCCTGTAAGGGAGTGCGTTGCAGAGTCCGGGTCAGGTGGAGGTAGTAATGAAGAGGGATTCTCCCTGAAGGCTCGCACAGAGGGAGCCTGTGAGGGAGTGCGCTGCAGAGTCCGGGGTCAGGTGGAGGTAGTAATGAAGAGGGATTCTCCCTGAAGGCTCGCACAGAGGGAGCCTGTGAGGGAGTGCGCTGCAGAGTCCGGGGTCAGGTGGAGGTAGTAATGAAGAGGGATTCTCCCTGAAGGCTCGCACAGAGGGAGCCTGTAAGGGAGTGCGTTGCAGAGTCCGGGGTCAGGTGGAGGTAGTAATGAAGAGGGAGTCTCCCTGAAGGGTCGCACAGACGGAGCCTGCAAGGGAGTGCGTTGCAGAGTCTGGGGTCAGGTGGAGGTAGTAATGAAGAGGGATTCTCCCTGAAGGCTCGCACAGAGGGAGCCTGTAAGGGAGTGCATTGCAGAGTCCGGGTCAGGTGGAGGTAGTAATGAAGAGGGATTCTCCCTGAAGGCTCGCACAGAGGGAGCCTGTGAGGGAGTGCGCTGCAGAGTCCGGGGTCAGGTGGAGGTAGTAATGAAGAGGGATTCTCCCTGAAGGCTCGCACAGAGGGAGCCTGTAAGGGAGTGCGTTGCAGAGTCCGGGGTCAGGTGGAGGTAGTAATGAAGAGGCAGTCTCCCTGAAGGGTCGCACAGACGGAGCCTGCAAGGGAGTGCGTTGCAGAGTCTGGGGTCAGGTGGAGGTAGTAATGAAGAGGGATTCTCCCTGAAGGCTCGCACAGAGGGAGCCTGTAAGGGAGTGCGTTGCAGAGTCCGGGTCAGGTGGAGGTAGTAATGAAGAGGGATTCTCCCTGAAGGCTCGCACAGAGGGAGCCTGTGAGGGAGTGCGCTGCAGAGTCCGGGGTCAGGTGGAGGTAGTAATGAAGAGGGATTCTCCCTGAAGGCTCGCACAGAGGGAGCCTGTAAGGGAGTGCGTTGCAGAGTCCGGGGTCAGGTGGAGGTAGTAATGAAGAGGGAGTCTCCCTGAAGGGTCGCACAGACGGAGCCTGCAAGGGAGTGCGTTGCAGAGTCTGGGGTCAGGTGGAGGTAGTAATGAAGAGGGATTCTCCCTGAAGGCTCGCACAGAGGGAGCCTGTAAGGGAGTGCATTGCAGAGTCCGGGTCAGGTGGAGGTAGTAATGAAGAGGGATTCTCCCTGAAGGCTCGCACAGAGGGAGCCTGTGAGGGAGTGCGCTGCAGAGTCCGGGGTCAGGTGGAGGTAGTAATGAAGAGGGATTCTCCCTGAAGGCTCGCACAGAGGGAGCCTGTAAGGGAGTGCGTTGCAGAGTCCGGGGTCAGGTGGAGGTAGTAATGAAGAGGGAGTCTCCCTGAAGGGTCGCACAGATGGAGCCTGCAAGGGAGTGCGTTGCAGCGTCTGGAGTCAGGTGGAGGTAGTAATGAAGAGGGATTCTCCCTGAAGGCTCGCACAGAGGGAGCCTGTAAGGGAGTGCGTTGCAGAGTCCGGGGTCAGGTGGAGGTAGTAATGAAGAGGGATTCTCCCTGAAGGCTCGCACAGAGGGAGCCTGCAAGGGAGTGCTTTGCAGAGTCCGGGGTCAGCTGGAGGTAGTAATGAAGAGGGAGTCTCCCTGAAGGCTCACACAGAGGGAGCCTGTAAGGGAGTGCGCTGCAGAGTCCGTGGTCAGGTGGAGGTAGTAATGAAGAGGGATTCTCCCTGAAGGCTCGCACAGAGGGAGCCTGCAAGGGAGTGCTTTGCAGAGTCCGGGGTCAGCTGGAGGTAGTAATGAAGAGGGAGTCTCCCTGAAGGCTCACACAGAGGGAGCCTGTAAGGGAGTGCGCTGCAGAGTCCGTGGTCAGGTGGAGGCAGTGTTAGAAGTGGGGGGGAACGGAGGGGCACGGCGTGCCCCTACTTTTAAAAATTATGCTAGTCCGTTCCCCTACTTCTTGATTTAAAAAAAGCGTCCCGGGACTGCCCTAATTCAGGCCCGGTTCTAGTAAGGGCTTGAAGGCAGGCGCGAAACGCCATGGGGCTCAAAGTGCTTCAAAGCCGCCCCCCCCCACACCTCCCCCGTCGCGCACACAGACAGTTTTTGAGATTATCGCAGCCGCACCCGCACCCGAGTACTTCACAGGTCTTTAAAAGACCATTTACATGTTAGCGAGGCTTTGTTTATTTTTTCACCCCTTCATCTCCACCAGGGGCATGGCGAAAGGCGACACATCCTTACTTTGGCCGTGGTAACCTTTGCCTACTGTCCTGCTGCGTGGATATTCTTTTTCTATGCAGCGCAGGAGAAAAGAAGTTTGTTTATTTTGATTCACCTTTCCCAACCCCTGCAGCTGCTTATCACTTCAGGCTGCGTCACTAAGATTGACTAATGGAGTAGGTATGAGAATGTGTCACTATTTGTTTTTCTTTTTAAATTCTGCACAGGCGCAGCAGGACATGTACTTTGTGTGTGCTTCATTTAAACAGTTTTTATCATTATCATGGCCGATACAGGACAACAATAGGACAATAAAAAAATGCCCAGATAACGCTGGGGATTAATGATCCTGCTGGAGAGCAATCATTTCTCTGTTAGTAGTTACGTGCAGATGAACTGTATTTTATGTGGAAGCTCAGTGGGTTACTGTCATTGTGATAGAGATCCTTGTGTTACTTGCAGTTCAGAAGTTACAATCCTAACATAGGACAGTGACCAATGAACTGTCATCAAAGAGCTGTATGCAAACCTGAATGATATAGTTAGAACTTCGCGTTTTTTGTTTTGTGATATAGTTAGAACTTCCCCAGTCTTTCATTATTCTAATGTTGCTAAAATGAGTATCTTTTGGCAGATATACATTTTTATCAGTAAAGCCAACCCCTAACCACTGGAGTACTCTTTAAATCCTGAGTTTGTGCTTCTCCAGACCAAACCCTCTTAAAATAACTGCCCACCAGTATGGATGACATGTGATTCATACACCTTGTAATCCTCATTGGCTTATGTGACATTCCCTGTAGGCTGATTTACATACTTGTGTGATTCGTTGTCTCTGTATAATGTGTGCGTGGTGTAAAGTACTGACACACACTACACTGATATGCATATGAGAGAGGGGCTACATAAAGATGAGGGGCACTGTTGGAGGGTGGCAGTGAGGGAATCCGAGGAGGAGGTAGTGGGAGTGGCTATGGAGCGATGAGGGGCACTGTTGGAGGGTGGCAGTGAGGGAATCTGAGGAAGAGGTCATGGGGGGGGAGGGGGGAGCTAGGGAGAGATGAGGGGCACTGCTGGAGGATGGTAGTGAGGGATTCTGAGGAGAAGGTCATGAGGGGGAGGGGCTACAGCGAAATGAGGGGCACTGGTGGAGGGTGGCAGTGAGGGAATCCGAGGAGGAGGAGGTGATGAGGGGGAGGGGCTATGGGGAGATGAGGAGCACTTGTGGCGTATGGCAGTGATTATTGGTGTGGCGCCAAAAAAGACTTTCGCATCAGCGCTAAAGCCGGCATTGTCATGGCCTTTCTGTTTTTGTTTATTTAATTAGCAGTCGGGTCATAAGGGCTACTGTGGAACATACTTTAAAGTGTGTGCTAATTATATTTACTGCTATATTCAATGTTTTAAGTTTGAAGGTGATTTTACTAATGTTTTTACCTGGAAAAATGAAAGTGGAGCCCGATGGTGCCTGATATGGGGCAGGGGCCCAAGGTCAGCTGTGAGATAAGGTGCACTGGAGAGGAGTAGTGGATAATCAAGCCTGTAAGGAAGTGCGTTGCGGAGTCTGGGGTCAGGTGGAGGTAGCAATGAAGAGGGATCCTCCATGAAGGCTCGAACAGAGGGAGCCCAAGTAGTGTCACTTGCCTGATACTACCACCTCAGAAACCTCCTCTTCACATCAAAGGAAAATTACATAGAAAAAACAGTTTTTGAGAGTGATAATATTTAGAAAGAGATTTGGAAAAGAGTGCGATTTACTGGGCCTTGTAAGACTAAGAAGAGATAAAGGAGGGCCCAGAGGATTTGCAGTCTGGGTGTTGCTACTCCCAAGATAATTTTGAAAAAAAGACTATAGGGTCAAATACTGCATTTTATTTTCAACACCCCATTTTTACACAAATTCTCTCAAAAGCCATTACTGTGCCAAAACAACATCCCCAGGAGTTGACCACATTTTTTTTCAAGATGCACAATATGTTCCTCCCATAAGTAAATATTTACCTCCACTTTGCCAAGGCCTGTGTTTTGTCCTGCTTGCTCACATGTTATCTCACTCAGGCTCACTACCCCCATTATTCATTCTCATTCACTTTCCCTTTTACACAAAATTGCTCACTTGCACTCTCTTCAACATTCGGTATCACATTCTCACTCACTCAGTCTCACCACTTTTTCCTACTCCGATTACCTCATTCTAACTTACAGTTTCACTTACTCTACGTGACTCCTTCTCACTCACTTTCTCTCACTTTCATCGACATACACTCTTTCACTCATGCTCAGTTACATTCAGGCACTCAATCATTCACACCCACATTTACTTACTCGCACTCATTCTTCTTTGCAGGACACTTGAATACATATGTGCTATACTATGTTTGAGCAGCTAGCTGGCTGACATGAATAAGAATTATTTATTTATCTCACTTGTAAAGCGCACTCTCACCTAACAGGCATCCTGGCGCTGACAATCAAGAGTGCACAATTTGTAGATAAGAAGGAGCCCTTGTGGGTTTCCGTGAGTCAGATCAGATTCTCTTGAAGAGTTCCTTTGTCTCTGAGCCCTGCTTAACACATGTGTACAGGAGGAGCCCTATATTCATGTCCTCAATGTTTGAGACAAAAAATACTCATTGATTTCTGAACGAGAGTAAAAGCGTTAAGGTAACATGTCGTTCCTGCTTATATTTTGCATGCTTTACATAATCCTGCATTCACTATGAGTATTTGCTTTTCCCCAGAATGTTGTTACTTTTTTTCAGGCACTGCATAATTTGAAATGAGTCACATCCAGGTGCTTATAATGGGGCAGAATTGGGTTGTAGGTGAAGACAGTGCGAGTTTCACTCAGTGGGGCAGAAGGGTGTTCGGTGGGGATAGGATGTGGCATTATGGCCAGAGCTACCAAATTTGGAACTGGGGAACCTGGTTCAGCCTTCATGCCTTGTCCATCAGACCACTCCTGAGGGAGCACCCATGATAGACTTTAGAAGGCCCCACTAGACCTTAGAAGCCCTGGTCTCCTAGCACCAGCAGGTGAACCCTACCGGTGGCCAGTTGGGTAAACTTGAAGCCCTGTCCACCACAATTCATACCCAGGTTCACCACCAGTCTTGCGGGCAGGTCTACAAAGCAGCACACCCTAGAGCAGCAGTGGCTTTGTCACGCAGTAGTTTTCCTGCAATAATAAAAGTCTCCCACACAACCCCCACGGTTTTTGACGCATTCATAGATTTACAAGGACTTGTAATCCTGGGAATGCGGCAAAATCTTGCGCTGCCCCAGAGGAGGCATAACTAGGAGAAATATCTTTATTTCTCCTTGCTTTCTCCTCTTTCAAACTGTGCTTTATTCTGCAGCCCACATAGAAAGATGAAAAAGCCTCTCAAGATTGTTTTTGTACAGGAAGGTGCCCCTTCCTGCACAAAAACAATCCTGCATGCAAAGGAGGCACCCTTGCACCATGGGGCAAGTGTGCCTGCGTTGAAGCTAGGCTGTCGAAATGGCGCCAGTGCAGGGGGAAAAGACCGGAATGCACCATATTGGATAAATACGACACATTCCCGCCCTTTCCCTGTGACGCAGGGCAGCGCAGCAAAGTAACTTGCTGTGCTGCCCTGCGCCACCATTCCCATAAATATGTCCATAAGCTCACAAATAGTAAATTGACCACACTAATTATCTGTGTAAGAGCATGTATTGATAAACACAATGAGCCACTGACCTTTTGCTTGGACCTTGTTGAGTTGCCAAGCAAAGCAGCAGATCTAATCTTAGATACCTTACTTGCATGCTTAGAGAGACACGGTTTTACTGATGAGTATTTAAAAAGTCATTTGGTTCAGCTTGTAACAGATGGTGCTTCCAATATGATAGATAGGAAATCCGGTGTGGCAACTCTTCTGAAACTGAAATATCCACAGTTGAGTGTATGGCACTGTGCTAACCACAAGCTGGAGCTTGCTGTGGGTGATGTTTGTAAAGAAGTCGCAGGCATTAATCAGCTCAAAGTTTTTTTTGATAAACTATATACCACCTACCATGCCTCTCCGAAAAATCAGAGAGAGCTTGGGGAATGTGCTCTGGAGGTAGAAGTAAGACTTCTGGCAATTGGAAAGGTGCTAGATGTACGTTGGGTGTCCTCAAGTGAAAGATCTGTGAGAGCTGTTTGGAATAACTACAAAGCACTTAGTAAACATTTCATGGAATCTTCCGAAGACTCAACGAGGAGTGACCTTGAGCAGAGGAAATATGCTGGTTTAAACCGTTTATTAACCTCCCTGGTGTTTGTTGAAAATATGGGCATTTTATATGATGCCCTCACAGAATTGGGTGACCTATCCAGAAGGCTGCAGCGGCGTGATATGACCATATATGAGGCCGATCATTCAATACAGATGCAGATGTTAGTGTTTGAATCAATGGCTGATGCACCTGGGCCCTTTGTTTGTTACAACTGCGTTAGATGCTGCTGAACGGATGCAGTTTGCTGGTGTAGGACAGCAACAGAACAAAGGCTGTGTTAGCATCAATAGGGCACAGTTCTTTAGGAGCTTAGCAAATAACCTGCGAAAAAGGATGACAATGTCTAATGCATCAAATGTTTCTAGATGCACAACCACAAACAATGATGAAATAGAATACAAAGAGTTAGTACATAGAATGAAACTCCTACAACCAGTTTATTGGCCAGATCCAGTAGACATCTTATACGGTGAGGGAGAATTACAAAACCTTTGTAGCAGGTTGCATGTATTTGATACCAGGCAGTACATCCTTGGTTTCAGAGAGTACAAACAAAATAAAAATTGCATCTCTGAAAGCCTGAAACCATTAACGCACATTATAAACACCTTTTGTACCTCAACTGCTGAATGTGAACGGGGCTTTAGTGTAATGAATGATGTGCTCACACCACTGCGGAACAGAATATCAATCAATCGTCTGTCTTCTACAATGTTCATAAATATCGTGGGGCCACCTGTCATAGAATTTAAACCTGAATTTTATGTTCAGAAATGGTTAGAAAAAGGGAGGAGAAGTGCAGATGAAAGAAACTGCATGGCTCGGAGACAAATGGCTTATGATTCCACTTATAAGCGTATTTGGAATATTCTGTGATTGGAAACATGTCCCACATTGTAAATGAATTAAATATAAACAACTTATATATTAAACCTCAAATAAACCTGTTTATTGATTCTTTGAATTAAATAACGTTATAAGCTGTAACTGGTCAGTGAAATGCCAAACGTTCAAAAATTGGTATGTTTTGCTATTTCTAGCCACACCTCCGACTCCGCCCACTAATCCAATCCTTGGGTTATTCCCGCCCCCTGAGTCTCCGCCCACAGTTCCCCTACTTTTTTCCCCCCACTTCGACCACTGCACCTGATGCACAGTACCAGCTGCACACATCCTGCAGCTGTGCGTAGCGGGGGTTGAAGACAGGGCCTGCACTTTACACAGCAAGTGTTGGGCGCACAGTACCAGCTGCACACATCCTTCAGTTGTGTGTAGCGGGGGTTGAGCACAGGGTCTGTACTATGCACAGCGGGTGTTGGGCGCACAGCACCATCTGCACACATCCTGCAGCTCTGTGTAGCGGGGGTTGAGCACAGGGTCTGTACTATGCACAGCAGGTGTTGGATGCACAGCACCAGCTGCACACATCCTGCAGCTCTGTGTAGCGGGGGTTGAGCACAGGGTCTGTACTATGCGTAGCAGGTGTTGGATGCACAGCACCAGCTGCACACATCCTGCAGCTCTGTGTAGCGGGGGTTGAGCACAGGGTCTGTACTATGCATAGCAGGTGTTGGATGCACAGCACCAGCTGCACACATCCTGCAGCTGTGCGTAGCGGGGGTTGAGCACAGGGACTGCACTATGCACAGCGGGTGTTGGGTGCAAAAAACTTTGGCCCTTAGAGCTTCGCCTTTTGTTAGGCCTTTCCTTATTCAATTATTTTTACCGAATTGACAGACCTTTTGAGAATCCTGTGTAGCGTCTCACCCTGAAGCTTGCCACTGACACCAAAAATGGTATTCAGGAACTGCGGTACCAGAACTGGCACAGTGGTTGCCAGACGCCATTTTAGGTTTCTGCGACTCATGCGCCACCAGTGACTCAAGAATCCTGCCACTCGAATTACTCATTTAAAACAAGCATTTGCAATGCAACAGGTCTCGCATTTTGTTTCAGAGTTAGAGCTATGGGCCTTGTAATGGAAATGTTTTTTACTTATGTGTGCGCCAGTGCAGTTATCAGATGTTCAAAACTGAGACTGGTAAATGAGTTATATAATTGGGTGGGAGAGCGCAATGTATTCATCAGAAAGAGGCCAACAAACGCGGCAATGTTGAACGGGGCTGTAATTTAAACACATGGAGTAAAATGTAGAAAACATGACCAGAAGCATGCAGTTTGAAAAGACCAAAGAATCTCAAGGGTCCCAGAAGAGGAGGAAGCGAATGCTAACGGATTAGAGACAAAGGTAAACCCCGCAGTGCTGACCAGACTGAGAGGGGGGCTCGGCAGTGGAGGAGCAGGGGAGAACCAGTCCACCGCTTTGGCCGTGATCCCAGAAAGGCAGAGCCTGCTGACCCGTCTGGCGTGTGGCGAGCCAGGCAAGTAGCAGCATGCAAGCGGTGAGTGGCGCTCCGATACACACACCCTGCTGAGACTGCGAAGCATAGCACGCTAGGACCAAGCCAGCACTGGCCGTGAACGCCCCGAGGCCGCTGCACCGAGCGGCCCCAGCGCATCCCTGCACAGCGCCGCAATGAGCTCAAAGGCCCACTTCACAAAGTAAGCTGCTCTGGCCTGAAGCACCTCAGCCTGTTCCCCGAGCGCTGTGAGCCCCCAGTGAACTAGGTGGCCGGCATGCTGCGAGCCCCCTGACAAGTGAAGCGAAGCCGAGAAGACACGGGGTGGCCCAGAGCACGAGGAGGACTGCAGAGACCCGCGTGTGATGTGGCAGCACCAAGGGCCCACGACGGAGTGAGGAGAAGGCTGCACTCAGCCCAAGGCTGACAACTGCTTAGTGCCCGCCTCTGCAGCCCCGTGGGGGCGAGATCTGCACTGGCCATGAGCGTGGCACAGGGGGGCAGAAAACAATCTCATCTGCAGCGAAAAGAGACAGATCGTTCCCCACACTGAGAAGAAGAAAAGGAAGGTCCGCCTGCACGGGGCGTCACGTGGTACAGGTAGGGACTTCTTATCCCCACACCTACCTGCAGGAGCGCCCGGTGCCTTCGCCCACCTGCCTCAAATGAACTGTGCAGCTCCGGGGCCATCTGCCTCGCTTTCAGCAAGGAGGTGAAAGGCCGCAGCAGTAGAGAGACAGCCGGTGAAGACCGGGAGTGCACTGCCACCTAGTGGTGGTTTGATGTACCACACCCTGCCACAATTGCAGCAAGCCAGCCTGCCATGGCAAAGACTGTTGGAAGAGGCAGATACAGGATCAGCAGTGACAAGAGAGGCCCAGAGAGGAGACTCCCAGCTCAGGTCTCCACCCAAGGCTGCCCCAGCACAAAGGAGAAAAGAACGTAAACACAGGCTTTTAACCCCCACGAGACCCTGCTCATCAGCCAGCTGGTACCGCCGCATGCAGCCAGAGAACAGTTTCCTCAAAGAAGGGACAAAGTGCATTGACCTGAGGGGAGATGCCACATGGCAAGGAAAAGTTCCCAATGAGACATGCGAGTGTTAACCCACTGGTGGCTGTCAATTACTACAGCGAGGACAAAAGAGCACTCCCTGTCACCGTTGCAAAGCTCGGGGAGCGACAGACAAACCCCTCAGGGAGGCGCTGGAAATGCAAAGCACAACACAAGCAGCAATGCCATTGACGGCAACCTCCAGCAAGGATAGAAGATCGAGCAACGTCTCAAGGTAGCTCCCCCCGCCAAAAGCACAAGAAAGACTGGTGCAGAGCGCGCACCACCAGCGGCTGCCCAACGCTACCACAAATGAGAAGAGCGTGCTACACGCCCCTGGCGGTGAACGACCGCCACCGCAAGGAGGAAGAGCAGGCACGCCCAGTGCCAGAAGAGGGCGCCATAGCAAATAAGAAGCATGCGCAGCCCGAGGTGCGTAACACAGGCACCCAGAAGCGCATCAACATGGGTAAATGCCCAGGAGGTAAAGAGACCTCTTGAAGGAAGCATTGCTGGAATCAACGGGGAGATCCCACACATCTCCACAGCAGCAACGGAGCCCGGAAGGGGCCAAGCGCAACACAGTGTCCTCCCTCACACGGCCTCATGACGAAGTCATCAGTGACCCAAGAAAGGCCAGAGGAGACTTGCATAGTACGAGTGGCCAGCCACGACCACAGCTCACCGCTGCCCGTGGAAGCCATTCCCAGGAAAGGGAACACCCGGAGTTGAAGCTTCAAGAAGTGGCCTGAAGAAAAAGCACCTGAAGTGAGTGGCTGCTCGCCACGCAGCACAGAAGAACGACAGAAGTTTCGCCTGTATGGTCAGGAGACCATTGAAGTTAACAGTCCCAGTTGGCCTTCGTGAACATGGTGCATGTCACTGCACCCGGAGAAGAAGCAGAAGATGAGTGGAAATCGTGTCACCCAGAAGAGCTGGACAAACACAGGTGTGTCAAAGAGAACGAGAGGAGAAGCACGAAGACTCGTAGCACCACAAGCCAAGAACACTTCCAAAGACACCCGACAGCCACCAAGGCAGACCAACGGCCCTGGCGACAGCACCAAGGGAGAACCACACGTAAGCCGCAGCAAGCGCAAACCGCTTTGCTCCTATCGCTTCACAGTGAGACCGTCCAGCCCGAGTGTTGGCAGTTGGAGTCGAACGGCATCCCTGCCCGCAAATACCATAGGTAAATGTAAATGTCAAGGTACTTATAGAGCGCACTGTCACCAGACAGCCACCTTGCGGTGTCGCCTTTTGCGGTTTCCTGGCGCTGATACTCATACCGCTGTGGAACCCCTCCTGGCTTTCCCTGTGAATTGTCCACTCCTGGGCACCCCCAGGGTGAAGCCAGGCATCCTTAGCGCTGTTGGGGCCGGTGTGGAGGCTAAGCAAGCTATTGCCCAGAGTTGCAGCGTGGGGCCCATGATTAGAATAGGCACCGAGGCGAGAATAGACAGGTCCGAGGAAATTGAGCCCGAACCCCGCCGAGGCAGGAATCGAACCCTGGTCCCTGACCAGAACTCTGCTTCAGGGTCTGCCACTCTAACCATTGAGCCACACTCCTCCATAGGTGCAAGAGAAGATTCAGAAGAGCCAGTCACGTGGCTACAACGTCCATCCAGAAATTTCCTTTCCTAGTTAATCATCACCACCTGTCGTCCAGGCCCAATGGCAGCTACGTCATCAGTACCATGTGCATGACACTGCAGTCAGCAAGAAAAGTGGAAGTCTGACCGGAGGGTCTACACCAAGAATCGGACAACCAACTGAGGTCAGAATGAGAAGTTGTGAGTGGCAGGGCCGGACGATGAAGAGGACCCGAGCTACAACAGGAGTGAGTCCTGACCCAGCGACAGCAAGGGAAGAGGATGATAACCCGAGAAGGAACTGGCAACCGCACAGCAGGAGTCCAAGAGTAAGCCACACAGCCTGCGCAAACCGAGTCTCAAGCCTCATATTTCTCAGCGTGTCTATTACTGCTCTGTCATCAACGTCTCAACAGCCCAAGAAGTACAAGTGCACGGACGCAAGTGCCTCCCCAAAGAACATAGAGGTATCGGGCCACTCCCTGCCTCAGGTGATCGACTCTAGACTAAACACCTGGAACTATCAAGGCAAGTCATCACCCAGTCCTAATCAAGTGCGTCCAATGAACCCATCTCGAGTACCAATGGATTGGAGTCCCACACTATTGCCAAACTAGCCAACAAGAAGACTCAGAGGTTACCTGCTAACATGGTCTGCACCTGAACTGCGGCAGCGAAACCAAGATCCATACACCCTTGAGGTTTGTGCGAGAGACTGGATACTGGCTCCTCTGTGGTTTGCAGCTGCCCCCAGCCGGCACACACACAGCCCCATCGCACCCTACCAGCAGTCCCGTGGCAAGCCCGATGAAGGGCCTCCCCAGGTGGGAGAGCTGGAATAGACATTGCCCCACCGACAGGTCACAGGACACAGCAAGACAGTCCAACAGAGACGTCAGGCAAACATTCAACAGTTCGGTGAGCTTTCACCAACTGACTCCAACCATGATCTTGACGCACCCAGTTAATGAACTGTTGCTACCCACCACATACCATCCTCCTTGTCAGCAAAAGGAAGCTACCTGGGACTAAAGGACATGCTTACACCGGCCCGTTATTAATGTGCAGCTGACGTCTTCAAGCAAGCGGTCGTATCCTGAACGGCTCAGGTTAAATGATGAGTGCCTGCTGGAATTGTTCTGCTACAGTCGGAGCCCCCAGTCCTTGTCTACTGTCTTCTGGATGTCTGACCCGAGAAGCTGATGGACCCTGGGATGTATTGTTGTTTATCCCCACATGTCGGACTAGGGAGCTTTTGTCTTTATAAACATTTGGAAGGAATGTTGTGTCCTGCGAGACACGTTCTAGTGTCTCGACAGACACAGAGTTAGTAGCCACTCCCCTATGGGAGTGGGCACACTTGCACCCCCACGCATTCCTCACAGGCGTCACGAGTGACGTGAGCCTGTCAATATAAGGGCCCGGGTGCACATGCTCGTGGCCAGTTGTATTACCCTACTAACGGTGTCAGCATGTGGGCCTAGGGCCCACAACACAACAGGGTGGAGGAAATAAATAATGTGCTGATCCTGCAACAAACTTCCAGTCTGATGGTTAGGTTTGCCAGCTCATTATTTTGATAAAGCTGTATTTTCAAGCACTTATCTGTGAGTACCTCGAACAGCAAATATAAATAGAAAGCACTTTTAATTGTGTTCTAGGACTGCCTGAATGATCCATGACTGATAATTAAAGGGAACAAAGACAGAGAAGTCACAATACAAATGAATACATACCTTTTGTATTTATAACCCTATTTAGTGTCAAGACGAGGTCTTTGCAGGCTCTTTAAACAACACATGGCTGGCATTTTTCTTTTCGCAACCCTACTTTATATGGCTTTTTATGAAACTCATTCTCACACTAGTAAATTTAAAATACAATGTAAGGAATAGGCAGAGTGGGGGCCCAGGGGGTATTCGAGCCAGAAAAAACTAAGCCTTGGTAACCAGTTTACAAATGTATATACATATGCAAATGGTCTTTAAAGACCTGTAAAAAACTCGGACGTGCCGGAGATAAGACTCCAGACACTGCCTGGCCGAGCCCACAGCAACTTGAGGTGCAAAAGCCCGTGCCGAGACACACGATGGGAGGGTGGGGAGAGGGGGGGAGCTGAAGCCCTTGTAGCCCAATAGGCTTTGCGCACCTGATCAGAATCCATTTGGTACTACCAGGGCTGGCGCTAGGCATGGGCAGCTGCCCACGGCCTAGCGCTCAGCTGAAAAACAGGGAGGCCGCTTCACTGTGAAAGGCCACCCTTTCACAGTTAGCCCAACGGCTCCTCCAGGGCCCCCTGCCTCATACAATCACATTATAAATGTGGGATGTCGACTTGCTGGTCAGGGCATGGTGGAATTCCTGAGGGTGCAGGGGTGGGGGGGGAGCAAACAGAATGGGGCCGGTACAGCAGCTGGGCCAGCAATTTTGTTGGCTCAGTGTCAAGGGCGGGGCAGCGCCTCTGTTAAGTACCGGCCATTCTAGGTGCCCTTTCGGCATTTTGTTGCTAGGTGGCAGAAGGCCCCTTTGTTTCCAAGACCAGTGGGACACAGGTAAGGAGAGGTGGGTGAGGGGAGGAGGGAGCAGCCAGACCAACTGGCTTTTGTAACCTTTGCATCACCCATAGCAAAGTTTGCTTTGAAGTAAATGCACATTTAAAATGTATGTAGCACTGCCGGCACTAGGGCAGTGTTGTGCAAAATGCCTCATTACTGCTTTGAGGCCCAGGGGTGGGGGCCCCCTTTCCTGGACTTCCAACGCCGGAGCCAGCTGTAAGGTCTAGGTGTGGGGGCCTCCTTCCCTGGGCCTTGTAGCCATTACTCCCTCTTTCCTCTCCTTTCATTTATTTGTTCCTCCGTGAAACTGACCCAAAAAAACACTTTGCTGGAAATGTCTTTTTGGGACATTTTTCTATTGCAAAGTACAGCCTCATTCTCAACCACATCATTCCCCATCCTTGTAGCCACAGTCCAGAATGTCATGTATGTATCATTTGAGTTAGCCACATTCCATGGTAGATAGAGGCATGCAGTGAACCAGGCCCTTCTTAGACAACGGACGGCAGGAACGCAGGCTCTCAAGGAACATCACCGTGCTTCCCTAGCCCGCAAATGTAATCAGGAAGACAGGCGACGAGCAACTGACAGACTTCTTCCACGCAAAGAGCTACAGGCAGCCTGCACAAGACCATCTTCCACAGTAATCACCACACTGCAAACGTCATCATTACCACCAACAACGACAACTTTGCCCTGCTCAACAATGGTGAGGCCAACCCCCTTGACCTCTTCACAGCATTATACACGATGTGCTCACACACTGTCAGCTCACACATCTCCAACACTGGTATCCAGGGGATGGACCAGGATGAAATCACCTAGTAGCTCACACGCAAGGCCATGGGAGTGGGACTCAAGCCTTAAGCATGTAGTACAGTGGCGTCATCTGGCACATGGTCAAGGGCTCATCTCTCAGCGTGTCAATCTTCAATGTGTCCATGACCCCCCTCTCCACCATCACATGCGCACACAACCTCATCATCGTCTCATATGCCATTGACAGCCAGCTGCTCCTCACCCTCACCAAAGACCCAGCCATTGCCAGTTCCCACCTTCAAGAAGGCATGAGGTCCGTTGATGAATGGCTGAACATCAGGCACCTGATGCTGGACTTGGCCAGGACTGAGGTCATCATCTGAGGATTGTCCCCTTACAGCTGGCTCAACTCCTTGTGTCCCACCCGCCAGGGCACTGCACCAGCACCCAGGGGCCACGCACACAAGATGGTGTGCATCCTGGACTCGTCGTTCACAATTGCCATGCAACTCACCAGCATCTGTACCTCATGCTGCAACACCCACCGCATGATGCACATGATCCACAGAGAGATCCACTCCAAGGCAAGACAGACCGTCCCCCAGGTCCACATCAACAACCGTGTCAACTATAGCCCGCCCCCTACGGAGCAAGTACAGCCAAAATACCGGAAAACTTGTCCACATCCAGGGTGCATCTGCACACCTCAGCTTCAACATCCCATGCACCAGCCACATCAACGTCCACCTGAGATAGCTGCAAGGGATCACTGTGTGCTGCAGTATGACCTTTACACTCCTCACCCACACTCAGGAGGCAGTCCACAACCCCAGACCCCAAACCAACCTTGGACGTCTGTCATCCAAGACCCCGTTGGGCCAACTCCATGCACCCAACCTTGCCCTGGCCAACATTCTTCATATCCACTAAACTCCAGCATGCAGGAGATAGTTCTCCCACCTGGCCAAACATACCTTGGACTCCCTCCCCGGGAACCTCCACATGAGCCATGACCTCTACGCCTTAATGATACTCTTCCAAATTGGTCTGTCCACACAGTATTGCAAGCCCCCCCTCAGCAGCTTGAGGCCATCACGGGTGAGTATTGTGCTCCATGTCTGTATTGGATGATACATTGTGACCCATGTGTGTCCTGTACCGCACTCAGATCCCAGGGTATGGATGGCTGGAGTTAGTTCAACACTCAGGCACTGTTTGACATTTCCCACACGTATGTTGTGGACTCATGCAAAATGACTGCAACATCTGATTAGAGAATTTTAGTTTTATTCTCGGTGGGGGGGGCGTTTTTTTTGGGGGAAAAATAGGTGCTATACAGTGTGCCTAGAATCCAAAGTTCACAGGGGGAGATGGGATCCTTGGCATTTGAAGTCATCAGAGTCCAGACCACAGTGTTTGTCATCATTGGTCAGACTGTGACCAGCAAGTCCATGTGGCAGAGAATGTCAGTGAATGAGGTGCTGCTGTTGCACATGAAGGCCAGGTGCCAGGCCAGGTGACCTGGGAGATGTGGATGGTCCACTGCCTCTCACGGTCTTTTCCGTGGACGACCCACCTTCCTCGCGGGACCCTCATATGCAGGCCTTGACGATGCTTGGGACGCTCCGTTGGATGAATCCTCCTCCTCCTCCCTTCCTGTGGCTGGTGGTGGTCTTCGCCTGGTGACACAGGGAGGGTTGCCCATGTTGTCGGCGATCCGACGGAGTGAACGGCTTATGTCCATTTGCACCTCCAGGAGCTCAGCCAGTCTTGCCTTCATCTGTCCTTGGTGTTGTTGTTGACTGGCTTGTTGCTCGGCCTGCTGGTTCTTAATCTCTGTGAGGGTCTCCACTACCTGGCTGATGGCCCTGGTGTCACGGCGGTATGCCTCCATGATGTTGCGTACGTGGGACATGCCGGTCCCTTCAGCTGGCTGGTCAGGTTGTCGCCTCCGCCTGCCTCCACTCCCACCACCCCTGCCCACACGAGACGGGCCTGCCGTTGTGGGCACATCGGGTCTACGGGACCCCTGAGAGATGGCAGTTGCGGGGTTGTCTGCCTCCTCCTGGGTGCCCGGCGAACCTTGTCCCTCCAGGTCAGACTGGCTCAGTTGTTCAGTGCGGGCAGGGCTCCTGGGTGTCTCCTGGGATGTGGCAGGAATGGTGGTGGTGGTTGGCACAGATGTACCTGAAGCAGGTGCTGCAGGGGCTTGGACACCAGAGGGTCCAGGTGGGTCGGGGTCATCCACGGAGTGTTAAGAGGCGTCGCTGCCGGTGGGATCATGTTCCTCCCGAGCCTGGGACTGTGATTCTTCCCCCCATTGTTGGGGGGAGATCCATGACGTTGCCCTGTGTGTGAGAGAGAGACAATGTTAATGCTGTTTAATGCGACATCCATGTTTTATACATATTCAAGTTGGCACATTTCCTCCAGGTAGTTGTATGTGCCTAGCATTCCCCTCAATGTTTACTTGTGGATGGGTATGTTGCAGGGGACAGATTGATATGTTCTCCTGAGTGTTTGACATGTAGAGTTTTGGCTTGGATGCTTCTTTGGCTATGGATTGATCTTGTTGTGTCACATGTCCATTATGAGAGTGGGTAAATCCATTACCTGTCCCAGGGGTGTATGCTTGTGTAAGGGGTGTGTGTGACAGGGCCTGCTGGTGGGTGTAGTGTGATTTGGCAGTGGGTCTCCCAGGTGATGTATCTGTCCCATCATGGAGCATGCTGCCATGAGAGTGAGTTCCTGTCCTAGATATCTGAGCTTGTGGTGTTGGTGTTTGAGTTTACAGTGGTCACAGGAGGGCCTTGTGCTGCCTACAGCAGGGCCAAGTGTCAGCTACCTTGTGAATACTTAGCCAGTCTCTGTGCATTGAGCATGGTGCATGGGTATGTACCGGGGCCATATGGGCTGAGGGCAATGGTGTCTGATTCAGAGTTGAACAATGTGGTTTGTGATCCCCACCCTCCCAGCATCACGGGCATCCAGTCTTGGGTTTGTGGTTCGTGTAGCCTGGGACATGGCATGGCCTTGCTTAGTGAATGGGGCATACACATGTTAGTGGCATGAGCGTTATTTTTGAGTGTGGTTGTGTCCGGTGAGGGCTTTGTTGTAGTTGCGTGCATTTGGTGAAGTTGGGGTGTGGATGCCATTCCCCCCATGTTACGTAAGTTGTTTATGTAATCACCAGGCTCGGCAACTCCTTCGACTCCGTGTACTCCCACCGGCGGAAGCAGGGCCATCACCTTCTCCTCCCAGGGATGGTAATGTATCGGTCTGCGGGGCAGCCCACCACCAGTGATGTTACTCTGGGCGTAGTCCTCGTTCATTTTGCGCTTGACTGCCCTCCGCAGATCGTACCACCTGGCTTGGCATTCATTCCTGGTCCTTCTGATGGGCGCAACAGCATTCACCCTGTTGACGATCCTCTGCCACAGGCGTGGTTTTTCGGCTATGCTGGTCTGTCTGACCAATGTTCCAAAGAGCTGTGGCTCGACTCTGATGACTTCGTTGACAAGGGTCTCTAGCTCCTCCCTTGTGAACTTTGGATTCTTGTCTGTGGGCATGGTGTGGGGTGAGGGTGTGGATGGTTGTGGGTGTGAATGTGAAGGTGTGTGTGGGAATGTGAAGAGGGGGTATGTGTGAAGGAGTGTGTGTGAAGGTGTATATGTTACGGTGTATGGGTGCAGTTGTGGTGTGGTCTGTAGCTGCAGTGAGTCTGTTGCAAAGGCTCATGGTTTGTGTGTGTGGGCCCTTTTTATTGGTCCATTTGTGGGTGTGCCTGAGTTTGAAATTTTGGTGGGTGTGTTATAAGAGGTGGTTGTGAGTTTGGGCATCTGTTTGCCTGTTTGGATGTGGCAGGTCAGTCATTTTGATGTTTTTTATATTTTAGACGTGTTGTGCGAGTCGAATTGACCCTCCTTGTGCTGTTTTACAGTGTCCTGGTTCAGTACGAGTCGTTTTCGCGTATGTAAGGTACATACGCGATGCTGGGGGACAGGGCAGGGTTACGGTGCGTACAAGTTCTGGGCTGGGGGACAGTGCATCCAAGTACAGTGCTGGGGTACGGTGCTGGGGTACGGTGCGTACAAGTACGGTGCTGGTGTACGGTGCGTCCAAGTACGGTGCTGGGGTACGGTGTGTACAAGGAAGGGGCTGGGGTACGGTGCGTACAAGGACGGGGCTGGGGTATGGCGCGTCCAAGTACGGGGCTGTGGTACAGTGCTGGGGTACGGTGCGTACAAGGACGGTGCTGGGGTACGGTGCGTACAGGGACGGTGCTGGGGTACGGTGCTGGGGTACGGTGCGTCCAAGTACGGGGCTGGGGTACGGTGCGTACAATGACGGGGCTGGTGTACGGTGCGTCCATGTACGGGGCTGTGGTACGGTGCTGGGGTATGGTGCGTACAAGTACGGGGCTGGGGTACGGTGCTGGGGTACGGTCCGTACAAGTACGGGGCTTGGGTACGGTGCGTCCAAGGACGGGGCTGGTGTACGGTGCTGGGGTACGGCGCGTCCAAGTACGGGGCTGGGGTACGGCGCGTCCAAGTACGTGGCTGGGGTACGGTGTGTACAATGACGGGGCTGGTGTTCGGTGCTGGGGTACGGTGTGTCCAAGTATGGGGCTAGGGTACGGTGCTGGGGTACTGTGCATACAATGATGGGGCTGGGGTACGGTGCGTCCAAGTACGGGGCTGGAGTACGGTGCGGACATGGGGGGGTACCGTGCTGACATACGGGGGTACGGTGCTGACATACGGGGGTACGTGCGGACATACGCGGGGAGGAGGGGGGGGCTGTACGACTCGTATCCCAGGCACAAGTTTACCCAGGATACGAGTAGTACGGAGTTCGCTACGTACGGGACTTTTTACATCCGCTTGTGTATTCGGAAGGGCGGTACGGATCGTACTTGTGTGCTCGGACTTCAGTTTTACGAATTGTACGTGAAACTGTCCGGGTACGTCCTGGAGACATTTTCCCAATACGATTTGTATGTATTTTTCACGTACGAATCATACTTCACCGGTGGAACGGGACTTGTACGATTCGTACGTAATAAGATACGGATACGAGTTGTACGAAAATGTTTTTTAATGGATCGGAATTGACACCTGTTAGAAATGGGATTTCTGGTTGGCTAGGGCTTGCGTCAAAGCCAGGCAGAAACCACCACTCTAGTTAGGGCTGGGGAGTTACACGCCAAAGATAATCCCTGCTCACCCCCTTGGTAGCTTGGCACGAGCAGTCAGGCTTATCCCGGAGGCAATGTGTAAAGCGTTTGCGCGTGCACCCAGCAACAACACCCAAGGCCCACCACAAAAGAAACTCCACAAAAGGTATTATATAAAAATTGCCTTTGTATTGTACCAAAACACATTAGATAATATTCACACAAATTACACTGTGCCAACTGGCACTGGGCAGAATTTTACAAGGGACTATTTACACGGGACAGGGCCACATGGACCACTGTCAGAATCAGCACAAATCACCAATTGTACATGTACAACATATACTAACTGGAACACAAATTAACACGGTAGAGCACAACCAGTATCTACTGGCGCAATAATGACCTCAGCGCCATCACACTAGCATCAGGTATAAAACCTATCCTATAACTACATTATGCAATTCCTCATAAGTCTAACGCATTAGACCTTACCTCCTAAGTATAACTACTCTAGGGGCGTACATCGCACAGGGAAGTACAATCTCCCTAACATCACCCTAAACAGGTAAAACAACCTCCTAGGCAGAAATGACCACATTTAGAGGTAAAAAACACAGGGTGCGCAAAACATGCTATACACAGTACATTTCCTAGCACCCAATCACATTTGCATGATTCACAATGACACCTCAATCACATTAGGGTCCTGGTCGCACCCGAACCTAAACGTAGCAGCTGCCCACTACTTGCTGGGCAGCTGGGGACAAGAACAGGGCCTAAACGCTGCAGCTGGCACTAAGTGCTGGGCAGCTGTGGATGGCACCTAGGAGGCATGGGCTCTCAATAGCCCCTGAGACAATATGCCAAAACGTTGGAGCCATCTGGCTCAGAAAATAACATGTCCCCCTGGAGCACACCGGCTCCTTTAAGTCGTATGCGCCAACCGTTGGAGCCATCCAGGCTCAGAGAACAAACTGGCACACATGCTGGAGCCACTCAGGGCTCTGAAATTACAATATTGGCCGGCGTTGGAGTCCCCTCTGGACTCTAAATTAAGAATGCCCGCCTCGTTGGAGCCTCACTGGGCTCTAAACAAATATTTGCCCCGTCGTTGGAGCGCTCAACAATCTGCCCCCGTAACGTGGGAGCCTCGGGCTCTAGAACAATTGGTCCCCAAGTCCCCCCGGGACTTCTAAATATCAAATGGCCCCCTCACTGGGGATCAACTGGTGGTCAACATTGGAGTCCTGCTCTGGGACTCGGAAAACAAATAGGCCACCGTCGGAGCGGCCCGCTGTCAGGTGCGGGGCCGCTCAGTAAACCAGAAAAGAAGCCCCTACTCACCGGGCTCCTCTGGCGCTGGCGGATCCGGCAGGCTGGTTCCTCTGGCTGATCCAGCACATCGCGGGGCTCTCTCGCTGGCACGGGAGCCCCATGCAGTCACTCTTCACCCGGTCCCCCATCTCGGGACCGGGACTTTTGCAGGGGGAGCCTGCGAGGCTCCGGGACCTCTGCCGGCGGGAAAATGGCCGTACTTCCGTCCCGCGGCCCTGCCCACAACCAGACGGGCCGCGGACTCAGCGGCAATTTTTGAATGCGGCTCGGGCCACGGCGGTGAAACGCAGGGTGGGCTCCCGCATCAATTCAAACCAAGACGAACCAGGCAAATCACGGGGTGGGCACCCGCAACGTATATAAAGGAATTAGAAAGGCGGCCATGACGCGGGGTGGGCACCCGCAATTCCCAATGAAAGTACAATCGGACAACGAGGGACCGGCTCCCTCCGAAGTCAAAACATGAAGCGGGGTGGGCTCCCGCTCAGCAGCCACAACGGGGGAATCCCTATGCCGGGGATTCCCTCTATACAGATGGCAGCTCAGCGCTGCAAAGCTCCAGCGCTCCTCTGGCCTGAAGTAAATCATTATAGTGCTCCCAAGGCGCTAGGAGAAGCAAGGAAGCAAGGAAGCGCTCACCAGGCGCTAGAAGTGTGCAAAGGTCCTGGGGCCAAGAAGATAGATCCAAGCAGGTCTCACGAGTCCCTCAGGTATCCAGGGGCTGGGCAGGGCCCAGGGAGGCAAGCCATCCCCTGGGCCCCAGCAGCAGCACGCCCCTGGTAGATTCAAGTCAGAACGAGAACATTTTCATTGGGTCACAGCCCCTCTTTTATACACCAAATCCTTTGTTCTCAAAGGTGCAGGGAAGGGGCGAACCAGATACAACTGGTTCCTGAGCACTTGGTTTTGCTCAGCCCCTCTCCCTATTCATAAACAGGCCAGGGTCATCAGTCGCACCACAGGGGGCGGAACCAGCATTGTGTGGGGAAAGCCCAGCCCTATTCAGGTCCCAGGTATACTCCTCCCACTCATCAACATGCAGTTCTCTCCACCCACCACTGGGGCAGACCCATCCTGACTCCTGGGCCAGGCACACCAGCCAATCACACGCCAGGCAGTCACTGCACATTTATGCCAGCGTCTAGAAGTGGCACTTCTACACTAGCTACATTGATGCCGCACACATCATCGCGCAGAATTTCATCACACGAGTCCGCACATACCAAACTCGCACCTGCACTCCCCACGCATCAGGAACTACCAGGGACACATACATTCCCCCATGCATTCCTATAGGAGGGCAGGTCAGTCTCACCAAACCATACACAGAGTGCACGCGGTTTCCACTGGGACACAGTGTGAAAGCGCCTAGAGGCCTAAAACCACTAGTACAACACAGGAACAAGGCTAGGATACTGCAAAAAGTTCTAGGGGTGAACTTGCCAGAAGGGCCAAGTCCAACACAACCCCCTTCCAGCCAAAACGCAGGGTAGACCAATCACCACCGTGATGGTCTTCCCTGCTTGGGGCGATAGAACACGGACGCAGGTCCGCACTGCAGGGACACTCTCCGGTTCTACGCCATTCCCAATCAACATGGTTCCATCTGAAAGAAACAACCGAAAAAAAACTCAGGCCCAACTAGGCTACCCCACTGGTACTACCTAGTTGTCCACGGCCAGGACCAGGCCCTAGGCCACCCAGATACCACTGGTCCTTGCCAAACCCAGAGTGGGGGTAGTAACCCCTGGAATACAAGCCATTCTCCACTCTCCCTCTCAGTGTAGTTCCCAACTACCACTGATCCTTCAACCTAGGGTCCGCACCCTCAGGCTGACCAGAGGTCACGGGCAAGAATACCCCACCCTACCTCTACTTCTGGGGTTCTCCACCCTCCCAGGGAAGCACCCACCAGAACACAACTCTCCCACCAGTTCAGGACCTCTCTCCACCAACTGGTCTACCACCTGGGATCCAAGGGGTCAGAGGCGAGGACTTCCTCCCTCTGCACCCCCTTCCACTGTAGAGCAGGGTCTCTTCACCCAAGATGAGCCTCCCCTGCCCTCAGGACTACAGCTACCCTTACATCCAGATCCGGAAACACCGACTACTGGCTCCCCAACCGAGGGACGTACCCTTTGGTCAGATGCCTGGCGAACCAGGACTTAGCAAGGGTGACACATAACTAATGGGTCGTCTGCCTGGCGCTGATCTCACAACCTCCTGTCCATCTGACAGTGCGTGCAGACCCCCCAGGACAGAAGTGGCGACACCACGGTCACTCAGTGGCGACTCAGCCCTCCTGGCTGGTCCCTGACCTACTGGTTCCGACTGGGGAATCCCTCCCCATCTCACCCCTCCCTCTGGACTTCCGCACCCTCCCAACTGGAGCGGTACCGCCAGACACCAGGTCTACTGGAGCTCTGATTAGAGACACTCCACGTCCTCTAGACACTGGGAGATCCTCCTCAAATGACCTATTGGTACAGCCTAGCCCCCGACCTGATGTTCCCTAAAGAAACCATCCAGGCCCTGAGACTGGGTTTCGGGCACCTGGAGACACGCAGTCCCACCCACTCCTTCTCCGCAGAGACAGGACGTGAGCCCCTACACCGAGACCTAGCTGGGCTACTCTGAACCTCTTCCACCACGCTGGGCTGGAAGACACCTCAGCCACTCCTTTTGGAATCACTCCCCAATGCAAGCTCCCTATCCCAGAGAACTCACACCCAATCAACCAGCAAGCTCCTTATTTCAGAGAACTCACACCAAAGTATTCAGCAAGCTCCTTATTTCAGAGAACTCACACCATTCATCCACACACACACACCCCCCAGACTGGTAAGACAGTTTCTACCGCCTCTGATTTCTCAACCTGACCACCACGTGACACAAGTACCATTACTCTGGGAACTGGGAATGGGACGTTCACATTCATCCAGCGCATTACACATTCATCCCCACCCCTCCCAAGACTGGTAAGACAGTTTCTACCGCCCCTGATTTCTCAACCTGACCACCACGTGACACAGGTACCATTACCCCGGGAACTGGGAATGGGACGTTCACATTCATCCAGCGCATTACACATTCATCCCCACCCCTCCCAAGACTGGTAAGACAGTTTCTACCGCCCCTGATTTCTCAACCTGACCACCACGTGACACAGGTACCATTACCCCGGGAACTGGGAATGGGAATACATGCACTGGACACACATCTGCTGCCACCACTGGATCCCACCCTCACTGGTGAATCCAGAAACATATTTCCACAGAAATGACACTTAAAAACAAACTTAGAACAATAATCCCTATACCATGTGACTATCTAAAATGCAGAGTTTTGTAGTGCAGCCAGTTGCTGCTGCGGTACAGCGCAAACGCAAGTCCTATCCCACCGCTGATCACCAATGTTAGAAATGGGATTTCTGGTTGGCTAGGGCTTGCGTCAAAGCCAGGCAGAAACCACCACTCTAGTCAGGGCTGGGGAGTTACACGCCAAAGATAACCCCTGCTCACCCCCTTGGTAGCTTGGCACGAGCAGTCAGGCTTATCCCGGAGGCAATGTGTAAAGCGTTTGCGCGCGCACCCAGCAACAACACCCAAGGCCCACCACAAAAGAAACTCCACACAAGGTATTATATAAAAATAGTCTTTGAATTATACCAAAACAAATTAGATAATATTCACACAATTTACACTGTGCCAACTGGCACTGGGCAGAATTTTACAAGGGACTATTTACACGGGACAGGGCCACATGGACCACTGTCAGAATCAGCACAAATCACCAATTGTACATGTAGAACATATACTAACTGTAACACAAATTAGCACGGTAGAGCACAACCAGTATCTACTGGCGCAATAATGACCTCAGCGTCATCACACTAGCATCAGGTATAAAACCTATCCTGTATCCATCACAGGGGTATAACTACATTATGCAATTTCTCATAAGTCTAACGCATTAGACCTTACCTCCTAAGTATAACTACTCTAGGGGCGTACATCGCACAGGGAAGTACAATCTCCCTAACATCACCCTAAACAGGTAAAACAACCTCCTAGGCAGAAATGACCACATTTAGAGGTATAAAACACAGGGTACGCAAAACATGCTATACACAGTACATTTCCTAGCACCCAATCACATTAGCATGAATCACAATGACACCTCAATCACATTAGGGTCCAGGTCGCACCCAAACCTAAACGTAGCAGCTGCCCACTACTTGCTGGGCAGCTGGGGACAAGAACAGGGCCTAAACGCTGCAGCTGGCACTAAGAGCTGCGCAGCTGTGGGCGGCACCTAGGAGGCATGGGCTCTCAATTGCCCCTGAGACAATATGCCAAAACGTTGGAGCCATCTGGCTCAGAAAATAACATGTCCCCCTGGAGCACACCGGCTCCTTTAAGTCATATGCGCCAACCGTAGGAGCCATCTAGGCTCAGAGAACAAACTGGCACACGTGCTGGAGCCACTCAGGGCTCTGAAATAACAATATTGTCCGGCGTTGGAGTCCCCTCTGGACTCTAAGTAAAGAATGGCCGCCTCGTTGGAGCCTCACTGGGCTCTAAACAAATATTTGCCCCGTCGTTGGAGCGACTTCTGCACTCAACAATCTGCCCCCATAACGTGGGAGCCTCGGGGCTCTAGAACAATTGGTCCCCAAGTCCCCCTGGGACTTCTAAATATCAAATGGCCCCCTCACTGGGGATCAACTGGTGGTCAACTTTGGAGTCCTGCACTGGGACTCGGAAAACAAATAGGCCACCGTCGGAGCGGCCCGCTGTCAGGTGCGGGGCCGCTCAGTAAACCAGAAAAGAAGCCCCTACTCACCGGGCTCCTCCGGCGCTGGCGGATCCGGCAGGCTGGTTCCTCTGGCTGAGCCAGCACATCGCGGGGCTCTCTCGCTGGCACGGGAGCCCCGTGCAGTCACTCTTCACCCGGTCCCCCATCTCGGGACCGGGACTTTTGCAGGGGGAGCCTGCGAGGCTCTGGGACCTCTGCCGGCCGGAAAATGGCTGTACTTCCGCTTCCGTCCCGCGGCCCCGCCCACAACCAGACGGGCCGCGGACTCAGCGGCAATTTTTGAATGCGGCTCGGGCCGCGGCGGTTAAACGCGGGGTGGGCTCCCGCATCAATTCAAACCAAGACGAACCAGGCAAATCACGGGGTGGGCACCCACAACGTATATAAAGAAATTAGAAAGGCGGCCATGACGCGGGGTGGGCACCCGCAATTCCCAATGAAAGTACAATCGGACAACGAGGGGTAGGCTCCCTCCGAAGTCAAAACATGAAGCGGGGTGGGCTCCCGCTCGGCAGCCACAACGGGGGAATCCCTATGCTGGGGATTCCCTCTACACAGACGGCAGCTCAGCGCTGTGAAGCTCCAGCGCTCCTCTGGCCTGAAGTAAATCATTATAGTGCTCCCAGGGTGCTAGGAGAAGCAAGGAAGCGCTCACCAGGTGCTAGAAGTGTGCAAAGGTCCTGGGGCCAAGAAGATAGATCCAAGCAGGTCCCAGGAGTCCCTCAGGCATCCAGGGGCTGGGCAGGGCCCAGGGAGGCAAGCCTTCCCCTGGGCCCCAGCAGCAGCACGCCCCTGGTAGATTCAAGTCAGAACGAGAACAATTTCATGGGGTCACAGCCCCTCTTTTATACACCAAATCCTTTGTTCTCAAAGGTGCAGAGAAGGGGCGAACCAGATACAACTGGTTCCTGAGCACTTGGTTTTGCTCAGCCCCTCTCCCTATTCACAAAACAGGCCAGGGTCATCAGTCGCAACACAGGGGGCGGAGCCAGCATTGTGTGGGGAAAGCCCAGCCCTATTCAGGTCCCAGGTATACTCCTCCCACTCATCAACATGCAGATCTCTCCACTCACCACTGGGGCAGACCCATCCTGACTCCTGGGGCCAGGCACACCAGCCAATTACACGCTAGGCAGTCACTGCACATTTATGCCAGCGTCTAGAAGTGGCACTTCTACACTAGCTACATTGATGCCGCACACATCATCGCGCAGCATTTTATCACACGAGTCCGCACATACCAAACTCGCACCTGCACTCCCCACGCATCAGGAACTACCAGGGACACATACATTCCCTCATGCATTCCTATGGGAGGGCAGGTCAGTCTCACCAAACCATACACAGAGCGCACGCGCTTTCCACTGGGACACAGTGTGAAAGCGCCTAGAGGCCTAAAACCACTAGTACAACACAGGAACAAGGTTAGGATACTGCAAAAAGTTCTAGGGATGAACTTGCCAGAAGGGCCAAGTCCAACAGCACCAGAGTGGGGGTTGTGTGTGCGTGTATGTCTCTCTGTGTGTGCGTGTCTGTCTGTTTGGGTATTATTGTTGCAGTGGTTTCAGAACTTATTCACATTCACAACAGTGATGACATACCCTTAGAAATATAGGATTACAACATTCCTATGATTTGCAGATTTCATTCACTGGGAAGTCAACGTTTCTTTTTTTACGTTAAATAGAAAAAAACATAATACGTGACCTCGGGCGCAGTCCTGCTATCTGAGAATTCTCTTGACAATTAGAAACCATTCTGCATTTGGCAGCTTCATTATCGTGGGACCCAAAACCCCACAATTGTATTATTCTAAACGATAACTAAACTTTGCTACAGATTTTGCTCAGTTTCCGAAATGAAAAAAACATCTTGAGAACCTATGCCAGTCAACTGCGGAGTGTTTTTCCACTGAGAGTCAATCTGCTTGATCTGCAGTTCAGTGTCACACTGAACATAAAGTGAAAACTAAAAGGGCAAAAGAATATGCAAAACACGTGGCTTTCCTCTGTGCATAGATGGGCTCATTCTTGGGGATGCTAACCTTCAAAATGCTCCAGGCTTCTGCCATCTCTGCGCTCTTTGGGTGCTCTGAGGTAATGGAAGAAAACTGAGTGGAGATGGGGATTTTTGAGCGTAGAAAAAACAGAACGAATGCTTGAGGAAGAACCAGCTCTTTAAGCTGTAAAGTTTCCACTAGAGAAGCTCCGCCTCGACATACCTACGATGATGCTTGGCAGACTCACCTGTGCAGTGTGTATAAATACCAGGCATCCTTGTCATCTCTCCAACCTGAGGACCAGCCAGGATTGAGCAGAGAGAGGACAGGTGAAGAAGCCAAGAGAGCACCAGTCCCCAAGAGAAGGTGAGGCTTTCTATCCCTTAGTGAGGCGCCCCCTAGCTTCTGCCAACTCCAGCTAGAAGCAACATGTCTCAGTGTAGAGCCTGCAAGGCCGGTTGGACCATTCTAGTGTAGGATTAGGATGAAGCAGGGATACAAGAGAGCAGCAGTGGTCCTGGATGGGGTCACATGGCAGACTGCCTGCAGTCGGATTATAAGGAGACTGAAGGGTGCTGGGGTAAAACTGTAATCTGAAGAGAGCCTTAAGGGACTGCTACAGTACCAGAGGCAATACTGCCTTGTTATTCATATATTAAATGTGTCCCCCGCACCCCAACTGTTCTCACTATTAACATGTTGATATCATAGGTAATTAGGCATTTGGTGTCATGGCACTATACCCAAAAGGATTGCATATCAGAATAATGGACGGCGTAACTGGGGTAATTCTCTCTAGCATAATTTTTTGTAATTACCACGAAATTTCTCGTAATTATGCGTATTCATGTGAAAAGCGTAATCCAGCATTAATCACTATTTTCTTAATGGAAATTGCATCCCAGATTCCTAAATGGGCCCAGAGATGTATTTTGCACTATAAAAAGAGCACAAAATGCTTCAGGACATGAACAGTGATAGCCAGCACCCTCTCGCTCTTTCTTAGATCATTGCTCCTGTGCTCCTGGGGTAGGCTTTTTGCCTCAAATTACTCAAGCTGGTTTAGTCGCTTAAATTCAGTAATTTGCATCCCAAGACTAATGTGTAATTACCTAAATTACTCCGATTACTCTGACACAATTAAAATTTCGCCAAGGCCTAATCAGAATATTGTATAAAGAAATATGGCCTAACATAATGGTGCCGATTACGATCCGGTAAAAACCGGCTACGAACCGTCGGTCGGAGCGTATTCTCCGTCCGACTCGTACCCGGTTGTAAAACATTACAAACATGGAATTACGATTCGCACGGAAACACCATTTCCGTACGAATCGTAAAAAACACCGACCGACGAAAATATGCATACGAATGTGATCCGGGAATGCTGCGACGTGACGTTGGGACGCTTCCAGGCAGCGTTTCACGACCCAGGAAGTACGATTCGAACCGACAGCAGTCCGGACGGCAATATTTTTACGGCACCCAAAAAGTGCCGGAAATGCGAAGTACGGCGCGAAACGACCAGAGTAGGTGGCCCGGTAAGCGCCGTACCCCCCCCCAGCCCTCGCATGTACGCGCCGTACCCCCCCCCCGCCCCCGCATGTACGCGCTGTACCCCCCCTGCCCCCGCATGTACGCGCCGTCCCCCCCCCCAGCTGGGGGTACGCACCTTACATACACGGGTGGGGGTACGACTCGAACGTACTCGGGTGTACATACACAGGGGGGTTCGACACGTACTCGGGTGTACATACACGGGGGGGTTCGACACGTACTCAGGTGTACATACACGGGGGGTTCGACACGTACTCGGGTATACATACACGTGGGTGTTCGACACGTACTCGGGTGTACATACACGGGGGGTTCGACGCGTACATGCGGGGGCTGGGGGGGGTACGGCGCGTACATGCAGGGGCTGGGGGGGGTACGGCGCATACATGCGGGGGCTGGGGGGGTACGGCGCGTACATGCGGGGGCTGGGGGGGGGGGTACGGCACGTACCGGGCACCTGTTTGGACGTCTCCATGGTTGCTATAGGAGTTCGGTGCGGACGGTCTTTTAACCATACGGTTGTACATTCGGACGCCCGGGACGGATCGTGATTCCCCGGTCGGACTTCGCTTTTCACGTTTGTACGGTAAATCGTCCGAGGACGTGTCGGACACTTTTTCCGACCCGAGGACGTGTGGGGAATTATTCCCAATGCGACTCGTATGGGCTTTTTACCATGCGAATCGTGATTGCCAGTTTGTACGGCACTTGTTCGATTCGTACGGTAAAAAGACCGGATACGAGTCGTACGGGAATTTTTTTTACCGGATCGTAATTGGCACCAATGTATATGTATGCATATAGTATTTCTATAGTACGCAGTAAAAGGGGGCCCGCAAAGGGCCCCAAAAGACAGATTCTGAAAGCCATTTTGTGTCGGGCAGACCGAATCGGAACGGTTGTCCTAATTGGTCATCGTAATCGCTCGTTCGGAAACCGTGTCCATAGAGCTGTATGAACTGGCCATGAAAGACTCGGGTTGTCCGAATGCCTTTCAGAACTCATTCGGACTGCTCAAATGGTTTTCGGGCTTTGTAATTGGTCGTTGGGAAATGTGTACGATTCGTTCGGAAACAAGGATTCCGAATCGGATTCTGCAAAACCGAATCCCCTTCGAAGTCTTTCCGAACGACATCATAATGGGCCCAAAAGTCATTTCTAGATGTCTAGATGGGGTTTTCAGACAAAATATCCCCCCCAAAAAAAATATCGCCATACCAAAATATCGTGTCCAAAATGTTGTGATATGGAAATATCATTAGCAAGAATATCCTAGTCAAGAATATCTATTTTAAGTTAAGTAATATCGATTTTAAAAATATCATTAATGTTGTTTGCAAAAATAAAGTTATTTAATATATCGTTTTTTAATTCTTGTTATGAATTTTAGTATATATTTTAAATATCCATGTTGTAATTTTTTGTATAATTATGGTTTATGTTTTTTTTTTTAAATTGGTACATTTTTAGCAGTTATTAAATTATTTTTAATCAATCAAAGATCTTTATTTCAGGTTTTTTTAAACCATAAAATATGCATATAAACACATACATATTCCATATGCAAAAGTGCAGCAATACTATTACAATGTTAATAAATAGAAAAAGCGTAAAAGAAAGGTGTTTTATATGACCTGTCACCATTACATTAAAAACATAATATGTTTAAAATAGGCATTAAAATATAAATAATATTAACACTAATATAAAACTAGTTATTTTTGTAATTTGTTTGTGCGTCTCATCCCTAAAACATTAAATAGACAATTCATGATATTAAATTCTTACTAACATTTCCCAAGGGCAAGACTCCCTTGTACCTATTGTGTCTACATCATCATTCCGAATTCATTTATTGTTGCCCTGGAAATACTTAATCGTATTCATCACAACTTCAACCCTGATTTGGCCCTTAGGAAGCTTACGGCAAGTAAAAATTTGCTGACACTGAATACAATTGGTTGTGATGTATCAGTTTTCATAATTCTTTCAGCTTCTCTGCAAGACCTAATTCCCATGTTAATGCAGATGTGTTTGATTCATTTCTTTCTAGGCTCGACATATATGGGACAAAAAAATACATGCAAATCGGTTTCTTTAACCTTGTTTGGGCATAAGGAGCACAGATCATTCCCTGCTCCAGCGTTGTTAATGGCCCAAAATGACGTAATTGCATTTATGTATAGTACACCATATCTAAACTTCATATATAAACTTTTCTCTAATTGTGGGCGCACCTCATCAAGAAAGGGCTCAAAATTTGCTACGTCCTTAAACAAAAGGAACCTAGTTGTTAGGGATCTGTTGGGTAGACCATATAACACGCTATTTTGGATGTAGGCCCAAAAGGTTGCTTTTAGTAGTTTCTTTGAGGCTACACACAGCGTGGTTGGGTCATCCCAGAAATGAGATAGGCCCAATTTTCTGAACCACAAAGAAACGTGTCTAAGCCACAGAATACTCCTATGCTGGTCCAACTTCAAAATCTCCTCTAAACCAACCTTGTAGAGTACGAATTCTGGAGTGGACCAAATTCTGACCCAAAATAATAGTGGTCTTAATAATGCGTGATGGTCAGTACGTTTGACATTCAAATCCAGTGTAATCGGAATTAGTGGAGCTCGCGCAGGGAGACTTAAAAGCATTCTATAAAATTTATTTTCCTCTATTTCAAAGTTTGTTTGCAATAAGGACCCTATATTTCGGCCCCATAAAGTGCGGCTGCCTGAGCTTTATATTTGAACACCTCCAAGGCTGGGGAGACTGCTTTGGAGAAACTACTCCTATGCTTTTTCATTATGGGCAGATAATTTTTGAGTAAGACTATCCTGGTCTTTTCCATTTGCGACTTCCAGGATAGCTTTGAATCCAAAGATATGCCGAAATAGTTGAAACTCTTCACTTACTCCAACTTTTGACTATTTAATACAATGTTTTTTTAAAAGCTTTGTGGGGGTTTATGGCCGTATACTTCGTTTTACCAAAGTTTATTTCAAGGACTTTCTTCATACAATAAGTGTGGAAGGAGTCTATTAGGCGTTGTAGTCCTTTTGTTGTTTGCGATATTAGAATGGTGTCGTCAGCAAATAGAAGTGCTGGCAAATTATTTTTAATACATTTTTGTGATTTGTAGTGCCCTAGTGAATTGTGGGTTTGTAGGGGTACAGGGTGGAAAGTAATTTAATTATAATACATTCATGATTATTTTTTAATTAAATTTTTTTATTTAATTGATATTTAATTATGTTAATTGTGCTATTAATTCTTTTTTAATGCAAAATGTACGTGCGGGTTGTGGTGTTTATAGGGTTAAAGGGTGGAAAGTCATTTATTTTTCATGAATTATTAATTAGTTGTTCATTAATAGTAATTAATTGGTAGTTAATTATGTTAATTGTGTAATTCATTTTCTTTTAGGTGTGGGTTGTGGGGGTTTATAGGGGTAAAGGGTGGGGAGAAAATTATTTTAAATTCAATTAATAATTAGTTGTTAAATACTATACATTATTTAATAGAATATTAATTATTATAAATGTGTAAATAATTCTGCGGAGTTTATAGGGGTAAAGGTTGGGAAGTAAATCAATTTTAATGAATTCATATTATGGGCCTAATTATGATGTCTAAATTGTAATGGGAATAGGATATGTAGTGAATCTTATATTTTATCAATTATTTAATAGTGTTATAATTCATATAATTATGTTTTTATTTATGTAATATTATAATATTTATAATTATTAATGTTTTTAATGTGTAAAATATTTTCACTAAATTTGAAGGTGTACTTTTTTAATTTAAGTAGAATGGTTGTTTTTTAAAGATTTTATGTAATTGGTTTATGTATGTGTGTGTGGGTATATATAAATAAATATATATATATATAATGAACAAAACAGTCCTGCTCCACTAAAGAAGAAGGCACGCACTCAGGGCTGTGGGTATGCATCTTTTTTATATTCTTGGGTCTCCCTCGACCCCGCAACTGTAGAGACTCATTTCGGCTGAACAAGTCAGCCTTTCTCAATCTGGCGAGTGCCATGTCTAAACACACCTATATAGGCCATCCCCCTAATACCATGGAAAACAATGATAAACATAAAAGACAGCTTTACTGCTCTATAATGTAACCAATTGCCTATCTCATCCTGCTTAAAGACATAATTCAGCAATAAATTGCAAGGCTGGTGTAACATGACATGGTACAATTCTAAAGTGCATAATGCACAATTAGCCCACATTGCTAATATTGCCTTCAATCACATTTGGCCAACACTCCGAAAAGAACACATATTCCCCGCCTAAGGGATGGGCATATAATATAGAACAACATAATGTGTTTAAATACATTTTGCAATATGGCGCTGACCACTTCAGGTTGTCTAACTCGGATAACAGTAAAACTAACACCATAAATGATAAAAAATGTGCTGTAAGTCCATTCTTAAAAAAACATTTCAATAGTGTAACACCTCCCCTGGTCTGACCAAATAACAATGTTCCATGGCGTCATTACTATCGGGCTGGATCTTTGATTCTTATTGCGTCTAACCAGCGGGAATAAATGTCATGCATAGTCCAAAATACCTCAAATCAAGGACGTTAAACGGACATTAAACCAAATTGTCATGATGCATATTGGGGTTAATACACAACTTGGGAGATTAAAACACAGAATATGTATTATGCAGGCAACATCGTCTGCCTCCATGTAATCGTTACTGACCCTTGACGGGACTGCTAATCCGAAGATGCCCCTGAATGAATCATATGCGTACCAAAGTCCGTGGTCCTCTTTAAATGCATGGCATCAGACATAACCACCCCGGACTGATGTAAAGTTCAGAGTTCATCGTCTGTACTGTCCCATAAATGACAAACAAGTAAAAAGCCATAAAATAAGATAAAATGGCAAACAACATCCTGGGGGAAAAATATATATATTTATTTATATATATACATATATATATATATATATCACTGAAAAAACCATAGGTTTCACACATGTTATAGTTAGCTGGACATTTCACTCGTGAAAAACCAATGAAATTCCCCCGTTATAGTTAGTTCAGCTAACTATAACTCGCGCCCCCGCAATGCACTGCTGATGACGTCACATATTACATCACTCATGACATGGTCAGTGACATCACTCATGACATCACTGATGACATCTCAAATGACATCACTGATGACATCATCAAGTGAATGTGTGTTTTTCTGAAAATTAAATATGTTTTATATATGTATATCTCACGGACGATGGAAGAATAAATGGGTATATAGTGTCTAAATGGATGATTTCTTTTTGAAAAATTGATTGTATAACTGACTGATTAAGTGTATCGTAGTGAATACATGGCTTACTGAGTAATGTTTAAATATGTAAATATCTTTATCAGTCTCTCACTTTGTGTATAAGTGGCTGCATGGGTTGGTGAGTAGCTACATGGGTGTTTATATATGTTATTAGTTGGTTTTTTTAGTATTAGTGTGTGTGTGTGTATGGTTCGGTGGGGGTATTACGTACTGCATAGGTACATGAATGAGTGACTCACTGTTTGTATGTATTGAAGACAGCATGTCTGCAGGACTGTATGGGTGGATGAGTGTGTGCATGGGTGTATTAGTGAGTGAATGACTGTCTCAATAGTGTCTCTATGAGTAACCACATATGTTTTAAACTAGTATATGTGACTATTGGTGTATATAACTGAGTATATGTGAGAGTGAGAGATTGAAAGAGTTCCTGTATGAATAAGTATGTGTTTCTATAAGTGATTGTTTAAAAGACTAAGTATGTGTAAGTTCCCGTAGAAGTAAGTGTGGTGGTGTGTGTATAAATGTATATGCAAGTAAATGTATGTTTCTTTCTTTATTTTCATGAGTGACTATATGTGTCAGTAACTCTGTGGATGAGTGGCATTGTGTAACAGGATGTATAGGTGTATGAGTACATATGATGAGTGAGTACATGTATGAGTGACTGTATAGGACTGTTGGTGAATGAGTGGATGTGTATGTGGATCTTAGAATTACTGAAGAGGTTGTTGTAACTGGTATTGGTATGTCTCTATTTTTGAATGTGTGTATCAAAGGTTATATTAGGGTGAGAGGAGGTCTGCCACTCTGTCACAAGGATGATGTCATCAGTGATATCATTTGAGATGTCATCAGTGATGTCATGAGTGATGTCACTGACCATGTCATGAGTGATGTAATATGTGACGTCATCAGCAGTGCATTGCGGGGGCGCGAGTTATAGTTAGCTGAACTAACTATAACGGGGGAATTTCATTGGTTTTTCACGAGTGAAATGTACAGCTAACTATAACATGTGTGAAACCTATGGTTTTTTCAGTGAATTTGCAAGGTTTTTAAAATGCTAATTCCTAACTATAACGTTTGTGAAACCTTTGGTTTTTTCAGTGAATTTGTACGGTTTTTTCAATGCTAATTTTTGTATTATTTAATTAAAAAAAAAATTGTTATATTAAAAATAAAATTCCTATGTATTCATTTATATATTATCTGTATCTTTTTATTTGTTTTTGCTTTTTTAAAAAAATTTCAATTAGGATAAAGTTGAACAGTTTTTTTAATTTTTGCAATTAATTCTTCTCCACTTTTTTTTATTAATATAAATTCTTGGGGTGCGCGCTCTGAGCGCGCTCCTAGTACAATTTCGTACGTTTTTTATGAATACCGCCGTACGTTATTTACGTACGCAAATATACGTTATAGTGCGCGCTGGGAGCGCGCACCCAGTACGTATGCGTACGTACGTACGCATGCGTGCGTGCGTCCTACGCGCTCCACGCGGTTTACTTCCGCATACGCTAAAATTACGCGCAATAACGGTCGCGTATACGCGTGTTCAACGTATGCGCGCTACGTACGCGCATATGACGTATGCACATGCGCTCCTACGCGTTCGCGCATACGTAATCACGAGGTGCGCGCTCGGAGCTTGCGCAGTGCGCGCACCTCGAGTATATGCATAATAAAACAGCACTTCTTATTGGTTATCATTACTTTCAGTTTCTGATTGTTTCAACACCACACACAATCCCCTCATGGCAAGTCATGTGATCAACAATCATCACTTTTGATTGGTTTGAAGTACTTTCAGTTTCAGATTCTTCCCAAACCACACCTACTCCCCTCATTATTAGTTCTGATTCCTTTGGAGAAGGGGCTATTCTGTTGTTGAGATACAATGGCTGAACAGCAACCATCTTCAGACAGTGACCAGGACACTCTTGAGAGGCAGAGGAGCAGGAAGCAGAAAGACAGCTTTATATGGCAGTTTTTCACTTTTCCAGAGGGACAAAAAAAGGTAAATGCACCTAAAGTTACATGTGTACTTTGTCAAAAAGTCTTGTCACGTGGGAATCCTAACAAGAAATATTCTTTTAGTATTCACACTATGTTGAGGCATGTTGACAAAATGCATCCAGTGACTTTTCGTCGAGCTTCTGGAGCAAACCCTCCACCTGCTCTACCGACGACATCTGCAGCAGCTCAGCCGAGCACATCTTCGGCAGCTCAGCCGAGCACTTCTTCTGCAGTGGTGCCTTTGCCTTCTTCCACACCTCTTTTTGGACCACCTTGTTTGGCTAGGTTGTCCACACGCTGCACTGATTGCGGTAAACTTATTTCTGTGGGTGAGACCAGTCTTGATCTCATTCAGAGAAAATTTGATGCCCATGAGTGCAAGTAGGCCATAGATGTTTTTTTTCATTTTTTTCGTTTTTCTCTTCCTGTTTCCCTCCATTAACTCAAGGGCTCTTTTAAGAGCCACTTATAAACTAAACCCCAAATTTTTTTTGAGGTATTTTGTTAAAAAATTTTTTTGAGGTGCGCGCACCCTGCGCGCACCCAAGGGTTTGTTTTAAAAAATTTTTTTTTTTTTTTTTTAAATTTAATGTTCATAAAGAGGTGACGAAATGGAAGCATGAAAAGGGAGGATTGAGTAATACTAATATTTTTCACTTATTTTTTAAAAAAAATAAATTTTTTCTAAAAAAAAATTTTTTAAAGTATTTTGCAAGGGAACAGATTTTTTTTTGATTTTTTCTTTCCAGTTCTGCAAAAAAAGAAAAAAAGTATTAATATTCAATCATACATTACAAAAAGCATTACATGTTTTTACATATTTTACTAAGCAATATTTTGCCCTTTTTTTGCTGTTTTCAGAATTTTTTATTTTTCACTTAAAATAGTGAAAACAATTGTATTCATCATTTAACAGCGGGCAAAAAAAAACAATCTGAAAGATTGCTTAAAAAAAGCCCTAAAACTTTCCTCACTAAAATATACCTTGTTAGAAATATTACATATATATTACAAGTACTTCTCTAGATGAATACAATTTTTCTAGACAAACCGTCTTTAAACCTTGTCGCAAAAGCACACATGCCAAAATAATTTCTGTCAAAGGAGTCCACAATTGTTTTTATTACTTTTCCTTTAGGCCAAATAGTAATTTCAAAATCCTTTTTAAGTGATATCTTCAATTATAATCCTTTAAAAATACAAAAAATGCTTTCTTCAGATGCAGTTTTTAGTTTTCAAAATTTAGGTTTCAGAAAAATTAAGTAAGAATTGGGTAAATCATAAGGCAAACGTTGCTTGAAAATCAATTGGGAATCATTACACAGTGTCCAGCCTTTTTCACATTTAAGATAAACTGTGTAATGTCCAGAAGTTACAGTAGGTCCTTCATGAAAAATTATTGCAACTGTAACAAAAGTTTTTCCAGAAATTGATAATTGCTGTCCTGTAAACTTCTTTATTAAAGTGTCCAATTTTGAACCATCAGTTCTACAACGTTGCATCATTAAAATTACATACTGACCATATTTCTGTAAAAATAATGTAGAAAACATGTCTGATTTACATTCAGAACATTCCATGTTGTGATTGGCATCTTTAACTAATTTACTGAAGTCACTGATTTACTTTGTGGTAATGGTAAAAATATGAACCTTTCTGAATCAACATTACTACTACATGTGTTCATACAGTTTTCACAGCAATGTTCCCATTTGTAAGAGACACCAAATAAGTTTTCGACTTCTACTCCTTCATCTTCTAGTACACTCAAAATATATATTAAGAATTCCTGAGCATCTTTCTGGACATTTTCTTTAAACTGTGTAGAACCACAACATACATCTAAAAGATTTCTAACATCAGTAGCACTTTCTATTTCCGTTTTATCATTACTCAGCTTCTCATAAAGGAGACTCAGCAGAGAACACAATCTTTTTCCATGATTTACTATTATCTGTTCTAGCAACTTTTCAAGATAAAATACAACATTCAGCACTACATTTGCATAGCAGTTGACACCAGAGCTATTTTCAAAATGGCAACCAACAACCTCTTCAACACTGTCCTTTTTCTTTTTCCTTGCTATCACATCACTGTCCTTTTTTTTTTGTTCTGTTCATCCACATTACAGATATTCTAAAATCTCCTTTTCCGACAAACAACATGTTTTTCAATCACAGGATACTGACCTAAATGAGGAGCATAGGTTCTTCTTAATCTGTTATACTCCTTTACACAGTTTGTATCAGCACTAACTTTTGAGTCATCAAAGTCTATCATAAATAAACCAGATAATGTTTTCACTCGTGACAAAGCAACATATGCCATACCTTCTTTGAACACAGTAGAACCAATGTTTACAAAAGCACTATCTACAGTTAATCCTTGAGACTTGTGAATAGTTACAGCATATGCTAGAGAAAACGGAAACTGCTTCCTACGTACATATAAGTCTTTCACAAGCATGAAACGAACTGAACAACGACAAATGTCTTTAACTTCTTCTATCTGATCAAATTTTATTTTTAAACATTCAATTCCATCTTTTTTCTGGTAATTAATAAAACCCACAACTCTTCCCATAGCTCCATTCACTAAACCTTTTTCTACATCCAAATTTCTCCTTAAAATCACTCGACAATTCATGCAAACATATAGATTTTTTTCTAATCCAGCTGTTTTGGAAATATTCTTCTCTAGTGAATCCAATTTATTTTTCAGTTTGCCTGTTAATGTAAAAGTAATTCTTTCATGCTGAATTTTGTCCTCTGCTTCCATTTTCTTAATCTCTTCCTTTTCCAATTTCAAAAGTTCCTCATTGAATATTGAGCACTCACGTAGTGTTGGCATTAAGCAGATTACAGTATTTTTTTCTGCAATGTTCTGGTATATTTTCTCTGCAACTATTTCTTCATTTGGAAATAAGTTATGTAGCAACCGACTCTGTAATGCTTTTTTGCCAACTTCTGTGAGTAGTCCAATTCTGATATCTTTCAGAATACTTGCATAATCTTCGTCGTTTGCTTGTCTCATATTGGTAGTGAGTTCTTTGTACTCAAAGAACCACCAAAGATTCGCATTACCAATGCTTCCTAATGACTTCTTCGTGTCTTCATGTGTCACAGTATTAAACACTGGTTGTCCTTTAACTGGAGTAAGCTGCAGAAGATCCCCAAAAACTATGACATGTTTTCCTCCAAATAACACGTCATAGTCTCTCTTAAGAATTTGTTGCATTCTTAAATGCACAAAGGCAAGCATTAAATTTGAAACCATGCTCACCTCATCAATAATGAGAACTTGCATCTTCTTCAACACTCTTGAAACTTCGAGGCATGCTTCTCCAGTTAGCTTGTGGTATTCTATTTTGTTCTCATGCTCCACTGGTAACATTAGCAAGCGATGTAAGGTAATTCCTTTTATGTTATAGGCTGCTAACCCAGTTGGAGCAGTTACCACACAAGACAAATTTGAAGCTGTTTTTTGCTGTAGGTAGCTTCTGATGACTTTTATTAAGAAACTTTTACCAGTTCCAGCTTGTCCACTCACATACATCCTGATTGGTTCAAATGATGTGCATGAGCACTCTTTCTTTTCATGTAGTAATCCATGATCAATTTTTTTGATGACTTCTTCATAAATTTCTTTTTGTTCTTCATTCTGTTGTTGTTCCAGATTTAGTAAGTCGATTGAATCTTCCTGTGCTTGATTCATAGCCGTTTCTACTTCAGTCATGGCTACTGCAGCTTCATTTTCTATGATTGGTTGTCCTAGGGTATTTGACTAAGTGTTACTGAACTTTGGCTGTCTTGAGAACTGTCTCTAGCTACTTCAGCTGCAATTTTTGCATCCTGTTCATTTTCTTCATTTAACATTTGGACATAAGTTGTGAAAGTACTGCATTCTATACTGTCTTTGCTAGCATTAAAAGAATCTTCATAGCTTTGAAATTCTCCCAGTAGTTCGTCCTCTGAACGCCATGGTTTAAACAGCTGTAAAAGAGCCAAGTAGTAAAATTCCTTTTTGTCAGTAGTTTCGCAACTGAGCTTCCTGTGATTTATCAAACTTCCTTTTGTTTGCTTCACCAAACATCCTTCCTCACCAATGACTTTATATTTTCCATTGTTGATGTCTTCTGTGGCTTTCCGTGAATAAATGTAGTTCTGCAGCACTTCATAGAGACACATGTTCTCAAGATGATGACTTCTCTTTGGGTAATATGTGTCCAACATGTTTGATTTCAAAATATCTGTACTTTCTGGGTCATTCTCGGCCAAATATTCAATTTCTCCAACAGATTTCAGTACCCGATTTCTCATTCCTGCAAGGCCTAAGCTTACCCAAATTATTCTTCTGGATTTCGAGTAAAGACTTGCAGATGATAACCTATCTGAGCATTCGTAGGATCCAATTTCTCGATGCGATAACATCTTTGAACTGAAACTGTACAGCTTCTTACTGACAGTCTTCTCGTGAGAAATCTCTTCCCACATTTCCTTCAATTCTGTTTTCTCAGATTTAGTGATGTAAGATGTCACATACCGAGCAACAGCAATAGAATTGTCTGCCACATACTGAATATCCATGTTAGCATTCCACATGGATAAAATGACTGGGTTGAAGTCATTTATAAATTTTGACTCTTCATTTCTTTTTAGATTGTAGGTATTTTTGGGAGATTTTCTGGTTATAGTATGTCGCACAGCTGACATAAAACTGTTGACTCTTCCTTTTGAAAGAACAGGTCTAGGAAATCCAAATCGACACTTTGTGTAGAATTTATCTTTCGTCTTGTACTTCCGTCGACAGTATTTTCCACACCGATGACTTTGGAAACGTAAAACTTGCTCTTTTAACTTTTTCTCTTCTGTGCTTTTAGGTATAGCACATGTTGCATGTTCTTCAATGAAAGATAACACTGCTTCATCAGTATCTGTTCCAAACTTTGGGGCATCCTTGATCCACAACAGCATATGAATATGAGGAGCACCTCTTGCCTGGTACTCTTTTCTCCAAAAGAAATCCACTACTTCTCCAAGAGGTGGATTTTTTTTTATTGCAGATGAAGGACATCATAGCCTCAAATCTATGATTGAAATATCTCCAAACATTAACTGGATCCAATGAGCACAGTTCTCCAGCTGTCTTGTATTCAATGTTTTTAATGTTTGAATTTGCCTCTCTTAGAAAATCCAGTAAATCATCCCAAGCGTACTCGGCACAGCTTAGGGTTAGAAACCATGTAGGAGTTCCTAAATTCCGTAACATGCATTTTAATTCACCATGGCGTCGGTACCAATATTCATTTGTCCCACGCTGACAAGCCATCAGATTGATCAGTTGTGTTTCCAAATGATCATCTCGGTGCTGCACTTTCTCCATAAAATCCTTAGCAGACACATTTTGTAAATGTACTCCACTTTTTAAAATGTGATTTACTGCATAAGATAATGCAGACAAGTCGCTTTCAAATAAAAGATGGAACAAATAAGGAATACTTTGACGAAATCTTGGATCTTCTGCATATAGTCTTGTAGTCCGATACTCAGAAGCTGGAATCTGTTCTGGACGTTCATCGTATCGTCCTCCTTTTCCTGTAGGAAACAGCTGGGGAAAACATCGAGCTTCCAAGCTCTCCTCCCATACACTCACGGGAGTTCCTTTTGCTTTCTTCATCTGAAACAGATCAATAGTGTCTCCCATAACTTCTTTTGAATGAAGAGGATGTATGCTAAAATGTTCATAAATTTCTTCTTCCTTTGACTTGTCCACTTTTTCAATTTGACAAGTTGGTGTTTCTGTGTCTTCTTGTAAATCTTCTTCTTCTTCTTCTATATAAATTGATTCATACCATTTATTATTTTTTTTCAAATACAAATTTGCTCTTTGTACTTTTCGTACATCCACCAGCTCTTGCCAAATCTTCTTATTCTTTGTAGGTACACCATTAACCAGAATTACTAATGGTTCAGTTTCCAAAGTATCTGCATCAATAGTTTCCATATTTTTTTTCAAATCCAAGGGCAAATACACCACTCTTCCTTTTAAACCTCTCAGTAAATCAGAAGGAGGTAATTTACCAGTTTTGGGCTCCATACGTACTATGGTCTGGAACGGATGAACACATTGAATGAGTATAGACTCATATGTATTTAATTCAGAAAGTTCGGCAGGAATAGCATCCAATTCTAAATTATTATGTACAGCTCTGGTCGGCATTCTATTTTCTTCTAACTTATTATAACAGTATTTACAAATACGCTGATCTTCACCCAATTCAAAACAATTTTCAAGAAATATATATGTTGCAAAATCCTTCCACTTATAATTATCTTCATTTTCACTTTTTTTATACAGATCAACACTCCTTATTTGAATTTTATAATGACTTCTGTGGCAACAAATACAAGTAATATTTTGTCTTTCATTAGAGGTGATAGTAAATTTTGTCATTTCATCCTCAAAATTTTTAGTAATAATGAGTTCTACATTCTGTTCCTCATTTTCCTCATTTACTGTGTCCTTTTCTGCACTTTCTTGTTCTGGACCAAAGTAACAAAACTGAATCTCATCAGTAACCTTCACTACATCTGATACAGATCCACGGAACAGAGCATTATTCAACTCATTCAACTTTACTGCTGGACTTTTAGCAAAATACAATGTTCTCACAAACTTTCTCATTTCAGTATGATGAACAGCCAGCATCCTAAAATGATGAAAAACACTTTTACACACTTTTCTAGATAGACAAGCCAGAGAATGTCCCTGCAAACCAGTATTTTCTCTCACTCTGCATGGATCTAGTGTTTGAAGCACCTTCATCTTCTGTTTTACACTCTTATTACTATATTCTCTTAGAAAGTCACGTAATTTATCAATAGATTCCTGACACACAGTACAAATACTACTACAGTTCCAAGTGTACACTGGGGCTTTTGGACGTCTCCCCATAGCCTCAGCAGCCATTACTTCTTCCTCATTTCTTGGGACCATTTTCTCTTTTTGCATCACACAACCATCCTTAACTTCATATGCTCTACCATTGGTGTCAACTGCATGCAACAAACTATTACTTTGAAGATAACTCTCTTCATTAAAAAATGGTTCAGTACTTGAACTGTGTTTCCATTCTCCCAAGAACACTTTACAAAAGTTACTTTTTTTCACTTCTCTTTTCCTTTTGCTTTGTGACTTCATTGCATTCACTAATTTTTCTAATCTACGCATCCTATTCAAAATTAGAATAAAAAGTTTTCTTTTTATTTCCAAAGCCTTACTTACAATATTTTCTATACATTTTTTTTCTTAATAAATTTTGTTTTTTTCTTATATTTTTTCACATCCTTTAGCAAATTTAACATCACTCTTCTATGAAACATTTTTCGACGAATGTTTTTAAAATTAAATTTTCGTGTTAAATCAGTTTGACATACTTCTGATTGTACATTAGCTTTTTTTTTTTGCTGTTGACTGTGTTGTTGCTTTGTACATAAAACTCTCTTTGTTTTACAGTTATTTTTGCCATTTTTTTGTTTTTTGAAAATCTTTTTTAAGAAATCTCTGCTCTGCTTACCAGTAGACTTTTTCTTTTTGCCATCACTAGCTTCTCCTGCTATTTTTTTTTCCCAGTTTTGTCCAGATATACTTGTTGTTGCTTTTCTTTCCGTTTTCTTGTCCTTAAAGGCATTTTTTTTTTCACTGTTGCTCAGCAATACCTGCAAGGAACTAAAAAAAAAATCCTTTTTGTAATTATAATTCATTAAAATATTTTTTTTTACTTTTCATTTATTTCAAATGTTTTTCCATTTGTCTCTCATTTCAGATTTACTAATTTGTGCACAGTACTAACCACCACAGTTGAAAAAAAACAAGCTGCCCCTTTCCTGCAAGTGCATTTTTTAACAGAACAACTGCAACACAAATTATATCTGTGGCCACAATTCCTGTGCGCACACAGCCTCATGGTGTGCTTCTAAGCAGAAAACAGAATTTGATTTGCAAATTCAAAGCACATTTACTACTCTGGTAGATCAAGTGATAATTGCTGTTACAGCCTTACACATTTTACCTGGAAAATCACAGAGGCAGAAAAGAGCACATTTCCTAACAGCTACTTCATACCATAAGTATCTGCGACCTGGGTGAGTGTTTAGAGTAGAGCAAAGAAAATGAGGCCTTGGTGACGTTGAATGTGTTTGCATTACACACAGACCTGAGTAGTACGCATGGGAGTGTTGGAGAAGCTGCTGCGTGTGTCCCAAGAGTGTGTTTCTGCAGACTATGTATTGTCAGCTGCAAGAGACATGAGCAAGGAGATTTCCAGAACTGCATGAAGACTACAGGGATGTACGTAACAGTGCATGTGTGCTAAGGGATAATTTGTGTAAACACAACAGGCTGCCCCTTTCCTGGGACTGCAATTCTTACTGAACAACAACTTCACAAACTAAATATCTGCCCACAATTCCTGTGCGCACACAGACTCATGCTATGTTTTTTGGAACAAAACAGTGTCCCTGAATAGTACCAAATTACTGTTACAGCCTGACACATTTCCCTTATCATTTACAGAAGCAAAAAACAGCACATGTCCTAACAGCTCCTTAAGACCATGACCATGTGTTACAGGGTGAGTGATTAGACTAGATCAATTTAAATGAGGCCTTCGTGACGTTGAATGTGTTTGCATTACACAGTGCTATCTGAAACAGCACACAGAGCTGAGTACTACACATGAGAGTGTTGGAGAAGCTGCTGCGTGTGTGCCAAGAGTGTGTTTCTGAACACTGTGTAGTAAGGACTCCCTTAATACGTACATACATTGTTAAGTTAGCATAACCACGTCAGAAGTTAGAAAGCCATCTTGCTGCTTTTGCACACGACACTGCGTTCACATGTTATTGCTCAAACGAACTGCTGACTCGAGTTTTGCCTCACACGAGAGCAATCTGTTGTTACCATCCCGAGCTCTGCGAAGCGACCTTGGTCTGCACACGATGTGACAAACAGTCTGAGTTGTTAGACAATGCATGTTTTCCACTCTAGGTTGATCGACCCACTATTTAGTCATAACACACGAGCAGCTGCACATACCTGAAAGTTGGTGCTTTTAATATCACGGACATCATGTTTATTATTCAGACCGAAGACGAGCCTTCCTGCGAGAAGACTCCTGATGCTCCTGTGATGTGATTTCACTAAGCTGATCTTTGAGGTATGGGGTCCCCTATTCAAGCCTAAGAGACCTTCTGTTAGTCTAATAATAATATTAGCTTCTTAGTAAAGGGAAAGTGGTAGTATCCACTGTCATTATAACATGATCACCCCTTTTATATTCTATGGAATTGTAACTATGTTGATGGTTTTGATTTTAATCATTTGTCTGCTTGTATTAGCCAAAGTACTGCATATTAGGACACGTGGTCTATAAAAATAAACTCTTTTTATTTTCACCGTGTCTCTGTTGATTCTTGTTGTGGACTGATGTGAGAATAATATACGAACAGGTATTTCCGATTCCCACCATTCCTGAGTATGTACTGAGTCGCGTGTTCTGGGTTGTCTTTTCATTGGGACCGCCGAGCTAAATCTCGGATCACGAATGGGACACTTATGCTAGCCAGATACTGGGTTCTGGGTTCTGAGGTGAGTTTCTGGTACACCACAACTCACTGAGGTCCTGGGGTTCTACGCATAGTTCTGTGTATAAGCAGAATCCCTGCAACATGGCGCCCAACGTGGCGCACCTAACGTTTGGTCTATGAGTTGAAACGCCTTAGTAGTGCTCGCGTTTGTCCACAACACCCTCATTCTTGTTTCCGGATAACAAGTCTGACGGATTTAAAACCTACCTAGGTCTATTGATATAGGTTCTTTCAAGCTTGATAATTAAAAAGGTTATTGAACCCTTGTGCTACTGATAGTTTCAAGTGTGTGTTGTCCTAATGTCGGTGGAGATTGCGGCGCACAGCCGTGCGGCTGTGAAACGTCATTTGACGCAGTATGGGGTACCGGACACTGGTATGAACGTCATCTTTGTAGTGGGAGCCGATGCGGCTCATCCTTATGAGTTGTTCTACTCTTGGGTGACGATTCCAGCGGTGGGGGATGATGACACCTTTCATTCTTACACTGCCGCTGCAGTGCCGGCGAACTATACGCCGTATAGGACACAGGAAATACCAATATCTGCTTGGCAGCACCATATTTGGTTTAATGGCGCCCTTCCCCATGTGGTTATACCGCCGAGAATGGGCCCTTTATCAATTGCAGGGGCCACTTGGCCGGTACTAGCCGGATTTACGCCTCATCCCCGTTACCTCACGGTGACGGTGGCTGAGTTGCGTGTACTACACACGGCCCTCATTACGGTATATAGGGCGTTAGTGCAGTATGTGTCGCGCAATATGCAGGCGGGGGCACCTGCTGTTGCGGGACAGCCTACTGATCATCACGCGGTGGTCATTAGTCCTGTTATGGTTAATTCTGTTATGGGCAAGCGCCCCCAAACTAGGGATGATTTCCCCTTTTGGCTTGCTGAAAAATTTGACCAAATAGAAGCGGTTTACCCGAATACTACTCCTGTGGAGAAACACAGGATCCTCACCATTAGTTTGCCTAAAGACTTGGTCCCCCACATAGATGATTGTGTAAATTGGGGCAAGGTCTTTGCAGCGACGTACGCGCAGTGCTTTGGCACTCCGTCTATGTTGCAGCTGCCCTCCGTTATCAAAAGAGTTCAAGAGAACCATGGTGCGGAGTCTGCGATAGAGTTAGGGATGCGGCTCCTCGGGCAATTTGACCTGGTGGCTACCATGATAATTGGTAACCTGAAGGGTGATGCTTTGCATTTCCAGGTTCGTAATGAACTGAAACGAGTTGCTGAGGAGGACAAACCGCAGGAATTTGCGAAAATAATCGCAGAGGCATATCGGGATTTGGGTCGTAGCTCTTTAGGAGTTAAGCCTGTAATAAAGAATCCCGATCTAAAACAGCAGGGTAAGGCAGAAACGTCTGGTAAGGATGAACGGCCCTTTTTTCCTAAACAAAAATGGCAGGTTAAACAACAGGGAAAGCAGCAGCAACAGAAACAGGGCTCTCGCCCTGCCTCTCCCGTACAGTCTAGTAGTGAACGCACTTATGATCTGCGCGATCGTGCTGCTATAAAGTCTACTGATAGATTTCAGGTTTCTGAACAGCGCTCTCCTCGTTCTTCACAGGAAACATCGGCTACACAGTCCGGTGGCGGAGGCGGTGGCAAAGGTCGGGGTGCTCCACAACAGCGTGACCAGCCCCGACAGACTGAGGGTAAAGGCAAGCAGGACGAATTTGCACGACAAAGACCCCCGTTTCAGAAGAAGAAAGTGGCGGCTCTGACGGCAAGGTATGCCTCAGATAGTGCGGACACAGCTTCGGAACCGGACATGGGCGCTGACGCTCCTGGACAGCGCAGCGGAAATTACCATAGTCCGTCAAGCTCTGCGTCCATTTCTGGCGGTGACAGCAACTGATATATCGGTTACTGTTGAAACAGCTGACACCAGAGTGGCTTCCCCTGACAGACTTTATGAAATAGTCTTATTAATAGAGGGTGACATACAACGTACAATAAAAGGGATTTTTTGGGATAATCTGACCACCACCTATGATATCCTCCTAGCGGAGGCAGATTGGCCCCCAGCTTTCATTTTAGAGGCTCCTAGAGGGGAGGAAGTAATCCTCCCGTCCTTTGCGCACACAGTGCCTAAGGACCAAGCTGAAGTGTATGCTGAGGAGTGGGCGCTTGCGCTTGCGCCGGCGGTGTATCGTACTCAGGTGGGATGGGACAGATTGTCCCCCTGCCATGAGATTCCATTGCGGTCTATGCCCCAGCCCCAACCTCAATATCCTATGCGTCGTGAAGCTAGACCCCACGTCGCGGCAATCCTTTAACAATTGGAATATCAGGGTGTTATTGAAACATGTGTGTCCCCTATGAATAACCCTTTATTCACTGAGCCTGACGGCTCGTACCGTTTAGTTTTGGATTACCGGCACCTAAACTCCCATTGCCGGACCTGCGCGGTACAAAATACACATAGCTCGGCTTTGGTCGACAGTCTCGTGCGTAAAAGATTTAAAACAACACTTGACATTTCCAATGGCTTTTTTAGCCACAACCTGTCCACACTGAGTAGCCAGTGGACAGCGTTTACTTCAGGCGGAAAACAAAAAAAGTTTACAAGATTAGCCATGGGTTACAAAAATAGCCCTGGCGTCTTTTCTGCTCGCGTGGTTTCTCTCTTAGAAAGAATAGACCCCGAAGCATACTCCTATGTTGACGATATCTATCTTACGGATGATGAGCTGATGCCGCATCTGTCTCGGGTTGACAATATTATCGTGAGTTTTGCTGACTATGGCTACAAATTCAATTTTGCGAAGTCACACATCGCAGAATATACGGTGTTGTTTTTGGGCTACGAGCTCAACAATGAAGGTAAGGGGTTAGCCCCCCACTTTCGGGAAAAGTGTGCACGCTTAAGTGCTCCTACGACACTGAAGAAATTACAATCTCTGCTGGGTTTTCTGAATTTCGGCCGTACGTACATTCCTGATTATGCCCAGCGTATCAAGCCGCTTTACGCCTTGGTACAGCCTTCGTTTTCGAAATCTAGCTGGCAGCTAGAACACTCTGCAATTTTACAGTCTTTACAGGCTGACCTTCTTGCTTCACAATACTTGCTGACACGTGATAACCGCACTAACCTGGTAATAAGAATAGTACCAGGCGCCGTGGGGTTCACGTATTTGACGTTTAATGAGGGCGACACAGTCCCCATTGCGTACAAATCCCACTTGTACACCTCTGCTGAATTACGTTTTTCCACGGTCGAAAAAGTTCTGACTGCTGTGCAGATGGCGATCCTCAAGGAACGCGCACTGTCGCATGGGAAACAGATTCTGGTTGTAACTCCATATCCTGCTTTAGAGGCAGTGACTAAAGCAAGTGTACCAAATTCTAAAGCTTTGCATCCACGGTGGATACAATGGGCCACAACACTGACGTCGCCAGACGTCACTTACATCTTTGATGCCTCATTACAGACTCAAGAGTACTTGCAGTATGAATTCGTTCATCCGGCACCTCTGTCTTTGCGCCCGCTCGAAGAATACCATTGTGTCATATACACTGACGGGTCTGCGCAACCCGCAATTGGATCGAAGCACGCTTATTCAGCGGCTTGCGCAATTGTCGTAGGTACATTCGTAAATGGTGAATTCCAATCTGATGCAGTGCATACGCAGTCATTGGGTGATTGTACCGCGCAATTGGCGGAGCTCCGGGCTCTGGTGCTTGCACTGGAGTTTGCTGATCCCCGAGTCACTACTCTTATAGTGAGTGACTCCTTCTACTGTGTCCAGTCCTACAATGACAATTTACACTTCTGGTCTCAGAATGATTACCGAGACACTAAAGGTAGCACAATTAAGCATAAAACGCTTTGGGTTCGAGTGGCAGACTTTAAAGAACGTCTCCCTCTCGTGAGTGTTATTCACACTCTTGGTCACCAGCGGCTTGGTGTCCATGCTGTCGGCAACAGCTTAGCTGACGAGGCAGCGAAAACAGAAGTGGCTACATACTTAGTGGCAGCAGTTACAAGATCCAAAAGTAAGATTGATGATGACATCTTGGCAGCTATTGCTGCTACAGAGAAGGGAGGAGATTACCCGAAGGGTTTTCCCTCTCGGTATATTTATCATTTAAGTCCTGATAACGTCCCATTAGTGAGGATTAACGACGTTGGTGATAGAATTATTCCCAACGCGGACTGCAGACCAGCACTGATCTTGGCTGCGCACGAGGGGTTGGCGTCAGCCCACGCCGGTGTGTCAGCTACAATATCTCTGCTACAACAACGTTACTGGTGGTTTGGTTTTTATAAACAAGCGCGCGCTTATGTTCTTGATTGTGACATTTGCCAACAGATTAAACCTTCTACTGTTGCGCGCCCACCACAGACACAGCTGTACATCTCTAATAAGCCATTTGGTTGTGTTTATTTAGATCACTGCGGTCCTTTTTCTTCTGATACTGCGTACAAGTACATCTTGGTTGCAGTGGATTCGTGCACACGTTTTCTATGGGTATGGCCACAAAGGAGTGCTGACTCGCGGACTGTCATCAGGGATTTGCGTGTCTTTGTGGGAACTTTTGCGTGTGGTACCTTCCATTCTGATCAGGGCCCTGCGTTCGCCTCTAAGGCTTACAAGGAGGCTATGAAAAATTTGGGGGTCCTAGTCAAATTTTCGTCTCCCTACCGACCTGAGGGTAATAGTGTGGTGGAGCGAATGAAACGTGACTTAAAGCAATCATTGACAGCACGTGTTTTAGGCACAGGCCGGAACTGGCTAGCCCATTTGTATAACGTTCAACGTGCACTAAATAATCTCCCTAGAAGGTCTCTGGGTGGGCGGACCCCGTACATGATGCTCTTCGGAATCAGAATGTTTGTTCCAGACCTTGATGGTCTAGACATTGCGGCGTCGACCGCACCCTTTGACGTAGATGATCACTGTGCTGTTTTGCAGACTCTACAAGAAGCCAGAGACTCTCTTTCGAAAGAACATTTGCCCTCCACGTCTGAAGCTGAGGTTCAGATTCCGGTAGTCGGCTGGCTACCCCGAGTTGGTGATCTGGTCCGTGAGAAGGTGGAGAACAAGAAGGAGTTTGGCCCCTCTTATCGTGCACCAGTTCCAGTGCTTGGAGTGCAGGGTACAAGAACAGTCATTTTACCTCCACTTCCTGGTCGCAAAGAAAACAGGTACATCTCTATTGACAATGTCAAACTTCAGCGAGTGGCCGATACTTCTTAGTATGACTCCGGCAGTTTCATGCCAGACGATGCAAAGACATTCAATGTCGGTTCCTGCTTCTACCACCTTGTCTGATGTTGCCATCGAGATGCATTCAGTTACTGATCCCTAGCTGATACCACCTGCTGGTGGTTTGCCCGATGAGACTGAGTATGCTTATCCTACACGTGGACCTTCGCCTGTTTTACAATCTACAGCACTTGGCCAGTCCCGTTTTTCCTTTGACACTAACTCTTTGCCCTCAACTCCCCCATCAAACATTGCTGTTTTTGTGAGCTGGTTTAAGAAACATTTTTTGATAGCTCCTTGGACATACATCTGGTTGATGCTTTTTGGTATTTTTTTGTTTATGTCCATTGGATTTGTTGTAGTTTTCTTCCGTTTGGTGGATGGCCATTATCTCAAAGAAAGATCGACAATTAGACTTATCAATGGAACTTTGGCCCCCCACTCCTCATCCCACATCATGAAAAGGGACCAGACTTTTGTGAATATTACTGCCTGGCCCGTCATGGATGGAATCGCATGGGATGCAGTTAAATTTCAAATTCATGGGCCTACAGAGGTCATTAATGTGCCTAATGTATTTCGTGTTTCTATGGGTGATGTAGTTAAACAGAACATACGTTCTGATGATTGGGATGTACACGCCATTGAAGCACTGTTTTCAGATTTGAAATATTATGCCGCCTTTGATGCTGAGGATTTGTATGAAAATGCGGCTAATTATGCGGAACAGTATTGTTTTCAACATTATGGCAATCACTTCCTGCATAAATCGAATTCGTTTAGAAATTTTGTAAATTTTACACAGTGGGAACATTGTCCCACCCCCTCGTTTGGCAGTTCACATACATTAGTTGATAAGTTTACTTATTTTACTGATTTCAGTGTTTCGGCCCCGGCATCCTTTTATTTTAAAGTTAAGCCCGAGTCTGCCTCCAAGGTTAGACTGACACACACCAAATTGCTATATTCTAGGTCCTTTATGGATGAGTTGTCAATCAAAGGTTATGATCTATGGAAGGCTACGATTGATCTTAAGTCGGTTTGGGGTTCCAAACTGTGGCAGGTTCAGGGAACTGAGGCTTTACACCGTGCCTGTCTAGTACCAAATCATATGTTGTTTTTAAATGCAACCATCTTCCAAACCACCTGTTTCGGATTGGCCACTTCTAAAAAACTAAATTCGCCTTCTGTGCCGGATCTGGGTGCTTACCCAAATTGGTATAATCACACAGATCTGTCCCTTCCTGCTTTGCAGTTATTGGTTTCCAATTCGTCTTTCAATATTTCGAAATTTAATAGTGAGGGATGGTTAATTTGGCAAAGCAGTTCTGATACCTGTCAACGTCGTTTTCTAGGACTGAAACCGGGGTATACTCAAGATCGCGTGGACCCCCGGTTTGAGTCATCACGTACAGTAACTACATACTCTGTAGGGAAATTATGTCAGTCCTGGCTGCGACATGCCACCTTGGCATCTGTCAAAGTTCATTTATCAAAGTTACATGACAAAATAGATTTGAATGATTTTGTTAAAGGTCCTGTGGGTGGCAGATCCAAGAGATGGGCGTATGCTATTTACAACGAAGTATGGAAACTGTCGCAAATTGAGGCAGCTTCAAGATTGAGAGCTATTGATCAAGCTAATATGGAAAAAGTATTGGCACTTATTGATAACAGCATTAACACTCTTTCTTCTCGCATTTATACATTAGATAATATTGTTTCTTCAATTGTGGATATTGTGCAGGATGATATGTCTGTGTTGTATCATGGTCAAAACCAGTTGCGTTCTGTTATGCAGTTTGCATGGACATTACAAACATTGAAGGCAGGGAAGGTCCCTTGGGACTATCTGAATACAACATCGTTATTTCTTCCCTTTAACCTTACAGCCAAACAGCAGTTCATGTCCATGAAGGATGCTACATATTCCTTGCTCCATATTGAGAAATTGGAGCCGTTACCTTTTTCTGTTGCGGAAGTCGACTCCGCTGTGTGGCTCTTACACGGATTGATAACTCTACCGTTTGCGCTTTTTAAGTTTACCTCTTGTATGAAACACTATGCTTTGGGTAGATATGAACAGCTGGGTCCCGCTTTCATACATGAAGTCTGGTCCCTCCCCTTTACGTATAGATGTACAAGGGACGGTACTGAGGTTTATCTGAAGGGTGAAGAATGTACAACGTCACCTGATCATTCTGTTGTATGTAGGCACATTCAATTGCACGGTGCTTGTAATGTACACGCTCCGAATTTGGCCTGCGTCCTCAAAGGTATCCCGGTACCAGTGATTACGCCATCTTTCACGCTGCTTGCAAACGGTAGTTATTTAATTTTAAACAATGAAGCTTGCTGCGGGATGTTAGTAGGGATCCCGTATATAGTAACTGTAACACAGAGGGTTGTCTGCTGCAATAACGTCCTGTTTCCACCCCCGCATGGGAGGCTGGATGCTTCCATCTGGCCTTCGATTCCAACCTTGAAAGCAGAGTTCAACAAGATGAGCAGAATAAGAGCGCTATTGTCCCAAAAGGAGGTGCCATTGACTTCCTCCCGGGAAACATTTGTCCTTCACGTAGCAAATACGCGCACCGAGGTACAGGCGCTTTTGAATACTGACCTCCCCCTGCATTTTGGAGCTTTGATCCAAACAATTTTCAATGCCTCATCCACGACTGGCCTGGCTCATTTTTTTAAACTTGTGGGCTCGGGCCTCGTGACCTCTTTCCAAACTATTTTTGGTGTGATTCCGGCATTTTTTCATTCTATTTTCTCCAGCGTCTTTGGAGGTGTCCCGTTAATTCTGGCTCTAGTGGCAGGTGTGCTACTTTTACTTTTCATCTTGCGGAATGGCTGCTCTTTCTGTGCCACACGACAGCCTGTCCCGTCTGCAGCTTCTTCGTGACAGGATGCTTGATTACTATGGTGTCCTGCCGTTGGCGACTTTGAGCCTGGCATATGGATTATCCTTCCGGTATTCCTACTTCACCTGCGTGCAACCTGTCTTCCACTGCCTAGATTGTCCATTTGAATGGCCTATGGATTTGTGCTTAACCAACATGGTGTCTCCGGACCCAGATTTTGATCGACTGATGAGGCCCTTAGTGTCTCACGAGTCTGCCTGTTCTGGTGTTCGGATTATGGCCTGCGGTGCGGCGCATGGTATCCTGGGTAATTGGGACATCGTGAGAGCGGCATATGACTTCTTGGATATGAGTTATTTGGAAGTACACGCTGGTTGCCCTCTGATGGTGCTAGAGGCTCCGCTAATAGAAGAACATGTATGTTCCTTTTCTTTACTTGACTGGATGGCTGAAACCTTCAGTGGCCGTGCCAATGATTTTCTGCTGGAAACGGTGGCCACATATGCTGCATATACTTTTATGGATTGAGTGACCTATCGTCCACTGTGTTTTCCTCACGTGTCTTGAACTGTCCCTGTACGTCTGCACTTCTGCCCGGTGAGGCGTTTTTTCATTTTTTCACCCCCCACGGCACGTTTGAGGTTTTTTGTTTTTTCTTTCCATTTTTGGTTTTTTCCTGTTCGGACTTTGCCTGAACTGATCAATGTTTTTTAAATTTGATACGCCTTGTTCTGCTCTGTCGCGCTTGAACTCTGCGTTCTCTCTTTTCTTGCATACTAAGTAGTGCTTCGATCAAGGGGGCATGTAGTAAGGACTCCCTTAATACGTACATACATTGTTAAGTTAGCATAACCACGTCAGAAGTTAGAAAGCCATCTTGCTGCTTTTGCACACGACACTGCGTTCACATGTTATTGCTCAAACGAACTGCTGACTCGAGTTTTGCCTCACACGAGAGCAATCTGTTGTTACCATCCCGAGCTCTGCGAAGCGACCTTGGTCTGCACACGATGTGACAAACAGTCTGAGTTGTTAGACAATGCATGTTTTCCACTCTAGGTTGATCGACCCACTATTTAGTCATAACACACGAGCAGCTGCACATACCTGAAAGTTGGTGCTTTTAATATCACGGACATCATGTTTATTATTCAGACCGAAGACGAGCCTTCCTGCGAGAAGACTCCTGATGCTCCTGTGATGTGATTTCACTAAGCTGATCTTTGAGGTATGGGGTCCCCTATTCAAGCCTAAGAGACCTTCTGTTAGTCTAATAATAATATTAGCTTCTTAGTAAAGGGAAAGTGGTAGTATCCACTGTCATTATAACATGATCACCCCTTTTATATTCTATGGAATTGTAACTATGTTGATGGTTTTGATTTTAATCATTTGTCTGCTTGTATTAGCCAAAGTACTGCATATTAGGACACGTGGTCTATAAAAATAAACTCTTTTTATTTTCACCGTGTCTCTGTTGATTCTTGTTGTGGACTGATGTGAGAATAATATACGAACAGGTATTTCCGATTCCCACCATTCCTGAGTATGTACTGAGTCGCGTGTTCTGGGTTGTCTTTTCATTGGGACCGCCGAGCTAAATCTCGGATCACGAATGGGAAACTTATGCTAGCCGGATACTGGGTTCTGGGTTCTGAGGTGAGTTTCTGGTACACCACAACTCACTGAGGTCCTGGGGTTCTACGCATAGTTCTGTGTATAAGCAGAATCCCTGCAACAACTGTGTATTGTCTGGTGCAAGACAGATGAGCAAAGAGACTTCCAGAACTGCATGAAGACTGCAGGGATGTATGTAACAGTGCATGTGTGCTAAGGGATAATTTGTGTAAACACAACAGGCTGCCCCTTTCCTGGGACTGCAATTCTTACTGAACAACAACTTCACAAATTAAATCTCTGCCCACAATTCCTGTGCACACACAGACTCATGCCATAATTTTAGGCACATAACACAGGCTGCCCCTTTCCTGGGACTGCAATTCTTACTGAACAACAACTTCATAAATGAAATCTCTGCCCACAATTCCTGTGTGCACACAGACTCATATCGTCATTTTAGGCACATAACACAGGCTGCCCCTTTCCAGGGACTGCATTTCTTACTGAACAACATCTTCACAAATTAAATCTCTGCCCACAATTCCTGTGCGCACACAGACTCATGCCATCATTTTACACACATAACACAGGCTGCCCCTTTCCTGGGACTGCATTTCTTACTGAACAACAAATTCATAAATTAAATCTCTGCCCACAATTCCTGTGTGCACACAGACTCATGCCATCTTTTTACGCACATAACACAGGCTGCCCCTTTCCTGGGACTGCATTTCTTACTGAACAACATCTTCACAAATTAAATCTCTGCCCACAATTCCTGTGCGCACACAGACTCATGCTATGTTTTTTGGAACAAAACAGTGTCCCTGAATAGTACCAAATTACTGTTACAGCCTGATACATTTCCCTTATCATTTACAGAAGCAGAAAACAGCACATGTCCTAACAGCTTCTTAAGACCATGACCATGTGTTACAGGGTGAGTGATTAGACTAGATCAATTTAAATGAGGCCTTCGTGACGTTGAATGTGTTTGCATTACACAGTGCTATCTGAAACAGCACACAGAGCTGAGTACTACACATGAGAGTGTTGGAGAAGCTGCTGCGTGTGTGCCAAGAGTATGTTTCTGAACACTGTGTATTGTCTGGTGCAAGACAGATGAGCAAAGAGACTTCCAGAACTGCATGAAGACTGCAGGGATGTATGTAACAGTGCATGTGTGCTAAGGGATAATTTGTGTAAACACAACAGGCTGCCCCTTTCCTGGGACTGCAATTCTTACTGAACAACAACTTCACAAATTAAATCTCTGCCCACAATTCCTGTGCACACACAGACTCATGCCATCATTTTAGGCACTTAACACAGGCTGCCCCTTTCCTGGGACTGCAATTCTTACTGAACAACAACTTCATAAATTAAATCTCTGCCCACAATTCCTGTGTGCACACAGACTCATATCGTCATTTTAGGCACATAACACAGGCTGCCCCTTTCCTGGGACTGCATTTCTTACTGAACAACATCTTCACAAATTAAATCTCTGCCCACAATTCCTGTGCGCACACAGACTCATGCCATTATTTTACACACATAACACAGGCTGCCCCTTTCCTGGGACTGCATTTCTTACTGAACAACAAATTCATAAATTAAATCTCTGCCCACAATTCCTGTGTGCACACAGACTCATGCCATCTTTTTACGCACATAACACAGGCTGCCCCTTTCCTGGGACTGCATTTCTTACTGAACAACATCTTCACAAATTAAATCTCTGCCCACAATTCCTGTGCGCACACAGACTCATGCTATGTTTTTTGGAACAAAACAGTGTCCCTGAATAGTACCAAATTACTGTTACTGCCTGACACATTTCCCATATCATTTACAGAAGCAGAAAACAGCACATGTCCTAACAGCTCCTTAAGACCATGACCATGTGTTACAGGGTGAGTGATTAGACTAGATCAATTTAAATGAGGCCTTGGTGACGTTGAATGTGTTTGCATTACACAGTGCTATCTGAAACAGCACACAGAGCTGAGTACTACACATGAGAGTGTTGGAGAAGCTGCTGCGTGTGTGCCAAGAGTGTGTTTCTGAAGACTGTGTATTGTCTGGTGCAAGACAGATGAGCAAAGAGACTTCCAGAACTGCATGAAGACTGCAGGGATGTATGTAACAGTGCATGTGTACTAAGAGATAATTTGTGTAAACACAACAGGCTGCCCCTTTCCTGGGACTGCAATTCTTACTGAACAACAACTTCACAAATTAAATCTCTTTCCACAATTCCTGTGCACACACAGACTCATGCCATCATTTTAGGCACATAACACAGGCTGCCCCTTTCCTGGGACTGCAATTCTTACTGAACAACAACTTCATAAATTAAATCTCTGCCCACATTTCCTGTGTGCACACAGAGTCATGCCATCATTTTAGGCACTTAACACAGGCTTCCCCTTTCCTGGGACTGCATTTCTTACTGAACAACAACTTCATAAATTAAATCTCTGCCCACATTTCCTGTGTGCACATAGAGTCATGCCATCATTTTAGGCACATAACACAGGCTGCCCCTTTCCTGGAACTGCATTTCTTACTGTACAACATCTTCACAAATTAAATCTCTGCCCACAATTCCTGTGTGCACACAGACTCATGCCATCATTTTAAGCACATAACACAGGCTGCCCCTTTCCTAGGACTACATTTCTTACTGAACAACAACTTCACAAATTAAATCTCAGACAACAATTCCTATTTACACACAGACTCATGCTGTGTTGGTAGGCACAAAACACAGGCTGCCCCTTTCCTGGGTTATCAATTCTTACAGAACTAATGCTTTTTTCAAATGTGCCATTTTCCTCTCTTTTCTTTCAAAGTGATTTCTGCTAAATGCTAACCATCACAATTAAAAAGAAGCTGTCCTTTTCTTTCAACTGCAAGTCTTACTTTTCAACAGCAACACAAATTAAATCTCTGTCAACAATTCTTCTCTGCACACAGACTCATGGTTTGATGGTAGGCACAAAACAGTATTCCTCATTGTTACCAGTACACATTAACTTATGGTGAAAACATACTCCATAATATTTTACATATTCAAAACAGTTAAATATCTCCCAAAACAGAAAATGTAAATCACAACTTTAAACAAATAATCACAATTCTTTTTTTATATCTAAATTAACCACAAACACCCCCTCTCAAACTCATAACTCACCTTTAAAATTAGTTAGTTGTGAAAGAAATGTGGCAGTCACACAGCAGTTTATCAGACCAGAATCTCTGAGCTGAACACCTCTCTCCTCTCAGCAGAACCAGTTAACGGCACAGTTTCCCTCTCTTTTTTCACACATATACATGTTAATTTCAAATCTCAGTGCTTCCCACATTTTTTCAAATGAAATCACACATTTCTATTGGTTGAAAACTTCAACCCCTTTCCAAATGTACCCTTCCCCCAACTTGACTTCTGCCTGCTACCATAGCAACAGGTCATGGAACACAGGTGTGAGCAGAGAGGTCAGAAGTTCAGCAGACAATGTTTCATTTCCAAAGAGCAAGAGTGCTTGACTTTTCAAACCTAACAGCAAATCCAAACTAATGTTCTTTGTTCACACATTTTTCTGAACCAATACAAAACATGCTTTTTAAAATTTAAACATACAGCCTAGTTTTTAGTGTAGAATGGTTTGAAACAGCCAATGAGTTCTTTTTATAAAAAAAAGTATGTGTGCCCCCATTTTTCAACTGTCTTTCATTTCTTTTTGCCTTTCTACTGAAAGACACCTTCTGAGTGCATCCAGATCTCCTTTGAAGATGTTCACAGTGTGGATTGTAGGTCACAGCTATGTCTTCTGGAGTGAAAAATTTGCAGAAAAAGAGGTATGGTGAGAGACCTTGCTTTGCCAAATGTAGACATTAAATGGATTGGTCAGAGAGGGTTAAAGTGGCACCAATTAATGCCTTTGGTGAAAACCTTTCTACATCTCCCACAGCCTAACCTTATTATTGTGCACTGTGGTGGAAATGACCTAGGCACTTTAACTGGAGTAGGTCTGGAAATGCTTATTAAGGACACCTTTGTGCAATTGATGTCGCTTTTTCCACAAACTGCCTTTGTATATTCTAACATATGCCAAAGGCAAAAGTGGAACTGGTCCAACCAATTTTGTCCGCAGATTGACAAAGCAAGGAAGCACGTCAACAAATCTATTTCTGCTTTCCTCAGAGACTATGGTATGGGTTCTATATACCACAACAACTTGCGTTACAACATGCAAGACATTTATAGAGGAGATGGTGTACACTTCACTGATGAAGGGAACAGAGTCTTCCTCTTGAACTTTAGACTCTGCATCGGTACTTACTTGTAGGTACCAAAAAACACACAATAAACACAAGGGCTCTTTTTAGAGCCACCTTATATCTTTTTACTTAATTGCGATTTTTTTTTAATTTTTTTGTTTTTAAAAATTTTTCGGGTGCGCGCTGGGTGCGCGCACTCGGCGATATTTTTTTTCAAAATATAAATCTTTTTTTTTTGCCCTACAAGGTCCTACTGTGACCCCCTTACAATGCCTAGTGGGTCAATATCTCCCCACTCTGCCCCCTTTTCAAGTTCTCCCCCTTTGTTTTTCACCCCCTCTTTATGCGAGAGACAAAATGGCGGCCGCCGCTTCCTGATTTCCACCGATTCGAATGTTTACTGACATCTAACAACCAATCAGAAGTGCGCTCGCGATCGGCAAGGTGCGCGCACAGGACTTGCTCAGTGCGCGCACGCTGCGCGCTTACAGATATATATATTGATTTAAATGCTAATTTCTCAGGAAATACTGAACAGATTTACACCAGACCTGCAAAAGGCACTTCATGGACCTTATGGCTACCTCTCTGCCAAATTTCACATAATTCTGTTCAGCCGTTCGGGCTGTAGCTGCGACTAAAGTCCCTAAGGAAAAATGCATGGGGAAAACGCGTTTTGGGACCCCCCTTTTTCTCGGCCCCCGCTTTACGAATCACCCCGAGACTTTCAGGGTAGGAGCTGAACGGAGCGCCCCATTAGTTTTGAAAATTTCGCGAGGATTCGTCAACCGGCGCCAAAGTTATTCAAAATAGAATTTTAAGATTTCCTATGGAAACACGGTCCTAATTATAACTACCTACTGGCGACCGCCAGTAGGTAATATATAAATATATATATATATATATATATATATATATATATATATATATATATATATATATATATATATATATATATATATATATATGTATATAAATTAACTTAAAAAAACATAGGTTTCACACATGTTATAGTTAGCTGGGCATTTTCCTCGTAAAAAACCAATGAAATTCCCCTGTTATAGTTAGTGCAGGCAACTATAACTCACGCGACCGTAATCCGCTGATGATGACGTCAGATATTACATCACTGTATTTACACATTTATATAGCCATGTCTTCTTCCTTTTTTTTTTAGCTATACATATATATATATTTTTTTTTTCAGAAAGACACATATGTCATCAGTGATGTAATATCTAACGTCATCATCAGCGGATTACGGTCGTGTGAGTTATAGTTGCCTGCACTAACTATAACAGGGGAATTTCATTGGTTTTTTACGAGGAAAATGCCCAGCTAACTATAACATGTGTGAAACCTATGGTTTTTTAAGTGAATTTGCAAGGTTTTTTAAATGCTAATTCCTAACTATAACGTGTGTGAAACCTATGGTTTTTTCAGTGAATTTGTACGTTTTTTTAAATGCTAAGTTACTTTACGCCGTTCGTGCCGTGCACGCACGGTGGGCACGCGGTGTGCTTCGCGCACCGCGCGCCCACTTCACGCAGTTAGTGCCGTGCACGCACGGTGCACTTTGCGCACCGTGCACGCACGGTGGGCACGCGGTGCGCTACGCGCACCGCGCGCCCACGTTGCGCGTTATAGCCCATGTACGCACGGTGCGCTTCGCGCACTGTCCGCACACGGAGGACACATGATGCGCATTGTTTTTAAGGGTTTTGGCATAAATTGGTGGAATCACATATGCCATGGACGCAAGCTGCGCTACGCACAGCTTGCTCACACGGGGTGACTGATATTGCTATTTGTTTTTTTAGTATTTATAGCGTGCGCGCACGCTGCGCAAACTATGTGGATATTTTTTTAATTTAAATAGTGTGCGCACGCTACGCGCACTCGGCGTTTTTTCAAAAAAAATTAAAATGTTTTCCTCGGGTCAACAGGTCCCATGCGGGGGACCGCATGGGACCTGTTGACCCCTGCTAGGGGGTCAGGAACTGTCCAGCCTGCCCCCTTTACATGTTTTTCTCCTTTCTGTTTCACCCCCCTCTCAATGCGAGAGACAAAATGGCGGCCGACACTTCCTGGTTTCGACCGATTTGAATGTTTACTAAGATGTAACAACCAATCAGAAGTGCGCTCGCGGACTGCCGAGTGTGCGCACCCAGCGCGCACGCTGCGCGCGTATAGATATATATATTGATTTAAATGCTATTTTCTCAGAAAATACTAAACAGATTTACACCAAACCTGCAAAAGGCACCAAATGGACCTTATGGCTACCTCTCTGCCAATTTCACGTAATTCTGTTCAGCCGTTCGGGCTGTAGCTGCAACTAAAGTCCCTATGGAAAAATGCATGGGGAAAACGTGTTTTGGGACCCCCCCTTTTTCTCGGCCCCCGCTTGACGAATCACCCCGAGACTTTCAGGGTAGGAGCGGAGCGGAGCGGAGCGGAGCGCCCCATTAGTTTTGAAAATTTCGTTAAGATTCGTCAAACGGCGCCAAAGTTATTCAAAATAGAATTTTCAGATTTCCTATGGAAACACGGTCCTAACTATAACTATCTACTGGCGACCGCCAGTAGATAATATATATATATATATATATATATATATATATATATGTATATATATCCTTGCTAAAGCACTCCTTCCGAACCAAACAAACCCTCGGGAGGTGGTACATGCCCGAAAAATCCAAATTGTCCCTAAAGTAGAGATATATGCACTCTCAGAACCAGGCAGGATAGATACAGAAATCCATTTATTCTCACATAATGCGTTTCTGCTACCTAGCAGCCTTGATCACATGTGCAAGCTCGACCACTCATGTGTATTTACAGTTAATGTATGATCAGTATCATGATTTGTACTAATCCATGTGATTTGTTGGAGTGTTGAACTCTTTTTAATGAATTCACGTCAGTTTCATTGTGATTCCTCAGCTCTCTAGTAGACAGTATTTTGTTTATTTTTATTGCGCACGAATGAATTGATTGGGTGTCATTTTCTTTTAAAAGGAAGGTCCGGTCTCAGCGCGTCATGTGATCAAGATCGCGGAGGCGATCGAAACGCGTCTGAGGCGGACACTTGTCTGACTTAAATGGAAATAAATCAGAAATGAAATGCAACTTTAAACTGCTTGGCGTACTTTCGTTGGACAAACAGCAACGTGTGGGTTTTGAGGTCCGTACCTGTTTCGAGACTCCCCAGCTTGATTGGGAGTTCAGGACTTGTTTTCATATATATATATATATGTATATATATCCTTGCTAAAGCACTCCTTCCGAACCAAACAAACCCTCGGGAGGTGGTACATGCCCGAAAAATCAAAATTGTCCCTAAAGTAGAGATATATGCACTCTCAGAACCAGGCAGGATAGATGCAGAAATCCATTTATTCTCACATAATGCGTTTCTGCTACCTAGCAGCCTTGATCACATGTGCAAGCTCGACCACTCATGTGTATTTTAAACTGTGAAAATGAAAGCAACAAGGGACTCACAGAGAACATTCTTTAGCATCTATATTATAGTGGATACAATAATGTAGAAGTATATTTGCCATACAACATAGGTAATGGTATATTTCAATAGGCAGACAAAAATATCTATCATACCGAAATCATTTTTAGACTTTGTGTGGGTGTTCAAGAAACAGTAACAAATACAAATAACTAAGTCCTTGAGAAACTGATAATGTAACCAAACGGACTGTGTTGGCTAAATGGCGGCCATTTTGAAACGTATAAAAGAAGTATCACAAAACAGGCTATCATAATGTGATAATCATAATGATACCTTGCCAAACCTGCATATCTATACAATCAATGAGGCAATTACATACCTGTGTCATTATAGTGTGCATGGCACGCACAAAGTATACAACACGTCCGTGAAATAAGTATGCCACACTCAACTGCAAAACTCAACCAAGAGCACAACACTCTCCAGATGGTCAGGAAAATGTTCCAAAAGCAGAAATCTCATCTGAGCTGAGTTGGTACACTACAAGATGCCAAACAAGGGCTGGAGGTAATTTGTGTGGCCGAGGCCAGTCTGTGTCATCATCATTTTGTTAGTGGAAGCCTGGTAGTACACAAGGCACTATGGAACATCACACTAGTGATTGGCAAGTGCCAATAAAACTGTATACTGAGCTGCCACATAACCAGGGCAACGAGAAGGACTGTTCGAACCAGAGGAAAATCCTCAGTGGAAAAACTCCAATTAACAGAATAGCAGATCCTATGCAAGTGCCTGAGTATAGTCTCCCCAGGTCAAACTCAACCCCGGGTAGAAGAGTAAAATCCTTACACAGAGATAAAAAGGGGGACAAGCAATAGCTTCACTATACACTTAGCAGTGTAGTAAGAACTCTAAGTCCCAAATAATCAAACCAATAATTATTGAAAATAATTTATATAAGCAGACTTTCTTATCTGATGTACAAAACATGCAGTTGTGCCTCCAAAAAAAAGGGTAGGGAACCCGTGCCGGTGACATGCCTGTTTGATCTTTGTCCTTTCATTTCCTCCTGCAAGAAACAGAAAATGAGAAGATTAAAAATAAAAGAGTGACCCATTGTACCAGTTAAAAATAAAACATGTTGATATCAGCAATTTGTAACCCATGTCTTAAACTTTACGTGGCTTAATGCTGCCTTGTAAATAAGGCCCCATTTCACACTATGGTTACTGTGAAAGGGGTGGGCAGTGGGTTTTGCGGTGAGCATGCTACCGCAACACCCATTGATTTTGAATCTGCCCCCTATGTACAAGGGCAGTGTACATAGGAAGCAGCACCAACATTAAGACCAGGGAAAACCTGGTCTTAAATTGGTGAAACGAGGAGAAATGCATTATTTCCCCTCCTTTTTGCATTTGACCATGTGTGCTGCCTTGTGCAGCACACATGGAAAAAGCAAACTGCCATGGATTGTTTATGTACAGGAAGGTCCCCCTTCCTGTACATAAACAATCTGTAAAACAAAATGCCATTTTGTGACTTTCATGTGTGCTGCATGAAGCAGCACACATAAAAGTGACAACATGGCATTTTAGGATTGTTTATGTGCAGGAAGAGACACCTACCTACACATCAACAATACTCTCCTGCACGCAGACACCCTTGCACTATGGAGCAAGGGTTCCTGCATTAGCGCTACACTGCTAAGTGTAGCGCCAGTGCAGGGTGAAATGCAAGGCTGCACCATACCCTTGTAAATATTGTGCAGCCTTGCGTTTCAGAAGTGGCGGAGTGAGGTGGTAGGCCATGCTGGCTAACACTTCATTCCACTGCTTCCTCGTACATATGCCCCTAAAAATCTAAAATACAGCAGCTTAGGATGAGAAATAACTGGACATAGTTGCATGGGAAAGGAGGGGAAGATGTCAACCATCAAGCTGAAACCAGGGGCCAGGAGGGGAAGGGGAAAGGAAGGAGGGGGACAGGAACACACTACAGCAAAGTGGAAATGGATCATTAGTCTTCCCGTAAATTGATTGCTAACTCCTCATCCTTGTTTAAGCCCCCTGGACTCTTGGTCTGAAGGTCAATAATGTATTTGGATTCCTTCTTCCTCAATTTATGCGCATTATCACCACCAAAATAGGAGAGATAGGAAATATCCGAAAAGTGTTTCTCTTGGAAATGACGGGCTACTGAATAATGTGGATATCTCTTGGTAATGGCCCTTCCAGTACCCTTTTAGTAGCCATCAGAGTAGTGCTTCCAATGTACCACAGTTTGCATAGACACTCCAAGACATAGATAACAAATGTAATGCTGTGTGTGAGGAATTGGATGATGTGTTTGATGCTATTGCCCTGGTTAAATTCCTTTCTCATGTAGCTGTACTTGCATGTCTTACAATGGCACATGGGAATAAACCTTGGCGATTGTGTTCCTTGTTCACTGGATATAAGGTAATGTTGCAGTGAACAAGTATGTCTCTTATATTACGACCTCTCCTGTAAGTGATTTTAGGTCTGTTTGTTACTGATTTGTCTATTATGCAATCACTGGTAAGTATACCCCAGCTTTTAGTCAGGATCCTCTTGATGTCCTTGGAATTCTCACTATATGTCAAAATGATTCTGGCAATGCCATCACCTTCATCTTCTTTCTTGATCTCACTGTTTGTTAGCTCTGCTTATTATAGCCTTATTTAATACCCACTCTGGGTAACCCCTTACTTCAAATCTCTCAATAATCACATTCTGATCCATGAGATAAGCTTCCTCAGTGTTGCAATTGCATTTTGCCTTAAGTAATTCACTGTATGATATACTCCATTTAAAGGTATCTGGGTGACTACTGAGGGCATGCAGAATTCTGTTACTAGCTGTCTCCTTGTGAAACTGTTTGGTCTGTATGGTATCATGAACTATTTTGATTCTGACATTAAGATAGTCAACAGAGGTCTTGTTGATGGCACTGGTGAGATGTAGTTCGCGGTTGTTAGTATTAAATTTATCAATTAATCTGTTTGCCTCAGCATGTGTAACTTTCCAGATAATAAGCAGATCATCGATGTATCCAAGCCAAAATATGATCTCTTCAGTTTCCAGAAAAAAGAGAGTGTCCTTTAAAATTTCCTCTTCCCATGAGCCCAAGAATAGATCAGCAAAACTCGCTGCAAAACATGGACCCATTGCAGTCCCAAGAGTTTGTTTAAACAATGTGCCATTAAAAAGAAAAATGTTATTCCTAAGACAGTATTCTATCATGTCGAAGATAATATTCGTATGATTTCTGAATCTAACATGTCTGATCGAAAGGAAATGGTGGCATGCTTCAATGCCCTGCGTTTGGTCAATTATGATGTACAAGGAATTGACATCTAAGGTAATGAGGAGGAAATCATCCTCTCAATTGATGCCCTCAAGTTTTCCTAGGAAGTCCTTGGTATCTCTGACATAAGAGGGAAGGTTAGAAACCAAGTTTCTACTTTGGGGATGATAAGTAGAAACATATTAGTTACATTTTTTTAATTATTGGTTAAATAATTGTTTTTTAAGTAGATATATGTAAATATATATATTAATTATCATTATTATATGTGTTTAACTTTTTTAAATTAAGTTTATTTCTTAAAATATATATTACATGTTTTCTTTTTTTTAAATTAATGTTACTATTTAATATATTTAATGTTTATTATTTTAATTTATATATTAAAAAATTATATTTAATACAATGATATTTATTACAGCAATATTTTGTTCAGATATTTTTATACTTATCATTGTAAGTATAGGTTGATGATATTTTTATGATTGATATTTTGGTCACAATATTTTAGTATGGGGATATTTTGTCAGTGAAACATCTCATGGTGACGTGGCACTTTGAAGTCAGCAATTTACGAGATATGAGAAATGTGCTCTCATTAAAAATTGGCCAGAATTCCTCTTCTCCATGAAAAGGGAATTAGATGTTTTGTGATCTTTCTGGCCACATATCGACCTACAAGTTATTGATTCCCTATTTTGTATGGGCCAAAGGGGATAGCTCCTAATCTCCCAGTAATGCAATACCCTCAATATATGTAATTTCTAGCCTGATATTAACACTTGGAAATAATGGCAAACTTGTAATGCATGTCACTTTTGAAATATGGCCCCTGAAAAAACGATTTGGGATTTACTATGAAAGCTACAATTTGCTCTTAATTAGTGTAAGATATACATATAGATGCACAGGTATTGAGCTGATTGGACCGGATTCTTGCCTACCTTATAATCTCCAAGAATCCTCTCAGGTCGCCAGTATCTTTTTATCTGCTAAATAGTGGTGAAGGGAGGAAATTCAAATCTCAATACATAATTAACAGAATCAAATTTCTGTTCCAAAGGACCACTGACTCCGTATCTAAACATTTAAGATTTTTTTACAACCAGGAATAAATGCACATACAAGCACCTCAATACAAGGTGAAGAAAATAAATGGGCACTAATACAAAGGAAATTCTACGCAAGAGTCTCATACGACTCAGAATAAAAAGGATAATCAATTCTAAAAGCATCAATAAAACAATAGTTAGTCCAATCTCTATATCTGAAACCATTGGCCTAAAAGAAAAACAGTTAGTCTTTCCCTACTCTATCTCTAAGGTGACATCCCTACTTAGCATTTCCCTTCCCAGGCAAGAGAATAAAAGGTGTCAGAAGTGAAGACTTCCTTAGAAGTACATTCACTTAGTCAGAGCTTGTTCTAATATGCTCCTTCTAGCTTCCCATCTAAACCTCAACTGCTCAACCCACGGGACACTGTCCCTAATACAAAATCCCAAAAACGTAGAACACGCTCTTCGGCACACCTCTTCAGCCAGGTCTTCTTCCAGTACTTTTCCAGTGAAACTTGTACTCCATACAACGACGGTTAGCTTGACCTTGGGTCCCAGGCACCTTCCCTACTGAAAGTATCATTCGTAAATTCCAATGTACCCCCCTGTTAGCTTCTCGTACCATTCTAACTCCTAAACAAAGACCTAGTCTCTCTAACGAGCTAAATGTCCTTGCACCTGCAACAGAAACATGGGAACGAAAAACTTTTCTCTTCTCTAAGATTTTCCATTCTCCCGAAACCCAAAGCCTTTACCAAGGGAAATCATTTTCAGCCTACAACGTTTAGCTAACATAAGAAATGAACAGGCCTTTCTCCTTAAACGTATATGCGATCAGGACTTTACATTGTTAAACACACTCTAAAATCACACTTTAAGCATTAGTTTCATTAATCCTTCATAACTGAATAAGCAAACTACACGTGCAACTTTAGCATGGCGCACGTTTAAACCTAATGCACCGCGTTACATAAAACCCAAACATCATGCATTAACTAAAATACATTTGCAGTGAACTACGACATTACTCTTCATAAAAACATGATTACATTTCTAATCACATGTATGTTAAACAGATTCTAGTGATACAATTCTATGTCACACCTAAACTATTTTGATTAATATGTGGGTGCGGACCAACAGTGATTATGATGCACCCCTACAAATTTCAGAATAACGTGACGCTCTATCAGTTCCCCCCTTTGATGACAAATGTCATCACACCATCACACAAGTCCCTTGGAGAAAGAACCGACCTAAACAGTACTTGTTGCCATCCTCCTCCGTCAGAACCTCTCCATATTCTTGATATTCTGATATTGACTGTCCTGCAGTCTGGCCATTCGCATTTCTCTCGCTCTGAGAGCTCTTTCAACTCTGTTTCCTCTGTACCACTTGTAAGCTCTGATGAAACCCCACAAGCAGTTCACACAACCCACAACAATAATGAGGGGTTTTAGCACAAACCCAAGGAACCCCTTTCCCAGATACGCAAACCAACTTCCCACATGATCAAATCCCTTACCAATCTTTTCCCACACACCTTCTTCAGTCAAATCCTCAATCTCTTGATGAATCGTGGTAATGTTATCTATATTTCTCTCCAGATCCTTGCTGTTGTCTGGAATATACGTATAACATTCCTGAACTTTCAATAATTTACAGACTCTGCCCTCTTTTGCCAATAATACGTCTAAAGCAAGGCGATTCTGCAAAACCATTGTCCTTATCGACAACATCTCTCCATCCACCAATATGAAAGACCTTGCTGTATTCATTGACAACTCATCAACCACAGTCGCCAGTCTTCTTATCTTCACATCATTCAAAACCACACCCAAACTCGGTATCATTGCTTCAAAAATATCTCCAATCACCATCCCTGCACTCGCAGCTCTTCTGGCTCTAGAATGGTGTCCAGTTTCCAAAAGCTCCAAGTCTTCTGCATGATAGATTTTCGGAAAAATAATTCCCAAATAACATGCAACATACCAATTCCCAGGCAACAGTTGGAATCACTTGCACCTGGCCTTGCAAAAAGTTCTTAGCTGAGTCTTCCATTGTGACAATATAATCACACGTACTTTGCCCTACCGAAACCATTTCATAGTAGGTCTGAGGACGTCTCACACACAACTTCCCCTTTTGCACCTGTTCCAATGCTATGGGTCCATAACTCCCCTTAGATCTGTGTAATCTTTCCTCATCGGTCCAATCTACTGGACTATCTCCTGTATTTCGTGTTTCAGTTAGTTTTCTATATCTATCTTCTACTTGACCTATAAACTTCTTCTCTGTATCTGACAACGTACAAGTTAAATTATGCTGATGAGCATAAGCCGTATCCTGTTACAAAGACGGTATGAAATACTTCCGAAGTCTGTCCTCCGACTTATAATAATCGTACTTATTCAAATGGTTGTAAGCTGGAACGTCAGGAAGTACTGCATCGTAATTGGAAAATAAATACTCAAACTGACCTCTCTCATAGAAGATACTAAGCAACAGACTACAAGAAAATCCATATGTTAGTGGAAGATGATGGTATCTAATACCCTCATCCACAGAAGAAGGTAACTGCATGCACACATAACAGTCTTACGCATTCTTCGCATCGACGTACTCATATAGCAGCTTTGCATAAGCATTAAGCTTAAAATCACTTCTAGACATATCTATGTGAAATCTACGACTCTCTTCGATTAGTAAAGCTCTTGTAGGTCCTATAGTGACCTCCTTTTGGCTAGAAGTGGTAGGCATAGGTGTTCCCTGTACCTCTTCTTCCTGCGCATGTGAAACGATATATGAGGTTACAACTATTATGACTATAGAAACTATCACCAACCCTATAAGTGTACCTATCACTAATTTAGACCTACGGTGAGTATTTCCAGCATCCATGATTTTGCAAAGTTCTCAAAGTTCTTGGTCTCAGCAGCAACAATTAAGAGTCTATTTCTCCTTTGGGTGTCACTTGATAACCAGTTCAAACAACACTTCAAAAGCTGGAAATCCCCTTACAACTTTCAGTTCCTTATTTACACAGTCCACAAAAAGACTTCCCTAGCCCTGTTTCATCGTCTTGACGGGAAGTCCCTAAATGTATTCTTCTTCCACTCGGGCCTAGGTTATCTTCGATATAGACTTTTATATACAACAAAGTTCACCTTCAGTCCAAAATAAGATCAGCTCCCAAAATGTCTAAAACAAGCTGCAAAAGTTCAAGACGAAGTACCACTAATTCCTGATGTGGTGGTACATAACCAAAGGTTCGAAAAACCAGCGTCTCCAGAATCAGTTCACAAATCTTGCTCAGAAGTGGTGGATTCGGAATATTGAGAGTCAGTATTCCTTCGATCTCCACTCCTGGAACCAACAACAGCACGTCTATTTTCAGATTCGGGGAATCGCTGACCAGCGTCAAAGACCTCAGCCTCCCCGAGCTCAACACTCCTGGCATCAGTCACAGCGTATGTCCACTCTGGTGAGGCGTACCTTTGACACGGCACTCTTGTTCTCCTGGATCTTCTCAGACTACCCCGAGCCTGCTCTTCGTCACTCTGTTCAGATTCAGACGTTTCAGAAACTGGGGCAATATCTCTTTCAGGTGCCAATCTCAAGTTCAGCCGTCTTTGACTCACAGGCCAAACCTTTTCTGCTTCTGTGGCACTTCTGCTCTCCCTTTGGGTACCCTGTGTACTTCTTCCTTCTTCAGCTGAATTTGACTCTACTCCTCCCACAGCAACACTTTCTCCGTCTGAGTCAAATTCGGGGCTTTGATTGACACAACCCCTTTCAGCTCGATCTAGTGCACAACCAACTGCATCAACAACCCTCACAGCTTGACTTGCCCTCTCAGATGGCTCTGCCACCTAAGCTGGATTTTCATTCATTCATTTCTGCCAAGGGTGCTGGAACTCTGCGGGTATGGGAGGCATGCACCCAGTTCAGCAATCCTCCACACTTCACTGCCGTGTTCGTGACCAGTATTACCTGGTACGGGCCATGCCAACGAACATCCAGGCAACTCTTCCTCACGTGTTTACGCACAAGCACCCAATCTCCCGGGCACCGGTCGTGGCACAGGTCACTTGCGTCTGGAACAGGTGCTGCTTGCACCTGCTGGGACACAGAATGAACTACGTCAGCCAGTCCCTTACAGTAGTCGAGAATTAAGTCATCAGTGATGCTAATTAGAGCAGTAGCAGGTATCGCTGGTAATCGCATTGCCCTCCCCATCAGGATCTCGTGAGGTGACAACCCCGTTCTCCTATCTCGAACACTACAAAGGCTCATGAGGACCAAGGGCAGTGCGTCAGGCCATTTCAGGGATGTCGAAGAACACACTTTTGCCATCCGGATTTCAAAGTCCCATTAACTTGCTCCACAATCCCAGAAGCCTCTGGTCGGTAACTGCAATGTAATCTCTGATCCACATTCAAAGCAGCACAGAGCAATTTCATGATCTCACTGTGAAAGTGTGTCCCTCTATCTGACTCCAAAGAGGTCGGAAAACCGAACCTAGGGATAAGTTCCCTCAACAACAGCTTAGCTACAGTGAGTGTGTCACACCTACGTGTTGGGTAAGCCTCCACCCACCTTGAAAAGACACATACCACAACCAGAATGTATCTCAGCCCATTACACTTTGGCATCTCAATGAAGTCCAATTACATTCTATTGAAAGGCCCTCCTGACCTCCCAATGTGACTCAGAGTTACAGCAGTTCTCTTTCCGGCATTCATCTGCTGGCATGTAACACGAAACTTCGGATTGTACCATGTCTGTCTGAACACTCACACCATTGCATCTCTGCCAAGATGTACTGCACCATGTATCAATCTTGCCATTGGATTCAACAGACTTTCCGGTAGCACAGCTCGTCCATCACTCGAAACCCACACATCCACGTCTCCCTTCTCACATCCTAATGTTATCCAGCCATCTCGTTCTTGATCAGTAACCTCATCCTGCAATCGTTTTAGTTCCTCCCATGTATCGCCATGGCTAACATCATGCTGAGCTCGGTTCTTTCTTGGCTTTCTCCAGTATACCCTCCAGTAAATATGCATCTTTGTTCTGCACAAAACCGGGCAACCTCATCTGCGTAATTATTTCCCAGGGAAACAAAGTCGTTTTCCCTTACAATGGGCAGAACATTTAACAACCGCAATCTCTTTGGGACATTGTAATGCTTCCAACAATTGACTCACGTATTCCCCATTTCTGATGGGCGAACCGGAAGACGTCATGAATCCTCTCTGTGACCATAACTGTCCGAAATCGTGAACCACACCAAACCCGTACTGACTGTCAGTGTAAATCGTTAGTTATCCGGATCTGATCAGCAGCCAAACAGGCACGAGTCAAAGCAATCATTTCAGCTACCTCTGCGGAGTGTACTCCCTCTAAACAAGCAACTTCAACCACTCCTGTGATGGTACATACAGCAAACACTGCTCTCAATCGACCAACATCGTCTCTTAAACATGAACCGTCTACAAAGAAAATTTTATCAGGGTCAGGGAGCGGTTCATCAACAATGTCCGGTCTCGGTTTGGTGCATAGTTCAGTCACATCGAGACAATCATGATCCTCACAATCTTCACCATCTGCATTTGGAATAGGCATCAATTTTGCAGGATTCAAAACAGAACACCTCTTTAAAGTCACATTTTCTGCAGCAAGTATTACTTGTTCATAACGTGTTAACCTGTTGTTCGTGAGGTGCTGTGTTTTAGTCCTTTCATCAACAGTTCAACAGAGTTTGGCACATAAACTGTAAGTGGATGTCCCATTACAATACTCTCACATCTTTCAATGCTGACACCTGTTGCAGCAACGGATTTAAGACATCCGAGCAACGCAGAAGCTACTGGATCTAAGGTAGCTGAAAAGTAGGCAACTGGTCTACGGACACCTCCATTATTCTGAGTCAGAACTGACAATGCACAACCTTCTCGCTCGCAACAGAACAATGTGAAAGCCTTGTTGTAATCAGGCATTGCCAAAGCTGAAGCACGGCACATGGCTTCTCTCAGCCTTAAAAATGACATCAAGCAGTCATTGTCCCATGGTACCGGATCACTCACATCTTTGTGCGTCAGCCGTTGTAAAGGCTTCGCTTCAAAGGAGAAGTTGGGAATCCATTGGCAACAGTAGCCAACCATCCCCAAGAACATTCTGACCTCTCTTTGGGTAGTAGGCACAGGCATGTTCATAATGGCCTCAATGCGATCTGGTGACACCTTTCTCTTGCCCTTCTCAATTCTGTGACTCAAATACTGCACTTCACTCAAACAGTACTGCAACTTGTTTGGGGACACCTTGTGTCCATTCTCTGCCAAGTGATTCAATAAAGCAATGGTATCTATTCTGCAAGCATCTTCGGTTTCTGAGGCAATGAGCAAGTCATCGATGTATTGCACCAGAACAGAGTTCAGCGGCAACACAAGACTTTCAAGATTCTTCTTCAAGATCTGATTAAAGATCAATGGACTCTCTGTGTACCCCTGAGGGATACGACACCACGTTAACACACGGTTTTCCAGCCAGAAAGCAAAAATAAATTGGCTTTCCTCATGGAGTGGTATCGAGAAGAATGCTTGACACAGATCAATCACTGTAAACCACTCAGCTTCACATGGAATTTGAAACAGGATCACAGATGGATTCGTTACCACCAGACAGCATGGAACAACTACCGTATTGACCTTTCGCAGGTCCTGCACAATCCTGAATTTCCCACTCGGTTTCTGTAGTCCCATGATAGGTGAATTACATGGGCTACCCATGATCTCTTTCAAAATTCCCTGCTTAATCATAGACTCAATTACAGGTTTGATCCCTGCAATAGTCTCAGGAGTCAAATTGTACTGGGGAGTCTTAGGAAATTCTGCATTTGGCTTGACCTGAATCTTCACTGACTCTACATCTTTGATCAATCCAATCTCTTCTCCAGTGAAATCCCACACATCAAGTGACACAGAATCCCTCAAATCAAGTGGGAGTTCCTCCACTGTCAGTGGCGGGTACATTTCTATACACTCGTGCTGATTTGCAACCTTGAAGGTCGCATCATCATCCTTTGTTTGCACTTCGACTCCCTTCGGTGTGCAATAAATGGTGCAATTCAGTTTGCACAACAGATCTCTTCCTAACAGGCAAACTGGACTCGAGTCACACACCACAAACTGGTGTCCGTCCCGGAAAGTTCCTATTCTCACAGGAATTGGCTCTGTCAATGGACTAGTTAACTTCTTATTTGCTACACCAACAACTTGGATCGATTGTCCCGAGAGGGGTAGGTTAGGGACTACTGCTGATCTTACAGTAGACCGGGTAGCACCAGTGTCAACCAAAAAGGTGGTAGGGTGACCATCAACATCTGCTTCTACAAATAGTCCCCTCTGGTCTACCTCCAAGACTGCTCCAAGTGTGCAGTCTTCCTCCCCTCTCAGGCACCGTCATGCCAACGGGTCTGGACTGAACTCCTCATCTCCTTCGAACAAGGGCATCTGTTGATAAGTTCGAACTCCTTGCTAAACACTTTGAACTCTAGGTGGCTGAGGAACTTGCACCTGTGAACTAATAGTCCCCCCTTTCACCAACTTCGATCTAGTCGCTATAGGAACTACCTCAGGTACAGGTACCTGAGCTATCTCTACTTCTTGCTGCACCTGATTCATTGAATTCAAGGGACACTCGCGTTTCCAGTGTCCAACCTGGTGACAATGATGACACGCAGTGGTCTTCTTCAATGTCGCCACATCCATTCCTGACTGGGATCAACCAACTTACATTTTCCCTGACCTTGGACATTCTGATTTCCTTCTTGATTATTCCCCTGCCTCCTTCCTAACGTTCCCCCACTAGACTGACCCTGAGCCGTTTGCATCTGAACAAGCATCAATTTGTCCTTCAACTTCCTGTCCTTCGATTCTATCTCATCACTACAGTACATGGCATACATCAAAATCTCATCCACCGGCTTATTCTGCCAGCAAATCAAATATTGCTGTATCATGAGACTAACCTCTGGCTTCAAACCCAACACAAACTTCGAAACAAACTGTCCCATGTCTTTTGTATCCAAGGCATCTAATCCACTGTACTGCTTAAAGGCCTGCAAGAGTCTTTCATAATACCCATGCACTGTCTCTTTTGGTTCCTGCACTGTCCGATCTATCTTGACCCAATCAATATCCTGAGGTGAAATTTTCAACTTCAGCCACGTAATCACTTGTTCAAACTTCTTCATAACTATGGGTGACGGACCATTCGAGACAGGATCCCTTTCAGGCTCTGAAGTTGGCCATTCAACCGCAATTTTACATGCCGACCATAAATCGCTCGGAATCACAATGTCAAACAACGTGTTCAAATCAATCCACAACACCTTTGAGATCTTGACAAACCGATCAACCTGCTTGTACCACTCGGCGGACTTCTCCCGCAAGCGGGGAAAATCGTTCGTAAATGCAGCTACATCACCCCTACTCCAAGGCACATGCACATATCCTCCAATCTGTACCTCTCGTAAAGGGAAATTTCCTACATCCATCATTCCCCCACCTAGAGGAGGCGTCTCTCCTACCATCTTTCTAGAACTCTTCTTCTTGGACCACCTTTCCTCCCATTTATCAAGCATGATCCATGCACGCATTGCTATAATCAAATCCTTGATGTGAGTCCTCAATCCTATGACTCTTTTCTCTTCCAGTTCTTGGTTGCTATACTGCAATCTATGGCTTCCCTGCAATGATTTAGTTTTAGACAGATCCACCTCATACCTTTTAGCCAATTCTGACAATTTCTCATGTGCAGTTCTTGCCTTACGAGTCACATCCTTCGCTACCAAACGTACCTCATCTTGTTCGTACATGTATGTTCTTTCAAGAGGCAAATTCCCACTTATTATCTCATCTACTTCTGCTTTCAACCTTACTACATCTAATATTCTCCCTTGCAAGGATCCCTTCAGTATTTCTCGACAAACTGCCCCATTTCGTTCGTCATACTCGCAGTCTTGTTCTCGAGGTCTATTCTCTTCTGTCATATTCCTAGAGACTGGTCGGTTTCCTAAATTGCCTCGCTCTTCACTCTCTATCATTCTTTCACACTGATTCCTTACAGGAGGTACCCACATCCTCAGATCCGACCTCGACTCGGCCAAAGACCTTGTTCTTACTGATCTCGCATCCACCTGTCCCCTAGAAGAGTCTGCTGTAGCTGGCAATGGTGTACTCCATTCAATAGGGCTTGGAGTCTGCTCCATCCCCCTCACTGATCCATTTCCTTCTACCACACTCCTTGATTCTGCGGTCGACTGTGCTAGACTACCAACCTTCTCTTGATCTGGGTCATAAACTGAAACAATAGGTCCAATAGTAACCGGTACCTTTAAAGCATCCGGTAACCTCACACCTCTTCCAATCTCTGTGCTTGCCACAGACTGATTTTTCATGTCCTCAGTTCCTGTCGAGATTTTCCCTACTACTCTCACCTCTGACTGAGCCTGTAATCCGCTAGTCCCTTCTGCTGGAGCCGACTTCCCTTCATAGGAATCTGGATTGTATGGAGGCGGTCTCTCAGACAGTAATCTCTCTACTAGACTGTCATCTGTATTTATTTATTTTATTTATTTTTAGAGTTTTCTATAGCGCGGACCAGACCCGGGGAAGGGTATCAGAGCGCTTTACAATGTAAACATCATACAGAATGAAAACAATTTGAAATAGAAGAATAGCATACATAAAATCAAATTTTGAACAAACGGGTGGGGAACAGCAAGGGAGTCTATCGGAGGACAACAGGTGTATATCTGGAGAGGTCCGAGAGATATTTCACGGGAGGAATTTACACATAAGGAAAGATTTTGCTTCTTTTTTGAACAGAGGAGTAGAGGGGATTTTTCTGATGTAGGGAGGAAGCGAGTTCCATATTCTTGGTGCTGCTCCGGAAAATGCTCTGTCTGAAGTTTTTTTCTTTCTAAAGCGTGAGGGTTTCAGGAGTAAATTATCAGCACTCCTTGAATGTCTGATTCCTCCAGATAAGGTCAGTTTTTGGGATAGGTACTGGGGCGTATTGTGGTGAAGCGCTTTGTGGGTGATGCATGCCATTTTTAGGTGGATTCGGGCTTCGAACGGAAGCCAGTGAAGCGCTTTCAGGTGTGGCGATATGTGGTCAAATTTCCTGGATCCTGTTAGCAGTCTTGCTGCAGCGTTGAGACAGGCTTTTAATGGGGCGGTTGAGATTTTGGGCAGACCCGCGAGGGTGGTGCAACCGTACTCCGGCCTTGAGATGACTAGGGATTGAATTGCGGTTTTGAGGTCCTGGTTATCGATGAAAGGTTTCATTTTCCTTAGATAGCTGAGGTGAAAACGTGCATTTTTAGCAAGCAAGTTGATGTGTGTTTGCATGCTAAGATTCCTGTCTAGAGTGATTCCAAGTGATTTGGTGGAGTCCACTAGAGTTGGCATGCAGTTTAGTGCAGTGATCAAGTTGAGCCATTCCTTTGTCTCCTGTGAGTTATAAGGGGGGGAAATTAGCAGAAATTCAGTTTTTTGTGAGTTTAGCTTGAGAAAGTTGGTTGTTAGCCAGTGGACGGTCTTCTCAAGTGCTATGTTCATCGATGTTATATCTTCAATGGAGGAGATCTTGATGTACAGCTGAGTGTCGTCCGCGTACATGTGGTAGGCTATGTTTGCCTGCTGTAGAAGTTCGGTTAGCGGTTCGACATATAGGTTGAATAGGGTGGGGGATAGAGTAGAGCCTTGTGGAACACCCAGGGGGTTTGGTGATGGGCGGGAAAGATTTTTGTTCACCATGAAAGATTGTGTTCTGTTTTCCAGAAAGGATTTAAACCATTGAAGGTCTGAACCAGATAAACCCATCCTATTTTCCAGTCTTTTTAGAATTTTTTCGTGATTGACCGTGTCGAAGGCTGAGGAGAGGTCGAGCAGGACTAGTAGACAAGTTTTGTTGCGGTCAAGGGCAAGGAGAGCGTCGTCCACTATATGTAGAATAGCTGTTTCTGTGCTGTGACCGGGCCTGAAACCCGATTGGTGGGTGTTCAAAAGGTTGAAGTCCATGATGTGTTGGTTCAGTTGTTGTTGAACGCATTTTTCCAGGACCTTGGCTAGCATAGGAATGTTAGTTATAGGTCGGAAGTTGTTGGGGTCGGATGAGATCGCAGTCGGTTTCTTTAGTATAGGGGTTACCTGGCCTGTTTTTAGGCAGTCCGGTATGTGCCCTTGCGCTAACGAGGCGTTGATGATTTTGGTCCAGAGAGGGGAGATGGCTCGGTAGATGTGTGGAAGGCAATTTGAAGGGGCTGGGTCATTGAAGTGGTTGTTGAGTTTGGTGGATACTAATGTTTTGGTGATGGCAATTGGGTCGTAGAGTTTGAAGGTGGACCAGTGCGAGTTATTTTTAGGGAAAGGTAACTCGGATTGATCAGGGTGCTTTGGGGTAGTTGCATTCGCTGCGGCCATGTTAAGCTCAAGTTGGAGGGAGTTTGTTTTTGTTGTGAAAAAGGATGAGAATTCTTCACTGCTGATTTGTGATTTTGCGGTCAAGAGAGAGGATTTAGCCAGTTTGTTAGATTGTTGTTTTAGAATGTCGAAGAGTTTCTTTGGTCTGTTCTTGGCATTGTCTAGTTCTGATCTAAAGAAGTCTTTTTTGAATTGAAGAATACTTTTGTTATAGGAGTTTCTAGCTTGCCGAAGTAGTTTGAGATGGAGAGGGGAGGGATGCTGTCGCCATTTCCGTTCTGATGATCTCAATTTACGTCTTTCCTCATTAAGGGCTCCGTTAAACCAAGGGTTTTTATCTTTGTCTGGGATTCGTTTGAGCTTAGGTGGGGCAGCTTGGTCAAAGATCTTGGTCATCGTGGAGTTGTAGTGGTCGGTGAGGTCACTGGCGTTGGATATGCTGTTGGGTGGGATGAGAGCTTTTTCACAGTGAGAGGCTAGGGTGTTCCAGTCGAGGTTTTTTGTGTTTCTTACCCATTGTTTATTTTTGTTTTGTAGCGGGAAGGTTTTCCTGGTAGAGGAGGAAATGCTAAAGGTGATGATGTGATGGTCTGTCCAGTCACAAGGGAAGATCTGGATTGATTCAATTGTGTTTTGTTTAGAGATGAGCCAGTCAAGAGTAGCACCTTTAGCATGAGTGGGCTTTGAGATAGCTTGGATCAGTGAATGGTCAGCAAGGAAGGTTTTGAGGGCGTGGACCTGTTTGTCAAGGGGGTTTTCCCAATGGAGATTGAAGTCGCCGAGGAATATGTCGTTGGAGAGAGGGGTAGAGTTTGTTGTAATGATTTCCATAAGTTGATCTGTAAATACTGTGTTCTTGCCTGGGGGATGGTAGAGGATATGTAGCTTGTGGGAGTGGTTATCTGAGGATTTTACAGATATCCCAAGGTATTCGCAGGAGTCCATGGGTTCAGAGTGAAACTTCGAAATGGAAATGTTGGATCGGTGAATGCAGGCTAGACCACCGCCCTTTTTGTGAGGTCTGTCTAGTCTGATAATGTTGTAGTTGGGGGGGACTAAAAGGTCTAGGAATGGGGAGGACGCTTCATTGAGCCAAGTTTCTGTGAGGATGATTATGTCTGATTTCATGTTAAGAATGAGGTCAGCGATGTCCGAGGCATATTTTAATGCTGAGCGGCAGTTTAGGAGAAGGCAGGAGATCAGATTAGAAGAACTCTTTGAAGATTGCTCGTGATATTCATGATTGGTGGGTACGGATTGGCGGTTGTTCAGGTTTATTCCTCTAAGTTTTGGAAGGGACGTTCTGTTTGGGTTTATAGGGACTGGGTGAATAGAGAATTCTTCTTCAATGGTGATGAGGTGAGCGGGACACTCGTAAGACAGAAGGAGGGTTTGGATTTCCTGCTCTGTTGGGTAGAAAGAATCACCAACGGGACTGATGGGGCTCGTTGGGTTTTCATATAGTAGTAGAAGGGTGTGGATTTCCATTTCCGTTAGATAGTTCGGGAGTTTGCGCGTGCGTATGAGTCGATTTGACAGGGGTAGGGGGATAGTTTTTAATGCATTGTTGAAAGGCGCAGGAGAGTGTTGAAGGTGGGTGAGTTTGGAGAGGGAGTTTTCAGCAAGGAGAAGAATGCTTTTGATATCCAGTATAACGTTCTGAAGTTCACTGGATGTTCGGTAGGACTGGGTTAAGAGAGGGACTTCTTCAGAGGTGTGAGAGGGAGGAGGATGCGTGATAGGTGGACAGGGAGGGCTGTGAGTGGTATTGCTGATGGGTTTGATGTCTGTGTGGGTAGTGTGGTGGGAGTCTGTGGCAGGGAGCGGGGTGGTGGATAATGCGAAGGACATGTGCTGGCTGGGGGCTAAAATCTGATTCAATAAGGGAGTTGTGTCATGGAATGTGACATCATCGGTCTGTAGAGGGTTGTAGCAGAGGGTGTTGGAGATGGGGATAGGAGAGGTGGCGGAGTGTGGGGATGTAGTGGGGCGAGAATTGGACAGGACGGGATGGGTGTTGTTGGTTCTGGGAATGATTCCGTTGGGGGGTGTAGGTGATGAGAGGTTTAAGGGAGGTGATTTGTTGTGGCCTCTTTTGTCTGATCTGGGTAGGCGCGGGGAACTCAGATCTACAGGAGAGGTGGTGGGGGGTAGAGGAAGGTCTTGTGAGGGATTGGATGGGGAGATGGTGTGGTTTTTTAGGGTGGGAAAGTATTTATCGAATAGTTCTAGGTCCTTGTTAGCTGCTTGAATAAGAATGGTGCCTGTTAGACCTGGCATCATTGGCATGAGTCTCTCCTCCATTTTTTTCTGTTTGCCTCCTCTGTTTACGATGTTTTTGCCGGTTTATTGCTTTGGGCACTGTGCCACTGCTGATCAGCGCCACAGTGCAAGTGCTCCCTATGTTAAATTGTTACATTGATTGGTGTTACCATGATTGGCTTGGTTGACTTACTGTTCAGTCCCTAGTCTAGTGCACTGCGGGTGCCAAGGGCATGTAAGTTAACTGCTGCTGGTGGGCTTGCAGCACTGGTTGTGCCACCCACAGAAGCAGCTTGTAAAATGTGTCTCAGGCCTGCCACCGCAGAGCCTGCGTGCAGTCCCTGACTGCCATGTCGACTTGGCAAGGAAACCTACTTGCCAGTCTCTAAACCTTCACTTTGCCACATTTCAGACACCTCTATGGTAGGCCCTAGGGCAGGGTGCATTGTTGGTAAAAGGTAGGTCATTCCCTGATGTGTGTGGCATGACCTAATAGTGAATTACAGCCATTTTCGTTTTTCACTATTGAAGGGCTACCTGCCTCCCATAGGCCAGATTGGGCAGACGGATTATTAACTCCATTATAATCTATCTGACTCAGGGAGCATGGTAGCAGGTCGAGTTTAGTATCCCTGAACTCGGAATTTAATAACACATCCTTTAGGATGGATGGTTTTTAAATTCTATGTTTGAAAATAGCCCTTTTAGAAAGTGGCTATTTTCTTGTCCAACTATCCACCGGTCTCTGCTGGTTTGGTGTGTGCGTCAGGGGCTGGGTGGCTCCAGAGGTCTGAATGAGTCAGTGTGGGGTGAATGAGGCATTTACACATAGAGTGAGGGAAGAGTAGCCTGCCCTGCCTGACACAATGCTGGCTCCACCTCCTGCTGGGCGACTGATAGCCCTGCTCCTGCCAGTGACAATACTGGCTCCGCCTCCTGCCGGGCGGCTGAGGACCCTGCCCTGCTCAGTGAATAGGCCAGGTGCCTCTGCCTGGCAACACCCACAACAAACCTGAGATGGTGGGAATATCCCTGCTTGGACAAAGGGACCCCTGAACCAAGAACGCAGATCACTTCTGACAAGGAAACCTGTACCAAGGACAAGAAGCCTGCTGATCCAAGGACTTGCCTCCCCTTTCTGCCAGAGTGCTATTTTGCTGTGGAGGAACCTGAAAGCTGCTTCTTTATTTTTGCCAAGGAACAAGGAGAGAGGAACTTGGTGTGTACTCTCTAAAAGCTTGCTCGAAAATCTCCAAGGGCTGGAAGAGTGCCAGTCTCCTGTTGAAGTCACAGGGCCAAAGGACTTCATCATCTACTGAATTGCTGAATTGCTGGAAAGTGTTGATTCCAGTACACAAGGGAAAATCTGCAGTCTCGACGCCGCCGCCGCCGCCGAATCCAGCTCGACATCGTGAGTAACGGCTCCAGTGTCCCGAGCCTTCGACGCCGGCCGTTGGGCCCGATCGACGCCAGCAGCAACGCCAGTGAGCAGTGGGTATCGGCCCCAGCTCCCAGTGACCCCGTCTCGACCCCGGTATCGACGCCAGTGAGGAGTGAGTATCGGCTCCACCTCCAAGCGACCCCGTCTCGACGCCGCTGCTGATCGCATCGACTCGACGCCCTTCTCGACGCCGTGAGCGCTGCTCCGGCCCGACATGTCCCGACGCCGCTGCAGATCGACCCGACTCCGAGGCACGATCGACGCCGACCTCGACGCCGACATCTCGACGCCGTGGATCATCGTTTCCTTCATTTCTCAAGGTACTGTACTTGTGGGGTCTGTTGCAACTCCAGGCTCGATGTAGCGCTCCTCGCGGTCGACGCCGAACCTTGGGAATATCATAGACTAGACGTCGTGTGACTCCTGTGGGGGTCACATTGTTGCCAAAGAACTGTGTTGCAGAAGAATACTTATTTTGTTGCTAAAGACTTATTGCCTAAAGAAGAAACCTTACCTGAACTATTATTTTTCCTTCCAAAGAGTATTTATTAAGACTGTGGTATATTTTTGTCGTTATTTGGTCTTGTGCTAAGCCTTATATAAAAATACTATTTTTATAATAACTTCTGTGTCGTGTCCATTTGTAGTGTATTCACTGTATTACTGTATGTGGTCATAAATGCTTAACACACTGCCTCTGAGATAGGCCTGACTGCTCTGCCAAGCTACCAAGGGGGTGAGCAGGGGTTATCTGAGTGTGTAATCCCCTTTCCCTGACTAGAGTTGGTTGGTCCCTATTTGTCAGAAGTGTATACCTCTGCCAACTAGAGACCGCCGGTTCTAACATTGGTGGTCAGCGGGGAGGATTTGAACTTTGCATTTATGACTCATGTGCAGTGATTAGTGTACGCTACATAGTGAAAGCAGACCATAACGCAGCCACATTCTGGTTTGGTAGGATTGCTTATTTTTGTTCTCCGCTTTCCTGGAGCTTATTTTTAAACACTGCCAGTTTTGACCATGGAGAATGCCGGAGCTGCTACACCTGTGGAGATTGTTGTGGGGGAATTTGATAAGGAGAAGATAGATTCCTACATGCTGAAAGATCTAAAAGGATTTTGCAAGCAGTTTAAAGTTCCTACCACAGGTGTCACAAAGAAAGAGGGCTTCCTCAAAGCGCTGAAGGCCTGGTTAGAGGCCAGGAATCCCTCTGATCCGGTGGTGGTACCGGAAGAGGAAGAAGAAGAGGAAGAGGAAGAGCCCACAGGTGGGCCAGTGTCATCTCCAGGCAGTAGTGCGTCCTCTAGGAGCCTTTCCCCTGAAGAATTAGAAGACAGGGAGAGGGAGAGGGGGCACAAGTTAGAAATGGCAAAACTTAAATTAGGAGGGCAGTTGGAATTAGAAAAAGCAAAAAGCCTGAGAGAAGCTGAAATGGAGAGCAAAAGATTAGATTTTGAGAGAGAAAAATTAGCCTTTGAACGTGAGAAAATGTTGAGGGAGATGGAGCTTAAAACTAAGAGTTTAGAGTTGAATCCCTCTGGTGGCAGCACTCCATCCGTGCCTGCAGAAAGTAGGTTTTATTTTCCTAAAGATGTGATCAAAGATTACAGTAAGAATGAAGATATTAGCCAATGGTTTAAAGCGTATGAGTTAGCATTGTTGGCCCACCGGGTCCCTGAGAAGGATTGGGGAACGGGGTTGTGGAGCCGCTTTACAAACGAGGGGAGAGATACCTTGTTGAGCCTTCCTGCTGAGGATAGGATGTCTTATACTCATATGAAAGATGCTTTAATGCTGAGATATGGCTTAACTCCAGAAAAGTACCGACAAACCTTTAGAGAATGTAAGAAGTTGCCTGGTACTACGTGGGTTGAATATGTGTCTTTTTTTTGCAGAGCCATGGATGGTTGGATAAAGGGTAGCAAGGTTGATAGTTATGATGCTCTTTATGATTTGTTTGCTTGGGAGCACTTGTCTAATAACTGTTTTCCAGAGCTACGCCAGCACCTTCTTGACAGCAAGATATCTAACCCTAGAAAACTTGCTGAGGAGGCGGACCGCTGGGTCAGTACCAGGGTCCACAAGGGTCCAGTGGGAGACTCAGCCAAAGGTGGGCAGGGTCCCCAGCAGAAGAGTGGGGGGGACAGGGGTAAACAGAGGGAGTTCCAGAAAGGGCCCCAAAGTAATCCCCAAGGGAACCAAGGGAAGGGTTCCCAGCCTCCCCCTGTAAAGAAGCCAGAGGCCCCGACAGGTAAACCTGTTCACAGGGGCCCCATGACCTGCTACGTTTGTAAGCAGGTGGGACACCGTTATTATGATCCCCAGTGTCCCATGAAGGATTTGAATGCACCGCCGCGTGCAGCTCCTCCTCAGGTAGCGAGTGTAGCCCTGGGAGGGAATGAGATGGGTGCCCCCGGTGGGTGGGGTCCCGCAGAAATGTCCCTGGTCTCTTTAGGAGACGTTGAAATGGTCCCTCCAACCCCTCTGCCTAGTAACACTAAGAAATATAGGCAGTGGGTGACCATTAATGGCCATAGGGTGGAAGCTCTCAGAGACACCGGAGCAAGTGTGACAGCTGTCAAGTGTCACTTGGTGTCCAGAGAACAGGTGGTCCCTCATGCATTCTACCCCGTTGTAGCTGCTGACAACTCACAGAGTCAGTGTGAGGTAGCTCAAGTTCCTTTTGAGTGGGGGGGGTCTCAGGTACTCTTCAGGTTGCTGTGAGGCCCGCCATGCCTGTTGATTGTCTCCTGGGCAATGATTTGGAGGACTCCCCTTGGGCTAAGGTGGAGAGAAAAGCGCATCTGGAAATGTTGGGTCTGCCTGAGTGGGTGTGTGCGACCACCCGGTCCAGGTCAGTTAGTAAGGGTGTTGATGGGGCCCTGGAGCCTGAAAGTATGGCCCAGGTCCCAACCGTGAAGAGAAGAGGCAGGGGGCGCGGGAAACCGTCCCCCATCGTTCCCGCGGTCCAGGAGGGAGCAGACCCTGAGGGGGATGCCCTGGAACCGACAGGGGAATAAGTGGCCGAACTGGGAGACCTGCCCGAGCTGACCCATTGGCAGCAGGATGGTGGTCCCTCCAGGGAGGAATTTTGTGCTGAACAGAAAGTGTGCCCTTCTCTTGTGGGTATGAGGCAGCAGGCCTCAGCCCAAATGACAGGTGATCAGTCAGGATCACATTGGATCTACTGGGAGAACGACCTCCTGTATAGCGAGCCTAAGGCTGCTGAGCCTGGGTCAGCCCGTGTGCTGGTGGTACCCCAGCGCTTCAGAGCCTTCCTACTGGGGTTGGCTCATGACGTTCCGCTAGCTGGACATCTGGGGCAGGACAAGACCTATGACAGGCTTGTCACCCATTTTTATTGGCCCCAGATGAGAAGGGATTCAGATATCCATTGTAGGACCTGTCAAACTTGCCAGGCAAGTGGGAAAAGTGGGCGGAAGCAGAAGGCTCCCCTCCAACCTTTTCCCGTCGTCAGTACCCCCTTTGAGCGAGTGGGAATTGACATTGTGGGGCCACTGGACCCCAAGACAGCCATGGGCAACAGGTTTATCCTGGTCTTGGTGGACCATGCCACCCGGTACCCGGAAGCCATCCCTCTCCGCACAGTGACGGCCCCCGTGGTGGGACGGGCACTGATGGGTGTTTTCTCCCGCATGGGGTTCCCCAGAGAGGTGGTATCAGACCGGGGCACCACCTTCATTTCGAATTATATGAAGTCTCTGTGGAAGGAGTGTGGGGTAACCTACAAGTTTACCACTCCTTACCACCCTCAAAGTAATGGGCTGGTTGAGAGATTCAACCGGACCCTCAAAGGCATGATCATGGGTCTTGAAGAACCGATGAGGCGTAAATGGGACGTCCTCTTGTCATGCCTACTGTTTGCTTACCGTGAGGTGCCACAGAAGTCTCTAGGGTTCAGCCCATTTGAGCTTTTGTATGGCCACCCGGTAGGAAGACCTTTGAGTCTGGTTAAAGAAGGCTGGGAGCAATCTCCCAGAAAACCTCCCCAGGATGTATATAGTTACATGCTGGCCTTTAGGAACCAGACTAGGCGTTTCAGAGATCTTGCTAAGCCAAATCTGGAGGCCAACCAGGAAGAGATGAAGCGGTGGTACGATCAGAATGCCACTCTGGTTGAGCTTCAACCTGGTCAGAAAGTTTGGGTCATGGCCCCTGTGGAACCTTGTGTGCTCAAGAACAGGTGGACTGGACGATTTGAGGTTGTGGAGAAGAAGAGCGATGTCACCTACTTGGTGAACTTGAAATCTCCCAGGAACCCCTTAAGGGTCCTGCATGTCAACCGGTTAAAGCCCCACTTAGAAAGGTCCGAAGTGGGCATGCTTCTTGCCACAGATGCTGGGATGGAGGAGGAGAGTGAGCCTCTTCCTGACCTCCTGTGTGCAAACGAGAAAGATGGGTCAGTGGATGGTGTTGTCCTCTCTGACACACTGACCCCTGAGCAGCAGCAAGATTGTCGCCATCTGTTGGTACAATTCCCTGATCTGTTTTCCTTAGTCCCTGGTGTCACTTAGTGGTGTGTCCATGATGTGGACACTGGGGACAGCACTCCTGTGAGGCACAAGGCCTACAGGGTGACTGAAAAGGTCAGAGCATATATCAAGGAGGAGGTCTCCAAGATGTTTGCCTTAGGGGTGGTTGGGTCCTCTAGCAGTCCTTGGGCCAGCCCAGTGGTCTTGGTCCCAAAGGCTGCAGCGCCTGGTGCTTCACCAGAACTTCGGTTCTGTGTGGATTACCGAGGACTCAATTCGGTCACCAAGACTGACGCGCACCCCATCCCCAGAGCTGATGAGCTCATCGATCGGTTGGGGGCTGCCCGGTACCTTAGTACGTTTGATCTAACGTCTGGGTACTGGCAGATTGCCTTAACTGATGGTGCAAAAGAGAGGTCTGCATTCTCCACACCAAATGGGCACTACCAGTTCCGGGTGATGCCCTTTGGGATGAAGAATGCCCCTGCCACATTCCAGAGGTTGGTTAACCAGGTATTGGCCAAGCTGGAAGATTTCAGCGCCGCCTACCTGGACGATATAGCAGTGTTCAGCGCCAGCTGGGAGGAACACTTGCGCCACCTCCAGGAAGTGTTGTTGGCCCTGCGCAGAGCAGGCCTCACAATCAAGGCCAGTAAGTGCCAGATTGGGCAGGGTTCAGTGGTGTACTTGGGGCACCAAGTAGGGAGCGGCAAGGTGGCCCCCCTGCAACCCAAGATAGATACCATCCTGGCTTGGGAACCGCCCAAAACCCAGACTCAGGTGAGAGCCTTCTTGGGTCTCACGGGTTACTACAGGAGGTTTGTCAAGGGGTATGGCAACATTGTGCACCCCTTGACCTCGCTGACTTCCCGGAAGCAGCCGAGACTTGTGATCTGGACTGACGCCTGTCAGAAAGCCTTTGACACCCTGAAAACTGCAATGTGTACAGCACCGGTCCTCCAGGCACCCGACTTTTCAAAAGAGTTCATTGTCCAGACAGACGCTTCAGAGCATGGTGTGGGGGCTGTTCTAGCACAGATGAATGAGGAGGGCCGAGACTTACCTGTAGCCTTCATCAGCCGGAGGTTACTTCCCAGGGAACAAAGGTGGAGTGCGATAGAGCGTGAGGCATTTGCTGTGGTCTGGGCGCTGAAGAAGCTAAGACCCTACCTGTTTGGGACTCACTTCCGGGTTCAGACAGACCACAGGCCCCTCAGATGGTTAATGCAGATGAGGGGTGAGAACCCAAAGCTGTTGAGGTGGTCCATTTCCCTACAGGGGATGGACTTTACGGTGGAACACCGCCCTGGTACAGATCACGCCAATGCTGATGGTCTGTCCAGATTTTTCCGCCTTAGTGATGAGGAATCCCTGGGTGAAGGGTAACTCTCCCCACATTTCAGCTGGAGGGGACACGTGTTAGACCTGGCATCATTGGCATGAGTCTCTCCTCCATTTTTTTCTGTTTGCCTCCTCTGTTTATGATGTTTTTGCTGGTTTATTGCTTTGGGCACTGTGCCACTGCTGATCAGTGCCAAAGTGCAAGTGCTCCCTATGTTAAATTGTTACATTGATTGGTGTTACCATGATTGGCTTGGTTGACTTACTGTTCAGACCCTAGTCTAGTGCACTGCGGGTGCCAAGGGCATGTAAGTTAACTGCTGCTGGTGGGCTTGCAGCACTGGTTGTGCCACCCACAGAAGCAGCTTGTAAAATGTGTCTCAGGCCTGCCACCGCAGAGCCTGCGTGCAGTCCCTGACTGCCATGTCGACTTGGCAAGGAAACCTACTTGCCAGTCTCTAAACCTTCACTTTGCCACATTTCAGACACCTCTATGGTAGGCCCTAGGGCAGGGTGCATTGTTGGTAAAAGGTAGGTCATGCCCTGATGTGTGTGGCATGACCTAATAGTGAATTACAGCCATTTTCGTTTTTCACTATTGAAGGGCTACCTGCCTCCCATAGGCCAGAATGGGCAGATGGATTATTAACACCATTATAATCTATCTGACTCAGGGAGCATGGTAGCAGGTCGAGTTTAGTATCCCTGAACTCAGAATTTAATAACACATCCTTTAGGCTGGATGGTTTTTAAATTCTATGTTTGAAAATAGCCCTTTTAGAAAGTGGCTATTTTCTTGTCCAACTATCCACCGGTCTCTGCTGGTTTGGTGTGTGTGTCAGAGGCTGTGTGGCTCCAGAGGTCTGAATGAGTCAGTGTGGGGTGAATGAGGCATTTACACATAGAGTGAGGGAAGAGTAGCCTGCCCTGCCTGACACAATGCTGGCTCCACCTCCTGCTGGGCGACTGATAGCCCTGCTCCTGCCAGTGACAATACTGGCTCCGCCTCCTGCTGGGCGGCTGAGGACCCTGCCCTGCTCAGTGAATAGGCCAGGTGCCCCTGCCTGGCAACACCCACAACAAACCTGAGATGGGGGGAATTTCCCTGCTTAGACAAAGGGAACAAAGGAGAAACGGGGTATAAGTGAAGGACCCCTGAACCAAGAACTCAGATCACTTCTGACAAGGAAACCTGTACCAAGGACAAGAAGCCTGCTGATCTAAGGACTTGTCTCCCCTTTCTGCCAGAGTGCTGTTTTGCTGTGGAGGAACCTGAAAGCTGCTTCTTTATTTTTGCCAAGGAACAAGGAGAGAGGAACTTGGTGTGTACTCTCTAAAGCTTGCTAGAAAATCTCCAAGGGCTGGAAGAGTGCCAGTCTCCTGTTGAAGTCCCAGGGCCAAAGGACTTCATCATCTACTGAATTGCTGAATCGCTGGAAAGTGTTGTTTCCAGTACACAAGGGAAAATCTGCAGTCTCGACGCCGCCGACGCCGCCGAATCCAGCTCGACATCGTGAGTAACGGCTCCAGTGTCCCGAGCCTTCGACGCCGGCCGCCGGGCCCGATCGACGCCAGCAGCAACGCCAGTGAGCAGTGGGTATCGGCCCCAGCTCCAAGTGACCCCGTCCTGACTCCGGTATCGACGCCAGTGAGGAGTGAGTATCGGCTCCACCTCCAAGTGACCCCGTCTCGACGCCGCTGCTGATCGCATCAACTCGACGCCCTTCTCGACGCCGTGAGCGCTGCTCCGGCCCGACATCTCCCGACGCCGCTGCAGATCGACCCGACTCCGAGGCACGATCGACGCCGACCTCGACGCCGACAACTCGACGCCGTGGATCATCGTTTTCTTCATTTCTCAAGGTACTGTATTTGTGGGGTCTGTTGCAACTCCAGGCTCGACGTAGCGCTCCTCGCGGTCGACGCCGAACCTTGGGAATATCGTAGACTCGACGTCGTGTGACTCCTGTGGGGGTTACATTGTTGCCAAGAACTGTGTTTCCAGAAGAATACTTGCTTTTGTTGCTAAAGACTTATTGCCTAAAGAAGAAACCTTACTTGAACTAATATTTTTCCTTCCAAAGAATATTTATTAAGACTGTGGTATATTTTTGTCGTTATTTGGTCTTGTGCTAAGCCTTATATAAAAATACTATTTTTATAATAACTTCTTTGTCGTGTCCATTTGTAGTGTATTCACTTTATTACTGTATGTGGTCATAAATGCTTAACACACTGCCTCTGAGATAGGCCTGACTGCTCTGCCAAGCTACCAAGGGGGTGAACAGGGTTTATCTGAGTGTGTAATCCCCCTTCCCTGACTAGAGTTGGTGGGTCCCTATTTGGCAGAAGTGTATGCCTCTGCCAACTAGAGACCGCCGGTTCTAACAAGAGGTTTTCAGGCAACAATGAAAATAAAGAAAGTAACTTTGGCGATTCAAGTTCCTGTTGGAGAGAGATTATTATTATTATGTGTTCTTATATAGCACTCAACTTACCCTTGGGCATCTTGGCGCTTGCATTGGGAACCCGTCCTGGTTTTTCCCTGTGAGATAACCCATACTGGGCATCCCCAAGGTGAAAGCCAGGCATCCCGCCGCGGGGGGGCCGTTGTGGAGATTAAGCAAGCTTGTTGCCCAGAGCTGCATAGTGTGAACTCGTGCTTAGAGTGGGCACCGAAGCGAGAATTATCGAGTCCGTGGACAATTGGGCTCCGGAGCCTGCCACGTCGGGAATTGAACCCTGGTCCCGGGTCTGACCTCTGCTTTAGGGTATGCCTCCTCTAACCAGTGAGCTACACTTCTCCAGAGATAGAATTTTTATCTAGTGGCTCTTACCACTCACGCTAAATTAGCGCAGAGGATTAAGAGGCCTGCTGCAAAGAACATGTCCTTGTGTGTTCAGAGGTTTTCAGGCAAGAATAAAAATGTAAAGGTAACTTTGGCGATTAATATTACTGTTGGAGAGAGATGGGAGTTTTATCTAGAGCCTGTTTCCACTCATGCTGAATTAGCGCAGAGGATTAAGATGCCTGCTACAAAGAACATGTCCTTGTGTTTTCATAAATTTTCAGGCGACAATAAAAATGCAAAGGTAACTTTGGCGATTAATGTTCCTGCTGGAGAGAGATGGAAGTTTTATCTAGGGGCTGTTTCCACTCATGCTGAAGTAGCGCAGAGGACTAAGATACCTACTGCAAAGAACATGCTCTTGTGTGTTCATACGTTTTCAGGTGACAATGAAAATGTAAAGGGAACTTTGGCGATTAATGTTCCTGCTGGAGAGAGATGGGAGTTTAATTTAGTGGCTGTTTCCAGTGATGCTAAAGTAGCGCAGAGGATTAAGATGCATGTCTGCTGCAAAGAACATGTCCTTGTGTGTTCAGAGGTTTTCAGGCAACAATAAAAATGTAAAGGTAACTTTGGCGATTAAGGTTACTGCTGGAGAGAGATGGGAGTTTTATCTAGTGGCTGTTTCCACTCATGTTAAAGTAGCGCAGAGGATTAACGTGCCAGCTGCAAAGAACCTTGTGTGTCTGTAAGTTTTTAGGCAACAGTAAAAATGTAAAGGTAACTTTGGCGATTAATATTCCTGCTAGAGAGAGATGGAAGTTTTATCTAGTTGCTGTTTACACTAATGCTAAAGTAGCGCAGAGGATTACAATGCCTGCTGCAAAGAACATGCTCTTGTGTGTTCGTACGTTTTCAGGCGACAATAAAAATGTAAAGGGAACTTTGGCGATTAATGTTCCTGCTGGAGAGAGATGGGAGTTTAATTTAGTGGCTGTTTCCAGTGATGCTAAAGTAGCGCAGAGGATTATGATGCCTGCTGCAAAGAACATGATCTTGTGTGTTCAGAGGTTATCAGGGAACAATAAAAATGTAAAGGTAATTTTGGCGATTAAAGTTCCTGTTGGAGAGAGATGGAAGTTTTATCCAGTGGTTGTTTCCACTCATGCTGAAGTAGCGCAGAGGATTAAGATGCCTGCTGCAACGAACATGCTCTTGTGTGTTCAGAGGTTTTCAGGCAACAATAAAAATGTAAAGGTAACTTTGGCGATTTAGGTTCCTGCAGGAGGGAAATGGAAGTTTTATCCCGTGGCTGTTTCTACTGTTGCGAAACGATCACAGAGGATTAAGATGCCTCCTGAAAAGAACATGTCCTTCTGTATCAAGAGTTTTTCAGGCGACGATAAAAATGTAAAGATAACCTCGGCAATTAATGTTTCTGTGGGAGAGAGATCGGAAGTTTGATCTAGTGGCTGTTTCCACTCATGCTAAAGTAGGGCAGAGGATTCAGATACCTGCTGCAAAGAACATTTCCTTGTGAGTTCAGAGGTTTTCAGGCGACAATAAAAATGTAAATGTAACTTTGGCGATTAAGGTTCCTGCGGGAGTGAGAAGGAAGTTGTAGCTAGTGGCGGTATCCTTAAAGGAGTATGTGGGAATGTGTGCGGTCTACAGCGGAACTAGATTTCACTTTACTAAAAAGTGTTGGAAGAGTTTATCTGGTGATGGGGAGGGGGCGTTTGTGAGGCAAACTGTGGGTGAGTCCAGAGTCTTTTTTTGGGGGGTAGAAATTGGTGTATTTATTGTACTTTATGGGGAACAGTAAATTTCGTAGATTTAAAAAAAAAAAGTTGCTAAATCATTGCAATGAATGACTATGGGTTCTGGGAAATTGCCGCCAATCGATGGGGTTAGGGATTTAACAATTTGGAAACACAAACAGTACACGTAAGAGTTAACAACAGGCTGGTAGTTTTGTTGTTTTCAATCGATATTTTACTATTATAAACGTGTTAGATTGGTCCATGGGGCCATGCATATTACATTTACCCTTATTGCCCTTCAATAGTTTGTAGACAAGCATTATTAATCTAATTACAATTGGGGATTTTTGTTGTAAAAATGCATATGCCACCCACATGCACCCCAGCACACTACCCACATGTATCCCACCAACACACACCTTATAACAACACACCACACCATGCCACTGCCCCACGTCACTGCACTAGACACCAAGTTTGCAGTACGGAGCACAGCAGCCACACTGCTCTACAACATACGTAAACACTTACAAGCTCCTAAAGGTGAGACCTGTTGGCTATGCTAATGCTTGTTTAATTCTGCAGAGATTTTATCATATGTTACATGATTTTAGGCGCAAGATTCACATTGCAAACATTGTCTGCCCTTGTTTTAAAAATGTACAAGGAAAAGAGATACATAGTTTCACGCGAGGCTTCTAGTTGTCATGGCAACAGGTGAGGTCATTGTGAAGAAGGTCATTTGGAATGTTGGAGTTTGAAGATTCTTTGGAATGTTAGAGTTTGAAGGTTCTTTGGAATGTTGGAGTTTGAAGGTCCTTTGGAATGTTGGAGTTTGAAGATTCTTTGAAATGTTGGAGTTTGAAGACTCTTTGGAATGTTGGAGTTTAAACTGTAGATGACAGTTGAAGGGGAGGAGGGGGGGCTCACACCAGCCTCAGCTCCGCTCCTCCTCCATAGTAGAGACCGAGATAGAAGATCGGGAAGAGCCTCTGCGTGAAGGGCGCCTGCGGGAAGGAGTAGAGAAGCTCCATGGAGTCAGCATTGTACAGGGACAGCCGCCCCCCCTCGTAGTCCAGATACACCCCCAGCTTCAGGGGCTCCTCACGAGGGGACAGAGGGGTCCGAGGGGAGGTGAGAGCCCAGTACTGACCCTCACTCCCCATCACAGCCCAGACTCCCCCCTCAGGTGACCATATGAACTCTCCCTTCCTGTCCACAGACTCTGCTGCGACCCCCACATGCCACCCTCCCCCCTCCTGCAGCAGCTGCACCTCCCAGTAATGTCTGCCGGAGGTGAACCCCTCGCTCCCCAGCACACAGGTGTAGTTGGTGATTCTCTTGGGGGTGTCCGGCAGGGGCTGTGCTGTGCCCGTCTCTCTCACACGTCGCCCCCCCTCAGACAGGAGGAGCCGAGGATGAGCCGTGTCAGGATCCAGAGTCACCATCACTGCAGAGAAGAGATTCACAATTAGAGATTTAACGACACAAAGAAAGGCTGTAATTACTGCTTCTGTTTTACATATGATTAAAGTACACCACATCTGGCAGGAGCAAGCAGCACTAGAGAGCACGACACTAGACTGCTCACTAGACTAAAGAGGGCGGCACTAGACTGCTCACTACACTAAAGCGTGTGGCACTAGACTGCTCACTACACTAAAACACACAGCACTAGACTGCTCACTACACTAAAGCGTGCGGCACTAGACTGCTCACTACACTAAACCGTGCGGCACTAGACTGCTCACTGCACTAAAGCGCGCGGCACTAGACTGCTCACTACACTAAAGCGCGCATTCATCTAGAGCACACACTACACCGAACAGCACACTGCACTACATAGGACATTCCACTACACACTACGTGCAGCATACTACATTGCTCTACCACACATGACGCACACTACAATAGCAGAGAGTATCAGTAACTTGATTAGATGGTACAGAGTGATAGCTACTCCAAGGTTTACTCTACTAATCAGTACTCTCTAATAGATAGTACAGAGTAACAGAGCTACTAGAAGGTATACAGTACTAGTCAGTACAGTGCAATAGATGGCACAGAGTGACAGAACCACTATAAGGAAACAGTACTAGTCAGTATACTAGTGAGAGAGTTACGAGAAAGAATACAGTACTAGTCAGTACACTGAATGAAATGGCACAGAGCAGCAGAGGTACTGGGAGTGTACAGTACTAGTCAATACACTGCATTGGATGGCACAGAGTGACAGAGCTACTCCAAGGTATACAGCACTAGTCAGTACTCTATAATAGATAGTACAGAGTAACAGAGCTGCTACAAGGAAAACAGTACTAGTCAGTACCCTGGATTATATTGTACAGAGTGAGAGAGCTCCTAGAAGTCATGCAGTACTAGTCAGTACACTGCCTGGTATACAGTACTATACACTGCATTAGATGGCACAGAGTGACAGAGCTACTCCAAGGTATATAGTACTAGTCAGTACACTGCATTGGATGGTGTAGTGTAAGACAGCTACTAGAAGGTATACAGTACTAGTCAGTACCCTGCATTACATGATGCAGAGTGAGAGAGCTACTCGAAGGTGTACTGTACTAGTCAGTACACTGCATTAGATGGAACAGAGTGAGAGAGCTACTCTAAGTCATACTGTACTAGTCAGAACTCTATAATAGATAGTACAGAGTAACAGAGATGCAACAAGGAAAACAGTACTAGTCAGTACACTGCATGAGACGGCACAGAGTAAGAGAGGTACTAAAAGTGTACTGTACTAGTCAATACACTGAATTAGATGGTACCAAGTGACAGAGCTACACCAAGGTATACAGTACTGCATTACCTGTCACAGAGTGACAGAGGTACTAGCAGTGTTCAGTACTAGTTAGTACACTCCATTCGATGTTAAACAGTAACAGAGCTACTACAAGGAAAGCAGTACTAGTGAGCACACTGGATTACATTGTACAAAGTGAGAAAGCTGCTAGAGGTATACAGTACTATTCAGTACACTGCTTGAGATGGCACAGAGTGACAGAGCTACTCCAAGGTATACAGTACTAGTCATTACACTGTATGCATGTCACAAAGTGACAGAGGTACTGGAAGTGTACAGTACTAGTCAACACTCCATTAGATGGTACAGAGTGACAGACCTATTCCAAGGTATATTGTACTAGACAGTACACCACATTAGTTGGTACAGAGTTACTCCAAGGTATACTGTACTAGTCAGTGCACTGTGTTATATGATAGAGAGTAACAGAGTTACTCCAAGGTATACCGTACTAGGCGCTACTCTCCATTGGATGGTGCAGAGTAGGAGATCTACTACAAGGTATACAGTACTAGTCAGTACACTGCATTAGATGGTAGAGTGACACAGATACTGCAAGGTCTACTGTACTAGTCAGTACACCCCATTAGATGGTACAGAGTGACAGAGCTACCCCCAAGGTATCGTACTAGCGCCAGGACACTGCATTGGATGGTGCAGAGTAGTAGAACTACTAGAAGGTATACAGTAGTAGTCAGTACACTGCATCATATGGTACAGAGTGGCAGAGATACTCCAAGGCATACAGTACTTGTCAGTACTACTGAAGTGTATTGTACTGGTCAATACACTTCAATAGATGGTGCGGAGTGAGAGAGCTACTAGAAGGTATATAGTAGTAGTCAGTACACTGCAATACATGTCACAGAGTGACAGAGGTACTAGTCAGTACACTGCATTAGATGGTACAGAGTGACGGAGCTACTCCAAGGTATACTGTACTAGTCAGGACACTGTGTTATATGACAGAGAGCAACAGAGCTACTCCAAGGTGTACAGTACTAGGCAGTACACAGCACTGCATAGTACAGAGTGACAGAGGTACTGGAATGTATACTGTACTAGTCAGTACACAGCATTAGATGGTACAGAGTGACAGAGCTACTCGAAGGTATACCGTACTAGTCAGTACACTGCATTGGATGGTGTTGAGTAGAAGAACTACTAAAAGGTATACAGTAGTATTCATTACACTGCATTAGATGGTACTGAGTGACAGAGGTACTAGAAGTGTACTGTACTAATCCATTAGATAGTACAGAGTGGTAGACGTATTCAAAGGCATATTGTACTAGTCAGTACACTGTGTTATATGACAGAGGCACAGAGCTACTCCAAGGTATACAGTACTAGGCAGAACCCTGTATTGGATGACGCAGAGTAGGAGAGCTACTAGAAGGTATACAGTACTAGTCAGTACACTGCATTAGATGTCACAGTGACAGAGCTACTCCAAGGTATACAGTGCTAGTCAGTAAACTGCATTGGATGGTACAGAGTAAGAGAGCAACTCGAAGGTAAATAGTACTAGGCAGTACACTGCACTGGATGGTAGTGTAAGAGAGCTATTAGAAGGAATACAGTACTGGTCAGTACACTGTATTGGATATTACAGAGTGACAGAGCTACTCCAAGGTATACGGTACTTGTCAGTATACTGCATTACATAGTACAGAGTTATTCCAAGGCTTACTGTACTGGTCAGTACTATATATAAGATAGTACAGAGCAAGATAACTACTCGAAAATATAGAGCACTTTTCAATACACTGCATTAGATGGCACAGAGCGACAGAGCTAAGCAAAGGTAGCCAGTACTAGTTAGTACACTGCATTAGGTGGTACGGAGTAAGAGAGCAACAAGAAAGTGCACTGTACTAGTCAGTGCACTTTATTCGATGTTACAGAGTAACAGAGACCCTCGAAGCCACACTGTACTAGTCAGTACACTGCACTACAAGATAGAGAGTAACAGAGCTACTAGAAGTGCGATGTGCTAGTCAGTACCCTGCATTAGATGGCATAGAGTAGGAGCACGACTACAAGATATACAGTACTAGCGAGTATACAGCACTGGAAAATACAGAGTTAGAGAGATAATAGAAGGTATACTGTAGTAGTCCGCACACTGCATTAGATGGTGCAGAGCAACAGAGAGACCAGAAGGCGTAATGTACTAGTCAGAAAACTGCAGTAGATGGAACAGAGTTTAAGAGCTGCTCCATGGTATTCTGTACTACTCAGTACACTGCAAAACATAGTGCAGAGTAAAAGAGTTAGTCCAAAGCATACTGTACAAGTCAATACTCTACATTAGATGGTAAGGGAGTACCAGAGCTACTAGAAGGAATACAGTGCTACTCAGTACACTGTATTAGATGGCACAGTGTGACAGAACTACTCCAAGGTATACAGTACCAGTCAGTATACTGCATTAGATGGTACAGAGTGGCAGAACTACTCCAAGGTATACAGCACAAGTCAGTACACTGTATTAGATGGCACAGAGTAACCGAGCAACTCCAAGATATAAAGCACAAGTCAGTACACTGCATCGGATAGTGCAGAGTAACAGAACTACTAGAAGGTATACTGTACTAGTCAGTGCACTGCATTAGATGGCACAGAGTGACAGAGTTTCTACAAGGCATATTATACTAGTCAGTACTCTGTATTAGATGGTACAGAGCAAAGGAGCTACTAGAAGGTATACAGTAGCAGCCAGCAAACTGCGTTAGATGTCGCAGAGTGACAACGCTACTCCAAGGTAAACAGTACTACTCAGTACATTGCATTAGATGGTAGAGTGACAGAGGTACCAGAAGGCATACTGTATTTGTCACTGGACTGTATTGTATGTTACAGAGTGACAGAGCAACTTCAAGGCATACTGTATTAGTCCGTACACTGCATTGAATAGTACAGAATAACAGAGCAAGAGAGCTACTAGAAGGTAAACAGTACTAGTCAGTACACTGCATTAGATGGTAGAGGGCGATAGAACTCCTAGGTGTACTGTACTAGTCAGTACACTGCATTAGATAGTACAGAGTACCAGAGCTACTAAAAGATAAACTGTACTAGTCAGTACACGGCATTAGATTGCACAGAGTGACAGAACTACACCAAGGTATATGTACTAGTCAGTACACTTCATTAGATAGGACAGAGTAACAGAGCTACTAGAAGGAATACTGTACTAGTCAGTAGACTGCATTAGATAGTACATTGTAAGATGGGTACTCCAAGGTATACTGTATTAGTCATTACCTCCTCGTAACTCTTCCTCGCCACATGATTAACTAAGTGAGCTTCAGCTCCACACCAGAACCCTCCAAAACAAAAGTTAGCCTCCCACGCCTCCCATCCCTTCCCAACATGGCCGACCCCTATCACCCCTGACCTCTATAAGAGGAGGGCCGGCCCAACCCTCAGCCTGTTTTTTTGGTTCTGCGCTGCAGATTCTCCAGAGCGTGTTTCAGGTAAGTGCTTCCTGATGTAGCTGGAACTGGGGTCCCTGGTTGGTGGCCCTGCTCTAGCGGGCCCTAGGACTCTGGAACCATCCTGCTTCCTTCCCCCGGTGTCAGGTCTGGGCCGGTTAGGCTCTGCTTTAGCGAGTCAAGGGTTTACAGGGGGACGAGGGCGCTGGAGCTCTTCCTGGCGGCCCTTTTTCCTCTCCCCTCGTCCGTGTGGGCAGAGTGTTTTGGTGGTTATACTTCTGCCCGGGACCCTATCCCCACCCCCCCACCCCTCTTGGTGGCGCTCCTTTTGTTTGTGAGGCTCTTGACATCCTCGGGTCTCCCATTGCTGGGGCGGCTTGGGGCTTGTGTGTGAGGTGGGGTTGGGGGCGCCCGGCGGTCCGTTCTATGGTCCCCGGGCGCGCCTCGTGGTTGTTTGGTTTTTCGGGGCAAAACTATACTGTTTCTGTCCTGAGGGACTGGCGGGGCACAGGCTGCTGCAGGGCTTTGCTACCTCTAGCGGCCTAGATTGGCGGTTTGCCACGTATCGCATTTACGGTTCATTGATGTGGAGCCGGACTCATGGGCCTTGCCGCGATAGTCTGCTTGTTCGGCGTAGTCTCTTTGGACAGGTTGGATCCCTGCAGCTTCCTCCGGAGTGGGCGCACGAGTTGCCAGGAGCTGCACGCAGCTTCATTCAGCCTGGGGCCGCGCGCTGCGGCTGTTGCCTCAGCCAATCCCTGTCCTGTATAATGCCGCATTACTAATCCGTTCCTCAGGCCGAGGGCGTGTGGCTTGTACGTTACTGGTGTCCTTTGCGTGGCACCAGTCCTTAGTGGGATTCTTTCTGATTCTTTTACATACGTAGTGAGTTGTATTTCTCTCACCTTACTACATGTAGCTTCTGTTGTGTATATGTTGTTTGAGGTGTCTGGCACACACGCATGCGCGCTACGTTATTCTCACGCAGCAAAACTGAAATCCTGGGTTTCAGAAGGCAGGAAAAGTGAGCAAGTAATGGTAGGTGCTCTCGATTCTGCTTGGCTCTTCTGCTGCTGTCACGGTTCAGACTCTGGCATATCGTTGTTTTTTGGGATCGTGGTGACCCAGTGCTGTTATACGGGATCATCGTACTCCGAGTGAGTGTGATATTTATGTATATATATCTTTTAATATTCCGAGAGGGGTTTCAGACACCAGTTGCACGGTAGGTCTGTGTTTGCCTAACAGCTTTCATTGGTTGATTGTGGTAACTTTTTCCAATCTGGGTGCATTGGTTTCCCCCATCATAACTAGTGTTAACGGACCTGCTTCTAAGCACAGTGTGTAAATGGGGAGTAGAGATAATGTGGCCTTAAAACTAGAGCTGGTCAGAGCCGGTCGCTCCACCCGCCGCGTGGCCCATCCTCGTGTGCCCGGTCTCCATTGCCGCCGCCGCTGCCCGTATTGTATCCACTGTTGTGCCCCTGATCTCGCTGTTGTGCCAGTAATTGTTTTATTTCTCAACTGTTGTGCCCCTGATTGTTTTTGTGCCTATATCACCGTTTTCCCCCCGCTGCTCCACCCCGCTCCCTGCTGCTGCTCCCCCGTGGCCCCACCCCCGTTCCCTCCAGCACCACCGCACCGCTCCCCTCCCCACTCGCCACCCCGCTCCCGCCTCCCGGCTGCTCCTCCCTCCCACTGGATACATAAGCTTGTATCCGCGAGGCGGGGAGCTGTGACCTGACCTAACCTGGTCAGAGCCGGTCGCTCCACCCGCCGCGTGGCCCATCCTCGTGTGCCCGGTCTCCATTGCCGCTGCCCGTATTGTATCCACTGTTGTGCCCCTGATCTTGCTGTTGTGCCAGTAATTGTTTATTTTCTACTGTTGTGCCCCCGATCTCGCTGTTGTGCCAGTAATTGTTTCTGTCCTACTGTTGTGCCCCTAATCTCGCTGTTGTGCCAGTAATTGTTTTCTTTCTCAACTGCTGTGCCCCTGATTGTTTTTGGAACCTGCTTGACACTACATCACCAGACATCGCCTTCCTCACGGAAACCTGGATGAACGCCTCCTCAGCGCCCGACATCGCCATCGCCATCCCGGACGGATACAAGATCACCCGGAGGGACCGCGTCCACCAGACTGGAGGAGGCATCGCCATCGTGCACAAGAACACCATCCACATCACGACCAGCTCCGACGACACTTTCACTGCCGCCGAACACCTCCACTTCCAGATACACACTGACCCCAAGACCACACTCAGAGGCACCCTCATCTACAGACCCCCAGGACCACGCACACGTTTCAGCGAAGACATCACAGACTTCATCAGCCCACACGCCCTCTCCTCCGCTGACTACATCCTCTTAGGGGACCTCAACTTCCACCTGGAGAACAACAAAGACAGCAACACCACCACCCTGCTGGACAACCTCACCAACCTCGGCCTCAAACAACTGGTGAACACCCCCACCCATTATGCCGGCCACATGCTCGACCCAGTCTTCTCCTCCAGCAAGCACATCTCCTTCAGCCACTCCACCGGACTTCATTGGACTGACCACAGCTGCGTCCACTTCAGCTTCAGAAGAGCCACGACCCTCCACCACCCGCAACAGGTTCCCCGCAGGAACTGAAACAAGATCACCGCCGACCAGCTCACCACCTCCCTCAGCCAGAACCCACCTGCCAGCACAACGGACCCCACCGAAGCAAGCAGCCAACAACCTCACGCAATGGATCACCAACTGCGCAGACGTCCTCGCACCACAGAAGACCCCTCCCAGCAGACACAGCAGCAAGAAAGCCTCTTGGTTCACCGACGATCTCATGAATTCCAAGAAGAACTGCCGCACCCTCGAGAAAGCCTGGTGCAACGACCAGACCACAGTCAACTGGACTGCCCTCAAGCACGCCACCCGCAAACACCACCAGCTGATCCGCACCACCAAGAAGACAGCATTCAAAGAATGACTGGACAACAACGCCCACAACAGCAAGGAACTCTTCAGCATCGTCAAAGAGCTCTCCAACCCCAACGCCGGAAACAACGACATCACTCCCTCGCAAGACCTCTGCGACGCACTCGCCTCATTCTTCCACCGCAAGATCGCCAAAATACACAACAGCTTCGGTGCTCCAACCACGCACCCTACCACCAAACCATCGCCCCCACCACCACCCTCAGAACCTGGACCCCGGTCAGCACCGAAGACACCACCCGCACGATGAACACCATCCACTCCGGATCCCCAACCGACCCCTGCCCCCACCACGTCTTCAACCAGGCCGACTCCATCATCGCACCCCAACTCAGAGACATCATCAACGCCTCCTTCAACACCGCCACCTTCCCGGAAAGCTGGAAGCACGCCGAGCTCAGCACCCTCCTGAAGAAACCAACAGCGGACTCCACCGACCTCAAGAACTTCCGACCCATCTCGCTCCTCCCTTTTCCTGCCAAAGTCATCGAGAAGACCGTCAACAGACAGCTTGCCACCTTCCTCGAGACGAACGGATCCCACGACCACTCGCAGTCTGGCTTCCGAGCCAACCACAGCACCGAGACCGCCCTCATCGCAGCCACGGACGACATCAGATCCCTGCTCGACAACGGAGAAACAGCGGCCCTCATCCTCCTGTACCTCTCCGCAGCGTTCGACACCGTCTGCCACCGCACCCTAGTGCAGCGCCTCAGCAACACCGGTATCCAAGAGAAGGCGCTGGAGTGGATCATCTCGTTTCTTGCCGGAACAACCCAGAGAGTCCGCCTCCCCCCGTTCAGATCCGAGGCCACCGAAGTCATCTGCAGCGTCCCACAAGGTTCTTCACTCAGCCCCACCCTCTTCAACGTATACATGAGCCCCCTCGCAGCCATCGCACGCCAACACAACCTCAACATCATCTCCTACGCAGACGACACCCAGCTGATCCTCTCCCACACCAACGACCCAGCTTCCGCCAGAACCAGCCTACACGAGGGGATGAAAGACGTCGCCGAATGGATGAAGAACAGCCGCCTGAAACTGAACTCAGACAAGACAGAAGTCCTCATCCTGGGACCATCTCCCTCCGCCTGGGATGACTCCTGGTGGCCCGCCACCCTGGGCTCCACTCCCAAGCCAACGGACCACGCACATAACCTAGGCTTCATCCTGGACTCCTCCCTCTCGATGACCAGACAAGTCAACGCCGTATCGTCATCATGCTTCAACACCCTGCGCATGCTCCGAAAGATCTTCCGTTTGATCCCCAATGAAACCAGGAAGACGGTCACCCAGGCACTCGTCACCAGCCGACTGGACTACGAGAACGCCCTCTACGCCGGAACCACGGCCAAACTTCAGAAAAGATTCCAACGCATATCCAGAACGCCTCCGCACGACTCGTCCTGGACATCCCCCGACACAGCCACATCTCCGACCACCTGAGAGACCTGCACTGGCTCCCCGTCAGCAAGAGGATCATGTTCAGACTCCTCACCCACGCACACAAGGCTCTCCACGACCTGGGCACCAAGTACCTCAACGACCGCCTGACCTTCTACACGCCCACCCGCCAGCTACGGTCGACCAGCCACGCCCTCGCCGCCGTTCCACGCATCCGCTGAGCCACCGCCGGTGGAAGATCCTTCTCCTACCTGGCAGCCAAGACATGGAACTCCCTCCCCATCCACCTCCGGCTAACCCAGGACCATCTCTCCTTCAGGAAGCAACTCAAGACCTGGCTTTTCGAGTAGTGACGGCCCCCCCTCCCCCAGCGCCTTGAGACCCCCCGGGTGAGTAGTGCGCTATACAAATGTCATGATTGATTGATTGATTGAGAGCGGTTGCCCTTAAGGCTGGGGAAATCGGTTTGAGTCTCGGCAATGAAATTACTCCTAAATTACTAATCTGTGCTTTATGTGAGGTGGTCTGCTACGTACTACATTTGTTGCATAAATCTTTGTATTTATTACCTGCTGGTCATTTCTGACTATTGTATAGTGCGGATTAGTGATTTTTGTAGCGACATCCAGGAGCCGTGCGTACACTGTAAAATGCTCTGCATGATACAGCATTGGACCCTTCTGGTTGTTTTCTCATGTTGTCTTTATTCTAGGGTTGCCAAGAAGAATTCCATAGGGTAGTGTTACGCACTGAATGACAGCGCCGTATATTTTGCCATCAATGTACGTACTGGTGGGACCAAAGATTTCGGCCATTTGTCCTATGGTTTGTGAGTTCATGTCCTGGTGTTTTACTGGCATTTGGGGAATGACAGAGGACCATGGCTTCATTTTGTTTGCTGTGTTTGTCGATGGCTCTTTCTTCCCTTCCAGGCTTTGGGTCTGCGGTCCTTCTGTCCTGTATGCTCCTGTTCCCGCCTGCTCGCCATTGTTGTCCGGGGTCTGGCCTGGTTGGTCCCTGGTTGGGCGTCCTCCTGGGGATTCCGGGGGCTGTTGGCTGCTGCGTGTCTGATGGGGGCAGGCTGCTGTTGGTGCCTGTCCGTCCTTCTCTGGGCTGCTACTGTTGTCTTCATGGGGCTTTTGCTTCTGCTTCTGTTCCTTGGGGGCCTGCTCTTTCCTGTCCGGGGCCGTGTCCATGGTGCCCCTTTCTCATCCTACTTCCTGGCTCAGCAGGCAGCTACTATGCCTCCTGTCCGTGTCATGCTTCTCCTCAGCTCCTGGCCATTGGGGCTATGTTGGGAGCCATCTGTTGCCTCTCCTTAAGTCCTGGGTGGCCTCTGTTGCGGCTCCGTGGGTCCTGCCTTCTGCCGCGCCACCCCATTGTCGATCTTGGCAGTCTCCCAGGTTCTTCTCCGGCGGAGCCTGTTTGTCCGTTTCTTGGTGGGGTCTTGGTGCTCTTCCGATTCCTGCCGGTCCCCCTTGGTTTTTCCTCTTGCCCCCTGGTTTTCATGTTGGGGTGGTCTTCCTTGGTCGGGGACCTCCACAGGATGTGTGTCGGGTGTGCTTGTGCCTTGTTGGCAGGCGGTGCTTTGCATTGTACTTCTCTTGGGGGCTCGTCCCATCTGGTGGGTCTCAGTGCTGCTGGGCCGTCCTGGGTTCTGGTGCATTCTCGTCTTAACATGTTCTCGTGGGTTTACTTTCTCTAGTCCCGTCCACGGTTCCGTTATGCCGGTGGTTGTGCTCCACGGGTTCGGTCCAGGTTGGTGATGTTCATGCTTTTCCCCTTTTCTTGGTCGCGGGTCGGGCATGCAGCTCCCTTTCTGCCCTGTCTGCAGTTGCGGCCTGTGGTCTTCCTTTTCTGGTGTCCCCTTCCCAGGTGGTTGTGGTCTTTTCCGGCCTGTGGGGCGTGCTTGGGTTCCCGGTCTGTGCGGGGTCGGTTGGTCCCCCTGCTGGCGGGTTTCTCATCTACCTTCTGTTGGCCGTTCCTTTGACAATTTGTTCTGGCCTTGGCTGGGATCCGGGGGAGGTCAATCGGGACTGTTTCTCTCCCAGGGGTATTCTGCATGTTGTTTCTCTGGTGCAGTATTTTCCTCCCATGACTTCCGTCTTCCTATGGACAGCTGGCTTCCTTTGGTCCGGGCTCGGTTTGGGTCCTTGGTGGTGGCTCTCTTTGGCTTCCTCGTTCGGGCTTCAGGCTTGGCGCTTTCCTCCACTCCATTTGCTTACGCGGGTTCTGGGCTTGTTTTGCCTGGACGGGGCATTCGACCTGTTGGTGGTGCTCACCTGGGTTCTTCTCCCTTGGTTACTGCCGCTTTGGGTGTTGATTGTCCGTGGTGGCTGGGCTTTCCTGGTTCTTCCTTCCCCTTTGCGGGGCCCTCCGCTTCCTGTCCGGATTTTGTGTCCTCTTCTTCTTTATCCCTGACTCTGGGGTAGGTACTGATACCTGCTGGCTTGGGGTTGCTCCCTGGAAGTGTTGGCATTGCTTCGGGGTCGTTTCGCCCGGCTCTTCTTTCCTTCTAGCCATTGGTGTGATTCTGCCTATGGCCTTACCTCCCTGTACGCTCCTTTTCTTGGTGGCTCTCAGTTGTTCAGCTGGTTCGGGCCTGGTCAGCGGCTGGCTTGGTGGCCTCCTGAGTCCTCGCTTTGGCGGCTCGTTCACTACACGTGAACCATTACAGGGACAGGCTGCTTGGCCCCTGCGCTGGGATGTCACGCTCGTTCACCCAGCGTTCCCCATGCTACTAGTGCTGTATGCTTCCTTGTGCATAGTGGCCCTGTGATGGGCCTTCGCTTTCCTTTCTGGTGGCTTAGCCATGGACCTGGTCCCTTCTGATTTTCGGGCTCCTTGGGCGGCCTTGCGGGCTTTCCGCTGTTGGCTGCTTTGGTGGCCGGGTTGCTTTGGGGTTGTTTCCTGTGGCTACCGGGGACTGTTTTGCTCTGTACCTTTGCTGGTGTTGCGCTCCCTTCCGGGGCGTCCTTTGAGCCAATGGGTCCATGGCCTGCCTGTTTTTCACTGTGTTGATGGTGTTTTGTTGGCATTCCGTTTTGCGGGTCGGAGAGCTGGGTTCCTTTCTGCGCTCTCCTCCGTTCTTGCGGCTCCTGCCGGTCTGCTTGGTTGCGTTTGGTTCCTCGGCTTCTGCCTTTGGTTTCCTCAGTTGACCGCCGGCCTGGTGGGCTTTGTTTCCTTCTTTCCCTCCGGTTACTGGACTTGGGGTGGTTTCTGTTCTCTCGGTGTGGTGGTCCAACGTGCTGTTTTGCTGTGTTTGCGTCGGACTGTGTCTTTTGGCTGCTGTGGCATCTTGTTGTCTCTGTGGTGGCGTTGCCCTCTTTCCTACGATTCCAGAGCCTGGGGCTTTTGCTTCTCTCTCTATTTTGACTGTCCGTCAGGCAGTCTTGGCGGTTTGGGCCAGCCGTCCTCTTGCTGTTGTGGTGCCGGTTTGTTTGTTGCTTTTGGCTCCGTACGGTCTGGTTCCCTTCCTTCTCTGTCCTCCTTTAGTCGTTGGTTCGGGCAGATTTTCTGGCAGCCCTTCAGGTCTTAGGGGTTCTGGGTTTTCGGCCCTCCCCTCCCGGTGTCTCTCTGTCCCGGGCTGGTTCTCCCTGCTCATGGTTGCCTGTCTCTTGGGTGGTTTCTTCCACTCGTCTGTGTTTTTGGGTTTGCCCTGCTTCTTTGGCATCCCCTTCTGGTCCATTGGTTTCTTGTGAGTTTCCATGAAGCCGCTTGGCTTTAGTATGTGTTCACTTCGTTAATCAAGTGGAGAGGAAGACTTACAAGGAGATTATGCCCTGGTTACTTACCAGTAATCTTCATTACTCCAAGTATAGTCTTCCTAGCCACATGAGTTCCCATCCCTCCCTCCATGTGTTGCTATCGGCTTCATGTTTCTGCTTGGTAGTTCTCAGGCTGAGGGTTGGGCTGACCCTCCTCTTATAGAGGTCAGGGGTAATAGGGGTCGGCCATGTTGGGAAGGGATGGGAGGCATGGGAGGCTAACTTTTGCTTTGGAGGGTTCTGATGTGGAGCTGAAGCTCACTTCGTTAATCATGTGGCGAGGAAGACTATACTTGGAGCAATGAAGATTACCAGTAAGTACTCTATATTAGATAGTACAGAGTAAGAGAGCTACTAGAAGGTATAATGTAGTAGTCAGTATACTGCATTAGATGGCACAGAGTGACAGAGCTACTCCAAGGTATACATTACTAGTCAGTACACTACATTAGATGGTGCAGAGTGGAGGAGCTACTAGAAGGTATACTGTAGTAGTCAGTAAGCTACATTAGATGGTGCAGAGTAAGAGAGCTACTAGGAGGTACACTGTAGTAGTCCACACACTGTATTAGATGGTACAGTGCGACAGAGCTACCAGAAGGTGTACTGTACTGGTCAGTACACTGAATTGTGTGTTACAAAGAAACAGAGCAACTCCAAGGCATACTACACTAGTTAGTGCACTGCAGTAGATGGAACAAAGTAACAGAGCGACTCCAAGGTATACTGTACTACTCAGTACACTGCAATAAATAGTACACAGTAACAAAGTCAGTCTAAGGCATACTGTACAGGTCAGTACCCTACATTAGATGGTACACAGTACCGGAGCTTCTTTAAGTTATACAGTACTAGTTAGTACACTGCATTAGATGACACAGAATGACAGAACTACTCCAAGGTATATTGCACTTGTCAGTACACTGCATTGGCTGGTGCAGAGTAGGAGAGCTACTAGAAGGTATAAAGTACTAGTCAATACACTACATTAGTTTGTACAGAGTGACAGAGCTACTGGAATGTATGCTGTACTAGTCAGTACACTGTATTAGATGGCACAGAGTAACAGAGCTACTCCAAGGTAGCCAGTACTAGTCAGTACACTTCATCGGATGGTACAGAGTAACAGAGCTACTAGAAGATATACTATACTAGTCAATACACTGCATTAGATGTCACAGAGTGACAACGCTACTCCAAGGTATACAGTACTACTCAGTACACTGCATTAGATGGCACAGACTAACAGAGCTACTCTAAGGTATACAGTACTAGTCAGTACACTGCATTAGATGGTACTGAGTGACAACGCTACTCCAAGGTATACAGTACTACTCAGTACACTGCATTAGATGGTACAGAGGCATTCTGTACTAGTCAATACTCTATATTAGATGGTACACAGTATGAGAGCCATTAGAAGGTATACAGTACTAGTCAGTACACAGCATTAGATTGCACAGAGTGACAGAGCTACTCCAAGGTATACAGTATTACTCAGTACACTGCATTAGATGGTACAGAGCTATTACAAGGTTAACAGTACTAGGCAGTACACTGCACTGGATGGTACAGAGTAAGAGAGCTACTAGAAGGAATACTGTACTAGTCAGTACACTGCATTAGATGGTAGAGTGGCAGAGCTACCAGAAGGTGTACTGTACTAGTCAGTGCACTGTATTGGATGTTACAGAGTAACAGGGCCACTCCAATTCATACTGTACTTGTCAGTACACGGAACTACATACTACAAAGTAACAGAGTCACTTCAAGGCATACTGTACTGGTCAATCAATCAATCAGGGGAACTGTAAGTGCGCTGAGGGTCTCTAGGCACGGGGGGAGGTGAGCAGCTCCGTTCAGTCAAAGAGCCCGGTCTTAAGTGTCTTCCTTGAAGCTGTTCAGGTTGGGGACGCATCTGTTGTCGATCTGGAGCTCGTTCCAGGTCTTGGCCACGATGTAGGAGAATGCTTTTCCGCATGTTCTGGCTCTGCGGATGCGTGGGGTTTCGGCAAGGGTGAGGTCGGCAGATTGGAGGTTTCTCTTGAGTACGTGGAAGGAGATTCTCTTGTTGAGATATTGGGGTCCGATGTTGCGGAGGCATTTGTAGGAATGGGTGAGTATCTTGAAAGTAACTCTCTTCACAACGGGGAGCCAGTAGAGGTTCTGCAGGTGTTAGGTGATGTGTTCATGTCGAGGGATTCTGAGGACACGTCTGGCTGCGGTGTTCTGTATGGTCTGGAGCTTGCTGAGCAGAGACTTGTTGATCCCGGTGTAGAGGGTGTTTCCGTAGTCCAGTCTGCTGGTTATGAGTGGTGGGTGATGGCCTTTCTTAATTCGGGGGGGGGGGGGGGGGGGTGATCCATTTGAAGGTATTTCGGGGGATGCGAAGGGTGTTGAAGCCGCTGGAGGCGACAGCGTGGACCTGACGGTTCATGGAAAGGGAGGAGTCAAGTACAATGCCAAAGTTTTGGGCGTAGTCCGTGGGGGTGAGAGGGCTGTCAAGGGTGGTGGGCCACCAGGTGTTGTCCCATGCAGAAGGGGAGGGTCCGAGGACGAGGACCACTGTCTTCTCTGAGTTGAGCTTCAGACAGCTGCTGCTCATCCAGGATGCGACGTCCTTCATTCCTTCCTGGAAGTTGAGTCTGGTGGTGAAGGGGTCCTTGGTGAGGGAGAGGATGAGCTGGGTGTCGTTGGGGTAGGACACTATGCTGAGTCTGTGCTGTCGGACGATGGCGGCGAGGGGGCAATGTAGATGTTGAAGAGCGTGGGGCTGAGAGATGATCCTTGGGGTACTCCGCAGTTGATTTCCGTGGGTTTGGAGAGGAAGGGTGGCAGTCTGATTCTTTGGGTTCTGCTGGTGAGGAACGAGCAGATCCAGTCGAGGCTGGTTCCTTGTATACCGGCATCGTGGAGTCTGGCGGTGAGTGTGCGGTGGGAGACGGTGTGGAATGCTGCCGAGAGGTCGAGTAGGATCAGGGCTGCGGTGTGTCCTTGGTCGAGGAGGGTGTGGATGTCGTCTGTGGTGGCAAGTCAAGCGGTCTAGGTGCTGTGGAATCCAGATTGGGAGGGATCGAGGATGGAGTTTTCTCCGATGAATCTCATTAGTTGTGCATTGATGGTCTTCTCATGACTTTGGCCGCGAAGGGGAGGAGGGAGATGGGTTGGTAGTTCTTGAGGTCCGTGGGGTCTGCTGAGGGCTTCTTGAGCTGGGGTCTGACTTCTACGCATTTCCAGTCGTCGGGGAAGATGCCAGTCTTGAAGGTGGCGTTGATGGTGTGTCGTAGTTCTGGAGCGATGGTGGTGGTGGCTCTGTGGTAGATGTGTTGCGGGCAGGGGTCCGGGGGGGCCCCTGAGTGGATGTCTTACATGGTTGAAGTGGTGTCTTCAGTGGTGACTGGGGTTCAGGAGGAGATTGTGGGCTGGCTGGCGTTGCTAGTCAGTACTCTATATTAGATACTACAGAGGAGGGTGTGGATGTCGTCTGTGGCGGTGAGTAGAGCGGTCTCGGGTCTGTGGTTGCTGCAGAATCCGGATTGGGAGGGGTCGAAGATGGAGTATTCTCCGATGAATCTCATTAGTTGTGCATTGACAGTCTTCTTGGTTTATACTAGAAGGTATAAAGTAAGGGCTGCTTCCTGCGAAGACGACGCAACGTGGGATCGGACCACCGAAGTTTTTTGGAACGAAGGAGGCAAGATGATATCTGAGTGAGGCCACCACTCACCTCTCTCCTCTCTCGCAGGATATTTCTCTGTGCTGTGAAACCGGAGTATGTACTAGGGCGATAGTCTGATGGGAGATCTCAATGGGCCCACTCCGGCAGAACAACGAGGAGGGCGCTGGACACGCTCGTGCTGGGGAAGACCGGGCTCCTGCTTCAGCCGCTGGGAGACTTTAACGCCGATGCTGCTGACAGGCTGGATACAGCAATGCTCCACAGGCTGGAACGCAGACCACAGAGTCAGTGGTGATGGCTGCTCGCGGAAAAGGGAAACCACGGACGGCGGCCCCTGCCATACAATCACCCCGTAAAGGGACAGATGCCAAATTGGGGGGCAGGAAGGGAGACCCTTGTGCTGGTAAAGGGGACAAACAGGAAAAGCAGGAAAAGGAAAAAATAGAGCCTCACATAAAGACAATTCCCCGGTGCTTACAGGCATCCGGAGAGGTTACAACCTTCCATCTCGAGCATGTTTCTACCCCTAGACATGAGCGAAAAGGAAAAGGCTGGACAGGAAAGACAGCAAAATCAAGGAAATGGTGATGGTAATGGGGAAGTGTGTAACTTTGTGAACAGCCCTACACATACTGCAATACCCGGTATACAAGAGGCGGAAAATGAGAATCCCCTAGCTAAAAGGGCGACCCCTTGGCTGGCAAACTGTGATAATACTATTCTGGAAGCATCTTCACATACCTGCCCGGCGGATGAGACTGGAAGTAATGATAACTGCCCCCGATATACCTACTAATAAATCAAATGATGAGAAGGGTGTTAGTACACCAGATATGACAAGCAAAAGTAAGCAAGGCGCATCTAGAGCGAGTGAATCTCAAAGAAAAACTATGGAGACTGATTGTTTATCCCCGGATTCTTTGGAAAAGGTTTTTTCTCTACTGAGGAATCAGAGGGATCTGACACCAGCCTATTTGCTATTAGCGATGGCGGAGGCTCTTCCCCAAGTAATAGTAGCCGACAAGAGAATGGCGCCATCTCTAAGAAACCCAAACAGACATCTGGGAAGAAAGTTCAAGAAATCCCCAGGTGATAATGAGGTTGAGGAGGAATTGGGTTGGGATTATTCAGCTGCACAACTGTTACCCCCTGAAGATGTAAATGGAAAAGAGAAACTTTCAATTTGGAATCCAAGGGGTGAAATGGAGCACTCAAACGATAGAAAGGTGGATGAACCCTCCGTAGCTTTAATCTTACCATCCCAGCGACTATTCCAGGATGATGTCAAGTCTGATAATCGTCAAGTACGGCTGGCCTCTAAAAAACTCCAAGGATCCATACGCAAGACTGGGAAAATCTGTACTGACATCTCGGAGAGATTAAATATGGTAGAGACACATACTGAGGCATTAGAAAATACAGTTGACACGCTGAAGGTTCAGGCTACATCACAGGAGAGCACCCTGAAAGATGTTATGTGGAAACTTGAGGATTATGAAAATCGCCAGCGCCACAATAATCTAAGGATGCTAGGAATCCCCTAAAAGTGCGAGGGCAATGACATAAGGAAATTTATAATTAATATGAGAGAGAGAGAGAGAAAAGTCTTTAATTATTTTCGGTCAGTATGACCATAAAAGCACAGATAATAATACAATACATTTCATTCGATTGAATTTTTCTTTCATGAAAGTAAAAAACTCTCTTTGCTCTAAATAAGGGGTAGAGTTACTCATAAATTGCATGTGCATTACATTGTTATTTAATAAAATACCAATAAAAATGGGTGTGCAATACAAGAGCAATATTAGGCATTAACAAATTTTCCAAGAAACCAAAGTTTGTGTTGCTAACATCACAGCCGTCACATGATCACAAATTTAAAAGAATATACAGATAAAAAAGGTACAAGATGCACATTTTGCACATTTTAAGATTAAAAAAATTATATTAAAAATACCAAAACCAGTTGATAAGATATGATAAAATAATCAGGCAGAACCTATGGGCTCATCTTTAGGATAGCTCGACGTGCACACCACATGGAGAATAAACAAGCATTGGCAAAACCAATAGGCCTCGCCTTTGGGACCTTATAAGAGTTTAGCCATGCAACAATTATAGGATATTGTGCTGCGTAGCTAAATACTTATAAGGTCCCAAAAGCGAGACCTATTGGCTTTGCCAATGCTTGTTTAAGCATGCATATAAATAAAAACATTTGTTTGGAAACCGAGCGGATCTTTTCAAACTATCTAAACAAGCCAAGCCACGAAAGTTAAAGTGGTCGGGCGGAGGCAGAGGAGAATGCAACTTAATGACCCGTGACGGAGGAGACAGATGGTGGCTGCGCGCGTGCACAGCACATGCACTCAAGCTTCAGGCCAGCAAAACTCTGGTAGGTAGCACTTTTTTTTACCTTTTACGAAAAGTCGAGCAAGCAACGCATGCGTTGCTCTAGGCTCGACTTAAAAACCACTGTAATGGCGTTTCCTGGCAATGCAAGAGATGTCTGCTGGGCCTGGTGAGTACTCCCGATGCTACTGAGTATTTTACTCCATCACCGTGAAAAAGTAAACCCTATCCGCTAAACTCTAAATTGGGCACTTAGTCTACAAGTGACCAGCTTACCAGGGAAAAAGCCACTGTATGTGAAGGAGTCAGCATGTGGGAGTGTTCAGTGGCAGAAACTTCTGCCACATAGAAAAGAAGGTCTTGTTTGGCAGGAAGTAAACTCAAAGATCTGCTGTCCAGTTATGAATCATTAGCACAACACTGTTAAAATTGCATTGAACATTTTCTCATTCAGTGTTGCATACTGTCGATCATCTTTTTATTCTCGAATGCTAGTAATAGCCAAATACAAAGAAAGTTCCGTCATCTTCGACCCACCCTGCTTGAGGTAAGGCTGATTGATGCCGTTCAGTAGCAACCTAACATTAACATGGGTTGGTGGCAGGTGTGCAGTAAGGGATCACAGAACGAGGAAAAAGCAGTAGGCAAAAAAAACGTCAATCACGTAGAGGATGGTGGAACCAGGTCACGGATTTGAGAGATGAATACAAGGTCAAATTGAAGCCCAGACTAACAGACAAGCACTCAAGAAAAAAGGCACAAACAGTAATTGGACTGAAAGTACCCACACATTTTGAGCACTATAAGCAAAGAAAGGGGCAAACATGGAAGCCAAGAGGGCGATGAATGTATAGAAAAAAAATAACAACCTAAATTGCTATGCAATCCACACTCACCTTTCTCACTGAAAATACAGAAATGCGTCATTACAGGAAGCGTAGCAGCCGTGTTAAATTGGTAAAAAGCAACAACTGAGTTTAATAGGAGTCATGTTAGTGTGGGGAATTGAAAGAAATCCTGGCCTGGAGCTGAAAGGCCCTTGCAACATATTGCCCAATTTTGACTGGCTAATTCCTCTAGAGTTAACAGCTGGTATAGTGCTAGACGGATACCACCATGCTTATGCCTCAGAGATGTTTACGAACCAAAGAAGTTGGGGCATGCTGCACCGCAGAGATTGAGAGGGACACCCGTAACTCTCCACCGCAGATGACGAAAAAGACTCTACCACCCATGGATTCAGGCACAGAGTTAGTGGCTTCTGTGCGCCAAATGGCTGCACTGCCCAGGTGCCAAGATCTTACACCAAAATTAACCTCACCTGCTATTTATTCAGTATATGCATTTTCTTTATAATGTTAACTGCTGCTATATAGCAGTTTTACTGCACTAGTTCCTTTGTTTACTCTATACAGGGGTGGAGTTTTCTGTGATGCAAGTACGGTTCTATCTAAACAAGCCAAGCCACGAAAGTGAAAGTTAAAGTGATCGGGCGAAGGCAGAGGAGAATGCAACTTAATGACCCGTGACAGAGGAGACAGATGGTGGCTGTGTCTGCGAAAGTGATCAAGCAGTGCTTTTCAGGCTGCCAAATGGTGCGCGCGCCCGGCGCACATGCACTGTATTTGGAGGCCTGAAAAGCACTAGTTTGCACTTCCAGATCCCCCTTTTACAAAAGCTGTAGCGAGAGCAGCGCTAAAGCGCTGGCTCAGGCGAGACCTAAAAACGTCATATTGAATGCACAATGGACATGTGCGCGTCATATTTCAAAATCCTAAAAACCTCAGCACAGGGCTTAGTTCCCAGATTTCTGTATAGCTGTAATAGCCATCGGTGTCTCGCCTTCTTATACCTTTGACAGAAAAATATTACATGATATTCCGTCTCCGCTGCATTGCTACATGCCGAACATCCCAAAATTGGATGAACCCGCTCATTTATTTGTGAAAGCACAAAACGGGAACACCCCATGCCTAAACTGCAGGTATAACTTGTTGGCAAGAGCCAGCTGGATATCGTCCAGGCAGGATCTAATCTGTACTGTTTTTTTATCTCTATAAACACTGCAATTCATGAGCCAGTCGCAGAACTCCCCTGTATCAGCCATGGTAGTTTGCTTGCATCCTGTAAGCTCAACACTTTGCTCAGCTCTTCCCTGTGTACAGCCAGTTCTGGGGTACTCCGCAGACATCGCCAGAATAAAAGTGGTCTAAGAGTGGCATCGTCTGCAATTGGACTAATCCCAAGGTCCATACGAAGCGGTGTAAGCGGGGAGCTTGGGGGAAGACCCAACAATTGCATGGCGAAGGAATTATCAATTTTCTCCATCGAGCCAGATGGACGGTGACCCCATATATCAGCCCCATACAGGGCAGGACCCCTAGCTTGTGCTTTGTAGATTTCCACCACCGGCCCAACAGATTTATGGATACAACTTCTACATACCTTTGTCAGTTCCCCCATTGTCTGGGCCATCTTTAAGCTTGCTGTCTTGATTTGGGCACCCCAGTCCATTTTTTCGGTTAGCGTGATTCCAAGGTATTCAAAGACAGTCACCCTCTCGAGGGGTTTCCCATCTAGGTAAGGATTTGGCTGAACACTATTACCTGCATTAAATACCATGCATTTGGTTTTCTGCAAATTGGTCTCCAACCCCCTATTTTTGCAAAAACCTAAAGCTGTCTAAGGCCCTCTGAATTCTCATAGGTGACTTTGAGAGCAGAAGGGTGTCGTCGTCGAACATCATGGCAGGTTCTTCACGGTTCGCCAGCTTAGGGGCATCAATATCCTTCCCAGCAATCAGAGCCTCAACTAGGCCATTAATAACAAGGCAAAAAAAGGTCGGGGCAAGATGCAGCCTTGGCGTACACCTCTGTCTACAGGTATGGGGGCTGTGAGTTCACCATTTTTGCGGTACCTAATTTGGGCAAAATTGCCTTCATGCAGTCATTTCAGCTGGTGGCAACGGTAAGGTGGAGCCACAAGTCCAATAAAACAGCCCACAGTTTGTCCCTCGACACCAAGTCAGATACAGATAGGTCCACAAAAATTAGTTGGAGGCTGCCACCCTAAATACACACTGTCTTCCAATGTAATAGTTGTAACCTAAAATGTGATCTATTGCGGACATCTTCGCTCTGAACCCGGCTGAAAGGTTCCCTACCCGATCTTTCTCACTGGGATTGGGACAAGGAAGTACAATGTGTCCATCGATTTCCCTTATCACCTGCAAGGCACTCATACAGTGAGCGGGCGCTACCCCTTGCTATTTTGGTCTATTCTGGAAATGTTTTGTTACGCCAGGCTGTGTATGACCTAGCCAGACCTAATCCTGAAAGAAGTTTTGAGGGTTTCTCCTTTTTGCCAAACCAGATTTCGCACACGCTGCTGTTGAGAGGAGATGGCGGCTTAGACAGTTTACAACCCCACTCCAGACAGCAGGGGCTGCAGTATTTTTGCAAAATCCAGCTAGCCTGAAAGTTGTCTTTCAGGGTCAGAATTTAAGCTTAAATTCTGAAATCCAAGCCCAGAAGTTACTGGATGACATCTTTGCAGAGGACATCGGTGGTAAAAAAAAAGTCTGTAACATGCTAGGGAGAGCGCTGGATAGAGGCTGGAGATTCCTCTTTATGGGAGGGCTGTATGTTTTTTATGTATATTTGATCACTGGTGGGGGGGAGAGAGGTGGAGGGAGAAGAGGAGTGGTCCGGACGTCCTCACGCAGGCTCATGGTTGGGCCTGATTCCCTAGGTTGTGGGGAGGGAGGAGCAGGGAAAGGGGGGGGGAATGGGATCCTCAGACGGGTGATACAAGGGTCTGGTTCTATAGTGGTTTTTGTCACATTTATCACATTTGTCACATTAGATGAAAAGAGTGAGGGATCGGTGTGGTGGGATTGCTGTACAGTGATGTGGTACCAGAATCTGGTTAATGTTATAAGCCGACATGGGCAGACTTAGAATCGCAACTATCAACATCTGTGGTCTCAATGACATCAAGAAAAGGCAGAAGGCAGAAGTTGGGTTACAAGCGTTTGTGGCAAATATTATTTACCTCCAAGAGACACGTATCGAAGGATCACAATTGCATGTATTAAAAACACTGGGGTATAGGGTGGTTAGTGCAACAACGCAGGGGGCCAGGGTTCGGGGCGTTGCTATATTGGCTCAAGGAGGCGGGATCCACACGGTCATGCTCTGATAAGTTAGGCCGGTGGGCGATTACTAAATGTCAATATAGTATGGGTAAGAAACTGACACTATGTACAGTATATGGATGTAGTAGCGACGATCCTGGTGTATTCAATTCTATCTCCAGTGAACTCGCTCATTGGCCTCTTCCACTTATTCTGTGCGGGGGCTATATTATTAACTTACTCAGTGATTGGTCTCTAGAGGCCGGATGGAGATACACGGGTAGGAAACCAAAAGCGTTTCAGGCATTAAGGAATCTGTGCCAGACCCATGGTCTGATTGATTGCTGGCACCTGATAAAACCAAATTACCCAGGGTACACTTATTCGTCTAACGCGCATATGACTCATGCTAGACTGGACTACATGTTTCTTTCAAATACGCTGAGCTCGAAATATCATATAAAAAAGCTACCGCGGGTACTATCAGACCATAACCCGTTGGTCCTCGATTTAGAATTGGAATTATCCAGGCCAAACTTAAGATCATGGACATTTGAGAGATCAATGCTGCTAAATGAGGAATTTTGTATACACATGAGACAATGGATCCCAATGTTCGCGGAGGATAATATGGGGAGTACATCATTTGAGGTGGCGTGGGATGCTTTGAAAGCAGTATTAGGGGGAAACATTGAGGTATTCCTAAGAATCTTAACAAATGTGCCAAGCAAACAATGAAGGCTCTTCAGGATAATTTAGGGGCAGCAGACGAAGGTTTGGTAAGGGCTGAGGGGCGGGATCTGGAGGTAGATCAATGGCAGGTGGCGATCACTAAAGCCACCATCAACTGATATTCTCGCGGATAAAGTAATGAGTAAAGCAACAACCCAAAAAGAAACAGTTTATGAGTTTAGCGAGCAGATTGGTTACCCTTTGGCAGTTCGTACCAGGCAGCAAATAACATCTAACAGAATCTGAGATTTTATTGACCCTGTGCTAGGGCGGATTACCAACCCAGATTTAATTCTATACTACTTCCCGTCAGCTAAAAGGAATTATAAATACATTATTTGTACATATTTTCAATGGTTGGCGGCCTCCGGGATCATGGTATTTGGCTAAAATAGTGGTTTTCTGAAAAAAGAATAAATCTCCCTTACAATTGGGCTCCTACCATCTATTACCTTGATTAACGACGACTCTAAAATCTATTCAAAGTTATTGGCCATCCGACTTGCGCCAATAATTCATAAGGTTATCTCGGGGCGCCAACATGGGTTTGTTCCCGGGAGATCTATAATTGACCATGTCCAGAGAGTTATCACCCTATTTGATATCACCAATGTTGCAGGAGACCCTATGGCTCTTATCCAATTGGATGCAGAAAAAGCTTTTGATAGGGTCTCCTCCCAATGTCTATGGACGGCCATGTCTAGAATTGGTATTAGGGATGGTTTTATTCAAGCAGTCAAAACATTATACGTCGAACCATCAGCGGTAGAAATAGTAAATGGTACACTCTCTGAAAAAAAATGTATTTCCCGGGGGACCAGGCGGGCTGACCGTGCTCCCCTCTTTTCTTTGCAATGTGTATTGGTCCTTTTATCCGCAGGTTAGAAAATAATGTGCTAAGACCGGCAATATGGTCAGAGAACTGGGCAACTAAGACCTTGGCCAATGCAGACGATATTGTCCTTGTTACATCAGATCCATAATCCTGCCATAAAGGTAATCGAAAATGCGGCTGAGCGCTTCGGGTATATCTCTGGATATGCTCTGAATTAAGATAAGACGCAGCTTGTGCTTAATGATAAAGTCAAGATGATAGACAACCGGGTAGTCGAAAAGGTCATGTATAACCTCCAGGTTGGATAGTGTTCAAGGACAATATGGAGCCTCTAACGGAGAATACTAAAAAAGATCTCGCAAGGTTAAATATCCTACATTTATCCGTAGGGGGTAGGTGTAATGTGATAAAAATGCTCTTTTTCCCGAAATGTTTATATCTTTTTAGGGTCATCTGTTTAGAATTCACTCCTCAATGGTTTAAAGCAATAGAAAATATATTCTCCCAGTTTATATGGGCATATTCGCGACCTCGCTGAGCCCTTAGGTTTCTCATCCTACCGAGGGACGGGGGGGTTTGGCTCCCCCGAACCTGAAACTATACTATTGGGCCTCCACACTGATATATAGTCACAAGCTGCTCAGGACGAATGCAGGTTCCTTCTCCATTTGAACTTATTTTGGGGGGAGAGACGGGAGGATGTTTTTGGCGACAACAATACAACAGTTATTACAAAAAAGTTTGCTTTAAAACTCTTTTTAGTGCCTTTAAAGTATGGAGTGCTATACGTAGAACCCTGGGAATTGGTAGATTATCTTTTTATACACCTATATCTAATAATTGCAATCTTCCCGAGCTCTTTGGAGATTTGTTTATGGATAAATGGATTAGGGCTGGATTAGATCAGTTTCGTTGTTTTTACTCCCCCCCAGGGCTCCGGTCCTTTGATGACATGAAAGAAGAAAATACTCTTTACTGGTGGGATTTTAGTTTCTCCAGATTTGGGATTTTCTCTTACGAAAAGGAAGTGGACGGGCCAAGTTTGAGAGAGTGGAAACCATTGAAATTATAGTTAAAGATAAAGTAAGTTCTATGAGGGAGATCTATGGCCTTATAAATGCGGCTAGGCCCGATGATTTGGACAAGTGTTCTCAAAGATGGCAGCTGAAATTGGGGGTTTCAGCTGCGACTTTTCTGTATGTGTATGAGATGTCACAATATATTTTAATGTCCACGAGGCTACAAGCACAATTTTATAAGACACGTTTTTCTTTATACTGTGCGCCCGGCAAGATAGCAAAATGGGGGGCTGGAAAGGAAACATTCTGTCCACGTTGTGCACTTTATAATGCAGATATCATTCACATCTTTGCGTCTTGCAACGTATCGCAAAAATTAATCAAGGATATATAAGAATTTTTATCGGAGGTTTTTAAAAACTGAAATAATATTGTCAAAGGATGTAATATTGTTAGGGATTTCTGAAGCAAATCGAATGGGGAAGGGTCATGAATTCATTTTTATATCTATGGCGGTCTTAAGGATGTGTATTGCGTCCGCCTGGCTGGACTCTAGGTCACCTGCTTTTCATCAATGGCTAGCCAGATTATTACCAACGTATAGTTTAGAAATAGCTATATATATAAACGGAAAGGGAGCCGCTTATGCCGAAAAGGCATGAAAATCTGGGACCTCCTGATTACTTGGATACAAGGTCGAAGCGTGTCATGATAGAGTATATGTATTTATTTTCCCCTGTGGTTTTTCCTGGCTGAATAATGGCGTTTTTATTGTAAGAGGAAATCTGCACATGTCACGTTAGGAATTTTTTATGGGCGTCACACAAATTGCTCTTTAACAGGATTGTATCGATTGACAGATCCTTGGGAGTTTATATGTATTTTAAATATGAAATGATGTCATGTATTGCACTGCACTTGATTAATTATGTTTGATGCAATGATGTTTTATCTGTCTGAGGTGGGGCCATGGGGGGTCCGGGGAGGGGGTGGATCGACAGGTATTTAAAATAAAATGAATAAAGATTATTTTTCTTAAAAGAAGGTATAAAGTAAGAGTCAGTACACTGCATTAGATGATATAGAGTGACAGAGCTATTCCAAGGTATAGAGTGCTGCTCAGTACATTGTATTAGATGGTACAGACTGACAGACCTACCCAAAGGTGTAATGTATTAGTCAGTACACTGAATCAGATGGCACAGAGTGACAGAGCTATTAGAAGGTGTACTGTACTAATCAGCGCACTGCATTAGATGGTGCATAGTGAGAGAGGTACTAGAGGGTATACAGTACTAGTCAGTACCATGCATTAGATAGTTCCTAGGCATACTGTACTGTATGCGCTAGGTCAGTGAAGACGTATATGTTAGGTCAGTGTCAGTGCATGCTCTAGGTCAGTGTAGGTGCATGCGCTAGGTCAGTGTAGGTGCATGCACTAGGTCAGTGTCAGTGCATGCACTAGGTCAGTGTCAGTGCATGCTCTAGTCAGTGTAGGCGCATGCTCTAGGTCAGTGTAGGTGCATGCTCTAGGTCAGTGTAGGTGCATGCTCTAGGTCAGTGTAGATGCATGCTCTAGGTCAGTGTAGGTGCATGCACTAGGTCAGTGTAGGTGCATGCACTAGGTCAGTTTAGGTGCATGCGCTAAGTCAGTGTAGGTGCATGCACTACGTCAGTGTACACGCATGCGCTAAGTCAGTGTAGGTGCATGCACTAGGTCAGTGTAGGTGCATGCACTACGTCAGTGTACACGCATGCGCTAAGTCAGTGCAGATGCTTGCGCTAGGTTAGTGTGAGTGCATGCATTAAATAGGTGCAGGCACTAGCTCAGTGTAGATGCATGTGTTAGGTCAGTGTAGTTGCATGAGCTGGGTCCGTGTAGATGCTTGCGCTAGGTTAGTGCGGGTGCATGTGCCAGGTCAGTTTAGATGCAGGCGTTGGGTCCGTGTAGATGCATGCGTTAGGTCAGTGTAGTTGCATGCGTTGGGTCTGTGTAGAAGCTTGCGCTAGGTTAGTGTAAGTGCATGTCATAGGTCAGTTTAGATGCATGCGTTGGGTCCGTGTAGATGCATGTGCTAGGTCAGTTTAGATGCATGCGTTGGGTCCGTGTAGATGCATGCTCTAGGTCCCTGTTGGTGCTAAAACTCTGGGAAATAGAATGTTATGTGGTAAATACCAAATTTTGAGGTAATTTACCATTCACTAGTCCCAGAATACTGCAGTAACTGAGTTGCTCGCAGGTGTCCAGCCTAGAAGTATCATTAACGTGAGGTGTGAAATTACCGCAGCTGAATTTCCAATAAACTTAGCATGAATGTCCAAGGGGAAGAATGATTTAAACAAAGGAAATGCGGCAGCACATATACAGAATGGAGATAAGTAGAAATCTAGAAAAATCTGGAAAAGACAAAGTTTAGAGACACAAATCAAGTAACTGTACCCTGACGTGAGTGCACGTTACCATTAAATGCCATACAATAACATACCACACCACACCATACCATATCGTCATCCCATTCAATCCATTACCACCATAACAAACTATCCCATACCACTATACCATATTATACCATGATCTCACCCTTTAGTACACCACACCATACCATCACAGCATTCCATAACATACCAGTCCACATCATCCCACCCCACCATAATATCCCATAACATACCATACATACCATACCATTCCGTAACACGCCACACAACACCACACAATAGCACACCACACTACGCCACAACATACCATAGCATACCACACCACACCATAACACACCACATCATAGAATACCACACCATACCACACCTCACCATACCATAGCACACCACACCATACCATAGCACACCACACCATACCATAGCACACCACGCACACCATACCATAGCCCACCACACCATACCATAGCACACCACACCATACCACACCATACCATACCATAGCACACCACACCATACCATAGCACACCACACCATACCACACCACACCACACCATACCATACCATAGCACACCACACCATAGCACACCACACCATACCACACCATACCATAGCCCACCACACCATAGCACACCACACCGCACCATACCACACCATACCACACCATTCCATAGCCCACCACACCACACCATACCATAGCACACCACACCATACCGTACCACACCACACCACACCACACCACACCATACCACACCACACCACACCATACCATAGCCCACCACACCATAGCACACCACACCGCACCATACCACACCACACCACACCATATCATACCACACCATTCCATAGCCCACCACACCACCCCATACCATAGCACACCACACCATACCATACCATACCACACCACACCACACCACACCATACCATACCACACCACACCACACCATACCATACCACACCTAGCGCTGGGACACTTCCGGGTAGCCATGCGCTTTACAAATGCCCTTTCATTCATTAATTCAAACCATAGCACACCACACCACACCATACCATAGCACACCACACCATACCACACCACACCATACCATAGCACACCACACCATCTCATACCATATCATATTCATGAACAGTAATATTCAGAGCTAATCATCACAATGGTATTTACCTTTATAACTCTTCACCACCACCTCTGGGCACTGAATCTTCACATTATTACACCTGTAATAACACACACATCATCTTTGCATTAAAGAACAATGACAGCTACAGGAACAAAGGATGAACTTCACATAGGACCTGTATTTGAAATAAGATTCAGTATTAGGAGCAGCGCCTGTGGACTAGAGCTCAGTGTGAGTTACTGTTCATACACAACAGTCAAAGCTCTAACGATATCCAAAAGTACCTTTAACATCTTATGACAGGATGTGGGTGTTCTATGGCAGATGGCTCAGTGAGACAAGCGTGCTTTATATGATGCTATGGAGTGCCTCGTTGTGGGTTTTCTAGGAGCGGCCGTTGGCTGAGTGAGAGGGGGGGGCTGACTAACAGGTTACCTCTGCTCCTGGTGGAGTCTCGTGTATATACTTAATAAATACCTTCCTACCCGAGATCTACGTGAATTCCTGACAGCGCCCACAACACAACATTGTTACATCCAATCCCTGCCAGTGTAAACCTTGGCACCATTCTCTACAGCTACAGATATTGAAGAGCCTTAGTGGGATATATAAGGAAGATATGAACCCAGACCGCTTAGTAATGAAAAACTGGTTGCAAAGCAAAAAATCCTACGTCTTACAGAACAGCAGATTTTAGGCTATAGGGGAAGGATCACAGTGGGAGAGACAAGGGAACAGGTTAGGAGGCTCAGTAAAGGGAAAGCAGCAGGCCCAGAGGGGATTACAGAGGGAGAGATAAGTGGACAGGTGAGGAGGCTCAGTAAAGGGTGAGCAGCAGGCCCAGGCGGGATCACAAAGGGAGAGATAAGGGAACAGGTTAGGAGGCTCAGTAAAGGGAAAGCAGCAGCAGGCCCAGAGGGGATCACAGAGGGAGAGATGAGGGAACAGGTTCGGAGGCTCAGTAAAGGGAAAGCAGCAGGCCCAGAAGGGATCACAGAGGGAGAAATGAAGGAACAGGTTAGGAGGCTCAGTAAAGGGAAAGCAGCAGGCGCAGACGGGATCACAGAGGGAGAGATAAGGGAACAGGTTAGCAGGCTCAGTAAAGGGAAAGCAGCAGGCCCAGGCGGGATCACAGAGGGAGAGATAAGGGAACAGGTTAGGAGGGATAGTAAAGGGAAAGCAGCAGGCTCAGGCGGGATCACAGAGGGAGAGATAAGGGAACAGGTTTGATGGCTCAGTAAAGGGAAAGCAGCAGGCCCAGAGGGGATCACAGAGGGAGAGATAAGGGGACAGCTTAGGAGGCTCAGTAAAGGGAAAGCAGCAGGCCCAGAGGGGATCACAGAGGGAGAGATAAGGGAACAGGTTCGGAGGCTCAGTAAAGGGAAAGCAGCAGGCCCAGGCGGGATCACAGATGGAGATATAAGGGGACAGCTTAGGAGGCTCAGTAAAGGGAAAGCAGCAGAGCCAGACGGGATCACAGATGGAGAGATAAAGGGACAGCTTAGGAGGCTCAGTAATGGGAAAGCAGCAGGCCCAGACGGGATCCCATCTGAATCCTCTTTCTGTTTCTGGGTATCTTATTTTAATGAGATCTCTCTGGAAGGCTGTTAAATTCCACCTTCCTAATATGAGGCACCTGTAGTTATGATCCTTAAACCGGGTAAAGACGCTAGGTTAGTGGATTCCTACAGATGAATATCTTAGTTGAACTGTGATTACAAAACGATTACAGGAATCTTGGCTAAGAGGTTGTCAGATGTCCTTCAAAAGTTGATCCATTTCGATCATAAGGGGTTTGTGACGGAACGGAAGCTGTAAGAACCAACCCAATGACATCGGTGCGAATTATATGGCCGAGGCCTCTAATCTCCTGTTAACAATCGCAAGAATTGATGCTGCTAAAGCATTTGATAGGGTTAATTGGGTCTATCTTTGGGAGGTATTGCAGGATTATGGTTTCAGCAGCAATGTTACTGAAGTTGTGCAAATGCTATATAAGGTGCCAGCAGCTAAGATTTTGGATGGCGAACTTACAGCTTCGTTTCAGATATCCAGGGGAAATAGACAGCAGTGTCCATTGTCACCAATTCTGTTCTGTGTATATATTGAGCCCTTTTCCCAGATGATTTGGCAGGATTAGACCATTCTTCCCTTTGATGCTGCAGGGTTACCAACCAGACTAGCACTGCATGCTGATGACATAGTTCTGTATGTATTGAACCCAGAGCGCTCTGCTCCACAGCTTGAGATGCATGCCAGAGATTTTGGGAATCTGTCAGGATATCTAATCAATAAGGGGAAGACAGAGATTATGACATGAGCTAAAGAGAAGGTAGGGGAGGTGCGCGCGCACCGCGACCCAAGATGGCCACCCGGCGCTGAGACTCTGCATGTCGTTGGACTTTTTACCGGCCCCTGAGCGGCTCCAACGCGTCCTGCATCATAATTATGCCGGATTCTGACATCGGAACACTGCTGCTCTAAAGGGATGTGCTTTGTATTGTCTGCAACTTCCTGAACACGGAGAAATATGCAGGTGATGTCCATAGCTGGCTCAATGATTAGAGCGGCAGACCCTGATGCAGTGGTCTAGCCCGGGACCAGGGTTCAATTCCCCGCCTCGGCGGGTCTTGGGCTCAAAAATTCCACGGACCTGATAATTCTCGCCTCGGTGCCATTCCAATCATGGAGTCCCGCTCTGCAACTCTGGGCAATAGCTTGCTACGCGCTGGGGGTACGCACCGTACATACACGGGTGGGGGTACGACTCGAACGTACATGGGTGTACATACACGGGGGGGTTCGACACGTACAGTTCGACACGTACTCGGGTGTACATACACGGGGGGTTCGACACGTACTCGGGTGTACATACACGGGGGGGTTCGACACGTACAGTTCGACACGTACTCGGGTGTACATACACGGGGGGGTTCGACACGTACTCGGGTGTACATACACGGGGGGTTCGACACGTACAGTTCGACACGTACTCGGGTGTACATACACGGGGGGTTCGACACGTACTCGGGTGTACATACACGGGGGGGTTCGACACGTACTCGGGTGTACATACGGAGGCTGGGGGGGGGTACAGCGCGTACATGCGGGGGCTGGGGGAGTACGGCGCGTACATGCGGGGGCTGGGGGGGTACAGCGCGTACATGCGGGGGCTGGGGGGGGTACGGCGCGTACATGCGGGGGCTGGGGGGGGTACGGCGCTTACCGGGCCACCTACTCTGGTCGTTTCGCGCCGTACTTCGCTTTTCCGGCATTTTTGGGTGCCGTAAAAATATTGCCGTCCGGACTGCTGTCGGTTCGAATCGTAATTCCTGGGTCGTGAAACGCGGCCTGAGAGCGTCCCGACGTCACGTCGGCGCATTCCCCGGATCCCATTTGTATGTATCTTTTCGTCGGTCGGTGTTTTGTACGACTCGTACGGAAATGGTGTTTCCGTGCGAATCGTACTTGCATGTTTGTAAAGTTTTACGACCGGGTACGAGTCGGACGGAAAAAAGCCTCCGTCCGACGGTTCGTACCCGGTTTTTGCCGGATCGTAATCACCACCTAAGTCTTTGGAGCATGAGTTCTATACGTCATCGAAAGATTCCGTGCTTCCAGCCTTGATACGAGCTAAGTTAGCGTTTAACAAAACTTCTACTGATAATGCTTCTTCCATTCTCTTACGTAGCAGCGCTCGTTACTATGGGGGTAGTTGGGAAGCTTCTGGCGAACTATTTGAAAACACGCAAGGAACGAACTCTAATTGACTCTATTTACTCTCCCGATGGTTCTTTGCTGCACAAAGATCAAGAAATTCTTGACACATTCAAATTGTTCTATATGAATCTCTATACCCCAGAATCCCCTCCCTCTAATTCCCTTGTCCAATCCTCTCTAAATAACATACCATCACCATCTACCTCCCATCTTAACCTATCTGATCTTGAGACAGATTTATCATTATCCGAATTGTCCTCTGCTCTAAGACTTTTAAAGAAAGGGAAAACTCCTGGGCCTGATGGCTTCTCTGTTGAATTTTATTTACATTTCTCCACATTATTACTCCCTAAACTTTTAAATCTTTTTCATTCCTTTTATCTTTCTGGGAAAACGGAGGGCGCCTTCCAGGAAGCCACCATCTGCCTTATTCACAAGGAAGGGTGTGATCCCATGTATTGTAAAAACTATCGTCCGATCTCTCTGGTCAATGTAGATTATTAACTTTTTGCCAAATTACTTGCTCTACGTTTAGATCCTCTTATGCCACACTTGGTCGGTAAAGAGCAGTGTGGTTTTGTCAAAGGTAGATTAACTTAGGATAATTCTCGCCTCTTTCTCAATGTTTTAAATAAGGTTCCCTCCCTTTCCGTTTCTCTAGCGGCTATTTCTGTTGATGCCGAAAAGGCATTTGATAGAGTGGATTGGTCTTTCTTATTTGCGGCTCTCAAATGGCATGGTTTTGGCCCTAAACTAATCTTGCTTATTTTCCTATTATACTCTGCCCCTAGAGCGTCGGTGTTAATTAACGGTTCTATTTCCTCTTACTTTCCACTCCGTCGTGGAGTTCGCCACGGTTGTCCTCTTTCCCCTTTGCTCTTTGTTCTTGCACTTGAACCTTTCTTATCTTCCATTCGCAATAATTCTTCTATTTCTGGTTTTCCTTACGGTGATCATCATTTAAAACTCTCCGCTTATGCAGATGATATTCTACTTTTTATTTCTGACCCGGATACTTCTATCCCCTCGCTCCTGCGTGAATTCACTTCTTTTTCCCTTGTCTCTGGATATAAAATTAACTCGGACAAGACAGAAATACTCCCTCTCACTAATACATGCCTTCCTCACTCGTTTTCTTCTACTGGCTTTGCTTGGAGTAGTTCCAAAATCAAATACTTAGGTATGTGGTTTTCTAATTCCATTGCTTCTACCATCAAATTAAATATGTCTGGGACTCTATCTCGGATTGACAAAATGCTCTCCTCTTGGAATCCACTTTTTCTTTCCTGGTGGGGCCGTTTAGACTCAATCAAGATGATGGTCTCCCCTATCTTACTTTATGCCCTCTCTATGCTTCCTATTCACATCCCTGCTTGTTATTTTAAAAGGATTGACTCCTGTTTATCCAAATTCCTTTGGAAGGGTAAAAGAGCCAGATTATCCTTATCCTCACTACGTAAAGCAAAATCTAATGGAGGTGTTAATTTCCCTGATTTCCGTCTTTACCATAAATCATTTTCCCTTCGCCAAGCCTCAAAATGGCTTATCTCTAACATTTCCCCATACACTCCCCTTTGGCTATCCATCGAACATGATCTGTTGTTGCCTTTCTCTTTTAAGGAAGTTCTCACCTTTTCTGCAAAATCCTTTTACACTTCTTTTCCCTTGTTTAAACATATGTGTTCTCTGTTAAAACCTATTACTTCTCCAAAATCTATATCCAGAGAAACCTTTTTAGAGTCGTCTATTTGGTATAACTCCCTTATTACTGTGAATAATAGACCTATTGTTTGGAACACTTGGCGACGGAAAGGTATAATTTGGGTTAAACATATTTTTGATGGTACATCTCCTTATTCTTTTCCTCAATTCCAATCTATTTTTCAATGTCCTCGCTCATTTTTACCGAAGTTTTTTATTCTAATGACGAAAATTCTAGACACTTTTTATTCTCTTCCGTCCCTCTCTTCTCATACTCCTTCAAATTCTCTCCTACATATATCCTTTTTTCGCTCCCTAAGGCTTCTCTTATCTACAAGTATTTCTCGGCCCCCAACCCAGAGCGTGTTAAGACTAAATTGGAACTTTTATGGGAATCTGATCTGGGATGTGAGTGGAGCATTTCCTTTTGGGATCATTTTTGGTCCCGTTCTCTTAAAATTTCTCGTTCTGCTTCTCTTACTCGATCAATGTTTTTTCTATATCATAGACTTTACATTACCCCTAATTTCCTTAGCTCATTTTTCTCTGTCCAATGACACTAATTGTTGGTCTTGTGGCTCCTCTAATGCTGATCTCAAGCATCTTCTTTTCTTTTGTTCTTCAGTTTCTATTTTCTGGGAGAAAGTTTGGTCCTATATGTCTCGTATACTTCACATCTCTATTCCTTATTCTATCCCTCTCCTTTTTGCTGGTAGCCTGTCGGACTCTTTGGATATTTCCCCTCACACACAGGGCCTCTTTGACCTTATGCTTGCTTTAGCCTTCCAACATATTACACTTAACTGGAAAACACTCAACAACCTCTCAATACAACACTGGTGGAACAATATCTGTCCCTTTCATCGTCTTGATGTTGCGTTTGCTTCTTCATGCAAACCAACTTTTAATAGGGATCTTTTCTGGTTGCCTTTGACTACCTATTTAGATAGCTTGGCGTCGACACTTAATTTCCGATCACATGATGCAAATTTTAAACCTCCTTGAGTGTTCTCTCTGTTCTTTTGATTTGTATAATTTTTGTAATTCAGTAGTTACATTATGACGTTTCAGATTACTCCTCTTGTCCTTCGAAGTTTACATTTACTATTCACCTCAAGTTATATGCCTCATAGATTATACTTTTCCCTTCTTCCTCTCTTCCCCTCCCCCTTGTTATTTTTCCCTTAAAAATATTTAAATAGCTTTCTCTTCTGTTTTTAAACTCCAGTCAGTTATTGTTAATACTTGGTATATATTGTTTCTCTGTATTACTGGTACAGTTGTATTTCTTCAATAAAGCTTTGTAAACTCAAAAAAAAAAAGAGAAGGTAGGGTTTCAAACCAGAAACCAGATTAGGAATCCTGAGATCATCGTAACTCAGAGTTTGGAGGAAATATCGGATGTAAACGTAAATCCCATTGTTAATTTCGAAAAAATCAATGCTGATATGGCAAATTATACATTTATTTATGTGAACAAAATCGCGTCCTTATTAACAAATTCACCCGATGTGAACGCCGCATCAAAGTCGACTCGCAAATACGTAGTCCGGCAAGCACTGAGACCTAGGCCCAAGGTTACTGATTAACAGGCTACAGGTGGGGTGGCACGTAGCCAGCAGACAAATGCATGGACGGGAATTCCGAGATCAATCCCACAGATTAGTGAAGAGACACTACAATGGTTAAGGGAGATTGGCCCCAATAAAGCGAGCATGGCTGGAGGGGGTACGCGTGCTCCAAAAACACCATAAAGTCAGATGCTATATGAGTTAGGAAAATAGAGAAAATCACATCACAGAACACGCAGTGATCACGTGCTCCCCGTGCCAGATATCTGGACACTTTAACCACTGGCCGCATTTTGTCCTTTCAAGGTCGAGGCCCACCTGGATTATCTATAAAAATTAATTTATGAATCTAGAGAGAGCAACTTACATTCCTCTCCCTACAAGGATCTCCAGAAACATTTTATTGCCTATAATGAATTGTATATAAGAACGCTACAGATTGATTGTAATTTGAGACATTCCTCAGACCCTGTTCCTGTAACTGTTCTCCCGGGCGCTATGTTTAATTAAACAAACTGTTCCTGTTTTGACAAAGGTTTTACAAAGGTATTTCATGTTCAAGCAACACCGTGATATAGATGCTCGCCTTACAAGATGGAGGGAAAATCTGCCCCTCGGTATCTATGGGAGGGTGAACACCATTAAGATGTTGGTTCTTCCGAAGGTGATTGTCTTGTTTAACACTAAACCACTTCCTTTCCCCAAAAAGCTTTTGCAAAAATTGCAAGGGACGGTCATCAGCTTTATATGAGTATCCAGGGGAGCCAGGATCGCACGCAAGAAGGAGGAGACTGAAGCAAGGGAGGGTCAGCAGCTTCATATGGGCATCCCGGGGAGCCAGGATCTCACGAAAGAAGCCCCGGAGGAGACTGAAGCAAGGGAGGGTCAGCAGCTTCATATGGGCATCGAGGGGAGCCAGGATCTCATGAAAGAAGCTCTGGAGGAGATTGAAGCAAGGGAGGGTCAAGCAGCTTTATATAGGCATCCATGGGAGCCAGGATCTCATGAAAGAAGCTCCAATGGACACTGAAGCAAGGGAGGGTCAGCAGCTTTATATGGGCATCGGGGGGAGCCAGGATCTCATGAAAGAAGCTCCGGAGGAGACCGAAGCAAGGGAAGGTCAAGCAGCTTTATATGGGCATTGAGGGAGCCAGGATCTCACGAAAGAAGCCCCGGAGGACACTGATGCAAGGGACGGTCAGCAGCTTCATATGGGCATCCAGGAGAGCCAGTATCTCATGAAAAAAGGTCTGGATGAGACTGAAGCAAGGGGAGGTCGCTCTTCCGGGTTTTCAAGCCTATTGTTATCCTTTCCAGTTCAAGAATTCCTGGCTCTTGGCTGGAGAGCTAGATCATTCTCACATGGGTCAATTGTGTGGAGCTATGTTGAAGCATTTAAGCCTGAAAACGTTTTTTGTTTAAGTTTGGGGACCCAAAGTTTTTAAACAAGGTAGGTTAATGGTACTCTTAACAGTCCTGAGGGTGTGGGAATCCTTTAGGAGAATTCTCGGGATAGATTACAATGCGGACCTGGCACCAATTTGGGGCTCTCCTGGAACCCCCAAGTGACTTAAAGATAAACTTAGTTACCCTCTCCAGCATGGTAACCTTTCCACCTGGAGTGACATGACAAGAGTTCTCTAAACTTTTGAAGCGGGGCTTTCAAAATTTAAATGCCTGCAGCTTTGTTGTTAGTGGTCATCCCAAACGTAGTCAGAGGGGAGCGGTTCGGTGCAGGAGGATTTTCTCAAGTGGGTGAGGGCTAAGTAACAACCTAAAAAAGGGGTTTCCCAGTGGTATTGGGTATTCATTTCCACAACAGATGAGAAAATGGGAGTCCCATACCTGCGCTGGGAAAAGGATCTTCTGGCGCTGGCTAAACAGCAATTATAGCGAGTATATTTAAATCTGTTATACACTCTGATTAAACCAGTACCACTTAAAAAGAATCATTTGTTTACTCTCCATAGACCTTATTGGTCACCAACGAAGTTGGTTAAGATCACATAGGAACCATTAAAATATTAGAAGGGCGGTGACACAGAGGCGGATGATATACGCATGTTCGTGGACTGCCCGTTATTTGCCTTCTTCTGGTGGTATGTAAGTCAGGCGTTTTAAGAAATTATTGGCTGCGAAGTTAAGGTAAGCCCCTGCCTGATCCGATTTGGGATGGACTTGTGCCCGTACTGGGACGAGTTAAACTTGGATCAGGCCTCACTGATATTTTTTCTGATATCGCTAGCAAGAACGGAAATCTGTAAGAAATCGATTACTCCCGACCCACCAAAGGTATCAGAATGGCTCAGATCTGTAAGAGATGTCTCCAGACTGGATTTGGAGTGCAAGTCGGCCTCAGTAGATGATTAGTGCCCCATACTACCTCTGCCGAGAGGAGAAGTCATGTCACTATACGCTGTAACCTCTAGGCACTGTTACTTCTTAGGATTCTTCTTTTCATCTTTGGCTCCGGCATCCATAGGATTTAGCTGTTCATTTAGCCTATGGGGGATCCATAGGATCAGCATGGCCATTCATTTTATTAATGATAGATAAGATTGGGTGCGTGGCCAACAAGATGGCCGGGAGGCAGCACTAAAAGAGAGCTCCAGCCCAGACACAGACATACTCTGTCCTCCTGCCGCCCCCTCAACTTTGAAAATCTTGAAACTGATCTCCGGATAGGGCGGCGCCAGGGGGCATGGAAATAGTGACACCCCGGAGCTGTCTGCAACGCGCTGATGCACAAACCGAGGAGAGGCCTACAAGTCACTACTTCTCTGCTGGAGACCAGGTGACCTGCCGAAGCTGTGGGGAGGACCTGGGGAGCTGCCGCGAGGAGGTGAACGCAGTGTGGGTGGCAAAGTGGGATGGCTGATACCCCGATAGTGGTGGGGCCGGCCTGCTGACAGAACCTGCAGCCCCGGAACGCCTCCGCTCTTGGTGACTGCCTCGCCACGGAGAGACCCCCCAACATGGTGGCTGCATTGATTTACCCCCCTCCTGAGGCCGAGTGCAAGAGAGACTGTGACCGCTGATCCCCTGGACATTGCAGGCACTCCTACATGCCGTGGTGGAGATGAGCCGCGACAACAGTGCGCCCTGGTGGATGCAAGGGGCCCTCGGTAGGATGCTGGGGACGGATCCGGTGGTGGCCCTGGTGGACTCATGGTGCTTGAGGAGGAGCTTTTCTGTGGACTCCCCCCCCCCCCTCCAGGTGCTGTGCAGGGGTATGCCTGGAGGGAATAATAAATGTGGCTGCACACACAAGAGAGAGGCTGCCAGCAATTGTTTATTCGCCCCACCCTGGGATTGAGCGTCGTGCAGAGGAGCAAGAGGAGACTAGCAGTCAGCCTTGGCAGCATGGAGGTGAACTGGACTGGACGTGAGCCCACACTCTTGGTGGCCGGTCCCATTGACTGGTGAGTGGGCTGTGTGACTTGCAACCTGCCATTGAGCCTGACATAATCCTCCTGTAGGATTTTCGCTGGTAACTAGCTCTGAACTAGGAGCATGGCCTCCACAGTCACATGACTGCTTGGTGCGATCCCTGCACAGGCATCTGAACACCGGACCCTGGATTTGAATCAGAACTGTAGGTGACACCAGGAGGTGGGAACCCTGTATCGTCTGTGCTGCTGCACCCCGCTGCTACTCCTGGAGTCCCTCACACAGCTTACCTGTGGAGAATTGGACTGGCACCACTGGTGGCATTCATTCTAGACACACAAGGTGTAGGTAGCGACCACAACTGCAGTGCTTCCGCCAGAAATCCTGGAGATATCGAGGGAGAGAAAGTTGCAGGTCCTCAAGGTGGCATGGGTAAGGACAAACTGCGCAGGGGCAGCAAGCAGACAAAGATTGACCAGTTCACGGTACAGGAAGCGGGTACCACCACATCACAGTCTCTTGAAGAGGCGACACAACCTGCAATGGAGCCCTCAGGGGCCCAGATTCTGGCAGCAATTGAAGCCTCAGGCCAAAACCGAAGCCATGGCTATAGACATGAACCTCCTCCACACCGACCTTCGCGCGGTAGCGGAGCGATCGGTGGAAACGGAGACACAGGTCACAGAAGTGTGGGGGAGATCTCCACATTGAAGGTGACGGTGGCCGCCCAGGTGGTCTGCTTGACTCGATTGAAGGCACGGATGGACTATGTGGAGGGCTGGTCCTGCAGATGTAACCTATGATTTATGGGATTCCCCGAGGGCGCCGAGGGTAAGGTCCCAGAGACCTTCATGGAAGACTGGATCAAGACGGCACTCATAAACGTGACACTATTTCTTGTGGTGGAAAGGGCCCACAAGTCATTGGTCCCACCGCCGCAACCAGGAGCTCGACCCCGAAGCACAATAGGGAAATTTCTCAACTACAGAGAACGGGATAAACTACTATGAGGGGTTCGGAGCCATGGAGACCCGATATTTATAAATAGCAGTATACGAATATTCCCACACTATACAAGAGCTGTCCAATTGCAATGGCAGTCCTTTGGTAGTGTCAAACAAAAGCTAAGAATGATTGGCTTGAAGTATATGTCGCCTAATCCTGCCAAACTGAAGGTGCTGCGGGATGGGCGTTCTCATTTTATCATAATGTCAGAGAACAGAGGGACTGGCTAGAGGTCCATAGGGCTGAATGTCAGCGTTCGACATCTACGGGACGGGCTCGGGATTCACTGTGGAAGGGAGAAGGCCCCTCGGCTACTCCATGGAGACAAAGCCAACGTAGACGCCGTTCCAGATCTGCTGCGAGAACGGTGGTGCAATCTGATGGTGCTCTGGACCTAGCAAAACAATGACAGGAGTGAGAAGCAGCCAGGGCCTTAGTTGAGGCAGTTACTTCTGCTGCTTCTTCAACCACAGAATCGGATCTGTTGGGGACTCACGAACGCCCGAGCGAGCAGATGGTCGAATATGGACACATATTTATGGACCACACTGAAGGTGCTGTAGAATGATGTTGCACTTGCCCCTGGCGTGACAGGTATGAGGAGGGCTGGAGGGGGAATGCCACCCAGTAGGACGACAGGACTGATTAGTCTGTTTGTTGAGGCTCCCCCTGGGACACTCGGTCATTGTTGTACGGACTTTAAGTGAGGTGTGATAAGATGAGGTGGCGGCACCGATAGAGGGCCCAGGTCTTTCACCCACCAAGCTGCCAACCCTCCCTTTTTCCCTTGCTCTATTATACTTTACTTCTTGTTTTTCTCCCATACCTTCTCGCGTTTCTACTTTTCTGTGGTGTGACTGATTACCCGACTACCAGTGTGATAACCTCAGGGTATTAGGGAGCGGAACTACTGATTGAGCCGCCCCCTGGGGTGAGATCTGACTGTTTTCTGCCCCTCAGATATAATACCAGTTTATACCCAATAGAGGGATTGTACACACACTGTAGTTCAATTGAGACTTTTTTTGGGTGGGTGTGAGTAGCATTATGTGTGGGAGGACACTAGCTAAGTTGAAAGGTGTTTACCCAGGTGATATAATGGGAGTCGCATATGGTTTGTCGTTGTTGAAGCATCAGTTGTGTGTCTGAGGGTGGCGGGGGTTTGGGAATGGTGTGGAGAGGTGTGTCTGCGGAGGAGGAGAGCGAGGGGGGGTGGGATGTTACGAGATGGGTGAAATGTTACATTTGCCACATGGAATGTGAGGGGTCTAAACTCCTTTGTGAAACAGTATAGAACACACATCTATCTTAGAAGGATTAGAGTTCATTTAGCTCTCCTCCGAGAGATACATATGTTGAAGACAGAAGCCCAGAAACTCCACAAAAAATGGAGGGGACATCTTTACTCATCCACTTATTCATCCTATGCCAGAGAGGTATCCATATGGGTGGCTCGGGGCTCTTCTGTCAGCTGAGTGGCCGGGTTGCGGACTTGACAGGATGCTACATACTCATACACAACCTACTGAATGGCTGGAATATCTGCTTGCTTAAAGCAGTGACAAGAGTGACTTTTTCAAGGCCCTAGAAATGGAATCATATACTCCATCCGGAAATTCACGGGACAACTATTCGTACATTGGCCCTTTTCATTGTATTCCGCTACACATGGAATCACTTCCCTCGTTTCACCTGGGTGACCAGTTTTCATTCTAAACTGGTCTACTTTTATATGTTGTTATTTGCACTTCCCTTTTTGCTACTCAGGAGACTTTGCTCTCCTTACGGTGTACTGATTTTTACTTTTCTGCACAATCCTATATTTTCCTCAGCATAGTTGCATATACATGCAGTTTTATATATATTTTAAATAGATTCCGACAAGATCTTCTCTGTATCTATTGGACTACTTTTGGACATTGTCCTTACTACAGGGCGCTCAGGTATTCTATATTCTTATTAAATCTCACAACTAATATATATTCTTTCCTTGCACGCAAAAAGGAACACCAAATGCACATATTTCTTTGTATCTTAGAGAGCACAATGCATGCAAAATCTAGTTTTTCACTTGTATTATAATATATACTGGCATTCCCTGTGGCCCCCATGGGTTCTCTTCTTTCGGTCAACATCACCCATCATGGGTACCACTTTTTATGGCTTTGGGTGAGCTGACGCTACAATGCATTTTTACACAATATCCCCAGTGCGTTGTGACCGGCATATAGAATTTCATGTCACTATTTTCCTTCGCCTCATCACTGCTATATGAGGTTGACACATATGAATTTTATGGAAAAGATTTCATGAGAGATGATGTTCTATACCAATGTATGTATATTTGCTGCAGCCTTGAAAGGGGCAAATGGACGAAACATGGGTCGGCTGCTTTTGCTTGTATAGACCAGATATTGGCTGTTCCTGCTTGCATATAAACCGAACATTGTGGAAACTACAAATGGAATAAGATAACTTCACAAAAAAGGGCAAATAATTTGATGGACTTCACATTAGGACTACTTTATTTATTAAATGGTCTTTCTATGTGTGCTCTGGTACTTATTATTGTGTATATTTGTTGCCAAGGACATTGTCCTAAGCAGGTGAACACCCTAGGTGGCAGGGTGTCTGCAGTACCATGGTAGCACCTCTACCCCACATGAAGATATATTGTGTATGATACAATATCTCTAACAATAGTGCTGAAAATCGGACCTGCAATTGTTGTGAGCGTAGCCAACATGTGTGTTTGTATAGTTAGGACATTTTGACTTAGTTTTTGCACAACTCTGATTTGAGTAAAACGTAAAAAGATCTTTCCAGAATGTGATTGCGTTTTCTGTGTGTTCAGGTTACTTTTCTTAGGACTTCAGTTAAACTTTAAAGATACAAATATGTTTTGTGAGGACAGTAGCTCATTTTTGTTGCAATTATTTCAGGACTCACAGGAGTCTTCTGACAACTCGCAGGGATTTATGAACATTTAAGAGTTTCCTGATGACACAGGGGAGTTGTTGGAAACGGGTAGCGTGGTGCAGAGCGGGTGGGCCATACTCTGGAGGAAATGTGCAAAGCATCCACGCAGAACACACAGGCGACACACAAGGCACACTACAAAAAGAGACACTACACCAGTTTAGGTAAAAATAACGTTTGTATTGACAAAACACAGTATGTTTAGTAATCCCTACACTGCGCCAACTGGCGCTCGGTTCAAATTTACAGGGGGGGAATTATATACAGGGCAGGGCCAATCGGGCCCCTGCCGGAATCATGGCGACTTAGAAGACAATAAAAATAAGTCCATCAGCTTCAACCCTGTAAGAAAAGCATCATGGCACAACATTAGCAATAGTCCGGGACACCTGTAATAAAAACCTCATGGCATTCCCTTATGCATCACCAATATGATTGACCCCTGAGCCTGAGGCAGAAATTAAGGTAGGCAGGGCATCAACACATCAAACCCTGGCATCTAAAACTAGCGCTGCACAGAGCAAAACAATAGTGCTTCACCTAGAGCCTTTTAACATAGCGCTGCACATAGCACATTATTAGCGCTTCACATATGGCATTCTAACATAGCGCTGCACATAGCAAGGCGATACCGCTTTAAACCATGGCATTTAGGCATATTCGCAGGTACATTGGCAGGAAGTCATTATGCCTACTCTCATTGTCACAGTGCACGCATGGTAACGCCCACAGTCTTTGCCTCCGACGCTGCCGATGCGTTGCTGGCGCCACTGCCCAGTCACCAGGGGCCTCTACATTCACGAGTACTCCCACACGTGGTATCTGCGGTGAGTAATGAAACCTGGGACATTGGTGCGAGCCCCACTCCGGGGTAAGGGAAGGAAGAAATAGGCCCCAAAATATCGCCTGGGGACCCCTCACTCCGGGGAGGGGCTTCAAAACAATTAGGCTGGCCCGTTGCAGCTGCCCACTGCCACTCGGGGCAGCTGAGGAATCTGGTCCGGCACCGACACTCCCGGTGTCTTCGGGGGAGGCCCCACGGGGGCGGGCACCGACACTGTGCCCCGCTACTCCCCCCCTCCTCCGTTAACGTGCCCCACTCACCGGAGATCTTGCAGGACTTCACCCGGGCCCCAGGAGGGCACCCGGGACTTCGACAATGCTCCTCTCGACTTCGGCGGCACTCGGGGCTCTCCTCCGCTCACGGAGAGCCCCACAGACAGCAGCACCTCTCCGCGGGCCCGGACCGGCGGGGTGGGCTCCCGCTCAGGTCTTCCTTCCAGCGACGGGTGAAGTACTGGGATTTTAAAGCCCAGCGGTGCAGGGGAACACACCCTAAGACTTCGGGTTCTTCCTGTTTCAGACCCACAGAAACACAGAGTCTTCTTGGTGAAGTCAAGGATCAGTTTATTGGCTGCAGACCAATTACAGGTATCCGAGAAGTACAACACAATGTATGTTCTCAGGAGACTGCTTAAATTTACAGAAACGGGCTTCTCCTTAATTACAAAATATCATGCTTCAGGCACACATTCCTTGTTTTACAATATGGTCATTCGCATGTATACATTACAAACGAAAAGGCAGAGTCATGATGACCATCCCACATTCCAGTTAAGCCAGCCCACAATTATTTACCCAGCGAGGCTCAGATCCCACATCAGATATCAACAGACCCCAATAAACACGGGCAGCTCCTGTTGATAAAACAAGCCATAAAGCAGGAACAGTCGGGTGTGAAAGAGATTAGCCGGAGGCTTGTGTGGGATGAAAAGGTTTTATGGTGTGTCAAACCTGATGCTAATCACAGGTGGCCGTAGGAAGGGCAGCTCGTAAAACTGGACTGACCGGGGGCGGTGGAGCCAAGTCGCACAGGTCACTGAGAAGTCAAAGGAAGGCACATGTGTTCTAAAGGCCTGTATTTGTTCGTAATGTGTAGCCTATGTGAGGGCAACCATAAGATGGCCACCGCTCCAAGATGGAACCCACGAAGTCAATGTATAATGTCGTATACACAGTACATTTATCAATGAAATGTTATGCAAGGCACTTGTACATACTGCATTGGCCATTCACGGTTCGCTAATATCGGGATAGACAGGGGTAGGGCCCTGCCTCCTACGCGGTCCCAAATTTCAAAGTACCACAGACCCTCCTTTTGCCCTTACATAGGCAATAACTATACTCATCTCAATCCGAGTCCAGGTCTACATTCATGAAGTCATGGAGATGTTGCTGTAGTATCATCCTATTACTTAGCTCGTCCCTCGATACAGGTTTCCTTACACATAATGTAGCACAGAGGCCACATATCGCAGGAGCACACTGTACACACAGACAGAACAGGAAAAGGATGGCTAGGATCATTCCAATGACCATCAGAATTTTCCAACCCCAGGCAGATATCAGTTCCCAGAACCACCCCATCAGTGACCAATCTCCTTTATCCACGTGTATGGATTCAGATATTTTATGCAGTTTGGAGATGGCTTGATAAACCGTTGGAGCGTTATCTGGTATGAAAATGCAACAGCTAGATTGGATAACCTTACATACCCCACCGCGGTCTGCAAGTATGACGTCTAGAACCATTCGGTTCTGCAAAGTCATGAGGCGATCCGCTTGGAGCTCAGCTGTCAAATTACCAAGGGCACCAGCCGTAACATTGATAGTGGATTCAACCACACGAGTCAGGTGTCTCAGGTTCCTACTATTGACCATAGGTCCCCAAAACGGCAGGAAACCCAGAAAGAAGTCTCCCGCTTCCTGACCGGCAGTATCCTCCTTACTAATCACACCTCTCACAACTCTGGTCTTGTGATAATCAGAGGCAGCAGTAAATGTTGGCGGTAGCAAATTCGCAATATAACATGTGCCCGAGAAATCAGGGGGCAACCATGTATATGCTCGGTCATTGCAAACAAAATATGTACCCTTGGCAGCCAAAAACGCAGGGGAAAACTGTGATGGAAAAGTGTACGTTTCAGTACAGTCACTTCTCCCCAGTTGAGCTCTAGGATTCTGACCATAACCTTGTAAACAGAACCGACCTATGTGGGGTACGACCCAAATTGGGGATGAGACTTTTCGCTGTCTTTCACCCAGACTAATGCTATACCCCGTCGCGTTGCAACCTACATAAGCTCGCAATTCATCCTTGGGAATAGATGAATATGCATCGATATCTCTGCTCATATCAGCAATTCCTTTCATTAAGGCCTTATTGTTTGTGCTAGGTCTGATGGAACGCGGTTGTCGCGGGGAGTAGGCATCTAATGCAAAAAGGAACATGGTCTGAAATACCCATGACGATCCATTATAGCTAAACGGCAACACTAGATAAGGAATACCCTTATTAATGGTATGTGGCATTAACCCACACACCCAGCAATTGGTTGTATTCATGATGACTAGTTGGTGTTGGTGCAGGAGCTGAATAAACAAGTTATTTACAAACTCAGACCGTCTAGCTTGTTCGTGTTCAGGCAGAGGGTGGAAAGAGTGCAAGGGGACAGTAGGAGGAGGCATAGGATAGGATAGAATAGGATAGGATAGGATAGGATGTACATTTGTAGAGCGCGAATTGCTGCCCGGAGGCGTCCAAGCGCTAAAGAATACCCATAATCCGCACAGAAGCCCAAGAGGGGAGAGAAGGGGACCTAGACTGAATGAAATAAAAAGGTTTTCAGTTGTTTACGGAAGGCTGTGAGGTTAGAGTTTGCTCTAAGATGCAGCGGGAGAGTGTTCCAAGCCCTGGCAGCATTATGGGAAAATGCTCTGCCTCCGGCTCTAGCTCTTTTAACTCTGGGGGCTGTTGCCAAGAAGGTCTGACTAGAGCGTAAGCTTCTGCTGGGCATATAATGGGAAATTAGGTCCCGCGTAATCCTAGGGCCAGTATTCCAGAAGGCCTGGTGAGCTATGCACATAGCTTTAAACATGACTCTCTGGCGCACCGGTAGCCAATGAAGGGACGCCAGTCCAGACCTCACTGACTGTCTACGGGGAGGTCGAGTAGAATGCGTGCTGCGCAGTTCTGAACTGTCTGAAGCCTTCTTAAAGTGGATTCAGGAGCGCCAAGATAGAGTACATTATTAAAATCAGGCGTGACTGAATTAAGCCTTGTACGGCCACTTGTTTGGTTTCCAGGGGGAGGAGAGGGAGAATTTTTTTTAACATTCTCATGATGCCAAAGCAGGTGGCTGAAAGTTTTATGGATTGAACGTTAAAGGACAGAGAACTGTCCAGCCAGACTCCAAGACTCTTGATGCTGTTTTTAGGGGTTGGGGGGGATTCCAGACTTGGCGGCCACATGGACGGAGGGAAGCTAGAATCCGAAGGGCCTAGGAGCATAAGCTCAGTTTTATCCCCATTCAGTTTTAAACATGATCGGGACATCCAGGTTTTCACTTCCTCCAGGCATTCTCTGAGCCCACCCCGAGCAGATGGATTGGCTGCCTGTGTCATAGAGACCACCAGCTGCGTGTCGTCCGCATATGAAATGATCTTAATTCCAAATGGGCGGACGACGTCAGCCAGCGGCCTCATGTACAGATTAAAGAGTGCAGGGCTCAGAGAGGAGCCCTGAAGGGACTCCGCAGTTCAAAGGTTTGCTGGAGGACACAGACTCGCCTTCAAACACATGAAAAGATCTGTCCTCTAAGAAGGACTGGAACCAGGACCAGGCTTTATCCTTAATCCCGGCCTGGGATAAACGGTACAGCAGAGTATCATGGCTGACCGTGTCAAAGGCCGCGCTGAGATCAAGGAGGATCACTGCCACTGATCCTCCTTGATCCAGGATTTTTCTCGCTTCCTCTGTGACCATGAGAAGGGCGGTCTCGGTCCCATGTTTCGGTCTAAAGCCTGTCTGGGTGGGATCCAATAGGTGATGATGTTCCAGAAAGCTTATTAGTTGTAGGTTTATGTATTTCTCCATGATTTTACTGACCCATGGGAGCAGGGAAATGGGGCGATAATTGCTCAGGTTGGTAGAGTCCAAATTAGGCTTTTTCAATAAGGTTCTCACCATAGCCTGCTTCCATGCGGTCGGGACCGTGCAGGAAGAGATGGAGGCATTTAAGACCTCCCTAATAATGGGTAGGGTGGCCTGTGAGGCTGCCATCAGGGTCATCAGGGGAACCAGATTTTACTTTTTGTGCTAAGGATTCCAGAGTGGCGAGATCCAAAGGGGGAAAGTGAGTAAGTGCGGGTGGCTGTAAACTGAGGGGAGGGGTCGCGGAATGGGATAAAGGGGAAGGGTTTTTCGGGGAAAAGGTAGAGTAAATAGAGCTAATTTTCTGATGAAAGAATTGGGCAATGTTATTGCAGTGGGTAGTGGACTTGTCTACCTGCAAGCTAGGGGGCTGTTTAGTGAGTTGCTTGATGATGTGAAAAATTTCCTTAGGTTTAGATTTAGCATGCAGGATTTGCGAGGAGAAGTATAAGACTTGTGCAGCCTTTATCAGCGTTTTGTATTCGCTGATGGTTTCTCGATAGAGGATTTTATTATCCATAGAGAAATCAGCTCGCCAACGTCTTTCGGATCTCCTACAGAGTCTTTTCTTATCTCTGAGAATCTCAGTATACCACGGGGCGGTTTTGTGGGAGCGCTTAAGCGTGATTTTCTTTTTAGGCAAAACTATGTCAAGAGATTGGGTGATCCAATTGACGTAGGCCTGGTTAGCTAGGCCGGGATTGTTAGTGATCATAGGTGGATTCTCATTGAGTTTGCTGGTCCACTTGTCAACCGCTAGATGGGACCAAGCTCTCGTGAGTCTTGTGGTTGGTGTTGGATCGGAGGTTTTAAACACAGTCCAATTAATGGGGATCAGAAAATGATCCGTCCAGGGCAGAGGGTTAGGTGGACTGGTTGAAAGGCCAGGACAGTTGCTAAAAACCGGGTCCAGCAGATGGCCCTTCGCGTGGGTGGCGGAGGTAACCCGTTGAGAGAGTTGCAGAGCTGCTAGATCCTCAGCTAAAGTCACGGCTGTGTGGTCTGAAGATGACTCAAAATGAAAGTTAAAGTCACCTAGCAGGATGAAGTTAGATGAGGTATTAAGTCGTGCAGCCACACTAGATGGTAGGCTGACATGGAACTGCTTTGAGGGGCCAGGAGGGCGATAGACAAGAGTGCCAGAGAGGCAACTGTTGGGTGATAGTTCAACGTTGAAAGTAAGACTCTCACAATCCATGATGGTTTCAGAGACCACTCGGCAGTGGAGATGTTCTTTGTGAACTATCGCCACGCCTCCTCCTCTCCCTTTAGGTCGATCTTGGCGGGAAATTTGGTAGCCTGTTGGGAGGGCTTCTATGACTGCTGAATCGGCATCAGGGGATAGCCAGGTTTCTGTAAGGAACAGAATGTCTGGTGTAAGTTCCTCTATTAAAAGCGCAATTTCAGTCGTATGTTTAGGAAGAGAGCGGCAGTTTGGTAAAAACAGGCGGAAGTCGTGTAGCGGTACCATAATTGATTTGGGTTTGAAAGAGTGATGACATTCAGGGCAGGTAGACGGGAGGGTATCGGCTTGATAGCTGTGTCGACTGCAGTTACTGTTGGATGTCCTAAGCCTGTGAAGTGTTTCGGCACTGTAGTGTATGTGTTCTGAGGGCTGGGTGGCAGGGGGACTGGCCCTAGGCCCTGACTCGGCGCGGACGAGCGCAGACGAGCTTGCCTTATGCGCGCCTTCGGCGCGCATTCGTCGCGCCCGCTGCGCTCGTCCGCTGCGCTTCCGGTGCATACACATTGTTATAGGTCAGAAGGGGGTGTGGCCTTGAGGGGGGCGTGTCCCTCGCTACAGCGTGGCCGATAGCGCCTGCACGACTCCCACGAGCTGTCCCTCAGCGCTGGGTCCGCTGCTGGGGAAGAAGTCAGGCAGGGGAGCAGGGAGGCAATACAAGCAGGTAAAGAGCAACAATTCCAAACATCTAAAAAGTACTGTGCAAATACGCTAGGCTATCTCCCGGCTGTGCCTCAGGAGAGAAGAAGTATTCTTCTTCTCTCCAGTGGGAGCTCCTTGCATAGGCTGTTCAGTGGGTGCAAATGGTGCTTGAGAGGAGAAGAATACAAATCATACAGTAAACATCGTCATACTACATAATACAAACAGACATAACAATACAAAACGTTTGCTCTTCATTATTTTACATATTTTCGTCTTAAAGTTCATTTCCTCAACGGGTCTCTCCATCTTGAAAAACTCCATCCTCTAATCGTGCCGCTCGCGGCGGGTGAGTTTCTTCTGCTAAGGAGTACGCCTGTCAGTCCAGGGAACGCCCTAGACCAACCAGAGCCGTTGACCTAACGTCTTCGGCCTGTACCCCAAAGTCTTGGCACCGCGACCCTGCGGCTGAACCCGGAGGGTGGTTCGAAAAACAAAAATCAAAGAAGTCCTTCAGATGGGAGAGCTATAATATCAAAAAATAGTAAGGGAAAGGAATTTTTATTTGTCCATAGGCCTTGGTCTCAAGTTATATCTGTTTCTGCCAGGTACTGTCTGATCTTGAAACAAGAGTTCAGGCTCTGTGGTGTCCAAACGAATTGACGGTGGCACAGCTTCTTGCAAAATATCGTCACTTTCTTGTTCTGAAGCTGTGTCTCTTACACGTGCATCACTGAATGGTACAAAACGAGGTACAGTGTCTGTTTCAGAATCCGGGACACCCTCCTGGACCCACCGGTCATATGGCAGGGGCAAAGGCACTAGTTTACAATGAGTGCCATGGATCCAATTCTTCTTTCCTTTCACTCGAACCGCTGATCTTGTTGATAGAAGTACGAGGTGAGGGCCGATCCAACGGGGCTCGTCATTGCTTTTACACTGGAAATTCTTCACGAGGACCCACCTGCCAGGGTCGATAGGGTGTCCAGGAGCTTCAGAGGCCTGAGGAAGAGTATCATGCACCTGTTGGTGTAAAACACGCAATTTAGCCGTCAATTCATATAGATAGTCAAGCAGTACTGGATGCTCGATTTCACTGAATTTTGTTGGTCTTGGCACACCCCATACATTGGCTGGGCGGCCAAAAACAACCTCATATGGACTAAGTCACACTCGTGAATGCACAGTCATTCTCGTTGATAGGAGTGCTAAAGGCAGAGCGTCAGGCCATTTAAGACCGAAGCTCGCCTGGATTTTGGCCAGTTTGAGCTTCAGAGTGCCGTTGTAGCATTCTACTAATCCAGCTGATTGAGGGTGATTTGCAGCGTGAAACTTCTGTTTTATACCTAGTCCCTCACACACATTCTTCATCACTTTACCCACAAATTCACTCCCATTATCACTCCACACCATTCTTGGCATTCCAAACCTAGGGAAAAATTCTTTCACAAGGGCTTTGGCTGTGGATAAAGCAGTGTTGTCTTTTAGGGGATAGGCTTCTATCCATTTTGAAAAAGCACAAACAACAACCAGTACATATTTCAAGTTGTTGCACCTTTCCATGTGGATAAAATCTAGCTGCAAAACCTCAAATGGGTATGATGGAGGCGCAAAATGACCAGCTGGAGTTGGGGTTCCCCTACCAGGGTTATATTTCAGACATACCATACAATTCTTAACCACATTCTCTGTACACTTGGAAATTCCAGCGTTCTGCCATACTGGAGCTAACAACTTACAGATTCCTTTCACACTGATATGTGCCATTCCATGTGCCATAGTAACCACTGGGAGCACATATGCATCAGGTAACAACCATCGCCGGTGTTCCGACAAGTCAACCCAACAACCATTCTCATCCAATTTACCCGTACTTTCTTTCCACTTGCTCAACTCTTTCTCTGTGGCTTCAGCTTGAAGGGACTTCACACTCTCTATCGTGTTTTCACACATTCCAACATCACCAACCCATCTTGCGGGGCCTGCAACATACATTCGAGTCTTCACATCTTTTGCTGTCTCTTTCGCGATCTCATCAGCAAATGCATTACCACGACCAACATCATCAGTGACTTTCTTGTGCGCACTGCATTTCATAATCGCAATTTGTAACGGTAGGGTCAGTGACTCGAGGAGATCGATTGATCCTACAACGCTTGACAAGGTATGCTCTGACCCTGAGGAAGAGGTGGAAGTAATGGAAGAAATTAAGGGAAAGAGACCTGTCAGAACATGCAGAAAGCAGCAAAGCAAGAGGGGGGTAAGACCATCCACAGGAGAAGAGGGGAAAACCACTTGCCTGATAACCACATCTCCCCTAAATCCAAAACAAATGTAGAGATCACAAAGGAACCCAGTATTACACTGAGCCCTGAGCAGTTTGGTTTGCTAATAAAACGTATAGAGGCTGCTTTTGACCTAAAACTTAAGGCTTCCATTGACTGCCTTGCAGTCAAATTGGACACCGCGAATGCGGAGCTCAAAAGACTAGGAGGCCTATTGGACCAACAGTTGGCTAAACTATCTAAGGTGAATCCCTCACCCCCTCCAACTAGTTCAGTGAGCCCCGAAGTCATAGGAAAAAGTGCCACAATAGCCCCCAACCCACCTCCTTTGATTCCTCAGGCTAACTGTACGGTTAACAACCTTACTGTTCCCCCAGCCATCCATCCCCCAACAGTAGACCTGGATGTTGCTCAGGCTGGGTGTCTTCAGAGATCTGGTACCTTATATAACACAAATGTCGTACAAGGTAGGCGCAATAATACTATTAATCTGCCCCCGGATTGCGCCCCCTATGTCGTTGTACTAGCCAATGTTCCGACGTATAGCTCAGGCAATTCTGAGCCACAAGAGGAAGCGCATGATTCTCTTAAAAACAAAGTGGTGGCTTGGCTAGGTGCTAAATGTGGTTTTCCTTCTAAACGTGCTGGAGATATCATCACGACGAGGAGAGTGAACTGGATTGGCCCCTCGAGGAAAACATGTAGAGGGGATTGTGTGGTCGTGAACTTTAAATACCCACAACATGTGGCCACAGTCCTCCTACGGGCAGCATCCCTGTTGGAGGACAGTAATGGTATTCGAGTGCGCCCGCTTGGGTATTTCTACAACCATGTCAATTCTCCCTCTTTGTCCAGACAAAGACTAAATCCATTTACCCCGGTGGGGCCCAGTTTGGCTCATCAAAGTTCGTTGCAGGGCCGAGATAACCTCTGTATATTTGGTCCCCCCATCACAACTTATAACAGATTTAATGCGCTCTCAGGCCTCGACCTCTGTGATTGACGGGGTGAGGGAGAGGGTGCAGTGGACAACGCCGTAGCGGTCCCAACACCAGCGGTCCTTGTACCTTCTTCTGAGACGGCCAACAACAGTTCATCAGAGTTCATTACTGATAAAGGGGACACGGTTAGACTGTTATCTTGGAACATTGCTGGGTTGCGGTCTAAGAAGGGAGACCCTAATTGGGAAATTTTTGTAAAGCGCCACGATATCATCGCTTTGCAAGAGACTTGGGATTTGGAGTGTGATTACTGGTTAGACGGTTTCACATCTTATTTCGTACCTGCTTTGCCTTCCCCCGCAGGCCGGAACAAAGGAGGTCTTATGATGTTGGTTTCGGTAAAATTATCCCGATAGACTGTGCCTCCCATAGTTTCATCATTCTGGAGTTAACTTTAGAGGATGGTTGTAAACTACTTTTGGTTAACTGCTATAATGCTCCAAATAGCAATCCAGAATCTATGCATTTTAAATGGCTATTAGACTTTTTAAATCTCTACGGAGACAAGCAATCCACTCTGTGTCGATTCATTTTAATGGGTGATTTTAATGTTCATTTGTGCTCACATTGTGTCCTAATGGAAGCAGACGGGCCAGATAGCGTGTCCCCCCCTCACTTAGAACACACACAGAAGGGTCGGGCGCTTGAATATGTATTGCGGGAAAATGAGCTATTTGAACCTGAATTTTATGATAAAAGTACACGGGTTGCCACCTACACGGGAAGGGTTAGCGATTCGATAATTGATTTTATTTTTGTCTCAAGATGTTTTCTTAATTATGTGATTTCATATAATGCAATTGCTATGCCTATGAGTGATCATAACCCTGTGGGATTGGAGCTAACGAATAGCTCCTTCTTGTCAAAATCTGTTGCCCTCCATCGGACTATATTGCCTGTAAAGGAAAAGGATCAGGGGAGAAGAATTAAATGGGAGATGGTCGTACCGGACAATTTTTTTCTTAACTCTATCCACCTCAGTCTCGGATGAGCTAATTGTGTGTGCCAATCCGTTAGCTGGGAACAAGGACATCATATCTTCCTTTGAAGATATTTGCCAGTTTGTGTCTAGCAGTCTCTCAGCCAAAGGGCAGGGGGCCAAACAAAATCCGGCTAAAGGCTGGTTTGATAAAAATTGCAGCAAAGCCCATAACCGCCTTAAAAAAGCCCTCAATACTCGCCCAAGGGACAAGGCGCTAGTGGCACGATTAAGAAAGGATTTTAACACGGCCACTACTTTGCGTAAAAATGAATTAAAAAGCAAAGCCTGGGAGGATTTAAGGGATAAAGCCACTCTAAAAAACAGTGCTGAGTTTTGGACAATAATAAATTCCCCATTACTTACAGGTGTACAAAACTCAGTGCAGGAATTAAACATTTCAGAGGAGGACTGGCTTCGACATTTCGAAAAAATTTATGACAGTAACAGGGAGCCGGAACCTTTCACAATCCCTGCCAATGAGATCCCCCTGGAGCCCGTGAGATTTGATACCAGTGAGGTACTTAGAGCCATAGAGGAGACAGCAGGTCGCAAGGCCCCGGGCCCCGATGGAGTGCCAGCGGACATGTTCAGGGCAAATCCGCTGTTTTGGGCTAATATTTTAACAAGAGTTTTTAACGCTGCTGCTGTAGTGGGATTCCCTCAGACCTGGTCTTTAGCTACAATTGTTCCAATATTCAAAAAAGGGCAGAGAGGAGATCCAAAATGCTATAGACCAATATCACTGTTGGACTCCTCGGTAAAAATCTTAGGAAAGGCTGTCCTGGCGAGGATTTCTGCGTGGGCTAAGGGGAACAACATCCTGTCCGAGGCACAATTTGGCTTTAGGCCAGGGAGGAGTACTGAGGACCAATGCCTCAACCTCCACCTTATACTCTCTAAATACACCAGAGCAAAAGGGGGTAGTTTATTCCTTGGTTTCATGGACTTGTCCACAGCCTTTGATCTTGTCAATAGATCTAAGCTGTGGGCAATGCTCCTGAAGATGGGCCTCGACAGTTCCTTGGTACACTTTCTGGCGGAGCTCCACAAAGATCTGAGGGCCCGCATCAGAATGACCACCGACGGAAAGTGTACCGAGAGTTTTAGATCAACTAGAGGGGTCCGCCAGGGATGCATCTTGGCGCCAATATTGTTCACGCTTTACGTGAACTCTTTGGAGGGCTACCTAACGTCTGCCACAAAGGATATCCCGAGCATGGGGGGCGCACCAATTCCGGTGCTCCTCTATGCCGATGACGCGGTGCTTTTAGCTAGGACCCCAGTTGCCTTACAAAAGCTACTCGATGCCTTTGGTAATTTTATGTCTAGTCTTGACCTGGTGATCAACAAAAACAAATCGCATACCATGTCAGTAGGATGTGGTAAGCGTAAAGAAAAAACCTTTTTTTGCGATGGAGAGGTGATCACAAGTGTCAAAGTCTTTACATATTTGGGTGTGATTTTTGACCAAAGGGGAACTTGGACACCGCAGTTAACATCTAAAATGAATGCGGTAAGAAGTTCATATGCTGCAATCCTGGGGTTTGCTAAGAGATTGGGGGGGAAACCTATGGAGGCTATTATGGCCGCCTACAAAGCCAAGACAGTCGCAATCGCTAGATATGGTGCAGCTGTCTGGGGTTATGTTAATTCAAAAAACATCCAGACTGAGGAAAATAAATTTCTTCGTTCATTGTTGGGTTTACCCCAGTCAACTGCTACCCATTCAGTACATCTTGAATTGGGGATGGGCTACATTCTAGACACAATCAATCTAGCTCCACTCTTGATGTGGATTAAGGTCTGGCTTAACCCGAACCTTAGCCTTAATCATCGGATCATCAAAGATTGTCTTGCACTTGATCACAGGAGGGATATTCAGTGGCTGTCTTACATTGAATCTACGGCAGCACTTCTGGGACGCCCTGAAATTTTTAGTAGCCCAGAAGCCCTGTGTAAAGCTGATTTGCCGTGGGTGAAGACCAATTTCTTTAGAATACGTATGGCCGAGCGCGAAGCTCATGATTTATGTAAACCCTCTGTGAGGGCTCATGTATTGATAACCCCATCTTGTGAGCTGGCTCCTTATTTAACAGTGGTAACCAATTCTTTTCATAGATGGCTTTTATCTAAATTTCGGTTTAATCAAATTTATACGGTACTGTGGGATGAGAAAGACTGGTGCAAGCTCGAGGAATCGTCTCCATGCAAATGCGATGGTTTCTCTATTCAGGATAATGCCCATTTTCTGTTCTTTTGTTCCTTCTATCATGAACCTCGCACCAGATATTTAAAATCTATTTTGAAGGAGCTGGGTTTTATCCAGTATAAGCCTGCGTTGTTACACTTACAGATGTTGCTTTCTCCATTAATCATGTACTGCACTGCTAGTTTTTTGGCCGCATCGGTCAGATGCAAGAGATCAAGGCTAAGATTGGAAGAACAGTTTATGATAGATACTTGAATCCACGTTTATCGCAAAGCTGAGTGCAATTTGTAATGTATTTTGTGTAAATATTGCCTTTTTAACCCGCTTTTTAAATTTACCAATTGTTTAATACTGTTTTATATGAATTGTAAGATATTTGTTGTAGAATACTTTTATGATTTTAATTAATCGAATAAAGTGGACTTTGACTTGACTCGAGGAGATCATTCACCAACTTGCCATTCTGAATTTTAGCTCCATGCGAAGTCAGGAACCCACGTTCTTTCCACAATCGCCCAAAACTATGAGCCCTACGTTGGGCGCCAACTGAAGTACTGGGATTTTAAAGCCCGGCGGTGCAGGGGAACACACCCTAAGACTTCGGGTTCTTCCTGTTTCAGACCCACAGAAACACAGAGTCTTCTTGGTGAAGTCAAGGATCAGTTTATTGGCTGCAGACCAATTACAGGTATCCGAGAAGTACAACACAATGTATGTTCTCAGGAGACTGCTTAAATTTACAGAAACGGGCTTCTCCTTAAATACAAAATATCATGCTTCAGGCACACATTCCTTGTTTTACAATATGGTCATTCGCATGTATACATTACAAACGAAAAGGCAGAGTCATGATGACCATCCCACATTCCAGTTAAGCCAGCCCACAATTATTTACCCAGCGAGGCTCAGATCCCACATCAGATATCAACAGACCCCAATAAACACGGGCAGCTCCTGTTGATAAAACAAGCCATAAAGCAGGAACAGTCAGGTGTGAAAGAGATTAGCCGGAGGCTTGTGTGGGATGAAAAGGTTTTATGGTGTGTCAAACCTGATGCTAATCACAGGTGGCCGTAGGAAGGGCAGCTCGTAAAACTGGACTGACCGGGGGCGGTGGAGCCAAGTCGCACAGGTCACTGAGAAGTCAAAGGAAGGCACATGTGTTCTAAAGGCCTGTATTTGTTCGTAATGTGTAGCCTATGTGAGGGCAACCATAAGATGGCCACCGCTCCAAGATGGAACCCGCGAAGTCAATGTATAATGTCGTATACACAGTACATTTATCAATGAAATGTTATGCAAGGCACTTGTAGACACTGCATTGGCCATTCGCGGTTCGCTAATATCGGGATAGACAGGGGTAGGGCCCTGCCTCCTACGCGGTCCCAAATTTCAAAGTACCACACGGGGCTCCCTCGACACCACGGCAAGGCGCCAGCGCGGGGTAGGCTCCCGCCTGGCTTCGTCTTCCCGGTCGGGGACAGTAGGTCCCGCCCCCAGTGAGGCTTGGGTTTCCGGGTCGCCGCAGGCAGCGCGGCGCGGCGGCCTCCAACAGCACCTCGGGTCGCGGCGGTGATTTTCGTCAGTTTCTTCTTGCGGGGGCAATACGGGGTAGGCTCCCGTTTTTGAGGGGAGCGTCAATACTGGGTAGGCTCCCGTGGAATCGGCATCATAACCACGGGGTGGGCTCCCGCTGGTATAAATACAAACACCGCGTGGCGGCACACACACGGGGTGGGCTCCCGATGTTGTGAATAAGCACCGAGGCAGTTGGCACTCACGCCGACGGGCGGTATCACGCGGGGTGGGCTCCCGCTGGCGTCGATTTACCAGTAATATGGCGACAGCACAGGGGAGTGGACAGACAGCGCCCCCCAGCAGAACACAGTCACTTCAGATGTAGCGCTTACCGGATATAGCGCTCTCCTTCCTCGGGTAGCTTGAATACAGCGCTCTCTCCCTGCAGGCAGCTTGTAAATAGCGCTCTCTCTCTGTAGGCGGCTTGTAAATAGTGCTCTCTGGTTCCTGCCCCTTGGTTGAGGGTTTCTTGAGGGGGGGAGTTGCGTTGGTGGCTGCAGGCGGACTAATTAGTCTCTGCCTGTCGTCCCTGGGTTCTCCTCTCACCGGGCCAGATCAGTGGGTTAGTTCAGGATCCCTCACTCACTTAAAAGGCAGCACCTAAGCCCTGTCACTTTCAGAGGCATAGGTCCCTGACTAAACTCTACCGCCTAAAACTCCTGCGAAGGCTTCTCCAGGTCTGTGTTGCCCCAACTATAGCTTTCCCTCCCCTGGGGACAGTAGAGGGGGGGTAGGTAGGCTCAGGGCCCAGCACACAGGCCCATGTGGCGGTAACCCCTGGCAGCAGGTCCCCTCTCTCTCTCTGGTCCACCCTCTGACTGAGCACATGGCAACCCAGCTCCGCCCTTTATACGCCCCTCACCCCACCTTCCAGACAGTGCCAGAAGCTTCTAGAAGCGTCTGGGGAAACTGGCTCTAACTGGCCTAGGGGGAGGGGTAGAGCACCCTGGGTGCCAGGCTTCCCTCCAAAAGCTCGGGTTGCTGGGAAATAATAACTAGACTGTTAACCCAGCTCAGTCAAACAGCGCAACTACACAGCTTTGGCATCCATTTTAAGTCACATATTTAAAATGGGGAAAACTCAGTCTGCGTACTTTATCACACAGCATTCAATCTTCGCATTTACACATCATGCAATTTCCCAGAAAAGCGAAAAACTTCTGGGAAAAAGGGCCAAGTCCAACACAACCCCCTTCCAGCCAAAAGCCAGGGTAGACCGATCAATGCCTTGATGGGCTTCCCTGCTTGGGGCGAGAAAAGGTGGACGCAGGCCCGCAACTGCAGGAGCACCCGCAGGTTCTCCTCCACTCTGGAACCCGAAGGTTCACTCTCTCCAACCTTCCTCGACCGACTAAGCCACCACCCGTGGGTTCCCTAGCTGGTTGGGGCCAGGACTGGCCCCTAGGCCACCCAGATGTCTCTGGCCCTTGCGGTCTCACAGAGTGGGGGGCAGTAACCCCAGGCCCGTAGTACCCATTGACCACTCTCCTCCTCCTCCTTGCAGTTCCGAACTGCCACTGGTCTTCCCACCTGGGGTCCGCACCCTCAGGCCGACCAGCCCTCAGGGGCGAGGCTCTCCTCCCCCTACCTCTCCTTCTGGGGTTCCTCACCCTCCCATGCGGGGCACCCTCAGACCACCACTCTCTCCCCAGTCCAGGGCCTTGACCCTCCAACTGGTTCCCCAACCTAGGGTCTAAACCCTTAGGCGGCACCAGTGCCAGGGGCGAGTCCTCCCTCCCCCTGCACCCCCTCCCAGAGTTCCGCACCCTCCCAACTGGAGTAGTACCCCTGGAAGATAATTCTGGGGGGACACTGCTAACAGATGTCCCACCCGCCAGGACAGGCAGTACCCATCCCTGGCCTCCCAACCCAGGATCTAAGCCCTGTGGCTGAGCCGGTGCCAGAGGCGACACCTTCCTCCCTCTGCACCCCCTTCCAGAGTTCCGCACCCTCCCACCTGGAAAAGTACCCCTGGAAGTCAATTCCGGGGGGACACTGTTAACAGATGCCCCACCCGCCAGGTCAGGCAACCCCTGAACCCGGCATCCCAACCCAGGATCTAAACCCTGCAACTGGGCCAACCCCAGAACCTCAGGAGCTCTGATTACAGATGCCCCGGGTCCTCCTAACACTAGGGGCTCCCCCTCACCGGGCGGCACATCAGGACAGCCTAGGCTCCCAACCTGGGGCTCCCTTACGGAACTCTCCAGGCCCTGAGACTGCGGTTGGGGCACCTCGGGACACCTCCCCGTGTCACTCCTTCCTATCGATAGGACGTGAGGCCCTTCAACCCTCTCTCTTCCCGGGGACCTAGCTGGGCTATTCGCCACCTCTCCCACCTCGCTGGGTTGGAAGATCCCTGCACCACCCCTTCAGGGTCACTCCCCAATGCCTCCTCAGACACCCTGGCACTCACCCAGAGGTCTGCCTCCCATGCAAGCTCCCTGGGGTCGGAGAACCCACACTGTCCTAGGTGGTGACGCAACCTTGGGGAACAATTTCTGAGCATGTGCTCCCGGATGACTACCTGGCACAGCCCTTCCCACTCATTCACTGCACTCCTCACCACCCAATCCTCCAATGCAGTCCCACACACCTCCGCAAACTCCCCCCAGGACTGGTGGGACAGTTTTCCCCTGCCCCTGAACTCTAACCTGTCCCGCTCTTCCTGGGAATCAGGCACCATCTCCTGGGCTCTGGGAGTGGGACACCCTACATTGTATCCACTCTCGCTGCCACCTCTGGATCCCACCCTCACTGGTGAATCCAGACCACATAAACCACTCTCAGGGGTCAACCTACCCTCCTGAGCTGGTCTCTCCCTGGCAAAGGACCTCTCTGCCTCCGCCATCCTTTCCTGTGCTAGGACCTTCTCCGTCTCTAGCCTCCTCTCCTTCACCCTCAGCCGCGCTAGCTCCACCTTGAGTCTCTCCAGCGCCAGCTGATGCTCCCTTTCTTCCCTCCTATCCACCCATTCTTCTGGGGACAGGGAAAGGGACGGGGCAGTGCCCCCGTGACTGGACCCAGCGCGGGACTCCCATTCTCTGGTGTCCTCCCTCGCTACTGGCGTCTCCCCCCGATCATCTTCCTCCTCCTCGTCAGTGTCACCACCCTCCTGGGTTATGGACTGGGCTCCCTCACTCTCGGAGTCCTCCCTACACTGGAAGTCCTCCTCCGGGTCTCCACTAAATCCACCCTGTAAATATGCAGAGGGGTAATCTGACAGGTCCCCACCGATCTCTAAGGGTTCCCCCCTCTTGAGGGCCTCATAGAGAAATAACTTCCTGCGTGTGTTGCCTACTGGGGGTATCCCTCTCTCTCTGCAGAAATAAATCAATTCTTGCTCCGTGTACCCCCCAAGGTCATCCTCGTTGTAGGTTAGCCCCATCCTGGCAAGGTACACCTGGGACACACCACCCACAGTGCAACAGGGGAACACAATTTAAAACACACTTCCAGGAGGAAATCACAATCAGGAAAAACAATAATTCCCAAACCCTGAGATTACTTTAAACGCTCAATTTGCAGTGCAACCCGTTTTCGCTGCGGTACTGCGCGAACACAAGTCCTATCCCACCGCTGAACACCAATGTTGGAAACGGGTAGCGTGGTGCAGAGCGGGTGGGCCAAACTCTGGAGGAAATGTGCAAAGCAACCACGCAGTACACTGAGGCCCATGTGGCGGTAACCCCTGGCAGCAGGTCCCCTCTCTCTCTGGTCCACCCTCTGACTGAGCACATGGCAACCCAGCTCCGCCCTTTATACGCCCCTCACCCCACCTTCCAGACAGTGCCAGAAGCTTCTTGAAGCGTCTGGGGAAACTGGCTCTAACTGGCCTAGGGGGAGGGGTAGAGCACCCTGGGTGCCAGGCTTCCCTCCAAAAGCTGGGGTTGCTGGGAAATAATAATTAGACTGTTAACCCAGCTCAGTCAAACGGCGCAACCACACAGCTTTGGCATCCATTTTAAGTCACATATTTAAAATGGGGAAAACTCAGTCTGCGTACTTTATCACACAGCATTCAATCTTCGCATTTACACATCATGCGATTTCCCAGAAAAGCGAAACATTTCTGGGAAAAAGGGCCAAGTCCAACAGGAGTTTACTGAGAAATTAAGTTTTCAGGAGAGTCTGAAGACTTAAAGGTATTTTTCAGACTGTGAAGTGATTTTATGAGGATCTGAAAGTTTCCTAACACTTTGTGTGAGCTCAGAAGTGGCATTTACACACTGCAGCAGTGAATCCTGCTCCTTACACACTGACAGGAGGAAAATAAACCAGCCTTACCTGTTTAGGGTGCTTCTGACATCCTGCAAAACAGAGAAACAAACACAGTGAAATCAGTTTCCACAGGAGATCTTAAAGTTATGGTAGTATTTTTAGGAGTGACACACTTCTATCTATGGTTAAAAAACAGTGACTGGGGTCACATGACACAGCACATTCTGGGGTATTGCATGACTAAGCACAGAATGAGGGATTCTGAATGAGGTCACATGATATAACAGAAACTGATATTCGGAATGGTAATGACATAGCACAGTGTCCTTCTGAATGGAGTCACAAAACACAGCACATTCTGATATTCTGAATGGAGTCACTTGACACATTGTATGATGTTCGCAACAGGGTCACATGCATGGGCATCATTTAGGGATTGCCAGGGGTAACAGCTGTGACTCCTGGCTTGCCCCTTGTGACCCCTGGCACTGCTTGTGCGACCTCTGGCTTCATAGGTAGCAAAATGAGTGCCGAGAACACAGCGGACGCTCGCCCTTATGGGTGTCGTGCTCCACCTTTGTTTTCAGCCAATTTTATATTACACTAATAGTGAATATTAGATTAATATTCACTGTTAGTGTAGTAATAAATGGGGCACAAGGATCTAGAATGAGAACTTCTGTAGCAGATGTCTTAAATAAAAAAATGCTTTTAAACGTATGTAGGGTACGTGCCTGGGGATCGGAGTGTGTTTGTGAGTGTACGTGTGAGCATGAGTGTTTCTAAGTAAAAGTGAGTGTCAGTGACAGGTAGTGTGTGAGAGCCACTAAAAGGTAGTGAGTGAGAATGAGTGGCAGTGAGCATGAGAGTCAGAATGAGTGACAATAAGAGTGAGTGCACAAGTGAAAAAGTATGAGTGAGTAGGAGTTGGAGTGAGTGTGAATGAAGGAGAGAGAATGAGTGAAACAGAGTGTGGGAGAATGACAGTTAGAGCAAGTGAGTATGAGTAAGTATGTTGGAGTCAGAGTAAGAATGAGTGAGAGTGAGGTAGACTGAGTGAGAATGAATGATTGAGTGTGGTTGAGTAAATGTGAGTGAGAATGTGATGTAATGCTTGCTAGTCTGCCATTGGCCCTTACATATTGAAGGTAATTTGTGGCTTATAGAGAGACCCATAGAAAACGTCTACTGCTGGAATACTGGAGGCAATTGTCGGCATGGACGGGCACCTGTGAAAACCACTGCTACTGGCACACTGGAGGCAATTGTAGGCATGGGCAGGCACCTGTGAAAACCACTGCTACTGGCACACTGGGCAATTGTAGGCATGGGCAGGCACCTGTGAAAACCACTGCTACTGGCACACTGGAGCCAATTGAAGGCATGGGCAGGCACCTGTGAAAACCAATGCTACTGGCACACTGGAGGCAATTGTCGGCATGGGCAGGCACCTGTGAAAACCACTGCTACTGGCACACTGGAGGGAATCGTCGGCATGGACATGCACCTGTGAAAATTACTGCTACTGCCCCACTGGAGGCAATCGTCGTCATGGGCAGGCACCTGCGAAAACCACTGCTACTGGCACAGTGGAGGCAGTTGTTGTCATGGGCAGGCACCTGTGAAAACCACTGCTACTGGCACACTGGAGGCAATTGTCGGCATGGGCAGGCACCTGTGAAAACCACTGCTACTGGCACACGGCAGGCAATGTTTGGCATGGACAGGCACCTGTGAAAACCACTGCTACTGGCACACTGGAGGCAATTGTAGGCATGGGCAGGCACCTGTGAAAACCACTGCTACTGGCAGACTGGAGGCAATTGTCGGCATGGGAAGGCACCTGTGAAAACCACTGCTACTGGCACACAGGAGGCAATTGTTGGTGTGGGCAGGCACCTGTGAAAACCACTGCTACTGGCACACTGGAGGCAATTGCTGGCATGGACAGGCACCTGTGAAAACCACTGCTACTGGCACACTGGAGGCAATTGTCGGCATGGGCAGGCACCTGTGAAAACCACTGCTACTGGCACACGGCAGGCAATTGTAGGCATGGGCAGGCACCTGTGAAAACCACTGCTACTGGCAGACTGGAGGCAATTGTCGGCATGGGCAGACACCTGTGAAAACCACTGCTACTGGCACACTGGAGGCAATTGTCGGCATGGGCAGGCACCTGTGAAAACCACTGCTACTGGCACACGGCAGGCAATGTTTGGCATGGACAGGCACCTGTGAAAACCACTGCTACTGGCACACTGGAGGCAATTGTAGGCATGGGCAGGCACCTGTGAAAACCACTGCTACTGGCAGACTGGAGGCAATTGTCGGCATGGGAAGGCACCTGTGAAAACCACTGCTACTGGCACACAGGAGGCAATTGTTGGTGTGGGCAGGCACCTGTGAAAACCACTGCTACTGGCACACTGGAGGCAATTGCTGGCATGGACAGGCACCTGTGAAAATCACTGCTACTGGCACACTGGAGGCAATTGTCGGCATGGGCGGGCACCTGTGAAAACCACTGCTACTGGCACACGGCAGGCAATTGTAGGCATGGGCAGGCACCTGTGAAAACCACTGCTACTGGCAGACTGGAGGCAATTGTCGGCATGGGCAGACACCTGTGAAAACCACTGCTACTGGCACACTGGAGGCAATTGTCGGCATGGGCAGGCACCTGTGAAAACCACTGCTACTGGCACACGGCAGGCAATGTTTGGCATGGACAGGCACCTGTGAAAACCACTGCTACTGAAACACTAGAGGCAATTGTAGGCATGGACAGGCACCTGTGAAAAACACTGCTACTGGCACACTGGATGCAATTGTCGGCATGGACAGGCACCTGTGAAAACCACTGCTACTGGCACACTGGAGGCACTTGTCGGCATGGGCGGGCACCTGTGAAAACCACTGCTACTGGCACACTGGAAGTAATTGTAGGCATGGACAGGCACCTATGAAAACCACTGCTACTGGCACACGGCAGGCAATGTTTGGCATGGACAGCCACCTGTGAAAACCACTGCTACTCGCACACTGGAGGCAATGTTTGGCATAGGGGGTAACTGTGACAAAATACTGGCACTAGCTCTTTGGAGATGCTTCTTGGCATAAGGGAGGAAAACCATGAAATATGGGGGACAACAATCACAAAATTCTAGTCCTGATGTACTAGATGTAATTCCACCCAGCGGCGGTTTATCTATGGGGGCATTGCCTGCCTGTATTTGCTGCCCTCCTGGACCCTAATATGCATTTGTAAAGTTTATATTACTGGCCACAGTGCTTATTTTACAGCCGCGGGCCGGCTGCACATTGCAAGCAGCAGACTTTCAATTTATGAGTGGGCGGGGGTAGGGCATGATTATAGACGTCACCAGAAGAGTGTCTGGGTCTAAAGATGTGTAAGTGCGCATGTCAGGATGGATGGGTGTCTTCCTATGACCAACCCGACATGTGCACATAAGGCCTGTCCTACCCGCACAACGTTAGGGAGCCAGGGATCACTGGATCCTAAGGAGAGCTGACTTTGCCTGCTCCAACCAATCCGGACGCTGCTCTTATGCTGTGAAGCAGCTTCTGGATTGGCTCAAGAGGCGAAGAGTAGGCCTAGTCTTGGAGGCAGCAGGTTTGGCTTTACAGAAGGACATGGCCAATCAGAGTATGGCTTTACTATGAAGCCATGCAGTGATGGGTCATTTTCTATCCCTTGCTGCGTTCCCTTCATTCGCTCTACCATTACCGCCTCATCATCATACCTAGCACAGGGAGTAGCAAAGACGAGGGTGGGAAGCGATGCGAGTAAGTAAGTAACAGTTATGGTAATAAACTATTTTACAGGATTAATGTTTTCACAAGATGTTTTACAAGACAGGAAATTAACCTGGTAAACAGACATAGGAGATACCTGAAAAGATGTTCAGAATATGGTATAAAAACATCATGAAAACGGGCCATAAAATTAAAGGGTGTCGAGAGTGAGGCACAAAAATATACATTTTCTGATTGTTAAAATGCAGACTTCATCATTTAAGTGAACCATGAAACCTCGAAGATGATCTAACAAGGCCACGCAGCACTAAAACGGTAATAAAGTATGGCTTCAGGCTGGTAAAATTTTAAAATAATAAGCAAGCGTCCCGTGGCCGTATGTTGGTTCATTACAGTAGGACTTCAGGATGATAAATATTAAATAATAAGCAAGCGTCCTGTGGTGGTATGTTGGCTAATGTTTAATGAAATTACTATCTAGAATGATGAGGGAAAAAATCAACAAACATATAAAGCAGAGGTCTGCAACCGATCGATCGCAAGCTATTGGTAGCTTGCCAACAACCTATCAGTAGCTCGCAGCCTGACCCCACTTTTGTATTCTGTCATTGCAGTTTTGTTTATTTTTAGGCCTTTTTTTGCTTCTTTTCCATTCTTGCCCGCTGTCGCACACCAACTGCTCCCATTGTCTATTAAGCTTCACTGGGGAGTGGTGGGGAAAAGCGAGTAACATCAGTCCTGCATGAGCAGTGTCAGACTGACCACAATCAGTGACTGGTGTGCTTCCAGTCCATGTTGGCCGCTTCTCATTGGTTGACATACAAGGTGGGATATGCACTCTTGGATGTGCGTACACTGCTTCTGCCAGCATCCCGCGTGCTGCGACTATGTCTGCAGCACTTGAATAATGGTTTGCTAGTGTGGCGCCTGTGGATGTGAAGCTTTCTCTAGAAACAGAAGTGCATCAGCTGCATTGCTAGTGCGGCGCCTGCGGATTTGAAGCTTTCTCTAGAAATAGAAGTGCATCAGCTGCTTTGCTAGTGCGGCGCCAGTGGATGTGAAGCTTTCTCTAGAAACAGAAGTGCATCAGCTGCATTGCTAGTGCGGCGCCTGCGGATTTGAAGCTTTCTCTAGAAACAGAAGTGCATCAGCTGCATTGCTAGTGCGGCGCCTGTGGATGTGAAGCTTTCTCTGGAAACAGAAGTGCATCAGCTGCTTTGCTAGTGCGGCGCCTGTGGATTTGAAACTTTCTCTGGAAACAGAAGTACATCAGCTGCTTTGCTAGTGCGGCGCCTGTGGATGTGAAGCTGTCTCTAGAAACAGAAATGCATTAGCTGCATTGCTAATGCGGCGCCTGTGGATGTGAAGCTTTCTCTAGAAACAGAAGTGCATCAGCTGCTTTGCTAGTGCGGCGCCTGTGGATGTGAAGCTTTCTCTAGAAACAGAAGTGCATCAGCTGCTTTGCTAGTGCGGCGCCTGTGGATGTGAAGCTTTCTCTAGAAACAGAAGTGCAACAGCTGCATTGCTAGTGCAGCGCCTGTGGATGTGAAGCTTTCTCTAGAAACAGAAGAGCATCAGCTGCATTGCTAGTGCAGCGCCTGTGGAGGTGAAGCTTTCCCTAGAAACAGAAGTGCATCAGCTGCTTTGCTAGTGCGGCGCCTGTGGATGTGAAGCTTTCTCTAGAAACAGAAGTGCATCAGCTGCATTGCTAGTGCGGCGCCTGTGGATGTGAAGCTTTCTCTGGAAACAGAAGTGCATCAGCTGCTTTGCTAGTGCTGCGCCTGTGGATTTGAAGCTTTCTCTAGAAACAGAAGTTCATCAGCTGCATTGCTAGTGCGGCGCCTGTGGATGTGAAGCTTTCTCTGGAAACAGAAGTGCATCAGCTGCTTTGCTAGTGCGGCGCCTGTAGATGTGAAGCTCACTCTAGAAACAGAAGTGCATCAGCTGCATTGCTAGTGCGGCGCCTGTGGATGTGAAGCTTTCTCTGGAAACAGAAGTGCATCAGCTCCTTTGCTAGAGCGGCGCCTGTGGATTTGAAGCTATCTCTAGAACCAGAAGTGCATCAGCCGCTTTGATAGTGCGGTGCCTGTGGATGTGAAGCTTTCTCTAGAAACAGAAGTGCATCAGCTGCTTTGCTAGTGCGGCGCCTGTGGATGTGAAGCTTTCTCTAGAAACAGAAGTGCATCAGCTGCATTGCAAGTGCAGCACCTGTGGATGTGAAGCTTTCTCTGGAAACAGAAGTGCATCAGCTGCTTAGCTAGTTTGGCGCCTGTGGATGTGAAGCTTTCTCTAGAAACAGAAGTGCATCAGCTGCTTTGCTAGTGTGGCGCCTGTGGATGAGAAGCTTTCTCAGGAAACAGAAGTGCATCAGCTGCTTTGCTAGTGCGGCACCTGTGGAGGTGAAGCTTTCTCTAGAAACAGAAGTACATCAGCTGCTTTGCTAGTGCGGCGCCTGTGGATGTGAAGCTTCTCTGGAAACAGAAGTGCATCAGCTGCTTTGCTAGTGCGGCGTCTGTGGATGAGAACATTTCTCAGGAAACAGAAGTGCATCAGCTGCATTGCTAGTGCGGCGCCTGTGGATGTGAAGCTTTCTCTGGAAACAGAAGTGCATCAGCTGCTTTGTTAGTGCGGCGCCTGTGGATGTGAAGCTTTCTCTGGAAACAGAAGTGCATCAGCTGCATTGCTAGTGCGGCGCCTGTGGATGGGAACATTTCTCAGGAAACAGAAGTGCATCAGCTGCATTGCTAGTGCGGCGCCTGTGGATGTGAAGCTTTCTCTGGAAACAGAAGTGCATCAGCTGCTTTGCTAGTGCGGCGCCTGTGGATGGGAACATTTCTCAGGAAACAGAAGTGCATCAGCTGCATTGCTAGTGCGGCGCGTGTGGATGTGATGCTTTCTCTTAAAACAGAAGTGCATCAGCTGCTTTGCTAGTGTGGCACCTGTGGATATTGAAGCTTTCTCTTGAAACAGAAGTGCATCAGCTGCTTTGCTAGTGCGACGCCTGTGGATGTGAAGCTTTCTCTTGAAACAGAAGTGCATCAGCTGCTTTGCTAGTGCGGCACCTGTGGATGTGAAGCTTTCTCTAGAAACAGAAGCGCATCAGCTGCTTTGCTAGGGCGACGCCTGTGGATGTGAAGCTTTCTCTAGAAACAGAAGTGCATTAGCTGCAATGCTAGTGCGGCGGCCGTGGATGTGAAGCTTTCTCTAGAAACAGAAGTGGATCAGCTGCTTTGCTAGTGCGGCGCCTGTGGATGTGAAGCTTTCTCTAGAAACAGAAGTGCATCAGCTGCAATGCTAGTGCGTCGGCTGTGGATGTGAAGCTTTGTCTGGAAACAGAAGTGCATCAGCTGCTTTGTTAGTGCGGCACCTGTGGATGTGAAGCTTTCTCTAGAAACAGAAGTGCATCAGCTGCTTTGCTAGGGCGACGCCTGTGGATGTGAAGCTTTCTCTAGAAACAGAAGTGCATTAGCTGCAATGCTAGTGCGGTGGCTGTGGATGTGAAGCTTTCTCTAGAAACAGAAGTGGATCAGCTGCTTTGCTAGTGCGGCGCCTGTGGATGTGAAGCTTTCTCTAGAAACAGAAGTGCATCAGCTGCATTGCTAGTGTGGCGCCTGTGGATGTGAAGCTTTCTCTGGAAACACAAGTGCATCAGCTGCTTTGCTAGTGCGGCACCTGTGGATGTGAAGCTTTCTCTAGAAACAGAAGTGCATCAGCTGCTTTGCTAGTGCAGCGCCTGTGGATGTGAAGCTTTTTCTAGAAACAAAAGTGCATAAGCTGCATTGCTAGTGCGGCGCCTGTGGATGTGAAGCTTTCTCTAGAAACAGAAGTGCATCAGCTGCTTTGCTAGTGCGGCGCCTGTGGATCAGAAGCTTTCTCTAGAAATAGAAGTGCATCAGCTGCTTTGCTAGTGCAACGCCTGTGGACTTGAAGCTGTCTCTAGAAACAGAAGTGCATCAGCTGCTTTGCTAGTGCGGCACCTGTGGATGTGAAGCTTTCTCTAGAAACAGAAGTGCATCAGCTGCATTGCTAGTGCGGCACCTGTGGATGTGAAGCTTTCTCTAGAAACAGAAGTGCATCAGCTGCTTTGCTAGTGCGGCGCCTGTGGATGTGAAGCTTTCTCTAGAAACAGAAGTGCATCAGCTGCTTTGCTAGTGCGGCGCCTGTGGATGTGAAGCTTTCTCTAGAAACAGAAGTGCATCAGCTGCTTTGCTAGTGCGGCGCCTGTGGATATTGAAGCTTTCTCTAGAAACAGAAGTGCATCAGCTGCTTTGCTAGTGCGGTGCCTGTGGATTTGAAGCTTTCTCTAGAAACAGAAGTACATCAGCTGCTTTGCTAGTGCAGCGCCTGTGGGTGTGAAGCTTTCTCTAGAAACAGAAGTGCATCAGCTGCATTGCTAGTGCGGCGCCTGTGGATGTGAAGCTTTCTCTAGAAACAGAAGTGCATCAGCTGCTTTGCTAATGCGGCACCTGTGGATGTGAATCTTTCTCTGGAAACAGAAGTGCATCAGCTGCTTTGCTAGTGCGGCGCCTGTGGATGTGAAGCTTTCTCTAGAAACAGAAGTGCATCATCTGCTTTGCTAGTGCGGCGCCTGTGGGTGTGAAGCTTTCTCTAGAAACAGAAGTGCATCAGCTGCTTTGCTAGTGCGGCGCCTGTGGATGTGAAGCCTTCTCTAGAAACAGAAGTGCATCAGCTGCTTTGCTAGTGCGGCGCCTGTGGATGTGAAGCTTTCTCTGGAAACAGAAGTGCACCAGCTGCTTTGCTAGTGCGGCGCCTGTGGATGTGAAGCTTTCTCTAGAAACAGAAGTTCATCAGCTGCTTTGCTAGTGAGGCCCTGTGGATGTGAAGCTTTCTCTAGAAACAGAAGTGCATCAGCTGCTTTGCTAGTGCGGCGCCTGTGGATGTGAAGCTTTCTCTGGAAACAGAAGTGCATCAGCTGCTTTGCTAGTGCGGCGTGTGTGGATGTGAAGCTTTCTCTAGAAACAGAAGTGCATCAGCTGCTTTACTAGTGCAACGCCTGTGGATTTGAAGCTGTCTCTAGAAACAGAAGTGCATCAGCTGCTTTGCTAGTGCGGTGCCTGTGGATGTGAAGCTTTCTCTAGAAACAGAAGTGCATCAGCTGCATTGCTAGTGCGGCGCCTGTGGATATGAAGCTTTCTCTAGATTCGAGTCTCAGCTTAGGCTCGACATCCTGTGATTCTGGACAAATGACTTAATCTCCTATCGACTACGGCCTATGGACAGCGCCTAATGACCCTCACTGGAAGCATTATAAATTGTAATAAAATAATGAGAAAAATTTAAAATAGGTTCCTGGCTCCGGTTTGTGCCTAAGGACCACTTGCGAGCGGTACCTTTTTGGGGAGTACTAGGGGGGGGGGGGACCCCGGGAGCAATGCACCAGTTGCTCGGCCTTTAGTAGCTCACAATGATTTTACTGATCAGAAGTAGCTCTCTCTACAGAAAAGGTTGGAGACCCCTGGTACACATTGATTACTGGTAGCACCAACAGGTTCATGCAGTAAAAAGTTACCACTGCAGAACGAGCAGGATTTGCATGAGGGAAAGCTATGCACCTATTCCGCACACGTCCGCTGCCTGTGTCACCCTCCTATAGAGAATTCCAATGTTCTGATGTTATTGTCCAAGTTGCGACATGCTGTGTAAACTGCACATATTGTTTACCAGCAGATAATAACAACAAATACAAAGTATCCAATGTGAGCAAGTAGCGGCCTATTGGGGCATTGCATCAGGAGGAAGCGGAGTCCACTTACCTATTCATTAAGAGAAGATGAACCTGTCTCGGGCCAACAGCTATGGCACTCTGTAACAACTCTGTAACACTGTAACAACAGCAACAGCAAATCCTGCCGTACTTCCACACCGCCTTCAGTGTTACTGGTGGAAGCAGAAGTTTTATATTCTGAATTCAGCTTTGTCACCAGAATGAAAGGGGATGTTGAAGGACGTTATAGGGTGTTGAAGGGCATAGTTATCAGACTATAACTGAAAAGTGTGGACACGGATGTGTGCAGGCATCTTACAGCTTACGGGCTTTTCAGAGATGCACAAAGCCCACAATGGCCATGTAAGCAGCTTGTTTTCCCACTCGCATTCTTGGGAGCATATTGATTTCTGAGTGGTGTTGGTAGGGTGGGCGCCAAACTCTGCTCTGCCGCCAGCAGGCAGAGTTTTGCCAAACTCCATGCTCCAAGCATGTGGAATGTTTCAAAACTGTGCCAAAGAAGCGGAGTTTGACGCCCACTCCTAGAATCAATGTCCCTGGTCATATGACAAAGCAGTGGGTGATATGACTGAATTTTACATGACACAGTATGCTAGTCTAAAACAAGTCACATGACACAATCTGTGATATTCTGAATGTTATCACATGAAGCAGTGCAGTGTAGGATTTACTGAATGAGGCCACATGACATAGTGTGTGATATTTTGAATGGGGTCACATGACACTGCATTGTCTGTTATATTCTAATCTGTGTCACATGACCGAGCACATGGAGAACTTCACATAATATTATACATCATGAATGAGTTCCACCCGTAGAGAAGACATTTTACAAGACCTACAAATGAAATCACACACACAGAGCTCAGCGAGAGTTGGTTTCTACCCATGAACACTCTGTTTGTCACGCTTTGAATATAGGTGTAGGAGAGTAGGGTCTGCTATCCTATGGTCACCCCAAATTTTTGCTTTTTGCTTCACTGGTTTTTGACATATTGAGGCTGTGGGCCTGCCAATCAGACCCCCAGCCTGCTGTTCTCTCTACTAAATTAAAACTATGCACCCTAGGTGCATAACCAATTGGAAGTGGATCACCCTGTCAGCCCCTGTACCAGTGTACACTAGGTACCCAGGGCATTGGTGTGCCCAAGGCCTGCCAGGGGCTGAAGCATGTATTATGCCACCCCAGGCTTGGCCTAACAATTTGACACAACTGGCTGATCACTCAGCTGGGGTAAGTTGGTGTAATCACCTCTTACTTAGGTGTAGTATACCTATACCTAACCTTAAATGGGACACCTGGTAACCTATAAGTCACTCCTATGGCAGGCCTTAACAATCCTGAAGGCAGAGTGCTTGGTTCCATGTGAGATGGTGCTCTGGCATGAGCTGAGCCTGTCTGCAGTGGTCGGAACAACTTCCTTCTACTGTTTCCAGATATCGTCATACCATATACTCTTAAGTGCATTATGAACCTCGCGGTTAAATGCTATCTTTGGTTTGGCTTTATCAAAACATGTCGAGTAAGGTGTCATACGAATTGGAATACTAACCCCTCGCCAATTCTGGCGACGGGGTTAGCATTCCACCCTTCTAGAGGGACACGACATGTACAGTACCTGAAACCCGGGTAAAATCAGACATAGCCTCAGCTCCACAAAATGGATGCTGCCACCACAGACACAAGTCTGCCCTCCTGCTGCTGGGAGTCCTTCCAGCTTGGGAGGTGTGGACAAAGGGTTTCCTGCCAGGGGAGGTGCATGCACCACCCCAGACAGGATTTTGTGTATTGGTCAGGTAGGGCTTGAAAGAAACCAGACATGCCTGTGGCTCACAAGGAGCCTCGGTGCATATGCCAGTTCAAACCGGTCCTGGGGCACACCAGTCCCGGGCCTGGGGCGAGCTGGACAAAGGATTGGGGGTGTAACCACCCCCCTTCCTGGTCCCACCCATAGGGAGGGACCTAGCAGGTAGTCCGGCCCCTAGAATCCGCTTAAAGGTAGGAGCTGTGTCCTAAGACTTCAGACATCCTGGAATCAACTTAACACTAAGAAGAAGACGGGAACTTCGACGCTCTGCCGCACAGAGGACTGAAGCCAATCTCCCCTGTGGTCAGGGAGTGACCACCTTGCTAACGCAAGCACCATCCAGCAAATCAACGTCTGCTTTGCCGCCGCCTCCCGCCGGAGCCCGAGCCCAGAGACTGACAAGACCTGGACCTCCAGACCTCTCACCGCCCGATCCACAGTCCCTGAAAAGAGGAGACCCGTGGAGGCACCGAGACACGTGGAGCCAGCCATCTTGAAACGACCACGACAAGCTGACAAGTGCAACAACCGAGGCTCCCTCCAAGTTGTGCTTTGGGATCTGAGAAGCCCAACCCTCTAGCAGCATCTGCACCAAAGGTGAGCCCTCCAGCGTCTCCACGATCTGCGTGGGGCCCTTCTGCATTTTGCCACTCGACGCGCCTAACCGGTTGCTGGCCCGCTGGCTAGTAGCCATCTTGGCGACGAACTCTACGAAATACACCGCTGGTCTGGTTGCTCCAGACTGGCCCTTGCTCCCCTCCAAAGGAGCAGTCCCTCTGACCTTGCTGGTCAGAACCATCAGCTTATTTCATCTCCTACAACAATTGCTTTTGCCAAGGCTTGTTTGCTTCGATCAAGTCGCCGACACCGCCGACAGCGAGAGCCTCCGTGGGATAGCTCGTGAACCGACTCCTGGACGTCGTCAACCTCCAGGGACCACGTGGCTGCAGAGACAAGCTACACCTTTCTTCCTGTTTGCACCCGACACTGCCTGGTACCCACCTGGTGCCACGCTGGTCACTGGCTAGTGACCGTGAACACTGTCCCCTCTGCTTACAGGTCTTCAACATCTCCGATCCACTCTTGGATCCACTGCATCTCTCCCGGACCGACCGCCTGCAGCATCTTTGTCTTCAGGCTCCCCGGAACAGATAGAAGAAACCCGACGCACTTCGAGGCCTATGCACCCGCTTCCTGTGGGTGAGGTAAAGCTGGCACACCTGTGCCCAAGTGTAGTAATACATCTCTAGTGCCTGTGTTCCAAATCTTGAGTTCCTAGTCCATCCGGAAGATCCTCTTTGCAGTAACTTTGTACTTTTTACGCACCCATTGAAACCTATGGGAGCACGCGTGTGACTATTTGCTCTGCACACGCCACCCGTGGACCTCCTGGTCACTAACTGAAGTTAGCTCCTTGTAGGCCCAGCGATTCTAGAGGCCCTAGGCCTTTTCCCTTTTCTGTTCGTGGTACTTATACAACTATTTTAGTATATGGTTTGAGCGGCCACCAGGGCCTATCCATATAAAGTGCAACTTCTGTGTATTCTACTGTAATCTTGTTTGACGATTTGTGCTCCTGTGCTCATAAAGAGACTAGGGGTTACTTTGAGAAATAAATACATATATATTTTGAATATATATCTGTGTGGTGTCCTTTCATTGGTATAAAAGGGGGTTACATTTGGTAAAACAGCTGGCTTAACACGCTTCACGAGTTTAGCCTCAAAGACTGCTTAGCCTACGCTACCACTAGGGCAGCTAGTCCGAAAAGGTTGACTTACAACCACACCATAAGGGTTGCTGGCATGGTACAAGGTGATCACTTTAACTAGTGAGCATCATATACCAGGCCAACTTCTCACATTGGTGAGCAGCGGTTGGATTTGAGCTTGCTGTGTTTTACCATTGTAATCTCTTGGTTACCAATTGAAAGATCACATAGGTACCTGTAGGTACATATAAAACAAGATTAGATATACATAAGTTCTACTGAACTTAGTTGTTGTAGAGCAAAGGGAGTAGCACACCCTGACTACAACTACTAGATAGGTTTAGTAGGTAAACCCAAGTGTAGGTAGATTGCAACACATCCACCCACACTTAAGAGCAATGGCCGGGGCAGAGGGGTCCACTGTACCCATCTCTGTTGAGAGTGACCCCCAGAGGGCACCATCCAGCTTTGCTACCCTTAACCAGAATGAGCTCAGGCATTTGGCAACTCTTAGAGGCCTTAAACAGCCCAAGAACCCTACCTCTGCTGAGCTCAGAGAACTCTTGCAAAATGATGAGAATCAGAGAGAACTCAGGAAAGCTTCCCAGTTAGCCCCCTTAGGGTCAGGAACAGGAGGCCCCCCTTCTGAAGATGCTACAGAGGTACCCCCTTCCAATAGCCATCCCTTAGATGAGAATCATACTACAGGGGAGGAAAGTGGTGAGGATACAGAAAGTAGTGAAGATGAAGGGAGAACTAGCCCAGTGCCAAGTGTTATACTTGGCCCAGCTAAACTAAGGCTATTGGGGATTGACAGTGGGTTTACCCCATTGGATCTCCCCAGTGGACTTAACACAGGGCTTGGGAGGCAAAGGAATCGCTCAGGTGACTCCAATGCTTCCCATGGCTCTAGAGGCTCTCAAGGTCACTCCAGGAAAAGGATGACCACCCCTCAGAGGAGGGAACATGAGGCCAGAATGCAGGAAGCCCAGCTGAGGATCAGGAAGCAGGAGCTAGAAGTAGCCCTGATGGAAGAAAAACTGAACAAGGCTAGGCAACCTAGAGAGAGTGGGTCTATACCCACTGGTGGCAGCATTGTCCCTAAGGACAAAGATAGGGTCTTTGATAATAGGAACCTGTCTAAGGTTGTGCCCCCCTACAAAAGTGGGGATGACATCCACAAATGGATAACTGCTCTTGAGAGAGCCTGCAAAGTACAGCAGGTTCCTGAAGACCAGTGGGCAGCAATCCTCTGGCTCTCCTTTGAAGGAAGAGGCAGAGACAGACTCCTCACTGTTAGAGAAGAGGATGTCAGAAATTACAGAGTCCTGAAGAGTGTTCTGGTAGATGGGTTAGGCTTAACCACTGAACAGTACAGGTTAATGTTCAGAGACACCCAAAAGACACAGACTCAGGACTGGTCTGAATATGTTGAATGTGCCACTAAGGCTTTGGAGGCTTGGTTGCTGGGAAGTAAGGTATCTGATTTTACAGGATTGTATAATTTGATGATGAGAGAACAGATTTTAAATAACTGTCAAAACCAGCAACTGCATCAACACTTGGTTGACTCTGATCTGACCTCTCCCCAAGAATTGGGAAAGAAGGCAGACAAATGGGTCAGAACCAGGGTTAAGCAAAAGAACCAGAACCAGGGCCAAGGGGGTGATAAGAAGAAAACAGACCAAAAGGGTGGAGATCAGAAATCTAAAGACCAGAAGTCTTCAACAGGGCCCCAAACTACTGCTAAGGAGGGTGGGTCCCAACAACAGTCCAAAAAGAAGAAAGAAGGTCAAAAGAAACCCTGGTGCAATCATTGCAAAAATACAACTCTCTGGACTAGTGATTGCAAAAAGGGTGGAGCCCCCAACACTGTTGCCCCTAAGGCACCTGCTCCCCGTACTACTGTTAGCAGTGTTGGTCCCCAGACAAAGGGTGTAGTGGGAATCACTATGGGATCTGAAGGAGATTCTGACTTAGACAGAACCCTGACACAGGCAGTCTTGATCTGTGATGGGGACATTGATTTGTCCCTGACTGTGAGCCCCAGTAACCTGGGCAAGTACAGACAGACTCCTTTAATTAATGACAAAGTGGCTCAAGCCTACAGGGACACATGTGCCAGTGTCACTATGGTGACACCAGGCTTTGTGGGCCCTGGACAGTACATACCAGGTGAGAACTACCTGGTGACCAATGCCAGCAATGCCACTACTTCACATAGTGTGGCAGTTGTTAACTTCTCATGGGGAGGGGTAACTGGCCTCAAAAGGGTTGTGGTTAGTGCAGACCTCCCAGTAGAATGTTTGTTGGGCAATGACCTAGAGAGTTCTCTATGGTCAGAAGTGGAGTACAGGACTCATGCAGATGCAGAGATGTTAGGTATATCATCACATGTCCTTGCTGTGACCAGGTCACAGGCCAAAAAGTGCCTCACTGAACCTCAGGTCTTGGATCCTGGAACAATGGACCAAGCACCTACCAAGAAGAAGAACAGGAGGGTCAAGGCTGTGCCTTCCCCCCTGCCTCAGAATGATGATCAGCCTTCCCAGGAAGCTGATCTAGAGGACCCTGAAGGAACTGTCCCTGAAGAACTTGAACCTGATCAGGTTGAGTTTCTGGGGACAGGGGGACCTTCAAGGGCTGACTTGAGGCAGGCTCAGTTATCCTGTCCCTCTCTTGAACCCCTCAGACAGCTGGCTGCTGCTGAGGCTGCTGGGAATGCTCAAGGTACCCATAAAGTGTATTGGGATGAAGGGCTCCTTTATTCAGAGGCTAGAGACCCCAAGCCTGGTGCTACCAGGAGGTTGGTTATACCTCTGCAATTTAGGGGCTTCCTTCTTACCTTGGCCCATGATATTCCTTTAGCAGGACACTTAGGCCAGAACAAGACTTGGGACAGGCTTGTCCCTCACTTTCACTGGCCTCATATGAATGAAGATACAAAGGAGTTTTGTCGCTCCTGTGTGACCTGCCAAGCCAGTGGCAAATCAGGTGGCACAACAAAGGCCCCCCTAATACCACTACCTGTGGTGGGGGTCCCCTTTGAAAGAGTGGGAATAGATATAGTGGGTCCCATGGATCCTCCCACTGCATCTGGGCACAGATTTATACTGGTGGTAGTGGATCATGCCACCAGGTATCCAGAGGCAATTCCCCTTAGGACCACTACAGCTCCTGTTGTGGCCAGGGGCCTGCTGGGAGTATTCTCCAGAGTGGGGTTTCCTAAGGAGGTAGTCTGACAGAGGTACCAACTTTATGTCAGGATACTTGACAGCTATGTGGAAGGAATGTGGTGTCAACTACAAGTTCACCACCCCTTATCACCCACAATGCAATGGGCTTGTTGAGAGATTCAACAAGACCCTAAAGGGTATGATCAAAGGATTACCTGAAAAGCTCAGGCGAAGATGGGACATCCTTCTACCCTGCCTTCTGTTTGCTTACAGAGAGGTCCCACAAAAAGGAGTTGGCTACAGCCCCTTTGAATTGTTGTTTGGGCACCCTGTAAGAGGCCCACTGTGTTTGGTGAAGGAAGGATGGGAGTTACCTCTCAAAAAGCCTAAGCTAGACATAGTGGACTATGTACTTGGTCTCCGCTCCAGGATGGCTGAGTATATGGAGAAGGCATCCAAAAACCTTGAGGCAAGCCAGGCCTTACAGAAAGCTTGGCATGACCAAAAGGCTGTCTTGGTTGAGTTTCAGCCAGGACAGAAGGTATGGGTGTTGGAGCCAGTGGCCCCAGCAGCACTCCAAGACAAATGGTCTGGACCCCATACAATCCTGGAAAAGAAGGGAGAGGTCACCTACTTGGTCGACCTAGGAACTCCCAGGAGTCCCCACAGTGTACTCCATGTTAACAGGCTTAAAGCATATGTTGACAGGGCAGACATGGGCTTGCTCATGGCTACAGATGAGGGACAGGAGGAAGAGAGTGACCCTCTCCCAGACCTGTTGTCTCAGAACCCTGAAGATGGCTCAGTTGAAGGAGTGACCCTTGGAGGCAACCTCACTGCCCATCAGCAGACTGAATGTAGACAGGTTCTACAATCATTTTCACATATGTTTTCCTTGATACCTAGTCAAACTGACTGGTGTACCCATGTGGTGGACACTGGTGACAGTCTGCCTGTAAAGAACAAGCTTTACAGACAACCTGACCACGTCAGGGACTGTATAAAGGCTGAGGTACATAAAATGCTGGAATTAGGTGTCATTGAACCCTCAGAGAGCCCCTGGGCTAGCCCAGTGGTTCTGGTCCCCAAACCTCACACCAAAGATGGCAAGAGAGAGATGAGGTTCTGTGTGGACTACAGGGGTCTCAATGCTGTCACCAGGACAGATGCACACCCTATTCCAAGGGCAGATGAGCTCATAGACAAACTAGCTTCTGCAAAGTTTTTGAGCACATTTGACTTGACAGCTGGCTATTGGCAAATCAGATTAGCTGAGGAGTCTAAGGCCAAAACAGCATTCTCAACCCCAGGTGGGCACTACCAGTTTGTGGTGATGCCCTTTGGTCTGAAGAATGCACCTGCCACCTTCCAAAGGCTGGTGAACCAAGTCCTTACTGGGTTGGATGACTTTTGCGCAGCATATCTGGATGACATTGCTGTCTTTAGCTCCACCTGGGAGGATCACCTGATCCACCTGAAGAAGGCTCTTGAGGCTCTGCAAAGGGCAGGCCTCACTATCAAGGCTACTAAGTGCCAGATAGGGCAGAGTAAGGTTGTATATTTGGGCCACCTTGTAGGTGGAGGCCAAGTTCAACCACTGGAGAGTAAGATACAATCCATCAAGGACTGGTCCCCTCCAACCACCCAGACTCAAGTTCGAGCTTTCTTGGGCTTGACTGGGTACTACAGGAAGTTTGTTAAGAACTATGGGTCCATTGTGACTCCTCTTAATGATCTGACATCCAAGAAGATGCCCAAAAAGGTTCAGTGGACAGTAAGCTGTCAAAAGGCATTTGATGACCTGAAGGAGGCCATGTGCTCTGCACCTATCCTGAAAAGTCCTGACTACTCCAAAGAGTTTATTGTTCAAACAGATGCTTCTGAGTTGGGTGTGGGAGCTGTGCTGTCACAACTTAATGTAGATGGTCAAGACCAACCCATTGCTTTTATTAGCAGAAGGTTGACCCCCAGAGAGAAGAATTGGTCAGCTATTGAGAGGGAGGCCTTTGCTGTGGTATGGGCCCTGAAGAAGCTGAGGCCATACTTGTTTGGCACTCACTTCAAGATTCAAACCGACCATAAGCCCCTCTTGTGGCTAAATCAGATGAAGGGTGAAAACCCCAAACTGCTTAGGTGGTCCATTTCCCTACAGGGGATGGACTTTACAGTGGAGCACCGGCCAGGTACTGACCATGGGAATGCAGATGGTCTCTCCAGGTACTTCCACTAAGGACATGAAGACGAGACTGGTCAAGGCTAGTTTAATGTCCCAGCGTTTGGGGGGGGGGGTTGTGTAGGAGAGTAGGGTCTGCTATCCTATGGTCACCCCAAATTTTTGCTTTTTGCTTCACTGGTTTTTGACATATTGAGGCTGTGGGCCTGCCAATCAGACCCCCAGCCTGCTGTTCTCTCTACTAAATTAAAACTATGCACCCTAGGTGCATAACCAATTGGAAGTGGATCACCCTGTCAGCCCCTGTACCAGTGTACACTAGGTACCCAGGGCATTGGTGTGCCCAAGGCCTGCCAGGGGCTGAAGCATGTATTATGCCACCCCAGGCTTGGCCTAACAATTTGACACAACTGGCTGATCACTCAGCTGGGGTAAGTTGGTGTAATCACCTCTTACTTAGGTGTAGTATACCTATACCTAACCTTAAATGGGACACCTGGTAACCTATAAGTCACTCCTATGGCAGGCCTTAACAATCCTGAAGGCAGAGTGCTTGGTTCCATGTGAGATGGTGCTCTGGCATGAGCTGAGCCTGTCTGCAGTGGTCGGAACAACTTCCTTCTACTGTTTCCAGATATCGTCATACCATATACTCTTAAGTGCATTATGAACCTCGCGGTTAAATGCTATCTTTGGTTTGGCTTTATCAAAACATGTCGAGTAAGGTGTCATACGAATTGGAATACTAACCCCTCGCCAATTCTGGCGACGGGGTTAGCATTCCACCCTTCTAGAGGGACACGACATGTACAGTACCTGAAACCCGGGTAAAATCAGACATAGCCTCAGCTCCACAAAATGGATGCTGCCACCACAGACACAAGTCTGCCCTCCTGCTGCTGGGAGTCCTTCCAGCTTGGGAGGTGTGGACAAAGGGTTTCCTGCCAGGGGAGGTGCATGCACCACCCCAGACAGGATTTTGTGTATTGGTCAGGTAGGGCTTGAAAGAAACCAGACATGCCTGTGGCTCACAAGGAGCCTCGGTGCATATGCCAGTTCAAACCGGTCCTGGGGCACACCAGTCCCGGGCCTGGGGCGAGCTGGACAAAGGATTGGGGGTGTAACCACCCCCCTTCCTGGTCCCACCCATAGGGAGGGACCTAGCAGGTAGTCCGGCCCCTAGAATCCGCTTAAAGGTAGGAGCTGTGTCCTAAGACTTCAGACATCCTGGAATCAACTTAACACTAAGAAGAAGACGGGAACTTCGACGCTCTGCCGCACAGAGGACTGAAGCCAATCTCCCCTGTGGTCAGGGAGTGACCACCTTGCTAACGCAAGCACCATCCAGCGAATCAACGTCTGCTTTGCCGCCGCCTCCCGCCGGAGCCCGAGCCCAGAGACTGACAAGACCTGGACCTCCAGACCTCTCACCGCCCGATCCACAGTCCCTGAAAAGAGGAGACCCGTGGAGGCACCGAGACACGTGGAGCAGCCATCTTGAAACGACCACGACAAGCTGACAAGTGCAACAACCGAGGCTCCCTCCAAGTTGTGCTTTGGGATCTGAGAAGCCCAACCCTCGAGCAGCATCTGCACCAAAGGTGAGCCCTCCAGCATCTCCACGATCTGCGTGGGGCCCTTCTGCATTTTGCCACTCGACGCGCCTAACCGGTTGCTGGCCCGCTGGCTAGTAGCCATCTTGGCGACGAACTCTACGAAATACACCGCTGGTCTGGTTGCTCCAGACTGGCCCTTGCTCCCCTCCAAAGGAGCAGTCCCTCTGACCTTGCTGGTCAGAACCATCAGCTTATTTCATCTCCTACAACAATTGCTTTTGCCAAGGCTTGTTTGCTTTGATCAAGTCGCCGACACCGCCGACAGCGAGAGCCTGCGTGGGACAGCTCGTGAACCGACTCCTGGACGTCGTCGACCTCCAGGGACCACGTGGCTGCAGAGACAAGCTACACCTTTCTTCCTGTTTGCACCCGACACTGCCTGGTACCCACCTGGTGCCACGCTGGTCACTGGCTAGTGACCGTGAACACTGTCCCCTCTACTTACAGGTCTTCAACATCTCCGATCCACTCTTGGATCCACTGCATCTCTCCCGGACCGACCGCCTGCAGCATCTTTGTCTTCAGGCTCCCCGGAACAGATAGAAGAAACCCGACGCACTTCGAGGCCTATGCACCCGCTTCCTGTGGGTGAGGTAAAGCTGGCACACCTGTGCCCAAGTGTAGTAATACATCTCTAGTGCCTGTGTTCCAAATCTTGAGTTCCTAGTCCATCCGGAAGATCCTCTTTGCAGTAACTTTGTACTTTTTACGCACCCATTGAAACCTATGGGAGCACGCGTGTGACTATTTGCTCTGCACACGCCACCCGTGGACCTCCTGGTCACTAACTGAAGTTAGCTCCTTGTAGGCCCAGCGATTCTAGAGGCCCTAGGCCTTTTCCCTTTTCTGTTCGTGGTACTTATACCACTATTTTAGTATATGGTTTGAGCGGCCACCAGGGCCTATCCATATAAAGTGCAACTTCTGTGTATTCTACTGTAATCTTGTTTGACGATTTGTGCTCCTGTGCTCATAAAGAGACTAGGGGTTACTTTGAGAAATAAATACATATATATTTTGAATATATATCTGTGTGGTGTCCTTTCATTGGTATAAAAGGGGGTTACATTTGGTAAAACAGCTGGCTTAACACGCTTCACGAGTTTAGCCTCAAAGACTGCTTAGCCTACGCTACCACTAGGGCAGCTAGTCCGAAAAGGTTGACTTACAACCACACCATAAGGGTTGCTGGCATGGTACAAGGTGATCACTTTAACTAGTGAGCATCATATACCAGGCCAACTTCTCACAATAGGTATTTGGACTTCTGCAGTGATGTGTGTCCTAATGGAGCCTCAAACACTAAAATCTTTGTTACAATTTAGCTACAAGCTGTAATCTATAGCCCCTAGACACCTACGGAGAGAGTGCATGTTACATGCGTGCTACATTTAGATGAGCATGGTGTGTGTCTATTGTGATTTAATGTATGGGGACAGGAGTCCATTTTGGATCCCCTATGTGTGAATAGTACATATGATGGAGGATGGAGGTACCTGCCAGATAGGGAGGTAGATTGTGGAAACCTTCTTCAGGTCTTTGAAGCGGACCAGACTTTTGTGAACGGAAAGGAATGAGGGAGACAAATGATGCTCTGAAGGTCATTCGCTGTTTACTTCCTGCATTCTTCATCCTCAGAAGAATTAATGCAGTTCTGTGTAGCAGCTGAGAGGGAAGGCCTCTCTTCTGAGCCTTTGTCTCAGTTTCCTCTGTCACGGCACACCCAGCTCCACTCTCTCTTCCTGCCAAGATTGAGTGACAAAGACTTTAACCTGACCAGTCCGTGCTAATAAATAAAATGTCAGAACTCCCTGAAGCCAGCTCCAGAGATAGAGCTCTTGAATTGTCATCTACATCTAAAACAAACTAGGACAAATACTAGTAAGAAACCCAGGTCACTGTGCCAGGAGTCTCTTTGACCAGTGACAAGACCCACAAAGCACTGATGGAGATAAATAGCGTAGAATTTTAGAGAAACATGTAAATAAGAAACAATGTTTTTTAGGTATAAAAAAACTCAATGTTTACTAGAAGGAATATGCTACTTACCAGTATGCATCTGTTCTTGGCATGTAGAGCTGCAGATCTGTACACTTTTGCATAGATCGCCATCTGGTGTTGGGCCCGGATGTTTGCAGTTTGTTTTTCTTCTTGGACTGTCTTTGGAAGTCACGATTTCGGTGACTCCTCCTTTGGATCGTATTGCGCATGGGCTTCGACTCCATCCTCAGATCGTTTTTCGCCAGTAGGGAAAGATGGAGCGTAGTAACAACAGTGAAGAAACCCATGTGTGTTGTATCTAAATAAGATAGACTGCAACAAATACAGGTAGCCGGGGAGGTGGGTGGGCGTGTGTAGATCTGCAGCTCTACATGCCAAGAACAGATGCATAATGATAAGTAGCATATTCCGTTCGAGGCATATGAGCTGCAGATTACACACTTTTGCATAGACTATATAGCAGTTCCCAACCTTAGCGGCGACCACCGGTATCTGTTGCAGTGGTTTGAAATAGTGTTTTTAGTACAGCCTGGCCCACACTAGCTTGTTGCTTGGTTTGCACATCTACACAATAGTGTTTAGTGAAAGTGTGTGGTGTTGACCATGTAGCTGCTTTGCAGATATCATCTAATGGGATGTTCCCTAGAAAAGCCATGGAAGCCCCTATCTTCCGTGTAGAATGGGCTTTAGGCGGAACGGATAGCGTTCGTTTTGCTTTGTGGTAGCAAATCTGGATGCATTTTACAATCCACCTAGCTATCCCTGATTTTGAGATGGGGTTGCCGTTCTGTGGTGGAGAGAAAGAGACAAACAGTTGTTTGGTCTTTCTGAAAGGTTGTGTTCTTTGGATATAGCAAAGTAAGGCTCGTTTGACATCTAGCGTGTGTACAGCCCTTTCTGCAACGGTCTGAGGTTGCGAGAAAAATACTGGTAATTCTACAGATTGGTTTAGGTGAAAAGGGGAAATGACTTTAGGTAGGAATTTTGGGTTGGTACGGAGAACAACCTTGTTCTGGTGCATTTGAAGAAAAGGTTCTTGTATGGTAAGTGCTTGTATCTCACTGACCCTTCTAAGGGAAGTGATGGCTACAAGGAAAGCTATTTTCCATGTGAGGAATTGCAGTTCGCATTTATGCAAAGGTTCGAAGGGAGGCCCCATCAGCCTTGTGAGAACAATATTTAAGTTCCACACAGGTGAGGGTAGTACTCTGGGGGGAATTATTCTTTTGAGGCCTTCCATGAAGGCTTTAACACCTTCAGTGCGGCGCGGATTTCCAGCGCCGTGCTGAAGGTTCGTTGCGTGGGCGGGGCCGTGACGGAGCGGTTCCGTCATGCGCACAGCGCGACCGTCGCGCATGACGGAACCGCTCCGTCACAAGCATCGAAGGGGTTAATGGCAGGTACTCTGAAAAGTGATAGCTGCTGCCTGTTTTGTAAGGAAGCTGCAATTGCTGCAAGGTGTAGCCGAATGGAGGTTTAGGCTAGATTACACCTTTGTAGGTGGAGTAAGTAGCATATGATGTGTTGTATAGACGTGTCTAGAGGATTAATTGTGTTGTTATGGCAATAAACAACCAATCTTTTCCACTTGGCAACGTAGCAGGCTCTAGTGGTAGGGCGTCTAGCTTCTCTGATGACGTTCATACAGTCAGGGGGAAGATTTAGGTACCCGAATTCTAGGATTTCAGGAGCCAGATCGCAAGGTTGAGCTGCGCTGGGTCCGGGTGTTGGATCTCTCCATGGTTCTGGGTTAGGAGGCATGGTGAGAGGTGTAGCTTTTGGTGTGGTACTACTGAGAGTTCAAGCAGCATGGTGTACCACGGTTGTCTGGCCCACGTTGGAGCTACTAGGATTAGTGTGAGGGAGTGCTGTTGTAGCTTTCGCACCACTAATGGAATGAGTGGGAGAGGCGGAAAGGCGTACGCAAATCTGTCTGACCAGTACATCCATATCGCATTGCCTTTGGACAATGGGTGTGGGTATGTGGCGGAGAAGCTTGGGCATTTTGTGTTTTCGTGGGTGGCGAAGAGGTCTATCTGTGGATTGCCCCACATTTGAAAGAACGGATGAAGAACCTGTGGGTGAAGTTCCCACTCGTGGATCTGTTGTATCTGTCTGCTGAGCAGATCTGCCACGGTGTTTTGGACTCCTGGGACATGTTGAGCTAGGAGAAAGATTTTGTGTGGAATTGCCCATCTCCATATGCTCTGTGCTAATTGAGAGAGCTGTGGAGAGTGTGTGCCGCCTTGTTTTTTAATATAATACATGGCCGTCATGTTGTCTGTGCGAATGAGGACTGCCTTGCCTGCAATCCGTGGTTGAAAGGATTTTAGGGCTAGAAAGATTGCTAGTAACTCCAGATGGTTGATATGGAGTAACTTTTGTTGCGGTGTCCATGTGGACTGCACTGTGAGGTGTAATAGAGGAGCTCCCCAGCCGGAGAGCGATGCGTCCGTTGTTAGTATTATTTGGGGAACCGGGTCCAGGAACGGTCGACCTTTGGAAAGGTTTGTGGTGTTCCACCACTGCAGAGAGCGATGGGTGCGACCGTCTACCAACACCAGATCTGTCAGTTGTCCCTGGGCCTGGTTCCATTGGCGCGCTAAGCACTCTTGGAGTGGACGCATCTGGAGTCTTGCGTGAGGCACTATGAAAATGCAAGAGGCCATCATCCCTATCAGTTGCATAAACACTCTTGCTGGAAGGGAGTGTGAAGTACGAATTTGTGTTGCAAAGCCTGAATGCTTGCAATCCTGGCCGGATTGGGGTAGGTTATTGCTTTTGAGGTGTCTATGGTGGCACCGAGGTATTGTTTTATGTGGGATGGTGTTAGCTGGGACTTTTGGTGGTTCACCGTGAAGCCTAGTTGGTGAAGTAGTTGGATTGTGGTGGCGGTGTGGTGTACACATTGGTTGTATGAAGTGGCTTTTATCAGCCAATCGTCCAATTATGGGAAGACGTGAATGTGTTGTCTTCTGAGGTGTGCCGCCACTACCGCTAGGCACTTGGTGAATACCCGTGGTGCTGTTGTGACTCCGAATGGGAGCACCTTGAACTGGTAGTGTTGTCCGTCCACTACAAATCTGAGGTACTTTCTGTGAGCATGGTGTACTGGAATGTGGAAGTATGCGTCTTTTAAGTCCAGTGTGGTGAGGAAATCGTTCTGGGAGTGGAGCGGAAGTACCTGCTGAAGCGTTACCATGTGAAAATGGTCTGAGTGTATGTATGTGTTTAGGGGCCAGAGATCTAGAATAGGTCGTAGAGTCTCGTCCCTTTTTGGTATTAGAAAATATAGGTAGTAGACCCCTAAATTTTGTTGAGTGACGGGAACGTGTTCCATTGCCTGTTTTTGTAGGAGGGAGATTACCTCCTGCTTTAGTAATGTGGAATGTTATTGTGACATTGGGCGTTGCCTGGGTGGAATGTTTGGGGGGGTAGACGTTAATTCCAGGCAGTATCCTGACCAAATAATTTGCGTCACCCATTTGTCTGAGGTGATGGTCTCCCAGACATGAAGGAAATTTTGAAGTCTACCCCCGACCGGAGTGGGATGGTCTGGAGGGAGCGGGGGGAAGTCATTGGGTAGGCGGTGTGGCAGAGCGGGCGGTATTTGTTTTGCATCTGCCTTTATTATTGTTTCCCCTATAGCCGCCTCTTTGATAACCCCTTGGGAAGGTAGACTGAGTGGGGGATTTGTAGGAAGTGGACGCGGTATCTGAGGAGTAGCCTCTAGAGGTACTTCGAAAGGAAGAGCGGCGAAAAGAGCGCCTAGGAGGGTGTGACTGTAGGGCTCCCACGGACTTCGCCGTATCCGTGTCCTTCTTCATTTTTTCCAGGGCCTCCTCTACCTTTGGGCCAAATAGGTGTTCCTGGTCAAAGGGGTGTTTAAGGATGGAGGCTTGTACCTCTGGTTTTAATCCTGATATTCCTAGCCAAGCATGGCGACGGAGGAAGACGCTAGTATTAATGGCCCTGGAGGCTGTGTCTGCTGCATCTAAGGCACAGCGTATAGAGGTGTTAGTGATTGTCTTACCCTCTTGAATTAATTCATTGGCCCTAGTTTTATATCTTTCAGGGAGGTGGTGCATTATGGTTTCTAATTCATCATAATGTGCCCTATCATATCTGGCCAGTAGCGCTTGGGTGTTGGCGATACGCCATATATTGGCTGCCTGTGACGCAGTGCGCTTTCCTGATGCGTCCAGGAGCTTTGACTCTTTGTCAGGTGGTGGTGCTTCGCCTGACGCCTGGGAATTTGTTATTTTTCGTGCAGTGGAAACCACTAGGGAATCTAGTGGCGCTGGCCCTTTGATATATGTAGGATATGTGGGGGCAGCTTTGTATTTTTTTTCTATGCGTGGGTATATGACCCTGGCCCTAACTGGGTCTTTAAAAACCTCTGCCGCATGCTTTACCACCCGCTTAAGCATAGGTAATATGGAGGTAGACCTATGTGTGGTATCAAATGTGTCGATGAGGAAATCCTCCTCCACGGGGTCAGTGTGCAAGTCTACCCCGTGATAGTGTGCCACCCTTTGAAGTAGATGGCAGAACCCTAATGAGTCTTCCGGTGGAGATGGCCTGGAAGGGTAAAGGTCATCTTGTGGGACGTCGGGGATATCTGGGTTATTGTAGTCGTCCCATGGGTCTGGGGATCCTGTAGGGGTGGGGTCTTGGGGCACATCCCCTATAACCTGATATGGGTCCCCCTGATCATCATCGTCTGGAGACGGGGTAGGAGATCGATGAGGTGGGGGTGGAGAAGGCGGAGGAGGTGGAGGTGGAGAGGGTGGAGGAGGTGGAGGAGGTGGGGAAGGTATTCTGAAAGGAGAGGTAGCAGAGTCCTTCCTCTTTGGAGGTGGAGGCGGAGCCGGTTTGTCCAAATATCTCTTTTTGGAAGTGAGTGCCAGATGTCCAGTTTTTGGATCCTTGGTGAGAGTTTTTTGCAAGGGATCCGGTGTAAATAGTTCCTGTGAAAGTGTTTGGGCCGTCGGCGTCGAAGGCGTCGGGACCGATGTCTTTTTAGGCTTTTCCGTGCCAGTTTGCTTAGCACCGGGCTTGGGAACCTCCGATTTCTTGGTCGGCGCCGAGATGGGCTTCGACTTGGAAGTGTCGGTGCCGAGGGCCTTATGGGGTTTGGTCGGTACCGAAGATGGCGTCGGTACGGAAGAGCTGGTTTTCGACCCCGAGGGCTTCGGTGCGGAGCTCGGTGTCGAGGTAGAGGCCAGTTTCTTTTTCGGTGCCAAAGTGTGTTTCTCGGCAGCGCTGGTAGGCTGGCACAAGCCCGAGCCGCCGGAAGGCTTACTTGGCTTCTTCACCGGGCCCGAAGGTGGGGTGTGTGAAGCAGTATCTCTGGTCTTGCTTAGGACCGGAGGCGAAGGCGTGACCGAAGCCTTTTTGGGTGTTGGCAGGGGTGTGGGGGGGGGGGGTATAGTACTCACGACCCTCTGCGCCGGAGTGATGTCTTCCACATCTGACTCGTCGGCCTCGGAAGCACTGACGAGGTCCTCTTCGGTGCGCTGCTGTCCCGGATCTTCGATGTCGTCTTCGAAGATATCGACTGGAACGGAGGTCGAGGAGTGTGCCATGTTCCTTCTGGCTCTTCGGTCCCGAATGGTCTTTTTCGATCGGAAAGACTTACAGGCCGGACAGTCTTGAGCCTCGTGTTCAGGGGAGAGGCAGAGGTTGCATACCTCATGAAGATCGGTGTGGGGGAATTTGGACCCACATCGAGGGCACTTCTTGAATGGAGTTCTTTTCATCAGCCGGGACCGGAGCTTGGGTAGCCCCAAAGGCCGCCGTCGACGACTGGAACCGAAGGTTTGCCGATGAGAAGGTGTGTTGATTGAGGAGATCGCGATCGAAACAATACCGCGATGTGGGGTGAGGATTCCGCGTCGATCGTCGAACTGGAAACTGTTCGGAACCGGAGCGCGAAGATTACATCCGTGCCCAATGGCGGAAAAAAACAATCTGAGGATGGAGCCGAAGCCCATGCGCAATACGATCCAAAGGAGGAGTCACCGACCTCGTGACTTCCAAAGACTTTCCAAGAGGAAAAACAAACTGCAAACATCCGGGCCCAACACCAGATGGCGATCTATGCAAAAGTGAGTAATCTGCAGCTCATATGCCTCGAACAGATATTTTTCTTTGAAACATTCTAAATCATATCGAACCTAAAACACCACTTACATCTTTGATGGTCATGAATTACTATGATAGTCTTATGTTCAGCTCTTCCCAAAAGCTGTGATGTCACAGAGTATTATATCACAAATTCTGGTCCTCGAGGTGTAGTCATTTGTTGTGAATCAATATAGCAACTACAGTGCACACGAGGTTCACAGTTGTAAACACTGAACCAGGTCCAGAGCTAGGATGCCTGACTGCCGCTTCCTTACAGGTGAGGGCAACCTGGAAAGAACCCCTGCAAGCAGAGCTGTAGGCTGCCGATAGAATAGAAGAGCTGTTGGCTGCCTATAGAATAGAGGAGCTGTCGGCTGCCTATAGAATAGAGGAGCTGTAGGCTGCCAATAGAATAGAGAAGCCTTCTGTTGTAGGGCACTTCTCCCCACATCTGTGTATGGTCTATTGAAAATCTAAGATAGCAGAATTACTGACTTAGTGGGAAGTAGCAAGCGCAGGACCCCTATCATCAGATAACCCAAACATATAGGACCGTTTGAGTTCAACAACAGGTCATGGGCCATCGTCCTCAACTGACACAAGAGGTTCATCACCAGGTCAGGAGTCATCTTCCTGTATCTGTAAGAGAGGCTACATCAAAAGGTCACGGGAGAGCATCCTAGACTGAGTCGCAAGGTCATATCAACAGGTCCGGGTCCATCATTCTAGCAGGAGGAAAGGGTGGCCCTCTCTTGTGAGACGGATGACCCTCCCTTGGACTGTGGGTCTTACTGGACCCATTTCATTTCTCATCACTGACACAGAACTATGGGCCAAACATTATCTACACTGGTGGTGAGCTTGATTCCCAAATTGGTCACAAAGGGAAACATAGCTCTACTATCTATTATTTTCCTTAAAAGCAGAAATGGCATTTGAACGTGTGCTTGGATTAACTGGTAAATTACATGTTTATAGCAACATTGACAGGTCATGGTCATTATAAACTACTTCAACTTAGACTGTTTTAGAACTGGCTGTGGAACCAGAGAGGGATGATCTCTGCCACCCTCGGAGGGATGCTCCCTGTCGGCCTCGGAAGGATGCTCCCTGTCGGCCTCGGGGGGATGCTCCCTGTTGCCTTCTGAGGAATGCTCCCTGTCGCCCTTGGAGGGATGCTCCCTGTCGCCCATGGAGGGATCCATGGAGGGATGCTCCCTGTTGCCCTCGAAGGGATGCTCCCTGTCGCCCTCGAAGGGATGCTCCCTGTCGCCCTCGGTGGGATGTTCTGGATGCTCTCTGTCACCCTCATCTAATGCCCTTTACATGGAGCTATTTCTCATGAAGCTTCTGGGTTGTAAACTAATCAGCCTATTTGAGCAGAGCCTCACTGTCAAAAGTGATAGCTTATGACCACAATAAGGAGGTTTATACCTCTAATCCCACCCTAAGCCAAATTGGTGAGGAATTTAATTGTCTTTCACGGTTTCATGAGAATCCAGTTATAAATCAAATTTCTTTTGCTGCCGGGCAGCAATTTGCAGACATTCATGACACACACTGAAATATGACCAAGGGTTGCCTGCGATATAAAATTGTCACTCTTCTTCAAACTAAAGCGTTTTCTGTGGCAATCTTTATCTGGGGCGGGATATAAACAGTGAGCTTTTCACTACTTATTCCAAATGCCTAGTTATATAGCTGTTCACCCTAACACAAGATCGGTGAACGCAAACGTAAGTGGTCATCTGTCTCAGGAAAAAAGTAACTGCTTTAGAACAGAAATATTTTCAAACTTCTTAGAAAAGGAGGAATTCGGTTTTTTTTCAATTCTCTAAGATGCTGGCTCAGCTTTTTTCACAATTTGCTCTTTCATTTCCATGTTAATTACTTTCACTGGAATTGCCTGGTGTGTTGCATTAACAACTACCTCTACAGCCTCCTCATTTCAACTGATGCCACACCCAACCATCCGCTCACCACACAGAGCACCACAGCCACCATGAACTCCATCCACTCTGGAGCACCCAAGGACCCCTGCCCCCACCACCTCTATTCTCAACACATTCATCACCACAGCCACCTTTACTGATCAATGCAAACATGCAGAGGTCAGACCGCCGCTCGAGATACCCTCCGCCGACCCCAGCAAACTCAAGAACTACCGCCCCATCTCTCTGCTCCCCTTCCCAGCCAAAGTCCTTGAGAAGGGGATCAATCACCAACTCACGAGCACCTGGAGAGCAACAATCTGCTGGACACCTCCCAAACTGGCTTCTATGCCAACCACAGCACCAAGACTGCCCTGACCACCGATGACAGTAGGTCCCTCCTCAACCGTGGGGAGACAGCGGCCGTGATCCCACTCAACCTCTCAGCAGCGTTCGACACCGTATCTCAAGACAACCTCATCAAAAGAATCCACCACATCTGGATCCAGGGAGATGCCCTCAAATGGATCACATCCTTCCTCACAGGACGAACCCCACCCTGTTCAACACGTACATGACGCCTTTGGCCGACATCGTCAGAACCCACGGCCTCAATGTCATATCCTACACAGACGACGCCCGGTTCATCCTCTCGCTCACAGAAAACCCTTCCACCACCAGGACCAACTCCCACAACTGCATCACGAGCATCACCGACTGGATGACGACCAACTGCCTGAAGCTCAACATGGATAAGACGGAAGGGCTGATATTCTGGGAATAACACCTCCCTGTGGAACGACACCCGATGACCTTCCTAACTCAGACGCACACCCACACCGACAGACCACACACGCAACCTCAGCATCACCCTGGACAGCAAACTCACCATGAAAGACCAGATCAATGCAGTCTCCTCCGTCTGATTGCTCACCCTCCACATGCTCCAAAAGATCTTCAGATGGCTCCCCATCAACACCAGGTAAGCTGTCACTCAAGTTCTAGTCACCAGCTGGCTGGGCTACGACAACCTGTTCTACGCAGGATTCATCATCCAAATCCTGAATGGATTCCAGACGATACAGAACTCAACTGCCAGACTCATCCTGGACCTTCCTGGGAGGAACCACACCCCACAACTCAGGAACCTCCACTGGCTCCCCATCCGTGAAAGATCCCAATTCAAGATGTTGACCGATGCCTATAAGGCCGTCCACAACCAAAGGACCAGCATACATCAGCCTGAACTTCCACCAACCCTCCAGACACCTGTCCTGCACCTGCCTCGCCATCGCTCACACTCTCCACATCCACCGAAGCAACAGTGGAGGATGTTCCTTCTCCTACCTCACTGCAAAGTCCTGGAACAACCTCCCCTGCACCTCCGAACATCATCCTCTCTCCCTGATTTCAGAAAAGGAATCGAGACCTGGCTTTTCAACTGATCCCAGCAAGAGCCCAGTGCCTGGATACCCTCACGGGTGATTAGCCGCGCTCTACAAATCCAAGTAGATTGATTGATTGATTGATTGATTGATTGATTGATATCTCACCTTCAGGAGTTCCCAAGCTGGTTCCTCGCACTTCTTTTCTATCACTGTTATCAGGGCGTTGAGAGAGGTGATTTGATTGGACAGTTTGGTGATATTTGCATTTTCTACCATGGTAATTTTCTTCTCCATCTCCTCCAGTTTTTCACAAAGTGTTTGCTCGTGTTCTTTCAGGAGTTGCCGCAGTTTTTCAAACCCAGATTCAATTTTATTCTTCTCAGTTCTTAACTTGTCCTGTCGTAAGCAAAGACACAAAAGCTGGTTAGATATTAAAAAGGTCAGGGGGAGGGTCGAGGGGTGATGGTTACTTTAAAAAACTCAGAACACTAGCGTGCTTCTCCCAATTTCTGAACTGCAGCCTCTTACTACCTTCATTTTTACTGTCTTACATCCTTCTCCCACTCCTGCCCTCCCCCTGTCCTCAGACACCTCAAGAACTGTAGGGAGATCAGAATTTGTGAGGCTGCAGAGACATTAGATCCATGAAGAAAGTGCAAGGAAGCGAACCCACCACTGGCAGAGACAGTCAAAGACCTAGAGACAGGCTGAGTGGAGACTGGCTGAAGTCAAGTGTGAGTGGATGTGACTAGCACAATAGAATGTAGATGAGGGGGGGGGCAGGAAGTTTGAGCCCTTGGGATGAAAGAGAGGATGTAGGTGGTGTGCAGGCTGCCCCTGCCCTGCCAGGACACTGGAAATGTGCGTTCAGAAGGAGATGCACAGGGTGTGTCCTACTAAGGAACTCATACAGAGTGAGGGGGAATCACTGGTGTGGTTATTTCCCATTCAGAATCATAAAAAAATGATGCGTATTCTGTTATTGAATGGAGAACTACCAGATACATCAATGTTACTGCACTGGTTTCTGTCAGCAATTCAGCAATTCCTATAGAAGATGGGTGAGGAGGGTGATTACAAATCTTGTCCTATCCCAAGATAGGAGCCTGTGTGTTATCAGATGAGGTACGTCACACTGTAGCTTAGAGCAGGAGCCTGTGTGTTATCAGGTGAGGTATGTCACACTGTAGCTAGGAGCCTGTGTGTTATCAGGTGAGGTATGTCACACTGTGGCCTAGAGCAGGAGCCTGTGTGTTATCAGGTGAGGTGCGTCACACTGTGGCTTAGAGCAGGAGCCTGTGTGTTATCAGGTGAGGTATGTCACACTGTAGCTAGGAGCCTGTGTGTTATCAGGCGAGATATGTCACACTGTAGCCAGGAGCCTGTGTGTTATCAGGTGAGGTTTGTCACACTGTAGCTTAGAGCTGGAGCCGGTGTGTTATCAGGTGAGGGATGTCACACTGTAGCTAGGAGCCTGTGTGTTATCAGGTGAGGTGCGTCACACTGTGGCTTAGAGCAGGAGCCTGTGTGTTATCAGGTGAGGTGTGTCACACTGTAGCTTAGAGCAGGAGCCTGGGTGTTGTCAGGTGAGGTATGTCACACTGTAGCTTAGAGCAGGAGCCTGTGTGTTATCAGGTGAGGTATGTCACACTGTGGCTTAGAGCAGGAGCCTGTGTGTTATCGGGTGAGGTTTGTCACACTGCAGCTTAGAGCAGGAGTCTGTGTGTTATCAGGTGAGGTACGTCACACTGTAGCTTAGAGCAGGAGCCTGTGTGTTATCAGGTGAGGTACGTCACTCTGTGGCTTAGAGCAGGAGCCTGTGTGTTATCGGGTGAGGTTTGTCACACTGCGGCTTAGAGCAGGAGTCTGTGTGTTATCAGGTGAGGTACGTCACACTGTGGCTTAGAGCAGGAGCCTGTGTGTTATCAGGTGAGGTATGTCACACTGTAGCTAGGAGCCTGTGTGTTATCAGGTGAGGTTTGTCACACTGTAGCTTAGAGCAGAAGCCTGTGTGTTGTCAAGTGATGTATGTCACACTGTAGCTAGGAGCCTGTGTGTTGTCAGGTGAGGTATGTCACACTGTGGCTTAGAGCAGGAGCCTGTGTGTTGTCAGGTGAGGTATGTCACACTGTAGCTAGGAGCCTGTGTGTTGTCAGGTGAGGTATGTCACACTGTGGCTTAGAGCAGGAGCCTGTGTGTTATCAGGTGAGGTGCGTCACACTGTGGCTTAGAGCCTGTGTGTTATCAGGTGAGGTACGTCACACTGTGACCTAGAGCAGGAGCCTGTGTGTTATCAGGTGAGGTACGTCACACTGTGGCTTAGAGCAGGAGCCTGTGTGTTATCAGGTGAGGTACGTCACACTGTAGCTTAGAGCAGGAGCCTGTGTGTTATCAGGTGAGGTACGTCACTCTGTGGCTTAGAGCAGGAGCCTGTGTGTTATCAGGTGAGGTACGTCACACTGTGACCTAGAGCAGGAGCCTGTGTGTTATCAGGTGAGGTTTGTCACACTGTAGCACATTACAGGAGCACAACCCCCTATTTGGACAGTATTGACACAGCAGCACAACCCTAAACCTGTATACTAGTAACACAACACAGCAGCACAGCCCTCTACTTGAATACTCGTGACATATCAGAGAAACACAACACACTACCAGTGTACTATTGACACAGCACAGGATCACAACCCTCTAGCTGCATACTAGTGATAGATCACAGGAGCACAACCCTCCAACTCCATACTAGTGGCATTGTACAAGAGAACAACCCTCCACCTGTATAATAGTGAAAGATCTCCTAAGTTGTGTCACTAGTATACAGGTAGAGGACTGCACATCTGTAATGTGTCACTAGTATACAGGTGGAAGGTAGTGCTCCCGTATGTGTTACTTGTATGCAGGTAGAGGGCTGTGCTTTTGTGGTGTGTCACTAGTATACAGGTGGAGGGTTGCACTGCTGTGCTGTGCCACTAGTATACAGGCAGATGGTTGTGCTCCTGTAATATGTCACTACTATAAAGGTTGACGGATATACTCTAGTGCTGTGTCACTAGTATACAGGTAGAGGTTTGTGCTCCTGTGGTGTGTCATTAGTATACAGGCAGCAGGTTTTGCTCCTGTGGTGTGCCACTAGTGTACAGATAAGAAAGGTATGCTCATGTGCTTTGTCATGCTCCTGTGATGTGTCAATACTATACATGTTGTGCTCCTATGGTGTGCATCTAGAACACAGGCAGAGGGTTGTGCTCCTGTATATGTCACTAGTATATAGGTGGAAGTTTGAGCTCCTATAGATGTCAGTAGTATACAGGTAGGGGATCCTGCTTCTGTGTTGTGCCACTAGTTTACAGGTGGAGGGTTGCACTCCTGTGGTGTATTACTAGTATACAGCTAGAAGGTTGTGCTCCTGTGATGTTTCACTAGAACACTGGTAAAGGGCTGTGTTCCTGAGATATGCAATTAGAATAGAGGTAGTGGTGTTTGGTCCCGTGCTGTGAGGGGGGAGCTCCTGTGATGTGCCACCAGTGTACAGATGGAGGGTTGCGCTCATGTGCTGTGTCATTAATATACAGGTGTAGGTTTGTGCTCCTATGCTATGTCGCTAGTATGCAGGTGGATGATTTTTTCTCCTGTATGTGTCACTAGTACATAGGTGGAGGGTTATACTGCTGTGTTTCACCAGGACACAGGTGAAGGCTTATGCGATGTTTCACTAGTATTCAGGTGGAGGTTAGTGTTCCTGTAACGTTTCACTAATATGCAGGTGGAGGGTTGCGATCCTGTGGTGTCATTAGTATTCAGGTGGGGGATTGGACTGCTGTGCCACTACACAGGTTGACAGTTGTGCTCCTGTGCTGTGGCACTAGTACACAATTAGAGGGCTGTGCTCCTCCTTTATGTTACTAGTATACAGGTAGAGGGTTGTACTCTTGTTATGTCACTAGTATATAGGTGGACGGTCGTGCTCCTGTATATGTCACTAGTTTACAGGTAGAGGTTTGTGCTTATGTGCTGTGTCACTAGTATAGAGGTAGAAAGTTGTTCTTCCTTGATGTCAGTAGTATACAGTTAGAGGGTTGTGCTCCTGTGATGTGTCACTAGTATACAAGTAGAGGGTTGTGCTCCTCTGCTGTGTCACTACTATATGGGTAGAGGAGTGTGCTCCTGTGCTTTGTCACTAATATACAGGTAGAGGGCTGCGCTCTTGTATGTGTCACTAGTATACAGGTATAGGTGTGTGCTCCTGTGCTGTGTCACTAGGGCTGCGCTCTTGTATGTGTCACTAGTATACAGGTATAGGTGTGTGCTCCTGTGCTGTGTCACTAGTATACAGGAAGAATAGTGTGCTATTGTGCTGTGTCACTAATATGCAAGTAGACTGTTTTGACCCTGTATGTGTCACTAGAACACATGAAGAGGTTTATGCTCCTGTGCTGTGTCAGTAGTATACAGGTGGAGGTTTCTGCTGGTGCTCATGTGATGTGTCACTAATATACAGGTAGAGGGTTGAGCTCCTGTATGTGTCACTAGTATACAAGTAGAGGGTTGTGCTCCTCTGCTGTGTCACTACTATATGGGTAGAGGAGTGTGCTCCTGTGCTTTGTCACTAATATACAGGTAGAGGGCTGCGCTCTTGTATGTGTCACTAGTATACAGGTATAGGTGTGTGCTCCTGTGCTGTGTCACTAGCATACAGGAAGAATAGTGTGCTATTGTGCTGTGTCACTAATATGCAAGTAGACTGTTTTGACCCTGTATGTGTCACTAGAACACATGAAGAGGTTTATGCTCCTGTGCTGTGTCAGTAGTATACAGGTGGAGGTTTCTGCTGGTGCTCATGTGATGTGTCACTAATATACAGGTAGAGGGTTGAGCTCCTGTATGTGTCACTAGTATACAAGTAGAGGGTTGTGCTCCTCTGCTGTGTCACTACTATATGGGTAGAGGAGTGTGCTCCTGTGCTTTGTCACTAATATACAGGTAGAGGGCTGCGCTCTTGTATGTGTCACTAGTATACAGGTATAGGTGTGTGCTCCTGTGCTGTGTCACTAGTATACAGGAAGAATAGTGTGCTATTGTGCTGTGTCACTAATATGCAAGTAGACTGTTTTGACCCTGTATGTGTCACTAGAACACATGAAGAGGTTTATGCTCCTGTGCTGTGTCAGTAGTATACAGGTGGAGGTTTCTGTTGGTGCTCATGTGCTGTCTCACTAGTATAAAGGTAGGTGGTTGTGCTCCTGAGCAGTGCCACTAGTATAAAGTTAAAGGGGTGTGCTCCTGTGGTGTGCCACTAGTATACAGGTAGAGTGTTGTGCTTCTGTGCTGTCACTAGTATACAGAAAGAGGGTTGTGCTCTTGTAAGTCCCTAGTATACAGGTGGAAGGTTGTGCTCCTGTGCTGTCTCACTAGTAAACAGGTTGAGGGATGTGCTGTATGTGTCATTAGTATACAAGTAGAGGGTTGTGCTCCTGTTCTCTGTCACTAGTAAACAGGTAGAGGGTTGTGCTGTGTTACTAGCATACAAGTTGAAGGTTGTGCTGCTGTGTATGTCACTAGTACACAGGTGGATGGTTGTGCTCCTGTATAAGTCACTAGTTTACAGGTAGACATTTGTGCTTCTGTGCCGTGTCACTATTATAGAGGTAGAAGGTTGTTCTCCCTTGCTGACACTAGTATAGGGTTGTACTCCTGTGATGTGTCATTAGTATAAGGGTAGAGGGTTGCGCTCCTCTGCTGTGTCACTAATATACAGGTAGAGGGTTGCGCTCCTCTGCTGTGCCACTCGTATACAGGTAGCGAGTTGTCCTCAAGCATGTTTCACTACTATACAGGTAGAGGTTTGAGCTTCTGTGCTACGTCACTAGTATACAGGTATAGTATTGTGCTCTTGTGCTGTGTCACTGATATACAGGTAGATTGTTGTGCTCGGGTATGTGTCACTAGTATACAGGTAGACATTTATGCTCCTGTGCTGTGTCACTCGTATACAGAGTAGAGGGATGTGCTCTTATGCTGTGTCGCTAATATACAGGTAGAGGGCCATGCTCCTGTGTATGTCACTAGTATACAGGTGGACGGTTGTGCTCCTGTATGTGTCACTCGTATATAGGTAGAGGTTTGTGCTTCTGTGCTGTCCCCAGTATACAGCAAACAAATGATGGACGGAATGCTGACAATGAAAACATTCTCCCCCAGTCAAAAGATCTGGGTTAAATCCATTGTTCTTTTGCCCACTACGCCACCCTAGTTTGGACCCAGCCATATGAAAATCAGTCTTGACCATGTACCCCATGGGAACAGTCCAGACTGAACTGCCAGGCCAGGTCCTCCCTGGACCGGAAACAAACATCCTGGGACCGGTTTCATATGTCATCCTTTTTCAGCCAGGCTAGCTTGAATTCAGTGGCACAGTGAGCAAGGGACCCACGTCTGGGCATACCCATCCCACTTAGGGCGAAAAGTGTTACAGCAAACTAATGATGGACGGAATGCTGACAATGCAAACATTCTCCCCCAGTCAAAAGATCTATCCTGGCTGAAGAGGGTTGAGACCCTGAAACTGGTCCTAGGATGCTTGTTTCCAGTCCAGGGAGGACCTGGCTTGGCAGTTCGGGCTGGACTGTCCCATGAGGCACAGGGTCAAGACTGATTTGCATATGGCTGGATTCAAACTGGAATGGCATGGTGAGCAAAAAAATGATGGATTTAGGCCCAGATCTCTGTACTGGGGTGAATGTATGACATTGCTTTGCATTCTGTCCATCAACTGTTGTTTTTGCATTTGTCACTAGTATACAGGTAGAGGGGTTTGCTCCTGTGCTGCTCCTGTGCTGTGTCACTAGTATACAGGTAGAGGGTTTTGCTCTTGTGCTGCTCCTGTGCTGTGTCACTAGTATACAGGTAGAGGGTTTTACTCTTGTGGTGCTCCTGTGCTGTGTCACTAGTATACAGGTAGAGGGTTTTGCTCTTATGCTGCTCCTGTGCGGTGCCACTAGTATACAGGTTGAGGGTTGTGCCCCTGTGCTATGCCACTGGTATAAAGGTAGAGGATTGGCCTCCTGTGCTGTTTCACCAGTAGAAAGTTAGACACTTGTGCTCCTGAGCAGTGTCACTAGTATACCGTTAAAGGGGTGCGCTCCTGTGGTGCGCCACAAGTATACAGCTAGAGTGTTGTGCTTCTGTGCTGGAGCTAGTATATTGATACAGGGTTCTGTCCTGCATGTGTCACTAGTACTAAGTTAGGGGGTTGAGCTCCTGTTCTGCGTCACTAGTATAGAGGTGGAGGGTTGATCTCCTGCACTGTCACTACTATACAGGTAGGGGGCTGCGCCCCTATGCTGTGCCACTAGTATATCTGTGAAGGATTGTTCTTCTGTGATGTGCTACTAGTATACCTGTAGAGGGTTGTGCTCTCGTGCAGAGTCACCGGTTTGAAGGTAGAGGGCTGTGTGCCTTTTGTGCGGCTGAGTAATCCTGCTAATATAACACGTGCACAGAATCCTAGGCCTATCTTTGGTAATGTGAGTTTCAGAACCGGTTTGGTGACCTGGAGAAGCACGTCAGGCGTGCACTCATAACCAAGATAACACTACTTCTCATGTCCTGAGTTAGCCACCTAATGTGGTGGTCGTAGCATCCCAAGTTTTGTGGATCATTAGTTATGTCCAGACCTCTTTCCGTGTCCAAAGAGAGTTCAGTCTCCTGTACTGCTTTAGAAGAGTTTGAGACACTTGCACTAATCTTTCGTGTGCATTTCCAGTGCATGTACGTACGGTGGATGTGCAGCACGTGTGGTAATAGAAATCAGTGTATGGTGAGAGTCCAAGTATTGGGGCCAGTGGCATCCATTTTGTATCCCTCTGGTTTAGATGGAGGGTGGATACAGCTTTCAAAGACAATGGAGGTGCATTGGCTGCATTCCTGTGTCTTGAGGTTGGAGATCCAGACACTAAAGTGAGTGAGGATGGGACAGGACTCTCCTTGGTACTGAAGTTTAAGTCCTTGTTAAAAAAGCGCTCCGGCTTAGTTTTCCGGGCGCACTGCCATTTAGTAGATGGTACTAGTGATGGGTGGGACAGCAGTTTCTGTTGTTAGGATAGGAATTATTTAAGCAGTCCTGGTCCTGATGAGGCTGTCCTACAGATGCACACAACTGAATCCGCTGCTACTGGAACGGGTACACCGACTACGCCACCACCGAGTAGGTACACCAGGATAGAGAAATCTTCGGTCTGAGTAATATAGATGTTGTCTGTATGAGCTCTTTGAGGCAAAAGCCGTTGAACTGATCTATGTAGTAGCCAGTGGGGTGACATATTGCAAACTGAGTCTGTGCTTGAATAGTGTCCATGCCCGTATGACATCAATCAATTAAACAGAATTTAAAGAGCGCGAATTCCAGAAGAGAGGCTGCGGTCCGTAGGTGGGGGAGGTAATACCAGGATTTTACCGCAAGGTAGGAGAAGGAGTGTCCTCCACTGTTGCGTCTGCGGTTGCGGGGAGTGTGTGCGAGGGAGAGGGAAGTAGAGAGCAGGTGTCTGGAGGGTTGGTGGAAGTTCAGGCGGTGCTGGATGTACGCTGGTCCTTGATTGTGAAGGGCCTTGTAGGTTGGATGAGCATCTTAAATTGACATCTTTTCTGAATGGGGATCCAGTGGAACATCTTGAGGTGGGGGTGGTGTGGGTCTGTTTGGGGTAGTCAAGGATGAGTCTGGTTGCTAAATTCGGTATGGTTTATAGTCTCCTCAGGGGGTGCGTTGTGATTCCTACATAGAGTGCGTTTACGTAGTCTAGCTGGCTGGTGTCTAGGAATTGAGTGACTTTTCGTTTGTTGTTGACCGGGAACTATTTGAAGATTTTACGGAGCATGGGAAGGGCGAGGAAGCAGGCAGAAGAGACTGCATTGATCTGGTTTTTCATGGTGAGCTTGCCGTCCAGGAAGATGCCAAGGTTGCAAGCCTGAACTGTTGGAGTGGGTGCTGGTCTTAGTTTGTTAAGCCACCAGGAGTCGTTCCACGGAGAGGTGCTGTTCCCAAAGATCATAACTTCCATCTTGTCTGTGTTGTTTTAGGTAGTTTTTTTTAATCCAGTTGGCAATGCCAATCCTGCATCTTTGGAAGTTGGCCTTCATGGTGGAGGGGTCTTCTTATAGCCAGAGGATGAGCTAGGTTTTGTCAGCGTATAATATGATGTTTATTCGGTGAGTTATGCTGATGTTGGCCTAGGGAGTCATGTAGATGTTGAACGGAGAAGGGCAGAGGGACGCCGCAGATGATGTTCTTGGTTCTGAGGTGAAAGGTGGTAGGTGGATTCTCTGGGGTCTTCCGGTGAGGGAGGATGAGATCCATTTGACAGCATCTCTGTCAGATCTCACCTTCGTTTTTGCACGAGCGATAGGGATTTCCTGAGGTAAGTTTCCAACTTTACCCACCACCGAGACAGCCCAACACTAGTCAAAGGCAATCTAGGTTAAATGGGGGAAGAGGGGATGGGAAGAGAAAGGTCACAGGTCCTACGGAGTCAGTGCAGAGATGTTTATGTTATCCAGATATATTCTATATGCCTTCTGAGTAAAAAGTAAAGGAAAAGTTGGAATCAGTGAATCTGCTATTACGATAGGTTCTAAACAGCATGTGTCTATATTGCTTATTACTGGTGTAAAAAAACCTGAGTAAATTCCGTTAAGTAGGCAAATGACTGCATATAATGAAGTATCATACAATCTAAGGAAATAAGAATAGAGAGTAAAGGTTTATGTGGCAACAGGAATCAAGAACACCATAGATCCTATATACATGTGAGAGTTAAGTATACCTTGTAACTTTATGTCTGTGGGGCAATAGAAGGCTCAAACTACAGACTAGAAAAGTAGAAAAAATTGAATCAAAGGTAAAACGAACTTCTATATACAATTTTTAACTGTGTATCTCTTCTAGTCAAAAAAAGGTCAAAAACATAATACAACAAGCATTGGCATAGCCAATAGGTCTCACCTTTGGGACCTTATAAGTATTTAGGTATGCGGTACAATATCCTTGGTGCAACAACATTAACTGCTGCATGGTTAAACACTTATAAGTACCCAAAAGCGAGACCTATAGGCTATGCCAATGCTTGTTCAATCTGGTGAGCGCCATTTACTTTGAACATTTATACTATGTAACTATCATAGACATAGAAAACAGATCTTGGTTCCAACTTTTTGAAAACAGATACACACTGATTAAAACTGAGAGAAAGTGCACGCAAAATACATACACGTGAAATACATTCGGTAAAATAAGTGGTCATAATAAGAACTAAGCAATTATAAAAACGCATTGTGCATTTAACATAAATCCATTAACTGCAAAGTGCATCATCGGACCACTGAAATATACATGCAATGTATAGAATTGACAATTGTAGTGGAAATGTATCGATTTCATTATATAAGAACATCTGCTGTCGTTGTCATATATCTTAAAAAATTGCGCAAACCCCTTTCGTATAACATTTAAAAATGAAGCATGCTGCGTAAACATGAGGCGTCAGGGAGATAGGATTAAGTACAGCTGATCCCTTAATTAGCATAGAAACCGCTCAAGGCTAAACCCGTAAAACACACTTGTAATTGAAATAAAATGCATTGCTGCTCAATGCCGAGTTAAATATAAACAAGTAGGCACGATTGAAGCTTAAGGTCAATAGAACATATGCCAGACTTTCGAAATGTGACACATAATGTGTGTTTATGATCTCAAGTGCCAATCCATGAATAGCATGTTGAAACAAGCGGGACTGCAAGTCCTTTAATGCCTCATTGTAATCACATGCAAAATGTAGAACAGGCAAGGAAAAGTCCAAAGGCATCTATAGTATCAATAGCGTCCAGACTCAACAACCAAAGCGTAGCCTACAAAGTTATGCTAGTGTTCAGAAAAATCACGTGCCATGCAACACACTATAAGTGAATGCGCATCTTCACCACTGAACTCCGGACACGGGCGCCGAGTGGATTCCGGATGGGAAGGAATGTAAATTAAAAAACACCCTAATAGTGTTAATGTCAAGTGTTCTCTGCTGCCTATGCAAATTCATTAAAGTGTAGGGTCGGGGAAGATCTTTGTGTAAAAATGTACGAGCCAAGCAAACCTCACCATTGGCATTACTAGTCAGGGGGAAAACAAAGACACAAAGACAGACAGACAGACACACACACGCATACACCCCCTCCACCCCCTCACCCCCCGTGAGAGGCACGCAAGGCTTAATGTGCCTTGACAGAAACCCACATGGCGGCTGCGCATGTGCACACGCAAGCAAAGCTTGAGGCCAGGAAAAGCCTGTGGTAGCACTTTCAAAAGCCACTCACTAAATTTCTCGCAGCGCATGCGCTGGCTCAGCGAGACCTATAGAGCCTTAGTAAGTTTCCGTGTACTTAATTATTTGGTGTTTTAGAGACAAGAATTATTATGGCTCTTACATTTTGTCCTTAGGATTATCACCACCATGTGCCAGAATGGCGGACTCCTGAGGCTGAGTACTGTGATCTGATAAGTGTAGTTTCATGCAGAAATTATCATCAATTAAACGCAGAGTGTGTTACCACCAAGGACACTGGAAAATGAGATCCTTTGAATGTCCTGGGTTCCTTTCTTGTCTCTGCAGGGATGTTCAGGAGCTGAGCGGGAGCGGCCATGCACGATACCGTAAAGCAAGAGAGAAAGCCGATGAAAACACAGCTGAGGAGGCTGAACATGGCGTGTAGTGACCTGGAAGTAGAAGGTAAGTGAACCGACGGCAGGAAGGCTGTAGGCACTAACACTAGAATGCCAAGCAGCTTCCTGCCGGGTGAGGCAGCACCGCCCCTGCCACATCCGATATACGGATCGCGGCAGGCTCGATAATCTCCTTAGGTTTCGATGTGATAAAGCCTGTTGATAAAGTTGTGGTAGGATACGGTGCTGAATGCTGCTGAGAGGTTGAGAAGGATCAGGGCTGTTGTTTCTCCCCAGTCGAGGAGGGATCTGATGTCGTTAGTGGCATCGATCAGAGAGGTTTCAGTGCTGTGGTCGTCCGGAATCCAGATCAGGAAAGGTCCAGAGGATTGTTGATCTCCAGGTGCTCTATGAGTTGATGGTTGAAGGCCTTTTTAAGGACTTTTGTGGAAATGGGGAACAGAGAGATGGGATGGTAGTTCTTGAGTTTGCTGGTGTCATTGTAAGATTTCTTGAAAAGGGGCTTGACTTCTTGACATAGTATAGACATTAGCACTCCTATAGAGGGTAAAGGGAACCAGAGGTGGTGCTAAACTTTTTGGGGGATTGTACATTGCAACCCTGCAAGGACTTTATTTCTTACTAAAAATAAGAGAAGGGCTAGACATTACATTATTGTGTCTGTTGCTTGACTGTTTAGTTCTGAATGCTTGCCTCGCCCTCTACTTCAGTGAAAAGACTGTGACTGCTCGATCTCACTATCGTGAGAATCAAGTGCAGAAAGGGATGTCCTTGGCTCCGTTTTGAGCTATAGTAGGACAGACCCCAGGACACTAGAGGCAAACGACCTCAACCAACATGATCATTACCCTTGATCGTGGTCTGGCAGGGCCTGTGCAGGGCTATGATCTGGTGACAATCACTTTGCAGCAATGAACGCGTCACTCACTTGTCAGTACTATCAGGCGGCATAGTGACATGTGAGGTAACAATCATTGCAGAATAAAGAGTGTATTTTAGGAAAAACTCTTTACAAAAACTGTGAGTTAAACACTTATCATGAAATGTTTATGGCAATGACACCCTTGTTAACTCTATCACTACAGACACCCCTATGCAACACTTAAATATCGCGACCAGCGGCCGTGTCAGAGCGGTGATAAATGTGCGTCTATGCTAGTTGTGCGTCCACATTACAGGCCTGCCCTTTCTTCCAGCCTGAGACAGGGTTAAGGGCACTAGTTATCCTGGGACATTCCAATCAGCTATGTCCTATCTCTGTAAGAGAGGTCTAATAAAGGCATAAAATATGACCGATTAAATAGACTGTTGCAGGAAAACCTTGCAATGAGGATTGAGCAGAACAGAGAATGTCCACGGTCAGTGGCTGATGATGTATAAACAACACCGGAGCACGATTACATTACTAAATCCTTGGTTTAGGAAGAGTCTTACACCGTGCTTGCTCGATGGGTGGATAGATAACTCCAGATCCATGCATACACATACGATCAGAGGTACACATTCATACAGATGCACACATTAAGGTGCACACTCACATACAAATGCTTGCACAAACTCACAGAGGGAAATCGTCACTCCATTCATACACAGGCTCACAGATATACCCATGCATGCACATACTTACACGCAGATGCATTTAAAATCTCACAGAAGTATAACTCCAGACCCACGCATACACAAACTCACAGAGGCACAAACTTATACAGATGCACACATAAATGTGTGCACTCACACAAATATCCATAGACAGTTGTACAACACAGATTAACATCTCCAGACCGTGCATACACAAACCCCGCAAATTCACACTCTCACATTGGCACACCCATACATATACATACTGGCACAGAGAAGCTTACATAATCTCAATGATGTATAACTCCACACATATGAATACACAAGCTCACAGACGCACACACACATACAGATGCACATGCATTTGCAAACTCACAAATACCTCCAGACTTTGCGAAATGAAAACCCCTAGACAGGCATTCAAATATGCAAGTACAAACCCACAACCAATAAATCCAAACTAAAGCGTACCCAACCTTCAAACACACATGTACCCATATGAGCACATGCATTTATGACTCGCAATATATACATGCATACACAGACACACAGAAAACTCATCCATGCCCACAAAAACACACAAATATAGAGATGTGCAGACATGCATGCACTCCCATGAATAACTCCAGGACCATCCATACATGAACACCTAAGCATGAACATGCATGCATGCACACGCACACATGCACACACACACACTGCTACATATTTACAGCCAAATAACGCCACACCTGTGCACATATACACTAACATGCACCATGTAAGTATGTAAGTGCTATCTTAAGGTCAGAAAGTAATTCTTGTTTTTATTTATTTTAGGATGGACCCTTGCCGATTTCAGCCCCAATATCCAAGCACAGTGACTCTGGTCAGTAGATTTATCAGGTGGAAACCTTGTCGTAGTCTGTAGGGCGACTCATCAGCCTCTGTGTGTCACCACAAACACACGGGCATGGACATAGACAGGCACACAGAGACACAGCACTCACAGCAGCCTCTCACCCTCATGGTTTTATATTGTTCCTCTTCCTTGACTTTAGACTCCAGAATATATTCCTCCTCTTTCTTCAGAAGACGCCGCCACTCCTGAAGTTTTACCTGCAGAGATGAGAGCGCAAGAAATAAGTGTAGATCTGTAGAGTGCGGTCTTACTTACAGAAAAGAGTCACTAGAGTTTCTGCCCCATGTGCGCAGACTGTACGTGCCAGTCATACATTAATATTGTGAGTACCACCCAAACATATCCAGATTGTAAGTACCAGTCGCACATATCAGGATTGTAAGCACCAGCCCCAGGTATCACAGCCAAGGACACAGACCACGGTGTCACTTCTTTGGACCTGTTCTTGCCTAAAAGGACCTGAAATCCTGTTCCATGCAAACTAGCTTCATCACTGGCACTTACTTGTACTTGATAAAGACACTGGGCTCGATTCACAAAGGTAAACTTAGACTAATGGTCTAAACTTAGACCAAACGTCTAAGGTTATGACTTTGGGAATTCACAAAGGGCATTTACCGGTACCATCTTTTAGTCCGCACTCGGATTGTTTGTGAATTCCCAGAGTTGTAAACGCAGACTTTTGGCCTAAGTTTAGACCAAACATCTAAGTTTACCTTTGTGTATCGGGGCCCACTGTGCATACTTTAAGCCTAACTGCATGGAAACATTTAGACAACACCCTCCTCGTCAACGACAAGAAAAACTCTCAACCTTATGGTCCTGTTCCTGGACCGCTCTGTAGTCTTCGACACAGACGATCATCCAGCTCTGATCAATACCCTGAAAAAATGAGTGAGATTTTCAGGCACTGTCTTTAAATAGTTCACATCCTACATCACCAACTGGAATCCATTCATGCAAATAGGTTCCACAAGATCACAGAAATTCCCTGTCTCCAGCGGAGTACCTCAGGGTTCTATTCTTTCTCCCATCATCTTTAACCTCTACAAGGAATTTCTCGGATCCATTCTTACGGACAGTAGCATCAAGATCCATCATAATGCAGATGATGCGCAACTCTACCTTAAATATCCTCACCCAACCACAGCCTTAAATTCTGCCCTGATCTCATCCAGTCTTGGATGTCCACTAATGTATTAAACTTAAACGCCACAAAGACTGAGCTCTTCCTGTAAGCCGCTAGCTCAGAACAGACCCAGATTTTAGCCTGGCTCTCCAACGAACACGTATCAGTCTTTACTCCCACCCTCAACACAGACCTCTCATTCAAGCAACACACTGAATGAATGACAATGAATGCCAAGAAAGCTCGATTCCAATGTCCTCTCTTGAGGAGGTTGTTGATCCTGGAAGATGACTTCAGAACAAACGTACAAGGCCTTGCCCATGGGGCTAGAGACAAGGCCCTGGTCAACAGTCTCTCCAGCACCACCCTAGCACCCCTGAAAGGCAGCACACATAAAGCAGCGCAGCTCCTCAAGGGCTTGAAGAAATCACCTCGACATTAAAAGACCTACACTGACTCCCCCTTCCAGGCCAAGATCATTTCCATCACTTATAAAGCGCTCAACAACAAGACTCTGCTCATCTGGCAAACCAACTATACACGTTCAAGGAACAACATCAGACCAGGAGCGTGGATATTCAAGAGGTTATAATCTGGAAAACCAAGCTGCTTTACATTCCTTCGAGACTTAGCCTGAAGGCTGCTCTCCACAGCTACCACTAGGATGGCTTTCAATAAAGGCTGTCTTTAACCTAATCATCAATAAGGGTCGTTTGGACTGGTACAAGGTGCCCACTAGAACTAGTGGACAGCATATACCAGGCCAACTTCTCACATGCCACACCCTGCATTACTGCACCTCTTCTGCTGTGGCTGAGCCCATGTGAGCCCGTGTGCCACACCCTGCATTACTGCTCCTCTTCTGCTGTGTCTGTGCCCATGTGAGCCTGTGTGCCACACCCTGCATTACTGCACCTCTTCTGCTGTATCTGCGCCCATGTGAGCCTGTGTGCTACAATCTGCATTACTGCACCTCCTCTGCTGTGTCTGTGCCCATGTGAGCCCATGTGTGACACCCTGCATTACTGCACCTCTTCTGCTGTGTCTGTGCCATGTGAGCCCGTGTGTGACACCCTGCATTACTGCACCTCTTCTGCTGTGTCTGTGCCCATGTGAGCCCCGTGTGTGACACCCTGCATTACTGCACCTCTTCTGCTGTGTCTGTGCCCATGTGAGCCCGTGTGTGACACCCTGCATTACTGCACCTCTTCTGCTGTGTCTGTGCCCATGTGGGCCCATGTGCCACACCCTGCATTACTGCACCTCTTCTGCTGTGTCTGTGCCCATGTGAGCCCGTGTGCCACACCCTGCATTGCTGCACCTCTTCTGCAGTATTTGATGCCCATGTGAGCCTGTGTGTCACACCCTGCATTGCTGCACCTCTTGTGCTATGTCTGTGCCCATGTGAGCCCATGTGTCACACCCCGCATTGCTGCACCTCTTCTGCTGTGTTTGAGCCCATGTGAGCCCGTGTGAGCCCGTGTGCCACATCCTGCATTGCTGCACCTCTTCTGCTGGGTCTGTGACCATGTGTGCCACACCCTGCATTGCTGCACCTCTTCTGCTGTGTCTAAGCCCATGTGAGCCCGTGTGCCACACCCTGCATTGCTGCACTGCTTCTGTTGTGTACAATGACCATGTAACCGCATATACCACACTGTGCGTTTGTGCACCTCTTGTGTTATGTCCGATGACCCTGTGAGCCTGTGTGCTACACCCTGCATTGTCGCATCAAGTCTTCAGACACTTAGAACTCACACTGCACTGCCACCCTGAATCCGATGAGTATAGTGCAAGGTCCCAGAACACCCACACACATCCCTTCTGCTCTTGTGCAGCCGCCTCTGTGCGTCACAGTATGCGGCCTATGATCTCTGCGCTCTGACAGACACACTGTGTGCTCTTTTGCAGGTCCTTATAAAGCCTCACAGAGTGCATTCACTTGCGATCCCTAAAGACCAACGAACGTACCTTGTAATTTTCAGCAGCCTTCTCTAGGGACACATAACACCCCCAAAATATACATTGAATCCTCTTAAAGATGTAAACATGTGCATTCACTTGTGAATCGTGAACGTCCACAGACATGCGTTGTGTTCCTCTGCAGCTCCTTCCTCTGCAGAACGTACAGTGTCTTCACTTGTGAATCTTGAACACCTACACACATACCTTATGATGATCTTACAGAATGTTTTCACTTGTGAATCCTGAACACCAACACACATACCTTGTGCTCCTCTGCAGCTTGCAGCTTTTTCCTCTGTTGAACTTACAGTGTCTTCATTTGTGAATGCTGAACATCAACACACATATCTTGTGCTCCTCTGCAGCTTTGTCCTCTGTGGAACTTACAATGTCTTCATTTGTGAATGCTGAACACCCAGATACACTCCTTGCACAGACTTCCCTTAAGGGCCTACGGGTGCACTATGATCCATAAACATTCACACGTACGTCTAGAGCTCTTTAGCAGCCTCCTCTATGGACTCTCGGGTGCCTTTTAACTCCCTGAACATCCCCAGACACACCCTGTTCTCTTATGCAGCTTCCTTAATGGCATACACAAGTAGGGTGACCAGATGACTCCATGCCACCGGGACACATTTCCATTTCTGGGCTTTTGATTTAACAGATCAGGGCATTCTGGGACTTGTAGTCTTGGTTCATTTTACTTGACCAATGCTTCAACACACCAGATAACAAGCATTGGCATAGCCAATAGGTCTCGCCATGCAACAGTTGCATAACTAAATACTTATAAGGTCCCAAAAGCGAGACCTTTTGGCTATGGAAAGCGGCCGTGAAAGTAAAAGTGATCGCGATCAAACATCAAAGCGGCCGTGCGGCCACTAAAGTGAAAGTAATCACGGTAAAGCGCGGCGTGCGCGCCCGCGCACATGCACTGTAGCTCCAGGGTGGCCTGGTAGTACTTTTGGAGCCCTCTCAATAAGTCTCGCCAGACCAGCGCATGCGCGGGGTCAGACGAGACCTAAAAATGATATTTAAAAGCTAAATCCAGGAATGGAAAAGAGGTGTCCCAGTGACATGGAGCAATCTGGCCACCCTATAAAAAGGGTGACTCGTGATTTGTTAACACCGCGTACTTCGCTTGTGCTCTTTGACTGCCCCTTGGTGTGGCTCACCAAGTGATTTTGTGATCCATGAACGCCCACAGACATACCTTGTACTCCTCTGCAGCCTCCTCTACAGGACTTGCTGAGTGAGTTTTATGTTCCTTGGATTCTCGGCAGACCAAACATATCATCCTCTGATCCTCTGCACAGAACAGCCTCAGTTTCTCTTCATGTTTCTCACACAGATTCTCCTCCGGGGGCTTCACTGGGGGCAGATGAAGCTGTTTTGCAATGTCCACCATGTTCCCCAGTTGCCTGTTTGGTCGGAGTTTTTTCCTACGAGATATTTCTCTGCACTGTGGACAGGGGAAGTTTCCATCTCTTCCCTCCCAGCTCTGAGTGATGCAGGAGCGGCAGAAGTTGTGTCCACAATCAATAGTGACCGGATCCGTAAAATATTCCAAACAGATGGAACAAGTGGCCTCTTCCTTTAGGTCCCCGAGCTGAGCTGCCACCGCCATGATTCAGAGATGCAGGAAGTAAAGTTAAGTTTCATTTCTCTCTCTGTGTGCAGTGGGTGTGTCTGTGCGTCTGCCCCTCTCTGGCTGCGCTGGGACTTCCGGGTTCATGTTACAGTCGGAGCAGGGAACTGACTCCTCTGCTGCCTGTGCTCTGACTCGAGGTTTCCCTTCTTTCTCGGTAAAATACCAGCGATTTTAGTTTTCTTCTCCGATTCTGTAAGTGCCAGGAGCGGACACCTAAAGATGGATTTCGAAAGAATCCTCCGAGTTAGTTTTAACCTGACAATTCTGCGTCTGCTTGTTATAATATTTGTTTTAGAACTGGAATGACATCTGGAAAATAATTATGAAACAATTTCTTCAGGCATTTTCTGTTTGAAATGCTGAAAAATAACTGCTTTTCTCACGTCTTTACATGTAATAATTCATTATCGGGATCACTGGCATTACCCGTAATTGGAGGAGCAATTTATACCGCAGGGTGGACTAAATTATACAGCGAGATGAGGCAAAATATGCGGCTTAATAGCAACCTTTGACCGCATGATTTCACTATCCTGCAATGTTATCCAACACAATCATTGTCTGAGCAGAGGTTTCATCTCATTAGCGCAGTTAAACTCCTCACTACAACTTTCATCAGATAAATGGTGACCAGTGGAGCCTTGGAAAGGGGCTGCCACATGTGGCGCTTTTTAGTCATTGTCCATCTGTTTGAGGCAGACACAGTTTTATGCGGTACATGTGGCATAGCCGTGATTACATGCCCATTTCAACTTGTGCAAAATCCATTATTTCCATTGACTCTGATCACAAAACATTTGTGCAAAAACAAGCTTTCTATTTTGTTCGGAAAATATTTGTAAATATTTTACTGGTTATAACTACACATTATTTTAATTTAGCACCTTGATATTTCACGTGTATTCAGTATTTACACTGCTCATATCAGTTACTTCTATACTCAAACAGGAGCTGTTCATTAAAGGTCAGAGGTCAGAACCTACCAGTGATTACAATAAAAAGCTGTTTGCTTTCTCGTGGTAGACACTGAAAAAGTGAATAAAACATAAAAGACCCTTTTACTCTCCTCGTCTTGCATAGTTAGTAGTCACTATTAACTATTTCCAAATCCAAAGTAAACATGAAATATATACACTTCTGCGAATTTTCGGTGTGCACCTTTAATTGTTTGTATGTGTTTCTTTAGCAGGCGTCCTGGTGCTGAAAAGTGTATTGATCACTAATTTCCTTCTTCGTGCTCTCTCCTCTGGTCGTGGTTTATTACAGCTTAAGACGTTTCAGACTGATGCTGAAAGAAGAGAGAGGGGCTTCACCCGGATTCTTTGAATTGTGTAAGGATGGAAAGTCCTTCAGGGTCAGTGTAAGACATGAGAGTGAAATATCTTCACAACATGTCTGCAGCTTGCAACACTCCTGTGTGTCATCAGAACAATTCACTGTCTACCATGTACCAGGGCTCCCCTGAGAATCTGTAATTATTCAATATACTATGCACATAACCACAGATGTGTACGTTATATCCCAGAGAGTACATACATATTCCGCTGTTCTTATGCCAGTCTAAACTTTGTCCTAACAGGCTGCACCAAGATGGGCCAATCCCCGTGTGGACATTTACTGACACATATATGAATGATTAATTATGTAAAAATATGCATGCAGGTTTTTAGCCATACATTTCAGTCATTCATTAAAAATATCCTGATGTGAAGTTTGTATTGTATTCTATTTTTAGGTCTGGCGTTAACCAAGACCTTTTGATTGTACTAAAATATATATAATATACTACATATAGCGGCTTTCAGCCACCCCTTTTCATCCATTGGTCTGTTGTTGTGTCATTCACATTTTGCCTCCACCCACTACACCATGTAGCATGAGGCAGAGGGTCAGCCTACTAAAGCTACTGGTTAACGTCACTTTGAGTGACTGCATTTCGCTCACTCACAAGAAGCACATCCACACATAAGCCAGTTCCCTTCAGTGGCAGTGTTTTTTGTTTTTACTTTATAATTACTTTAGTCTTGCCTTTGTGTTTAGAGGGTTCTGATGTGAACACAGGGCACATAACATCTTTAACAGATCCCAGCTCTTGCCATTGCTGTTGTAAATTCCTTTTGGAATATTTAGCTTTTCTGGCAGCTGCTATTTCACATGATTGAGTTAGTTTGAAACTGTTCTGTATTAATTTGTTTTATTTTCACTTTATTTATTTTTCTCTTTTTTCTTTCTTTCTTCCTTTCTTTCTCCTTTCTTTCATCTTCTTTCCTTCTATCTTTCTCTCTTTCCTTCTCCCTGTTTCTTTCTTTCTCTTGCTCTTTCTATTACTTTTTACCTTCTTTCACCTTTTTTCCCTTTTTTCTGTCCTTCCTTCATTTTTCTCTCGTTCTTTCTTTATTATTCGCTTTCTTTCTCTTTCCTTCTTTCTTTCACTTTCCATGTTTCTTTCTTTCTCTTGCCTTATCACCCTTGCTTTCTTTCATCTCTTCTTTAAATGCTTCCTTCTGTCTTTCTTTATCTTTCCTTCTCTTTTTTCCTTCTCTCTATCTTCCTTTCTTTCATTCTCTTTCTTTCCATCTTTATGTCCTTCTTTCTTTCTTTCCTTCTCTTTCTTTCTTCCTTTCTTTCTCTGTTTATTTTCTTCTCTCATTCTGTCTTTCCTTTTTTTCTTGCCTTTTGTCAGAACCCTTTCAGAGGGCCAAGGGGCATATAGGGGCTACTGGGCTCAACCGTGGTGGTTGAGGCCTTCTACATCTGATGTCCCAGGGCTCTACCTACTATGGGTCCGGATCAACTGGGACAGGTATCCTTTCTGCACTTGACTCCCAGGGCTAGCTGTGGTTGAGCACTCACGGCTCCCTTGGGGGCATTTAGATACAGTTCAATGAACATGTCTCCTAACTCAAAGTGCAAACAGTACGAGCAATAAATCAATCTCCAGTCCAATACTCGCTTTTATAGAAAAAAGAAGCATTTTATTTCTAACACTACAAATACAAAGGTAAATTACATTCGGAAGCAATAACGCAATCTCCCTTCAAGTCTGGGCTCTAGTAGTTGTCAGGCAGATCTCTGTTCCCACCCGCCTTCTTGTAATGTGTTTTGCGTTATTCCACATTTAGTGGTGGCTGCATCCAGGTAATGCAAACTATTAGGCCGCACTCAACAGTTTTCCCTTTGACATTTGAGGAATTATTCAAAAGCGTCCATGGTGCCATAGCAGCGTTAGCAGCAAGTCCTCCGGGGCCACAAAGGCCCAGTTCCAGTCTTACCCGCTCTGGCGGTGTGGCAATGTTCATTGGTGAATCGAGTGCCCTCTCCTCTGGCTCTCATGAGTCCGGATGGTGTAGGGTAGGAATGTGCCGCTCCCGATGTACACAGCAGCACCCAGCAGCCCAGTCTCTCACTGTCAAGCGGCGCTGCCACTTCTTTCCAGTGATCAGAGCTTCTCCGCAGACACAAAGCTAAGCTGCTCTTCCCCCTAGCGGAGGGGGGAGGGTGGGCTGGTGTCGTCCTCTGGCTCCCAATCGTAGCTCCAATGAGGGTATTATGTCCTCGGCAGTGTCTTGATGATCCTCGGGGAATCCGTCAGGTTAGATCTAATCGTGTGGACTAGACGCACTGATCACAGCAGTATTGCTTAGGCCTGAACCCTTGGCCAAAGGGATACTGGCAGCCCCATGTTGATCATGATCCAGGCGCAGACTCTCCTTATGCAATCGCCCTCACTACATTGGCCGCTCCTGGCATAAGGAGTCGCTGATTTCGGCAGTCACAAATCCGGCACTCCTGGCACAAAATCAGTTCCCCTGTGACAACTACTGTAACACGATGTCTCCGCAGCGGAGTGACCTGGTGAACCGTGCTTCCGTTACGGCTCAGAACAAGGCACCCCTTTCTTGGCATTCTGGCGTTGCACAGGTGATATTGCACACGGGCTACACCCTGATTGGTGCATAGCCTCACACCTCACCCAGGGAATGCACGTGCAGGGCTCCCCACTGGAACTCGCTCCCTCCAACGCTCTCCTCACCCTCACAGGGCACACTAGTCTTAGCAAGCAGGCAGGCACTTGTGCTCCAGGGGAGGTAATCTTGGTGTCCTGGGTGATGTCCCCTCACCTAGCATGGACCCACCAGGCCTTTGCACCGAGGCAGAAGTCTTGTAGAGCTTCCCCTCCTCACACAGCCTGTCTGGCTGCTTGGCAGAAGACCAGTATTTGAGGACTAGAACCTCCCCTTCTTATAGTCCTTTTCCAGACACCAAATGTGATTTAGTGTCTGAGTCTTTGAAGGTTTATGTTGGGGTTCTGCTTCTTTTAAAGTGGGCACCTCTCTTTTTCTTTCCTCATGACACATGTCTGTCACAGTAGGCAAGACTTTGAAGCGGATTGTCCCATAAAACCACTCATGGAAGTGACCAGACTTCACACCTGGATGTCACCCACAGTGATATGTGCATCTAAAGGTTAATCCCAGACCCCAGCCCTCCACTTTATGACTCCCTTTTCAGCCCTAACTCTCTTCCTGTGATGTGTCCAGGCCCCTTCCTTCTGATCTCTCACAGAATCAAAGAGCATCTTTTGAAGTGTGAAGGGAGTCGCTTCCTTTTCGTTCCAGTGTGTGTCCCACCCATCTCACAGGAAGGCAGCAATACACAATCTGTCGGGGGGATCACTCTCCCAAACACACACACACACGCTGACAGCACACCCACTCACCATCTGCGCGCTGCACAGCACTTCATGTATTGTACTTCACTCAAGCACACATGCAACCAGGGCAAGCTTTCATAGCGCACACATTCCGCAGCATTACATCTTTCATGTCATGTCATGTATTCCCCAAGGTATTAAAAGTCACAGGAGAAATCCGTAACCCCAGTTGAGACCTAGAGGGGTACAGTATCATTTAAAAACGTCTCAATGGCAGTCTATGAGGGAATACAATTTGGAAAGTAAATTAATCATACAAAACACGTAGTCCCAATTTTTTGTTTCAACATAATTACATTAACAAAGCAGCATAGATTTATACTTTAAACGGGTTATGAAGCAGCATCAACCATCACTATTTGGTTGTGTACTACATGCAAGGTGAACACCTTGTGTTTGTGAAAATGTGTTTGAGCGCAAGTGAAAGACGTGAAAAACATAAACCAGCGTTTTTTGGGAATATTTGAAACTATTATTATGCGTAAACATTTACTTTATAATACAAGCAGTGGAAAAGCAAGACATGATTAGCAATCCCGATTAGGCTGATACAAGTCGACCGCGTTTCGACCTTCATGACTTGTGGTCATCATCAGGACAAGGGAACACAAGGAAGGTAATCGCTGCTTAAAGGGAAACAAGATGAGAGTTACCACTAACAAAGAATAAACTTAGATCAACGCAGATAAATATGGGGTACGTGCTTTAAGGTACCTGAAGGGAGTCGAAGGCACCTGGGAAGGATGGAAATAGAGACCAGCATTTGCAATGCAGTCGGTCTCGCATTTGAGGAAGTTTGAGTTTTTGGCATTGTACATTTTTTTGTTCCTTATTTATGTTTTGTGTTTTTGCAGTGGAGTGGATGCATGTTGTTTGTAGTGGAATTATGTGCTTTGAATTGGAATTGTTAGTTTTGGAATTGTGTGGTGTGTAGTGTATTTGTGTATTGTAAATATGTGGTATGGTGAATAGATAGGGGTGAGAGGTGTATAAATTAGATAGAAAGTAAGAATGAGAGGGACAGGTAGTTTGTGTATGACGTGGTGAATGAACTGAAGACAACAATGTTAGAAATGGGGGTCTCTAGTTGGCAATGGCTGGCCACTGTCCAAGTAGGGACCCTTCTTCCTAAGTCAGAGTAAGCAGCCTACACCCTTTGATAACCCAGCTAGGCTTATCTCAGAGGCAGTGTGTGAAGCATTTACGACCATACACAGTAACACAGTGAAGAACACTACAAAGGGACACCACACAGGTAGTTATAAAAAATAAGTATCTTTATATATAGACTTAACACAAGACCAATAACGGTAAAAAGCCACAATACTGAAAAATAGGATTACTCTTGTAATGCTGCAAAAATGGTTCAAAGTGTGCAAAGAGGAGTTCAGTTCAAAGCAGTGGTCTCTGCGACCCTTTTACTTACAAAGTACCTGGATTTTGTAGCAAAACCAACAAAATGTCGCAAAGAAGCTGTAGCGATGATTTTCAGCACGCGAGGCCGGCGATGCGATGAATCCTTGCCGCGAGGGAGGAGACGATGCGCTGATCTGCTGATGCATGCGGGGACAAGGCGACAAACTTCTGCACGCTAGGCCGTTGATGCGATGACTCCTTGCCGCGAGGGAGGAGACGAGGCGACGATCCTGTTGCGTGTGTGATCGGGTTGCGATGCAAAGAAATGGCGCTCCGCGAGGGAGTGACGATCCTGATGCGATCCGATGAAAATGGCAGACGCCCGGCGTCCGTGCTGCGATGTCGTGATGCGATGATCTCGATGCGATGATCTGTGGGGTTAGCGAGCACTATGCAGCCCGCAAACATGCGATGTGATGATCTTTGGATTTAGCGAGCACTTGGCAGCCCGCAAGCGTGCGATGCGATGATCTTTGGTAGCGAGCACTCAGCGGCAGCGGCGCGATGATTTTCCGGTGCGCTTTTAGCTGCGGCGGCTCGCAAACGGGCATTAGCGACGATTTCAGCACTCTCTTCTCTGTAGTAGAACTAGAGGCCCTGGAACTCACAGGAGCCTCACCTGCAGATAGAAATCAAATCCTCGCTGGGAGGAAACAGGAGGCTGGTGGTGGAGTCTGATGTGCCTGAGACTCCTGCAGGAGGCTAGCTCTCTCCTAGCCCTTGGGTGATTGCTTTAGCAAGATTAATAAAAGTTCTCTCAAAGTCCTTTTCCCTCTTCTTCCAAGTCCAATGGTAACCACTGCAGGCCAGTCCAAGAAACAGCACACAAGCACAAGGATAGTTACCTCCTGCAGATTCCTTCAGTTACACGGACAGAGGTTCGTCTTGATGTCCAGGAGCAATACAAATTGTAGGGGTTTCAGCACAGATATTTATACCCAAAAGTCATTGTTTTCAAAAGCTACAAGTCACTGAACCCAGCCAGAACCAGTTCTGCACAGTCCTGGAGCACTTTGTTTACCAGGCTGCATCCTTCCTTTCAGAAAGAGGGGGTCTGCCATCAGACGCACAGTAGGAGGTGGAGCCAGCATTCACCTTGCCAGGCACAGCCCTATTCAGGTCAAGGAGCTACCCCTCCATATACTCCAAATGCAGATCTCTCTATTCAACCCAGGTCTGACTCAGCCTGCCCTGTCCCTCCAAAACCAGACAGCCAATACACATAACATCAGGGCACACTGGAAGGCTTAGGCAAGAAAATACCTACTTTCTAAAAGTAGTATTTTGAAACACAGAATATAAAAATAAACTTCACTAAAAGATGTATTTTAATATTCTGAGCTCAGGCATACTAAATTTGTTTTTCTACCATGTTCTTTGGGTCAGTTAGGACTATAGAGTGAAATAGTCACACTGCATATTCTGGCCTATGGAGAACAGGTAGCCTTACAGTAGTGAAAAACGAAATTGGGTGTAATTCACTACCAGGACATGCTACACACACCAAGGTATGTCCTACCTTACACATACAATGCTCCCTACCATAGGGGTGGCTTACATGATATTATTCTACACAGGCCTAGGTCTTAGAAGGTATATTGGCCGTAGCACGTGGTTCAAACCCTATCGCTTAAGGTATTTCATACTCCCCATATTTCTAGATTTTGAGGTAGTCACCAACATGCTCGCCACCTTCAATTTTTAATTACTAAGGATTTTACTTCAGGCAGTCTCCCCAATGAGCCTCACGGTGTACAAGCTCATGTAGATTAAACCTGGTATTTCTCAAATCCAATAATGAAAGAAACGTGAAGAGTGAAATATATCCAATAGTGATAGAGACGTGAAGAGAAAAAAAATGTGAGGGAGGCGAGATGGCACCTCACGTGCGCAACACCAATGGAGCCTGCTGACTGGTACTCATCAGCTCTGCCCACTCTTATCATCATTGGTTGCCATCACGCTCCGAAAATAATAAAGTGTCCAACAAAATATAAACCCAAAGAAAATTTTTTGCAGATAGGTAGTGCGACTGAATAGTGAAAATAAAAAATGAACACGGTGCACCCTCTATGGGTTCAAACTTTATTCTTCCCTAGATGTGCACCCAGTTCAAGACTTAAAAAGGTTGCTAAATATGCATACCATTATTTTGTGCCAACATGTTTCATCGCCAAATGTGTTTGCAGCGATTTCGTCAGGGCAAATATAGTCGCTTGGCACACGTCAGGGACACTTCTTAGAGTTTCATTTGGGGACTGCCAGAGGTAAAACGACACACAACACTTAACTATTACCACAACTCATTCCACATGAACGAATAAATGTCTGTCAATTTGAGTCCATCAATTACCCTTGTAGAGCCATGGCCTCGCGTACCAGCTCGTTCATACAGGTCACCCTAGGGCTCCTCTAGTGAGTCCTCGTGGTGGTTCAGCATTCAGCTGTAATGCCAATCTATAGATAGGGCAATTTCAATAAACTCAGATTTCTGTTGTTTACACATTCTTATCAACCACATAATGTCCCATAGTAGTACAGCAAATCCCTCATTATCACTGTTCTAATGTTCCTCTCTCCTTAAGTTGTTTCTCTGTATACTTCCCAGCATTGTACTGGGATTACAAATATCCATTATACATTCGTACAAACTAATGGGTCCTCCCTCATAGGCCACATGACCTCCGCTACTGCAAAAACATCAACCCAACGTCGAGAGGCAAAAAAGGTTATCAATTCTGGCCCCCTTCTCTCAGGATTTTATAGAGGTTTTGCCCATAGATAGACATTTAGCACAGTATTTAAAAACGGGGTCATAGACCAATGGAATCATCGATGTCATGCAAAGACCCCTCCTTCTCATTCAACACCTCCTTACCACCCAAAGCCTCACGGAGCTCCTTATCTCCGCCGGTCGAGTGTGTTGTGTTCTCGTGTTTGATTATATTCCCTCTCCAGGACCGCCCACTGTCTCGCGGAACAAATACAAGTGCCATTTTGGATTGGGGAGGCTGTAGATCCCAGTAAAACGCTTGCACGTGCCGATCTGTATTCAATTTTTTTAAAATCTTTTCTTGCATGGTTCAGTCCTGGACCATAGTCTAGAAATCCAGAGGGTTCATTGGTAATTCTCAATGGAGTGTTACACGTGCGCTTCCCTACATGTCTATATGCCTTATATTTACCATTATGGGCGCCATCTTTGACTAGTAGAATAAGTGACCTGGCTATCCACTGGCCGGTTACATTTTTAGTTTCAGGTTTCTATTGCATCGCCTTAGTGATTCTAAGGGGGACTATTTTGAATTGGGGAGATTATGTGTCCAGAGTCAGAATTAAACACAACGAGTAACTCACTATATGGTGTTTCTGATTGTATCATGAACGACAATATGGAAACTACCAGGTGAGGTTCCTCTCTAAAGGTTTCCTTAATGATTCATAGTGGGATGCTACACGTGTGCTTCCCTACGTGTCTCCATACCTTTCTTTTTCACCATTCTGCCTCGTTTTTTCTTCTCTTATCATATGTGTTATACGTATATCTCTCAACGTATAACTACAATCTAAATAAACCCTATCATTGTAGAAAATGTATCTTGTTCATCTTTTAAAATATGGTTTTTTGTTAAAATACAATTTTTATTGGAGTGTAATTTTTGTAGGGTCGGGATATAAAGAATATCAAGATATTAGATGTTATCTCATAAACACACCTCTTCAAGACAAGAGTTGGCGAAAAAAAGGGGAAGTCAAATCGTCCATTTAATGAACACTCATTACCTTGCCCTACCCCACTCAATTTGGTCATTCAGTCCAAACTGGTCAGACTTCTCCTGGAAAATCCATCTAGCTTCTTTTGAAGCCAGTAGATCGTCAACGTTTTGGGGTGAACCCGTTATTTTCTCCAAGATCACCCACGTAAAGGTATGCTTGGTATTATGACAGTATTGTACTAATTTAGTCGTGAGCTTGCCTACTCTCATCGTACTAAGATGCTCCTGTATTCTGACTTTCACCTTCCTCGTTGTAAGTCCAATGTATTGAAGGTTACATTGGCACGTCAGTCTGTAGACCACATTTGCAGTATTGCAATTACTAAAACACTTCAAATGCCAAATTTTTCCGGAGTTAAGGGTTACACTCTGGGTTTTCTTTGTTAATCCACACACAGAACATAGTCCACATGGGTAATGTCCAGGGGGGATAGATGACTCTATAGGCCTCTGTGCCATTTTCACCCGTGTGTGAACAAGTTTGTCACCCAGGTTGCTAGATCTTTTAAAAGCGAACCTCGGGGGAGGCATGGTGAATTCATCAGTTGACAACAATTCCCAATGCTTTCTTATGGACTGACGAATCTGTGTGGCTAAAGGATCAAAAGTCATGACCACAGGTAAGCAGTCATCTTTTGTTTTTTCATTTTTCTGAAGCAAAACACTCCGTGGGGGTGTTCATTGCTCTTTTTTTAGCCTGTCTGATGATCTTCCGGGGGTACCGCCTCATCTCAAGTTTGGCACAGAGTTCCTCTGATTGGTCCAAGAATGTTGCAGTGGATGAACAGTTCCTGCGGTACCGAAGGAACTGTCCCACGGGTAAATTATCCCTGAGTGCTCTGGGATGGTACGAGTTGTAAGCCAGGAGGGAATTTTTATCCGTGGGTTTTTGATGTACTTTAGAACATAACCTACCCCCTTCTTCATAGATGTCCAGATCAAGATATACTACTGTCTGGCTACTGTAGTTCCATGTGAACCTGAGGCTGGGGTCCTGATGGTTGAGCCAATTGAGAAACTCTAGTAACCCATCCTCTAGTCCAGACCAGACGCAGAGCTTTTTTTTCTCTTCACGTCTCTATCACTATTGGATATATTTCTCTCTTCACGTTTCTTTCATTATTGGATTTGAGAAATACCAGGTGTAATCTACATGAGCTTGTACACCGTGAGGCTCATTGGGGAGACTGCCTGAAGTAAAATCCTTAGTAATTAAAAATTGAAGGTGGCGAGCATGTTGGTGACTACCTCAAAATCTAGAAATATGGGGAGTATGAAATACCTTAAGCGATAGGGTCTGAACCACGCGCTACGGCCAATATACCTTCTAAGACCTAGGCCTGTGTAGAATAATATTGATTGAGAGGAGGGCGACCTAGGCCTTTTCTTTCCCTCTGTAGCTCCTAATTGTGTGAGTGGCTTACATGATGCCAAGGGAAGGTTCAGGGGCTGGGAAGTGGGTGCACTTCACAGCCAAGGTGGCAGTTCTGGACTGCACACAGGCCACTATACTAGGGACTAACAGGTAAACCAAATAAGCCAATCATGGATATACCAATTCACATGTCATATTTACACAGGGAGCATTCGCGCTGTGGCACTGAATGGCTGTGGCACAACGCCCAGAGCATCTAATACCAGCAAAAACAGAGGAGACAACAGCGAAAAATGGAAGGGAGACCCTCGCCAATGGTGCCAGGTCGAACAAACGTAGGGGCATATTATCAAGCACGGCGTCAAATTTATCGCTGCTTTAGCGGCAGAAAACTGCCGCTAATGCGGCGATAATGGGCTTGATAATATGCCCTTGAGAATTCCAATAGAAGCCCATGTTGACACCAGAACATGGGCTTTTATGGGAATTCTGAAGGGCATATTATCAAGCCCATTATCGCCGCTTTAGCGGGAGATTTCTGCCGCTAAAGCGGCGATAATTTTAACGCCTTTTTTTGTTAATATGCCCCATAGTGTACATAGTGTGTGAGAAAGAGAGATAGAGGGGAGAGCATGTCATAGGTGTATAAAGAGGCTGTAGTTGTGTATGTAGAAGAGAGTGAAAGAAGAGGAGAGTGTATGTGATGTTATTATTTGAAAAGGATGGTATTGAAAGTTTGTAGAAAGATATGAAGTGAATTAATAGTGTAAATGCTTAATTAGTGTGTGAGAGAGCGAGATAGTGGTGTGAGTGACTATGAGTATGGGAGAGGAGTGAGAAAGGAAGTTGTGTGCAATATCTGAGTTACATGAACTTTTCTAAAAGCAAAAAACTAAGAAAGATGAAAGGCTAACAATATAGAAAATCAGTGTTTTTGGTACCAGCTCTTTCACTAGACTGCTGGTCTATTTCTTTAAAAAAACATATTGGGCATGGCCGAGATGGCGACCAGGTAGGACGTGCCTGCTTGTCGCTTGGTCTCGCCGACAGGGCCCACTGCCCATGACTTGTCACACCGAAGCAGAGGACTGGTTGCCACGGAGGTCTTGGGGTAGCCTGAGGCGACAGAGTCACAGGAGTGGTAACGGCTGAATCGTGATCCAGAGAAGCCTTGCAGGAGCCTGCAGCCCCGACACAGCGAGAGATCAACGGAGGCAGTAGCAGCAGTCGATCGGGGGTCCCCAGAGACGGAGAGCATAGCAATAGCTGGGCATTGCCCCCAAAGCTGGTGGACCGAGAAGCGTATCCAGAGCCAGGCTGTGAGAGATCGAGGGGCCGGATCAGATCCGGCCCTGGGCCTGCATCACCAGCGGTAGGCCGACTGACTCTGGCCGGCCCGCGCTACTCCTGAGAGCGACTGGTGCATCGGGCCCTAGTCACTGGTGATGGTGCTGGAGCGAGTAATGCAGAATTTTGTATACCCTCCCCAATTTGCATGCTTATACTAATTAGATTAATTGATTACTTGTAATCGTATTAATTGTTTGAAGTGAAAAGTACTAACTAACCTTATTAATAACTGATTACACGTGGGATTGCATTTGCATGGCCTAATTGATACATAAACTAAATATGTACGCATACTAATAATAGACAATTAGAATATTGCATGATATATGTCGCTTTTGTGATGTATTTGTGATTTGTGCTTTATTAAGTGAGTATAAACCGCTTTGAGTGTTGCTTTCTGCTAGATAAATACACACACATATGGGTATTAGCGAGGGAATAACATTTTTTTACCCATTTCTATGTATTAATTACGTTTTGTGTTTCTTTTGCTTAAGTTGACCATTTGGGCCTGCCACAAGATGGCTGCCTCCTGTACCTACTGTGACCGACGACACTCCACGAGGTTTTGGGTGAAGTGCACCTGCGCTAACGCCAGCAACAGTGGCATCGTCTTGACCCTAACCAGACTGTACCCACCAGGGTCGCCCTGGGAAGCCAGCCAGTTTCCTGGGAACAATGGATTGTCTTTAAAAACCGGAACCAGCAAGTGTGATGATCTAATGGACAAACTTCATGAGAACTCTGTAGGACGATCTCTGATTACCCAATCAGAAAAGCCGAAAACCAATATTTGTTACTTTTTGTCAGTGATTTTACTATAAATTATGGTAGAATAGTGAGGTCGGGGCGACGACCCTTCTTCTGATCGTTCTTTGGTTCCTGACGTTATGCTGACGGAGAGGACGGTGACACTGCAGGACAGCTGTTTCCCTGAATCTTTGACAGACTAAACTGATGCCCAAAATTTTGACTTAGAGGACGACAATTAGCCAGAATAGGAAAATATGATGATTGGCAGCTTGAATAACAAATTATTTAACTTGTATTGATTAGATAAAGATTGATTTGATCAAATTATTAAATGAGTTGGGTTGTTTATTCATGGAAAATGTATTAATTGAAAGTGAATGGAGAATTAGAGATTACCTAACCAGCAACTAACTGATTCATCACCAATCTATGAAAGGAATACCAAAGGTGGAATTTAGGGCCGAATGAGCTGAAAAGAAGGTTAGGTAGATTTATTGCTCATTTGGGTCGAGGGGTATTTCCTTTCATGACAGCGTTTGGAACAATCATCTCCCGAGAAATCGAGACTGATGATGAGTGAATGTTGGTGTTATGGGCCACACCAGCGAATGTATTGATTGAGTGTGTTTGTGAGATCTTTGGTCTGTGCCGAAGGGAAGGATTTTGTATCCCACGCTCCAGCAGTTTTCTGGTAGCAGAATGATGGTTGTTATTGTTTTGGTTTGGTGATTATTGCTTGTACATTGCTTATTGATTATTGACTAGTATTGATTTATGTACTTACACTCTATGTTGAGTCGCGTCGAGTTCTATGTCGTTAGCACGGCTTCTGGGATGTAGGAAGTCGGAAGTTTGTAACGGTTCCGTAGTAGAGCAGAGGTAAGCGCTGCTCTCGGGAAAGACGGAATTGTTGTTGCCCTGTAGGTACACAGGGGAAACGTGTAACGATTGAAGTTGCATGACGCATTGTCTGGGTTCGATTCGGTAGCATCGTCGCGTGTTACCATTAGAGACATTTCCTATGTGAGAGAAGTGTGTATGATAGCGAAGGTTACCTGTGAAATTTTGGTCTTAGGTACCAGGAGTCCAAATTCCGGTAACGCTTATCACTAGAAAGGTAATAGGTGCTCCCTAAGCTTGCTAGAAGGGTAAAGTAGAGGGAAGTGCTACTTTATCAACGTATGTCATAATTCTGTAGTAGGACAGACTGTTCGCTGTTCTCGGGAAAGACAGAATTCTGTGTGAATGTACTACATTTTCCATATGAAAGTGTGTGTATGAAAAGGCATTCCGATTAATTGCGAAACTCTGGTTTTATTTCTCAGGAGCATTGGGTCTCCAACTAGGTGTCTTAATTCTAGAGAAGCGGTTAGTTGATGCTTGCTAGAAGGGTGAAGTAGAGGGATGTGCTACTTTATCAACGGAAGTAGCGATTTTGTAGTAGGGCAGAGGTAAGCGCTGCTCTCGGGAAAGACAGAATTCTTGTGAAAAAGGTCTATTGCTATGCTTTGGTTAGCGAAGCAGACAATGGAGACGTTTCTATGTTGTTACTAACAGAATTGTAGAAATTGAAACAAAAACTTACTCAGCGGATTGTGAAGGAGGGGTAGACAGGAGCAGGAGCTGCCGCAGCAGCTGTTGACGTCAGAAGGACCGCGCTGGGATTGGCCAGTTAGCTGGAGACGTAAAACGCTTGTGATTGGTGCATTAGTGAATGCTGCGCTAGGATTGGAGAATACAGGGTGACGTAAAACGCTCCGGATTGGTGCGTTAGTGTGAATCGCGCTGGGATTTGAGAATTGCGACAGTGACGTAGACGCTTCGGATTGGTGCGTTAGTGTGAGTCGCGCTGCAATTGGACAGAGTAGCAGTACAGTCATAAGAAGAAACTAGCGATACACGAAAGACAGGAAAATGTATTACGATCCACCAGAAAAGGGGTAAAAGTCATGATTTGGTCAAATTAAAAGGTGGTTTAAGAAGGACAAACCGATTGTGACAAGGGAAGGACAGTTACTTCCTCCACCGAAAATGCCCGCATCCTTCATGGTTGCAAAATATGGATATCATACTTGTATTTGGTTAGACAATTGGGTAAAATATACGAGGAACGATGGAGTCCTAGCTTTCCCAGAACATGGTTCATTTAATTTGACAATTTTGAGAAATTTGAGAGAGAAGATGATGAATTTAGAACCAAGACCCAGACCAACACAGTTTGAGGCATTGGCAGAGTGGGAAGATGAGATGCACGAACGAGAGAGACAGAGAAGTGGCGGAAGATATAGGTACATGTTTGGTCGACAGTACGGACATGAAAATCATGATGATCGGATGAGAAGGTGGCGGGATGCAAGTATGACTGAAGGTTTGTTCCCCGTGAGAACTGCAGGAGAGAATGAAGGACGAAAATGTGTAGAAAAGAGGCATAATGTGGAATCGAGAAGATATGGAGTGAATGAGTCAGAGGATGATGTTCTTGATGATATGTTTTATAAGAATCCACCACCATACCGACCAGAACCAGAAATATTAACACCAAGTGCCCCAATGAAATAAACAGTAAGAATCATAAAATAGGAACCAGAGTTCCAAGATTTGGGTAAAAACAATGCCATTAGAGAGGTAGAAAAGAAGTCCGGAGGGAAAATGAATGGAGAAAATTTTGTAGAATTAGCAAAAACGACCCTAGAATTAACCAAGAAAATAAGAGAATTGACTAAGAATCTAGAAGCGGTAACTGTTCCAGTAAGGATAGGTCCAGTAATGCCTATTTTTGACAAGCAGAAAGATAGCGAACATTGTTTGACAGTTCCATATAAAAGTAATAAACCAGTTGAACAACCAAGAATGAGTCAGAGTGAGAATCCATGGAGACAGACTATGAATATGATTGAACTGAATTTTTCAAATAACCCGTTTGTAGGTCAGAACTGTGCAGAGAAACGTATGACAATGATAGAGACGATGTCAGAAACACAAAAAGATTTTGGACAGGGAAATGTAGAGAAGCCAGTAGGACCATCTACAGAGGAATTAAGTGAATGGTTAAGAAGTTTGCAGAGAAAAGATAAAGAATCCCAATCAATTGATGTGGCAAAGTTACGAATGGTATTAGAAGAATTAATAGTAGGGACTATCCCCACGGAAAAGTTGAAAACTTACCAGGATGAGGAATTGCTATTTTTGTGCAAAAGTGTGACATGGAGAGCGAAAAACCTACATGAAAGGTTAGAAGAAGTGGCAAATGAGATGGGTATTGATATTTTGAAAAGGTAAAAGCCTTACAGAAACCATATCGAGTAGATTTCACCGAAAAAGAAATTGAAAACATGAATACCACAGGACGAACAGGCCAGATTAAGGAAATAATTATTTTGATGAGAAAATGGGGAGATGTGGATAAATGGAGAAGCAGGTGGTATAGAAAACGGGATGATGCCTCAGATAAGACATTTTCAGCATTTCCTGTAAGAGAAAAGGAAAAGGTAGTAACAGAATGCCCTATGAGAGAGATTCCAGGAGGAGGATATGTACATGTACCATGGACAAGACAGGATATTTTGTCTTTTACGAATGATTTCCCTCGACTGCGCGAGAATCCCGTCGAGTGGTACAGGCAAGTAGACAGATTTGTAAAATTGTCTAAAGTACTATGGATTGATTTGAATAGTCGATTTGACATAATAGTACCAGCAGATTTATGGACAGAGTGCAAGCTCATGATAAATTGGCCAACTCAGGAATACCCTAGGGATCCTAAAACCGGAGCTCCAGACCCAGAGGTAATGAAGAAATATGAACAGGTTATGGCATTTCTGAAAAAGAAGGTACCTCCTAAAGAAACAGACTGGGTAAAGATTGAACGAACACATCAAGAAGGTAAGGAGTCAGTACATGTATACTATGAAAGGCTGATACTAGCTTTTAAACAGTTTAGTGGAGATGAGAATCTGAGTGAGAAGGATTTGAGTCATTTTGTATACAGATTTGTATATGGTTTACGTCCAGAAATTGGGGAAATGATTAAACAGCATACTGTTGATTGGCAAAATAAGAAAATAGATGAAGTATTGAGGAGACATGCTAAATACTTTAGTGATGAGATTGAGGCAATACAGCGAAAATTGAAAGAAAAGGCTATGTGGACACAGGTAAAGGTAGCAGAAAGGCAGGAAGCTCAATTAGTGGAACAAGCAAATAACACAGGAATGAGACAGAAATTTGGTCCTGGGAAAGGAAAGGGCAATATAGAAGAAGCTAAAAAGAAGTTCTCATGCCATAATTGCGGTAGGATAGGGCATTGGAAATCCGAGTGTAAATTTCCCCCAAGTACTAACAATGAAAATCCATCATTGAACCCACAGGTGCAGCATGAGGTGAGTGGTCAACTGCAGCAACAGCAGCAGGTTGTTACCTCACAGAATCAGGTGCCAAAACCGCCTTTTCCACAGAGCAGAAACTCACAGAAGTATAGTAGTGAATCGGGATTCTACAATGAGGAACAGGTAAATAAGCTGCCACGCGCTAGCGCTGCTTCGCAGTATTGGCTGCAACGCGATGAAAGTGACTCAGAAGAAAGTTATTGATGGTGCCGAAGGGAGGAAGAAGATTGCGTACTTGGCGCAACTCTAGATGTAGACCAGACAGGCCCATTTGTAGATGGGAAGGTTAATAATGAAAATATTACTTTCCTAGTGGATACTGGTGCTACTCGATCAACTGTTAGATCAGCTGACGTTAAGAATCTTCCTCTCTCGGATGAAACGATCCAAGTAGTTGGTGTATCCAACAGACAGATTAAAACTTACCTTACACAACCAGTGAGAGTTAGCATAGGGAAATTTTCAGAGATGCACCGCTTTGTTGTGTGCGACACCAGTCCTGTGAATTTATTAGGTAGGGACCTGTTGTGCAAAATGAATTGCACTATATTCTGTACTCCGGATGGAAAAGCATTTGAAACACCAGATGATGATGTACTGTATAAAATGACCATAGCTAACAGAGAAAATTAGGTAACTGAAACATATGCTGTATTCAACCCTGATGAATTACCTAAAGAATTGAAACAGTCTGTAAAAGCGGAAGTTTGGGATTTCACTGGAGAAGATGTAGGGCTAATGGGAAATATAGATCCAATTAAAATAACCGTAAAGGAAGGAGTAACCTATCCAAACGTCCCACAATATAAATTGACACCTGAGATAATTGAAGGAGTAATAGAGAAAATGATCAGGCAAGGGATCTTGAGAGAAATAATGAGTAGTCCATGTAATTCACCAATAATGGGACTGAAAAAGCCTAGTGGGAAATTTAGAATAGTACAAGATCTGAGAAAGGTGAATAAAATTGTTGTGTCATGTTGTCCTATTGTACCAAATCCATCAGTGATTTCATATCAGATTCCCCATGATGCAGAATGGTATACAGTGATTGATCTGTGCCATGCTTTCTTTTCTACCCCATTACATCATGACAGTCAGCAAATTTTTGGCATTTCGTTTTGGTGAGCGTATTTTGGCATGGTGCCGAATCCCACAGGGGTATACAGAGAGCCCCTCAATATTCAATCAGTTGTTAAAAAGATCTTTGGAGAGTCTAGAAATGCCAGAAAATTCTGTATTAGTGTAATATATTGACGACCTTTTGGTGGCGTTGAAAACACGTGAAGCTTGTGAGGTAGACACTATAGCCTTGCTGAATCATTTGGCAGATGGAGGACTTAAAGTGTCACCATCGAAATTACAATTTTGTAAAAAGGAAGTACAGTATTTAGGACATAACATTGAGAAAGGACTAAGGAAAATAACGATAGACAGAATCAGAATCATAAAAGGTTTGAGAGCTCCCATGACTCAAAGAGAGGTGAGAATGTTTTTGGGAATGGTTGGATACTGTCGTCAGTGGATTAGTAATTTCTCCTTGATTGCAAAACCTTTGGTACGACTGACGAGAAGTGATGTGAAAGACCCCATTGATTTAAGCAAGGAAGAATTGGCAGCATTCAAACGATTGAGAGATGGTTTGTGTGAGGCACCAGCACTAGGCATGCCTGACTATGAGAAAGAGTTTGGGTTGTATTGCAGTGAAAGAAATGGATGTGCACTTTCTGTGTTAATACAGAAGCATGGAAAGATGAGGAGACCAATTGCATACTTTTCATCAATGCTTGACCCAGTGGCTGTAGCTTTACCTGGGTGTTTGAAAGCGGTAGCTGCAACATGCCGAAGTTTGGAGCAGAGTGAAGGAATCGTGATGGGATATCCATTGAAAGTGTTTGTACCTCATGATGTGGCGATCCTGTTAACAAGGAGTCGTACTCAATATATGACACACAGTCGGCTGACTAAGTATGAAAAGGTCATATTAGGTGCAACTAATGTAAGCCTTGCGAGGTGTTTGAATGTGAATCCTGCAACATTGTTGCCTGATGCTGAGAATGTGGAAGTAAGAGATGAAGCAGATCATGATTGTTTGGACGTGCTTGATTTTTGCACAAAACCACGACCAGACATAAAAGATGTACCTTTACCAGAAAGTGATTTTGTGATGTTTGTTGATGGGTATTATTTGAGAACAGATGAAGGAGTGCTGAGTGCAGCATACGCAGTATACACGGTCGCAGCAGTATTGGAAGCATCCTATCTGAAAGGAGTAAAATCAGCCCAAGTGGCAGAACTAGTGGCTCTGACTAGAGCGTGCAAGATTGTGAAGAGTGTGAGAGTGACTCTGATAATGGACAGCCAGTATGGCTTTGGAGTTGTCCACGACTTTGGTCATCTATGGCTACAAAGAGGTTTCCTAACCTCAAGTGGAACTCCCATTAAGAATGCTGAAGTGGTTGGAAAGTTGCTTGAGGCGATACAGCTGCCTAGAAGGATTTTGGTTGTGAGTTTCTGTGAGCTTGTGCTTTTCTGTTGGGTGTTCTAATGTGGAGAAGCTGCTTTGTTTTCTGTTGGATGAAAAAAGGTTTCTTGCATGTTAAATGTTAATTTGTTGGTAGTTTGTAGAAGTTGAGGTTGTTTATTTTTATTCACTATTTGGGTTAGTTTATACTTTTAAAATAATTGATGTATACTTACTTTTTATAACTTTGTTTCAACAATTTTGTTAAAATATTAATTTACTTTACACTGATATTCCACATATAGTATGAAAAATGCTTTATAGATTTGTACTGTATATAAAATAAATATCAATAATATTTCAGTCAAAAGACCATAAAAGTGCAATGTCCCGTACAGTACATATTGGATAGTTTAAAAGGAGTAATACAATTTGAGAATTTGTATTTTTTGCATAATACAGTGACAATAGTCAAGGATTTGGCTAACATCAAGTGGCAATCAACATTGAGTCCCCATCCTCATTAATGTGCAAATGTGCCCAATGGCAGCAAAAACCTCTTGCAAGACCATGTTTAGGTTAAAAAGGGTCCGCTATACTGTCTAAGATCTCCAAGTGCCAATTTCTAATAATTATCTATTTTTGCAAATAAATGTTAAAACACAGTATAAAATTGTACAGTTAATACATTTTAAGCAAATAGATCAAGGCCTCTATGTCTTCCTCCTAATACCCCACAAACGGCCTAGGAATTTTACGACTGAGCATACAAAGAGGGGTCTTGGATCTAGCCTTAAAATTCATAGAGCTTCAACATAATTACAGGTTCCTAGTTACTTGCTTATAGGTTTGAGCCACGTAACCCTTGGGAGGGAGTAGGTTGGACATAAAAATACTACATGCTCAGTTGGTTTAGTAACTGTGGTGCAACTAGGGCATAACTCGGAGGCTGCTGTGTTGCGGTGCCAATTACTTGTAAAAGAATTCAGAGGGAGTGTACCAAACCTGAAGTGGGTGTACAAGCTCCCTGCTTTTAAAGTATCTGGATGATGTCTAGGTAGCCTTGCAAAGATCTGATCAGTTTGAAATCCATGAACTCCCGGGTCAGTATTCCCCACGATGTATTATTGTGCTACCCAATCCCAGTACTGTGATTTCACTAAGGGGCATATGTATCAAGCCCTTTTCACATTCGCAAACGGGCCGATTCTCAGAATCGGCCCGTTTGTGAATGGGAAAAGGCCTTTTGGGATGTATCATCCCAAAAGGGCATCGCAAAACAGGGAAACGTAAAATTTGCAATTCCCTATTTTGCGATTGCATTGAAGGAATCTCAAATTGTAATTCCTTAAATGCGATGCAGGAAGCACCCAAGTTGTGCAATTTTGGCATAAGAAATTGCAAATTACCACCAACTTCAAGTTGGTGGTAATCTGCAATTTCTTTGAAAAATGCACTTTTTTGCATTTTTCAAAGTGCCATGTGGCGCACATACATGCTCTTAGGGCATGTATGTGCGCTACATGTGCACACATACATATTTCAGGGGTGCAACAGGGTGTCCTTTTGACACCCTTGCACCCTTGAAATTGCATTCGCAATTTGCGAGTACTTAATGGGTACTCGCAAATTGCGAATGTCTTCCCATTCATTCCTATGGGCCTCTGGGCCCATAGGAATGAATGGTAAAGTAATCCTTATTTGGAATATTAAGGAATATTAAGGAATCACAATTAATATTGCGATTCCTACATAAATTCCATTTTGTGAGTCCTTAATGGCAATTCGCAAAAAATCGCTATTAAGGACTCGCAAAACGGGCTTTTCATACATACGTCTTTGGGAGGAAGCGTAGAGAATCTGCATTATCCCAAATGCCCTGTAACCCAGTGTCAGTCAGTGGTTGTTTCACATTACTTATCCAGCCTGTCTTGTTTTTCAAATTCAAGGAACTAAGGTGCATATTATCAAGGACGGCGTTAAAATTATCACCGATTTAGCGGCAGGAAACTGCCGCTAAAAGCGGCGATAATGGGCTTGATAATATGCCCTTGAGAATTCCTATAGAAGCTCATGTTCTGGTGTGAACATGGGCTTCTATTGGAATTCTCTGCGGCACATTATCAAGCCCATTATCGCCGCTTTAGCAGCAGTTTCCTGCCGCTAAAACAGCGATAATTTTAACGCCGTCCTTGATATTATGCCCCTAACTTCCTCAAGAGCATTGGCAGGTAGAAGTAGTTCAGGGGTAGTCCTAATTCTCCTCCAGAATTACAAGGGGCATAATCTGGGCTTATCTGCAACGTATTTCCTGCCCATATCCAGCCTTAAGGGACTGGAGTGGGGTACTCCGAGGTAGCGACACCAAACTCCTCAAAAAAGAATCTCGGATCTCAGACATTTTGCTGGTTTCTGATAGTTTGTTTTTTCTGGCAGTTCATTACTTTTTCAAGTCATGTAGTTTTCTTTTAGGAAGTCTATGTAAAGAGAAAGAAGCTGGAGAGTGATTTATAATTAATTGCTATTTTTAAATTTTACATTTAATAACAAGTTCCTTTTAGTTTAACTATAAGTTTTACTTAATTTGTTATGTAGTTCTTGAGATGAATATATTTCTTCTTTAATCTTCTGGTTAAGGAATCTGTCAGACTTTCCTGTCTTGCAGGGTTTCTCATTTCTGTAGTATTTAGTAGTTTAATTAAGTTTGCCTTTTATGTTGTTGATTTCATTGTTTGTTTGATTCTATTGGTTAAAGTTGTTCATACTTTGGGCCTTTTTATGAGTTGGCAGTCTGAACATCCAAACACCATGTCCGTGCCCTCCAGTAGCCCACAGCACTGGTGTTGCAAAGACGGCCGTGTTATGAGTTGACCACGGTGCCGGCAGAGTGGATGCAGAGATCTTGCAGTGTTGGTGAGTATTTTTACCAAATCTATTGATGTCAATGCATATGTGTCAGATGCACACATGAATGATACTTGTGAAAAAATACCGTCTACCCATTGCCGGGGTCCGTCCCATATGTGGGCAGTCCTGGCAATGGGTATATGGTACAAAAAGGACTCACCTGGAGATCCTCGCAAACGGGGTCGTATTCATTGTGGTGAAGATTGTGCTGTGAAAGGGGGCCTAGAAGAAAGGGATCTGTGTCCGACTCTGCCTGAAAGAACAAGAAAAGAGTGAGTACGCACCCCAAATCTATTGTGTCCGCCACCTTGAAGCAGGAAGTTGGACCGCCATGGTCAGCTTGTGAAAAATGCAACTCGTAATACGGATCCGGACTGATCCCCTCTACCACCCTATGGAGGCTGCCTTTCCCCAACTGTGAACCTGGCAGACTTGGTGGTTCAGCTGCAGTCTTTGCAAAGGCAATCTGCCCAAATCGTAATATGGCGGTCAGACCCCCAAGCTCTCCACGCTCAGACCACCACCGCTGGTTCAGCAGTCCACAGGACAGCCAAACTCGTAATGAAGCCTTTTGATTTTATTGTTTGGCTGAGATTCGGTTTGAATTTTTTTTATCAATTATGTCCTTCTGTGGCAAATGCTAATTTATGTTTTATTTTCGAATGAATGATATATAGTCTAATAGAGCAGGGATGAACAGGGGGGCACCATAAGTGCCCCCTTGTCCCCCAACTGGAGGCTGCTGGCTGAATGGGCGCCTGCCATAGGCCCCCAAAGTCATTTCCGACAGGCTTTCCATGTTGGGAAGCCCAGCATGAAAAGCCTATCAGAAACCGACATCGTAATCCAGACGGCTTCAAATGCTGTCAATAGGGATCATGTGCCGGCCATCCATAGTGATTACGTGCCGGTTCCGACTAGGAGACGGGCTCCTTGAACCTGTCTAAAGCCAGCAAGAATGTCCGGCCGGCTTCAAAACCAACAGCCTCCATTGTAGAGGCTGCCGGCTTTGAAACCATGATGAGTCTCTATGTGTTTTTTTAAAGGTGAACATATTTTTGTTTACGATATTTGTGTTTTCAGTATTGGTGAAATTCTATATTTTTAACAACGATGTTTGTGTTGCTGATATTTTGTGTTTTACTAGTTCAGTTTAGGAAGTCGATATTTTCATTATCAATATCTATTTTCTGATATTTTTGTGTTTCGATATTGTATGCATCAATGTTATGTCAGTGACCCTATGCTGCCCTTATAGAATGCAATACCGCAGCAAGACTCAAAATGAAGGACCTATGCACAAACAGCAAAAATGCACCCTATTACCATGGATGCACTCCCCCCAGGGCATCCGCAAACTCATGCTGTCATAGGGGCAAGCGCAATCCTGTGAAAAAAGGAGCTGCTGCGTTTTCACAGTGCAGGTGCCAAACCGCCTGCACTTTTGAAGGGGTTAGAGATCCCCATGCAGGTGGGTACAGTCAATGACTGGGGGGTTCTTGTACCCCCTTTCCTGCCTCCAGAGGGCTGCCATCAGGGAGCACACCAAGAGTGAACCTGTTTTTAGACGGTGCACGTGCTGAGGACTTCTTTGCCTCTGAGCATACCTCTGTAATATGCCGTGGGTGCAGAGGCAAAGGGATTCCCTCATTTGCATGCAGCACGCCCCCATGCAAATAAGGGAATACCCCCTGAAGATAGCGTTGATGCTTTATGAGCGCCAGCACTTTTGGTATTACAGAAGGGACCGCACAAGCGTCTGCTGCCCCTTCTATAATACCAAAGTGCCCTGGGGCACGCAAAGCGCGTGCAAATGCTCGTTGCGCTTCAAAGGCACTTTATAGAATACAAAAAGAACAATTGATGGACAGAATGCAGAACAATGTCATACATTCACCCCAGTACAGAGATCTGGGCCTAAATCCATTTTTTTTTGCTCACCATGCATTCCAGTTTGAACCCAGCCATATCCAAATCAGTCTTGACCCTGCGCACAATGAGAACAATCCAGCCCGAACTGCCAGGCCAGGTCCTCCCTGGACTGGAATCAAGCATCCTAGGACCAGTTTCGGGCTTTCAGCCCTCATCAGCCAGGATAGCTTGACTCCAGTGGCATGGAGAGCACGGGACCCACGTCTGGGCATACCCGTCCCACTCGGGGGGACAAATGCAAAAAGAACAATTGATGGACAGAATGTAGAACAATGTCATACATTCACCCCAGTACAGAGATCTGGGCCTAAATCCATCGTTTTTGTTGCTCACATGCCACTCCAGTTTGGACTCAGCCATATGCAAATCAGTCTTGACCCTGCGTCCAATGGGAACAGTCCAGCTCGAACTGCCAGGCCAGGTCCTCCCTGGACTGAAAACAAGCATCCTAGGACTGGTTTGGGGCTTTCAGCCCTCATCAGCCAGGATAGCTTGACTCCTGTGGCATGGAGAGCACGGGACCCACGTCTGGGCATACCCGTCCCGCTCGGGGTGACAAATGCAAAAAGAACAATTGTTGGACAGAATGCAGAACAATGTCATACATTCACCCCAGTACAGAGATCTGGGCCTAAATCCATTGTTTTTTTGCTCACCATGCCATTCCAGTTTGGACCCAGCCATATGCCAATCAGCCTTGGGCCTGCGCCTAATGGGAACAGTCCAGCCCGAACTGCCAGGCCAGGTCCTCCCTGGACTGGAAACAAGAATCCTAGGACCTGTTTTGGGCTCACTTTGCCACTGGATTCAAGCTAGCCTGGCTGATGAGGGCTGTTAGCACGAAACCGGTCTAAGGATGCTTGTTTCTGCTCCAGTGAAGACATGGCTTGGCAGTTTGGACAGGATTGTTCCCATGAGGCACAGGGTCAAGACTGATTTGCATATAGCTGTGTCTGAACTGGGGTGGCGAAGTGAGTTAAAGAAGGATGATAGATTCAACCCAGATATGTGACTGGGGGTAAGTCTGAATAGTTTCAGCGCTCCATCCATCATCTCCTTGTGTTTGCTTTGTTCACCCTAAGTTGGCAGGGTATGCCCAGACATGGGTCCCTTGCTCACTTTGCAACTGGATTCAAGCTAGCCTGGCTGATGAGGGCTGTTAGCCCGAAACCGGTCCCAGGATGCTTGTTTCCGGTCCAGTGAAGACATGGCTTGGCAGTTCGGTCCGGACTGTTCCCATGAGGCACAGGATCAAGACTGATTTGCATATAGCTGTGTCTGAACTGGGGTGGCGAAGTGAGCTAAAGAACGAAGATGGATTCTACCTAGATTTGTGACTGAGGGTGGGTGTCTGAAAAGTTTCAGCGCTCCGTCCATCACCTCCTTGTGTTTGCTTTGTTCGCCCTAAGTTGGCAGGGTATTCCCAGACGTGTGTCCTTGCTCACTTTGCCACTGGATTGAAGCTAGCCTGGCTGATGAGGGTGTTACCCCGAAACTGGTCCCAGGATGCTTGTTTACGGTCCAGGGAAGACTAAGGCTTGGCAGTTCAGGCTGGACTGTTCCCATGAGGCACAGGGTCAAGACTGTTTTGCATATGGATTGTTCTGAACTGGGGTGGAGAAGTGAGCTAAAGAACGATGATGGATTCAACCCCTATCTGTGACTGCGGGTTAGTGTCTGAAAAGTTTCAGCGTTCCGTCCAGCATCTCCTTGTGTTTGTTTTGTTCGTCCTAAATTGGCAGGGTATGCCCAGACATGGGTCCCTTGCTCACATTTCCACTGGATGGAAGCTAGCCTGGCTGATGAGGGGTGTCACCCCGAAACTGGTCAAAGGATGCTTGTTTCTGGTCCAGGGAAGACCTGGTTTGGCAGTTCGGGCTGGACTGTTCCCATGAGGCACAGGGTCAAGACTGATTTGCATATGGCTGGGTCTGAACCGGGGTGGCGAATAGAGCTAAAGAACAATGATGGATTCAACCCAGATCTGTCACTGGGGGTGTGTCTGAAAAGGTTAGCGCTCCGTCCATCATCTTCCTGTATTTGCTTTGTTTGCCCTAAGTTGGCAGGATATGCCAAGATGTGGGTCCCTTGCTCACTTTGCCACCGGATTGAAGCTAGCCTGGCTGATGAGGAGTGTTATCCCAAAACCAGGTCCCAGGATGCTTGTTTCTGCTCCAGTAAAGACATGGCTTGGCAGTTCGGGCTGGACTGTTCCCATGAGGCACAGGGTCAAGACTGATTTTCATATAGCTGTGTCTGAACTGGGGTGGCGAAGTGAGCTAAAGAACGATGATGGATTCAACCCAGATATGTGACTGGGGGTGAGTGTTTGAAAACTTTCAGCACTCCGTCCATCATCTCCTTGTGTTTGCTTTGTTCACCCTAAGTTGGCAAGGTATGCCCAGACGTGGGTCCCTTGCTCACTTTGCCACTGGATTCAAGCGAGCCTGGCTGATGAGGGCTGTTAGCCCGAAACCGGTCCCAGGATTCTTGTTTCCAGTCCAGTGAAGACATGGCTTGGCAGTTTGGGCTGGACTGTTCCCATGAGGCACAGGGTCAAGACTGATTTGCATATAGCTGTGTCTGAACTGGGGTGGCAAAGTGAGCTAAAGAACGATGATGGATTCAACCCAGATCTGTGACTGGGGGTGAGTGTCTAAAACGTTTCAGTGCTCCCTCCATCATCTCCTTGTGCCTACTTTATAGAATACAGCCTTTGGCGTAAATCCATCAAATCTAATCTACATTGCGTAAGCAGTGATTTTTGACTATGCTATTTAGAACTGCAAATTGCAAAATAGGAAAACAAGTATCACCTCAATAAAGAAATACACACATGGAAAACAGTACCACTGGGAGCATATACCTCTGAGCTCTGCTTCTCCCATTGTGTTGGAAGACGTTGTGAGCAGGACACAAGCAACAGACCTCTTGTGTGTCATTGTGTGTCTCTGAGTGTGTTTGTTTGTTTTGAACATTCAATGTGAAATAATTTGTCTTTAAATATGTATCAAGTAGTGTTAACACACAATAGTTTATGATTTGTTATATTATTTTAAAAAAATGTACATATTAGTAATTTTCTGTTTGTAGCTCTAACATGTTATTTTTCTTAGTGGTTGCAATGTATACAGTTATATGGCCTTTTTCCACACTTTTTGTTTTCATTTAATATTAATGTTTATAATGCAGTTTACATAAATGTCTATATGCATATACAATTATATGACTATTTTTATATTAACTTTATTTTTATTACATATGTACAATATGATGAATATCAGTGTATAGATTGTCTAATGTTATAAGACCATTGTTTTCTTTTCTTTTTATTTCTTTGGGAGTTGTGCTTTATGCTGGCAGTGTTATTCCCTGCATGCAATGGTTAAAGTGTGATTCCATTTCAGTATCTATGTGTGCTCATGTAAAGTGTATACTTACTCCATCACTTGGTTGATGTAGATTTAAGCTTCTTTTTACTGTACTATTACTGGGGTAGATGTGAGTGCTACTTTTGTGAGTTTCAAAAGGCTTACCTTTTTGTAGTTGTGTTTTTTCATGTTCGTGCCCTTGCCCTTGCCTCTCCTAAATTCCTCATTGCACATTATATTCTCATGTTCCAATGACTCTTTCTCTGTACTCTTATCTGCACCTATGAACTCTGTATGGGAGTAACTGCCAGCTCCCAATGGTGAATGGTGAAAGTACATGACACTCAGGCTGCCCACTCTGAGTGCAATACCTGCTACTGCAGCCTACCATCCCCACAATTACATTTCACAAGGCTTAAAAATATGTCTGCTTTGTTTCTAATTGTTTGAACTGTGGTGCAGTCTGACATGCAGTGATTATAAACTGGTACAAATAAAAACATATGAATATATGCCTTATAGCCCACCGTAGCGGGCTATACTGGCTATTAAAAGCCTGCTTCAGCGTTGAAGGCCTGAGCCAAAGGCGAGGGCATTTAACAAGGGAGCGGGACTTTAATAGCCAATATAGCCCAGCTACAAAGGGCTAAAAGGCTATTAGAACATTCTACCACTAGGGGGTAGAATGTTCTAACAAATAAAACAAAGGCGCCTCGGAGCCCGAGGGGGTTTAAATCCCCTCGAGCTCCAACAGGCTTTTGTTCACAGCAATAGCTGTGAACAAAAGCAACATTGGAATGTTGCTCTGCGGGCTTTTACCGGCCCGTAAAAGCACGGAGAACTCCATTGTATTCAATGGAGTTCTCCACATTCCAATGTTCTAATATATATTATTATTATAGATTCCTCCTCCAATTGCGCTTTGGCAAATTCTCTGTCCGTACTTTCGCGCTGGGTCATGACTATTCTTCCTTCCCTTTCCGTACCTCTAAGCATTCTTGCTTCTCGTGTCTTAAATAAACAGGCTCCTGTCTCTCACCTACTATTATAAACTGTTTTACTTTCAATACACAATTTCTTGCCTTATACACTCTAAAAGGAATTAAATACCTGACAAAGAATTTGTTCTCCATAGTATGAAGGGCACTTAATTAATATGCGTTCAGTAAAAAGTGTTTCTTCTTCTCACTGGGAGCACTAATTTCACTTGTTTTAATTAGCATTTAGAAATAGTTATTCGAGGGACAATATATTAATTATGAATTTTTTTATAGATTCAGCTTGCTCACATATTCTATGTCCTGAAGATGATCTTGAGCCGACCCCCTATAACAAGAACTCCTTGTATTTTATATAAATTGTTTCTGAGGAGTTCCCCTGTATGTTGTCAATGCGATGTATATATTTTAAAGTCACCCTCATTTATCACGTCACGCTTGTTGTCACTTTTTTATGTGAGTACCTGAACTATTTTTGTTAGAAATAAATCACATAGTTTTTTTAATTTAATCATGTCCCTGCGTATACACTTCGTTGCTCCCTCCAGCATTAATTGCCTCTCCCAAAAATCAGATTGACTGTTCTCATTTTTGGCACACAATTCCTGCGTCTTTTCCTAGGACCATTTTGGCCACATAAGAATAATTGTCTATTCAAAACACTAATATATATATTATAACACCGAAAAAGAGAAGTCTGGCTATATGGTGGCAGACAACTAGAATAGCACCACCACATGATAGGCCATGGTACTGTATACATTCTTGGCTGGAAAGATGAGCTCCTTCTATCTAAAGATTTCAAAAACAATCATTTTATCTTTCCTAATGAAACATTCTCAAAGTAATGTGGGAATATGTTTTATTACATCATCAAATGACTATTTGTAACAGTTTAAAGAGTGGAAATGGCTGATATCCTTTTTACTTTCTTGCAGACATGGAGAGCTGCCTGCAGTGCCCCGAGGACCAGTGGCCGAATGACAGGAAGGATGGATGCCTCCTGAAGGCCGTTGACTTCCTCTCATACAGCGATAGCCTAGGTGTGACGTTTGCCACTGTGGCCATTATCTTCTCCGTGGCCACTGCTGGATCACTGGGAATCTTCATCAGACACCGGGACACCCCAATAGTGAAGGCCAATAACCGGGATCTCAGCTACACACTCCTTGTCTCGCTAATTTTGGCCTTTCTCTGCTCTCTCTTATTTATTGGGCAGCCTGCAGCATTCACCTGTCTGGTCCAACAGGCTGCATTTGGGATTATTTTTACTGTTGCTGTGTCTTGTGTTTTAGCAAAAACCATCACTGTAGTCATTGCCTTTAATGCCACCAGGCCTGGCAGCAAATTGAGTCGATGGCTGGGATCCCGAATGTCTGGCTCTGTTGTCCTCTTGTGCACACTGGGAGAAGTGGCAATCTGTGTCTCTTGGCTGCTCACCTCTCCACCTCACCCTGGCACTGACATGCACTCTGAGACTGGCAAGAAAATCATGCTTTGTGACATGGGCTCTATCACTGCCTTCTACACTGTGATTGGTTACATGGCCCTCTTGGCCTTTGCCAGCTTCATTGTGGCTTTCCTAGCCAGGAACCTCCCAGATAAATTCAACGAAGCCAAGTTCATGACATTCAGCATGCTGGTGTTCTGCAGCGTCTGGGTCTCCTTCATCCCAGCTTATGTCAGCACGAAGGGCAGGTACATGGTGGCCGTGGAGGTCTTCGCCATCTTGACTTCTAGCGCTGGACTGCTGGGCTGCATATTCATTCCCAAATGCTACATCATTCTGTTCAGGCCAAATATTAACACCAAAGAACGTTTAACTTTATGTGGCCATTTATAGTTTCACACCAGAAGTTTGAAACTCACTCATAATTAAAAATTAAAATATTGCATTTTCTTGGAGGGGGTTCTGGGGGGGCAGAACATTGAGTCAAACAATTGTGCCATCCTTTTGTACAGACATTGGACTCTCTGCAGGAAAGCATTACACATTTTTATAGTAAAAGGTTTTTTTTTTAGGGCAGCTAATAGAGATGGCTTTGAGTCTCTGCTGATACAGCTCAATGAGTAGGAATTTTTGATTGGTTGAATAAGAATTGAGGACTGGATCATAACTGAGCAGCTCAAGCTGTGATTTTGTTTGTTTAATTGTTGTTTGAGTCTAGTTGTAGTTTCACACTCTGGAAAGCCCGGTGTTGCAGCGCGTCATGTAGAGTCTATTAATGTACCTGTTTTGTTCTTGAGTAGCCACTGTGAGGTGTCCTGGGTATTTCCAGGAGTTGCTTTTGAGGCAATGAGGGGCATATCATCAAGGCGGCGCTATGAAATTATCGCCGCTTTTGCATCTGTTTTCGGGCGAAAAAGGGCAATAATTTCATCGCCTTATCAGCAAAGACACGCTATTGTGTGTTTTGCTGACTTAGCGCCCGTTAAAACAACGCCCAGCTTTGCATTGCTAATGAGATGCAAAGTGGGCGTTCCTTCCGAAAATAACTAGAGAAATGTCGCTAACCGACATTTCTCCAATTATCAATCGGCACGCTAACAAGCATAGCGATAAGAAAAGTAGCGCTAACCGCGGTTATCGCTACTTTCCTTACGCCTGCTTTTAATTTGACTTAGCCATGATATCCAGTGGAAGGTGGCTATCATGGTTAAGTATGCCGTGCCCTATCAACAACGTAGCGCCAAATGTTGTGCGATTATCGCTGGAATCCCAGCGATAATTGCACATTTGGCAGCTAACTCGGGTATTTTTATCGCTCTGGAGATAAGCGTCGCTGATAGCGCGCTATCTCCGTGATAAAAACAAGCGATAGCCGGCGATAATTATCCTAGCGCTAAGTGCGCTTAGCGATAATTATCGCCGGTTGTTGATGATATGCCCCTGAGTTTGTACTTCACCCTTTTAATGCTTCAAGTAACTTCAGAAGGATTTATGTGCAAAGAGCAGCGTCTGTATGTGGTTCACTGCAGGGAAGACAATCTTGGAAGGGTTATTCATCCTGTAATATGGTTCTGTGTCCTGGGATGCAGTCATATCTCTACATGTGGCTGATTGTTGAAAAAAAAACACAGTTTACTTCCACTGCATGTGTTTAAGAGCAGAGTCTGTGTTAATGAATTCATTCATTGTATTGATCCAATTAGTTTTTGCTGTAATATTTCTTTACTGGAATTGATATTTTGAGACCAGAATGAACTGTATATGGTGAGTCAGAACAATTTCTTACAATGTATTACAACCCTATTATATAGCATGTTTGTAGCATACATTATCATCAATAGTAGACAATAAAGAAAAAAAAAAGAAATCATATTATTTGTGGTATTTGCATAAAGGAGGGTTATGAAATAGCAGAGGTGACACTTACATTTTTTGTTTGAGGTAATCGATTAGAGATACTGTTTTAACATTCTGAGTAGTTTATGCAGGTGTCCGTTTATATAACATGGAACCCGGTGGCACAAACCGTGCACTATCAACCTCTGACACCATTATCAATGCTACACGCTTCCCAATGTCCTGTCTGCTTTTCTGTTATGCTTTAGTAACAGGAATCCTAAATGTTCTACTTTGGTATTGGTGGTCTGCCCATACTTCCTTTGGGATATGGGTGGTTGTTTCTGTCGCGTCACACTGCTGTATGTGCATGTGTAGGAAGTGCTGAGGAGTTACATGAACGAGACGGCTGTCAGAAATCATTGCAATAGTTAGAATGACTCTCCCTCATTTGTGTCAATCTGTCATCCCTGTATCAATAAATGGGGACCAAGGGCCAGATGTTTCATACTTCCACGCAACGCAGCGAGACAACTTGCTGCGCAGCGTGACAGGGAGAGGGCAGGAATGCACCATATCCATGAATGCATGGCCCTTTCCTGGTCTCTGCCTGCGTTTGCACACAACCTGCTGCATAGCACCAATGCAGGCACCCTTGTGCCATGCTGCAAGGTTGCCTGTGTTACATGCATGGTTGTTTTTGTGCAGGAAGGGACACTAAATGTCAAGGAACACAGGCATTTTTTTTTGTAACCTATAAATAGTTTGTTCATATGAGTCTATTTTATTATTTTCAGTCATCCATTCTTTACTCGTTGGCAGGTTAGCCAAGTACCAATGTCTGAGTATGCACATCTTAGCTATAACTAGTGCAGGTGATAGCCATCTCCTACAGTGAGAAGAAATGCCTGAGATATCAGTTGTCGTTGGCAGGATAGCAAAGTGCCAATGTTGGAGTATGCACGTCTTAGCTATCACTAGTGCAGGTGATAGCTGTCTCCTACAGTGAGGAGAAATGCCTGAGATATCAGTTATTTTTGGCAGGATAGCCAAGTACCAACGTCTGAGTATGCACATCTTAGCTCTAAGCAGGCCAGGTGATAACTATCTCCTACACTGAGAAGAAATGCCTGAGATATCAATTGTCGCTGGTAGGATAGCCAAGTGCCAATAACTGAGTAGAGTATGCACATCCTAGCGATAACTAGTGTAGGTGATAGACATCTCCTACAGTGAGAAGAAATGCCTCAGATATCAGTTGTCATTGGCAGGATAGCCAAGTACAAAATATCTGAGTATGTACATCTTAACTATAACTACTGCAGATGATAGCCGTCTCCTACAGTTAGAAGAAATGCCTGAGATATCAGTTGTCGCTGGAAGGATTGCCAAGTACAAATGTCTAAGTATGCACCTCTTAGCTATAACTAGTGCAGGTGATAGCCGTCTCCTACACTGAGAAGAAATTACTGAGATATCAGTTGTTGTTGGCAGGATAGCCAAGTACAAATATCTGAGTATGCACCTCTTAGCTATAACTAGTGCAGGTGATAGCCGTCTCCTACACTGAGAGGAAATGCCTGAGATATCAGTTGTTGTTGGCAGGATAGCCAAGTATCAATGTCTGAGTATGCACATCTTAGCTATAACTAGTGCAGGTGATAGCTGTCTCCTACAGTGAGAAGAAATGCCTGAGATATCAGTTGTCATTGTCAGGATAGCCAAGTACCAATTTCTAAGTATGCACCTCTTAGCTATAACCAATGCAGGTGATAGCTGTCTCCTACAGTGAGAAGAAATGACTGAGATAGCAGTTGTCGTTGGCAGGATAGCCAAGTACCAATGTCTGAGTATGCACATCTTAAATATAACTAGTGTAGGTGATAGCCGTCTCCTACACTGAGAAGAAATGCCTGAGATATAAGTTGTCATTGGCAGGATAGCCAAGTACAAATGTCTGAGTATGCACATCTTAGCCATAACTAGTGCAGGTGATAGCCGTCACTTACAGTGAGAAGAAATGCTTGACATATCAGTTGTCGTTGGCAGGATAGCCAAGTACAAATGTCTGAGTATGCATATCTTAGCTCTAAGTAGCCCAGGTGATAACTATTTTCTACAGTGAGAAGAAATGCCTGAGATATAAGTTGTCATTGGCAGGATAGCCAAGTGCCAATATCTGAGTATGCACATCTTAGCTATAACTGGTGCAGGTGATAGCCGTCTCCTACACTGAAAAGAAAAGCCTGAGATATAAGTTGTCATTGGCAGGATAGACAAGTACCAATTTCTAAGTATGCACCTCTTAGCTATAACTAATGCAGGTGATAGCTGTCTCCTACAGTGAGAAGAAATGACTGAGATATCAGTTGTCGGTGGCAGGATAGCCAAGTACAAATGTATGAGTATGCCCATCTTAACTATAACTAGTGCAGGTGATAGCCATCTCCTGTGTGAGAAGAAATGCCTGAGATATCATTTGTAGCTGGCAGGATTGCCAAGTACAAATGTCTGAGTATTCACATCTTAACTATAACTAGTGCAGGTGATAGCCGTCTCCTAAAGTGAGAATAAGTGCCTGAGATATAATTTGTTGTTGGCAGGATAGCCAAGTACCGAGGTCTAAGTATGCACATCTTAGCTATAACTAGTGCAGGTGATAGCCGTCTCCTACAGTGAGAAGAAAGCCTGATATATCAGCTGTCCTTGGCAGGATAGCCGCATAGCAATGTCCGAGGATGCACATCATAGCTATAACTAGCGCAGGTGATAGCCATCTCCTACAGTGAGAAGAAAGCCAGATATATCAGCTGTCCTTGGCAGGATAGCCACATAGCAATGTCCGAGTATGCACATCTTAGCTATAACTGGCGCAGGTGATAGCTGCTTCCTACAGTGAGAAGAAATGCCTGAGATATCACTTGTCATTGCCAGGATAGCCAAGTACCAATGTCAGAGTATGCACATCTTAGCTATAACTAGTGTAGGTGATAGCCGTCTCCTAGAGTGAGAAGAAATGCCTGAGATATCAGTTGTCATTGGCAGGATAGCCAAGTACCAATGTCCGAGTATGCACATCTTAGCTATAACTAGCGCAGGTGATAGCCGTCTCCTAGAGTGAGAAGAAATGCCTGAGATATCAGTTGTCATTGCCAGGATAGCCAAGTACCAATGTCAGAGTATGCACATCTTAGCTATAACTAGTGTAGGTGATAGCCGTCTCCTAGAGTGATGAGAAATGCCTGAGATATCAGTTGTCGTTGGCAGGATAGCCAAGTACCAATGTCAGAGTATGAATATCTTAGCTATAACTAGTGCAGGTGAAAGCTGTTTCATACAGTGAGAAGAAATGCCTGAGATTTCAGTTGTCATTGGCAGGTTAGCCAAGTACCAATGTCAGAGTATGCACATCTTAGCTGTAAGTAGCACAGGTGATAGTTGTCTCCTACAGTGAATAGGAATGCCTGAGATATCAGTTAGTAAAACATGTATTGTTTTTGATTAAAGTACATTCTAATAAAATATTTTGATAAATTGACTCTTTGATCAATGCTCTATTAAAAGATTTGTAGGTGTCGATGCACATGTGCGTAAGTTAAAAAGTACAGAGTGTCCAAAGATCCTTTTGCTGGGAGACTGTGGGGAATTATATGCTGGTTGTGGTACCAAGCATCTTTTTCTTTGATACTACTAGAAGTAAGAACTTAACAAGCGTCCCATTTAGTTGTGGATCCATTGGGTAGAGGCTTGCGAGTACTGCTTGTCTCCGGGTGCGTATGCCTCGTTCATTAAAATGAGTTTTTAGCAGGCCAACCTTTTCCTCATTTAGCTAAATGCAGGATCATATTAAGTGTTCAATGTCCTCCTTTCAAACTCCGCATAGCCGGCCTGAGTTCCCGTAGTTCTTTTTTTCCGCCATGGTGGAAGATGGGGTATGGCTGGCAGGATTCCTAATCGGTGTTTTAGAAAGGCTTCTTCAGACTTCCTAGACTACCCCAGTTCAAAGTATGCCTCTGATACAAATGATGTGTAACTGGACAGAGTCATCCATGTATGGGTCCTGTGTGCAAAAGCGGATTTGTCTTCTATGAGAGAAAGTTTTTTGATAACCTTATATCGGCTAGATCAGGTATGGCGAGCCATTCCTCCAAGTAGGCTTTAGCCTGCGAGGTAGATGTGCTGCTCAGTTCCTGCCAGAGCTGGTGGTAGATATCAGTTGTCATTGGCAGGATAGCCATGTAGCAATGTCCGAGTATGCACATCTTAACCATAACTAGCGCAGGGGATAGCTGCCTTCTACAGTGAGAAGAAATGCCTGAGATATCAGTTGTCGCTGGCAGGATAGCCAAGTACAAATGTCTGAGTATTCACATCTTAACTATAACTAGTGCAGGTGATAGCCACCTCCCACAGTGAGAAGAAATGCCTGAGATATCAGTTGTCGCTGGCAGGATAGCCAAGTGCCAATATATGAGTATGCACATTGTAGCTATAACTAGTGCAGGTGATAGCCATTTCCCACAATGAGAAGAAATGCCTGAGATATCAGTTGGCGCTGGCAGGATAGCCAAGTACAAATGTCTGAGTATGCTCATATTAGCTATAACAAGCACAGGTGATAGCAACTTCCTACAGTGAGAAGAAATGCCTGAGATATCAGTTGTCATTGGCAGGATTGCCAAGTACAAATGTCTGAGTATGCACATCTTAGCTATAACTAGCGCAGGTGATAGCCGTCTCCTAGAGTGAGAAGAAATGTGTGAGATATCAGTTGTCATTGGCAGGATAGCTAAGTACCAATGTCAGAGTATGAATATCTTAACTATAACTAGTGCAGGTGATAGCTGTCTACTACAGTGAGAAGAAATGCCTGAGATATCAGTTGTCGCTGGCAGGATAGCCAAGAACCAATGTCTGAGTGTACACATCTTAACTTTAACTAGTGCAGGTGATAGCCATCTCCTACACTGAGAAGAAATACCTGAGATATCAGTTGTCGTTGGCAGGATAGCCAAGTACAAAAGTCTGAGTATGCTCATCTTAGCTATAACTAGCGCAGGTGATAGCCATCTCCTACACTGAAAAGAAAAGCCTGAGATATCAGTTGTCATTGGCAGGATAGCCAAGTACCAATTTCTAAGTATGCACCTCTTAGCTAAAACTAATGCAGGTGATAGCTGTCTCTTACAGTGAGAAGAAATGCCTGAGATATCAGTTGTCGGTGGCAGGATAGCCAAGTACAAATATAGGAGTATGCACATCTTAACTATAACTAGTGCAGGTGATGGCCATCTCCTGTGTGAGAAGAAATGCCTGAGATATCATTTGTCGCTGGCAGGATTGCCAAGTACATATGTCTGAGTATTCACATCTTAACTATAACTAGTGTAGGTGATAGCCGTCTCCTACAGTGAGAATAAGTGCCTGAGATATCAGTTGTCGTTAGCAGGATAGCCAAGTACCGAGGTATAAGTATGCACATCTTAGCTATAACTAGTGCAGGTGATAGCCGTCTCCTACAGTGAGAAGAAAGCCTGATATATCAGCTGTCCTTGGCAGGATAGCCACATAGCAATGTCCCAGGATGCACATCTTAGCTATAACTGGCGCAGGTGATAGCCGTCTCCTACAGTGAGAAGAAAGCCTGATATATCAGCTGTCCTTGGCAGGATAGCCATATAGCAATGTCCGAGTATGCACATCTTAGCTATAACTGGCGCAGGTGATAGCCGTTTCCTACAGTGAGAAGAAATGCCTGAGATATCAGTTGTCTTTGGCAGGATAGCCAAGTACCAATTTCTAAGTATGCACCTCTTAGCTATAACTAATGCAGGTGATAGCCGTCTCCTACTTTGAGAAGAAATGACTGAGATATCAGTTGTCGGTGGCAGGATAGCCAAGTTCAAATATATGAGTATGCACATCTTAACTATAACTAGTGCAGGTGATAGCCATCTCCTGTGTGAGAAGAAATGCCTGAGATATCATTTGTCGCTGGCAGGATTGCCAAGTACATATGTCTGACTATTCACATATTAACTATAACTAGTGTAGGTGATAGCCGTCTCCTACAGTGAGAATAAGTGCCTGAGATATCAGTTGTCGTTGGCAGGATAGCCAAGTACCGAGGTATAAGTATGCACATCTTAGCTATAACTAGTGCAGGTGATAGCCGTCTCCTACAGTGAGAAGAAAGCCTGATATATCAGCTGTCCTTGTCAGGATAGCCACATAGCAATGTCCGAGTATGCACATCTTAGCTATAACTGGCGCAGGTGATAGCCGTTTCCTACAGTGAGAAGAAATGCCTGAGATATCAGTTGTCTTTGGCAGGATAGCCAAGTACCAATTTCTAAGTATGCACCTCTTAGCTATAACTAATGCAGGTGATAGCCGTCTCCTACAGTGAGAAGAAATGACTGAGATATCAGTTGTCGGTGGCAGGATAGCCAAGTTCAAATATATGAGTATGCACATCTTAACTATAACTAGTGCAGGTGATAGCCATCTCCTGTGTGAGAAGAAATGCCTGAGATATCATTTGTCGCTGGCAGGATTGCCAAGTACATATGTCTGACTATTCACATATTAACTATAACTAGTGTAGGTGATAGCCGTCTCCTACAGTGAGAATAAGTGCCTGAGATATCAGTTGTCGTTGGCAGGATAGCCAAGTACCGAGGTATAAGTATGCACATCTTAGCTATAACTAGTGCAGGTGATAGCCGTCTCCTACAGTGAGAAGAAAGCCTGATATATCAGCTGTCCTTGTCAGGATAGCCACATAGCAATGTCCGAGTATGCACATCTTAGCTATAACTGGCGCAGGTGATAGCCGTTTCCTACAGTGAGAAGAAATGCCTGAGATATCAGTTGTCTTTGGCAGGATAGCCAAGTACCAATTTCTAAGTATGCACCTCTTAGCTATAACTAATGCAGGTGATAGCCGTCTCCTACAGTGAGAAGAAATGACTGAGATATCAGTTGTCGGTGGCAGGATAGCCAAGTTCAAATATATGAGTATGCACATCTTAACTATAACTAGTGCAGGTGATAGCCATCTCCTGTGTGAGAAGAAATGCCTGAGATATCATTTGTCGCTGGCAGGATTGCCAAGTACATATGTCTGACTATTCACATATTAACTATAACTAGTGTAGGTGATAGCCGTCTCCTACAGTGAGAATAAGTGCCTGAGATATCAGTTGTCGTTGGCAGGATAGCCAAGTACCGAGGTATAAGTATGCACATCTTAGCTATAACTAGTGCAGGTGATAGCCGTCTCCTACAGTGAGAAGAAAGCCTGATATATCAGCTGTCCTTGTCAGGATAGCCACATAGCAATGTCCGAGTATGCACATCTTAGCTATAACTGGCGCAGGTGATAGCCGTTTCCTACAGTGAGAAGAAATGCCTGAGATATCAGTTGTCTTTGGCAGGATAGCCAAGTACCAATTTCTAAGTATGCACCTCTTAGCTATAACTAATGCAGGTGATAGCCGTCTCCTACAGTGAGAAGAAATGACTGAGATATCAGTTGTCGGTGGCAGGATAGCCAAGTTCAAATATATGAGTATGCACATCTTAACTATAACTAGTGCAGGTGATAGCCATCTCCTGTGTGAGAAGAAATGCCTGAGATATCATTTGTCGCTGGCAGGATTGCCAAGTACATATGTCTGACTATTCACATATTAACTATAACTAGTGTAGGTGATAGCCGTCTCCTACAGTGAGAATAAGTGCCTGAGATAACAGTTGTCGTTGGCAGGATAGCCAAGTACCGAGGTATAAGTATGCACATCTTAGCTATAACTAGTGCAGGTGATAGCCGTCTCCTACAGTGAGAAGAAAGCCTGATATATCAGCTGTCCTTGTCAGGATAGCCACATAGCAATGTCCGAGTATGCACATCTTAGCTATAACTGGCGCAGGTGATAGCCGTTTCCTACAGTGAGAAGAAATGCCTGAGATATCAGTTGTCTTTGGCAGGATAGCCAAGTACCAATTTCTAAGTATGCACCTCTTAGCTATAACTAATGCAGGTGATAGCCGTCTCCTACAGTGAGAAGAAATGACTGAGATATCAGTTGTCGGTGGCAGGATAGCCAAGTTCAAATATATGAGTATGCACATCTTAACTATAACTAGTGCAGGTGATAGCCATCTCCAGTGTGAGAAGAAATGCCTGAGATATCATTTGTCGCTGGCAGGATTGCCAAGTACATATGTCTGACTATTCACATATTAACTATAACTAGTGTAGGTGATAGCCGTCTCCTACAGTGAGAATAAGTGCCTGAGATATCAGTTGTCGTTGGCAGGATAGCCAAGTACCGAGGTATAAGTATGCACATCTTAGCTATAACTAGTGCAGGTGATAGCCGTCTCCTACAGTGAGAAGAAAGCCTGATATATCAGCTGTCCTTGTCAGGATAGCCACATAGCAATGTCCGAGTATGCACATCTTAGCTATAACTGGCGCAGGTGATAGCCGTCTCCTACAGTGAGAAGAAATGACTGAGATATCAGTTTTCGGTGGCAGGATAGCCAAGTACAAATATATGAGTATGCACATCTTAACTATAACTAGTGCAGGTGATAGCCATCTCCTGTGTGAGAAGAAATGCCTGAGATATCATTTGTCGCTGGCAGGATTGCCAAGTACATATGTCTGACTATTCACATATTAACTATAACTAGTGTAGGTGATAGCCGTCTCCTACAGTGAGAATAAGTGCCTGAGATATCAGTTGTCGTTGGCAGGATAGCCAAGTACCGAGGTATAAGTATGCACATCTTAGCTATAACTAGTGCAGGTGATAGCCGTCTCCTACAGTGAGAAGAAAGCCTGATATATCAGCTGTCCTTGTCAGGATAGCCACATAGCAATGTCCGAGGATGCACATCTTAGCTATAACTGGCGCAGGTGATAGCCGTCTCCTACAGTGAGAAGAAAGCCTGATATATCAGCTGTCCTTGGCAGGATAGCCACATAGCAATGTCCGAGTATGCACATCCTAGCTATAACTGGCGCAGGTGATTGCCGTTTCCTACAGTGAGAAGAAATGCCTGAGATATCAGTTGTCTTTGGCAGGATAGCCAAGTACCAATTTCTAAGTATGCACCTCTTAGCTATAACTAATGCAGGTGATAGCCGTCTCCTACATTGAGAAGAAATGACTGAGATATCAGTTGTCGGTGGCAGGATACCCAAGTATAAATGTCTGAGTATGCACAACTTAACTATAACTATTGCAGGTGATAGCCATCTCCTGCAGTGACAAGAAATGCCTGAGATATCATTTACCGCTGGCAGGATTGCCAAGTACATATGTCTGAGTATTCACATTTTAACTATAACTAGTGCTGGTGATAGCCGTCGCCTACAGTGAGAATAAATGCCTAAGATATCAGTTGTCGTTGGCAGGATAGCCAATAACCGATGTCTGAATATGAACATCTTAGCTATAAGTAGTGCAGGTGATAGCCATCTCCTACAGTCAGAAGAAATGCCTGAGATATCAGTTGTCATTAGCAGAATAGCCACATAGCAATGTCCGAGTATGCACATCTTAGCTATAACTGGAGCAGGTGATAGCCATTTTCTACAGTGAGAAGAAATACCTGAGATATCTGTTGTCATTGGCAGGATAGCCAAGTACAAATTTCTGAGTATGCACATCTTAGCTATAACTAGTGCAGGTGATAGCCGTCTCCTACAGTGTGAAGAAATGCCTGAGATATCATTTGTTGTTGGCAGGATAGCCAAGAACCATGAAGTACTGGGTATTTTAGACCCAGCGGTGCAGGGGCACACACCCTATGACTTCTGGGTTCACCCTGTTCCAGACCTACAGAAACACAGAGTCTTCTGGGTGAAGTCAAAGATTCATTTATTGGCTGCAGACCAATGACAGGTATCCTAGAAGTACAACAGCGTGTATGTTCTCAGGAGACTGCTGAAAATCATAGGAACGGACTTCATCTTAAATACGCTTTTCCTTGCCTCAAGCATACATTCCTAGGTTTTATGATACGGCAATATACAAGTGTACATTACAAAGAAAAGGCAGAGTCATGATGACCATCCCACATTCCAGTCCGGCCAGCCCACAATGATTTACACAGTAAGGTTCAGATCCCACATTAGATGTCAATAGACCCCCCAATAAACATGAGCATCTCCTGTTTTGGGAAACAAGTCATAAAGCAGGAACAAGCAGGTGTGGAAGAGATTAGCCGGGGGATTGTATAGAATGAAAGGGTTTTATGACGGGTCAAGCCCTGATGCTAATCACAGGTGGACGGAGGAAGGGGAGCTCGTGAGACCGGTTTGACCTGGGGCAGCAGAGCCAGCTGCCCAGGTCACAGAGAAGTCAGAGGGAAAGCCCATGTACTGTGAGGCCCGTATTTACTCCATTATAGCCTATGTGAGGGCAATGACAAGATGGCCACTGCTTCCAAAATGGAACCCGCGTAGTGAAGCAGAATAACGTGTACACAGTGCATTCATAGCTAGAACGGTATATAAAACACTCGTACATGCCGCATTTACCATTTGCGGTTTGCTAATACCAAGATAGACAGGGGTAGGGCCCTGTCCCCTACGCGGTCCCGAATATTAAAGTACGACAGACCCTCCTTTTGCCCTTACATAGGCAATCACTATACTCATCTTAATCCGAGTCTAGGTCAATGTTCACAAAGTCATGGAGATGTTGCTGTAGCATCATCCTATTACTTAGTTCGTCCCTCGATACAGGTTTCCTTATACATAAGGTAGCACAGAGGCCACATATCGCAGGAGCACACTGTATGCACAGACAGAACAGGAAAAGAATGGCTAAGATCATTCCAATGACCATCAGAACTTTCCAACCCCAGGCAGATATCAATTCCCAGAACCACCCCACCAGTGACCAATCTCCCTTATCCACGTGTATGGATTCAGATATTTTATGGAGTTTGGAGATGGCTTGATACACTGTTGGAGCATTATCTGGTATGAAAATGCAGCAACTGGATTGGATGACCTTGCATACCCCACCGCGGTCTGCAAGAATAACGTCTAGAACCATGCGGTTCTGCAGAGTCATAAGGCGATCCGCTTGGAGCTCAGCTGTCAGATTACTAAGGGCACCAGCCGTTACATTGACAGTGGATTCAACCACACGAGTCAGCTGTCTCAGGTTCCTACTATTGACCATAGGTCCCCAAAACGGCAGGAAACCCAAGAAGAAGTCTCCCGCTTCCTGACCGGCAGTATCCTCCTTACTAATCACGCCTCTCACAACTCTGGTCTTGTGATAGTCAGAGGCAGCAGTAAATGTCGGCGGTAGCAAGTTCGCAATATAACATGTGCCCGAGAAATCAGGGGGCAGCCATGTATATGCTCGGTCATTACAGATGAAATATGTGCCCTTGGCAGCCAAAAACGCAGGGGAAAACTGTGACGGGAAGGTGTACGTTTCAGTACAGTCACTTCTTCCCAGTTGAGCTCTAGGATTCTGACCATTACCCTGTAAGCAGAACCGACCCATGTGGGGTACGACCCAGATTGGAGATGAGATTTTTCGCTGTCTTTCACCCAAACTAATACTATACCCCGTCGCGTTCCATCCTACATAAGGTCTCAACTCTTCTTTGGGAATGGATGAGTATGCATCGATATCCCTACTCATATCGGCAACTCCTTTCATCAAAGCCTTATTATTGGTGATAAGTCTGATGGAACGCGGTTGGCGAGGGGAATATGTATCTAGAGCATAAAGAAACATGGTTTGGAATGCCCATGACGATCCATTGTAACTGTACGGCAGCACCAGGTAGGGAATACCCTTGTTAATGGTATGTGGCATTAACCCACATACCCAGCAATTGGTCGTATTCATTACCAGTTGGTGCTGGTGCAAGAGCTGGATAAACGAGTTATTTACGAACTCTGATCGTCTGGTCTGTTCGTGCTCAGGCAAAGGGTGAAAAGAGTGAGAGGAGGCAGTAGAAAGAGGTATAGGCTGTTCAGTGGGTTCAATGGGCTTTTGAGCGGAGAAAAACACAAATCCTACAATAAACATTATGATACTACACAGTGTAAAAAGGCACAAAAAGACAAAACATTTACTTTTTACAATTCTACACATCCTTGCGTTAAAGTTCATTTCCTCAATCGGTCTCTCCATCTTAAAAAACTCCATCCTCTACTCGGGCCGCTCGCGGTGGATGAGTTTCTTCTGCTAAGGAGCACGCCTGTCAGTCCAGGGAAACGCCCTAGACCAACCAGAACCGTTGACCTAGCGTCTTCGGCCTGTACCCCAAAGTCTTGGCACCGCGACCCTGCGGCAGAACCCGGATGGTGGTTCGAAAAACAAAAAATCAAGAAAGTCCTTCAGATGGGAGAGCAAAAATGTTAAAAAGGAAATAGTGAGGAAATCTTTATTTGTCCATGGGCCTAGGTCTCAAATTATAGCGGAGACGGCCAGGTGCTGTTTGGTCTTGAAACAAAAGTTCAGGCTCAGTGGTGTCCAGTCGATTTGATGGTGGCACAGCTTCCTGCAGAATATTGTCACTCTCTTGGTCTGAAACTGTGCCTCTTATGCGTGCGCCACTGAATGGTACAAAACGAGGTACAGTGTCTGTCTCTGAGTCGGCGATACCCTCCTTGACCCACTGGTCATATGGCAGAGGCAAGGGGACTACTTTACAGTGGGTACCATGAATCCAGTGCTTCTTCCCTTTCACTCGCACTGCTGATCTTGTCGAAAGAAGAACAAGATGAGGGCCGATCCAGCGAGGCTCGTCGTTGCTCTTGCGCTGGAAATTTCGGACTAGCACCCACGTACCAGGGTTGATAGGGTGTCCAGGAGGTTCAGAAGCTTGGGGAAGAGTATCATGTACCTGTTGGTGCAAAACACGCAGTTTAACAGTCAAATCATACAGGTAATCGAGTAGTACTGGATGCTCTATCTCACTGAACTTCATGGGCCTCGGTACACCCCATACGTTGGCCGGACGGCCAAAGACAACCTCGTAAGGGCTAAGCCCCACTCGTGAGTGTATGGTCATTCTGGTGGACAGGAGTGCCAAAGGCAGAGCGTCAGGCCATTTAAGACCGGTGCTCGCCTGGATTTTGGCCAGCTTGAGCTTTAAGGCTCCATTGTAGCGTTCTACTAATCCAGCTGATTGGGGGTGATTTGCAGCATGGAACTTCTGCTTTATTCCTAGCCCTTCACATACATTCTTCATCACTTTACCCACAAACTCACTTCCGTTATCACACCACACCATTCTTGGCATCCCAAACCTAGGGAAAAACTCTTTCACAAGGGCTTTGGCTGTGGATAGGGCAGTGTTATCTTTCAGAGGATAAGCCTCTATCCATTTTGAGAAAGCACAAACAACCACCAGTACATATTTCAGGTTGTTGCATCTTTCCATGTGAATAAAGTCCAGCTGCAAAACTTCAAATGGACATGATGGGGGTGCAAAGTGACCAGCTGGAGTTGGGGTTCCCCTACCAGGGTTGTACTTCAAGCATACTATGCAATTCTTGACCACATTCTCTGCACACTTGGGAATCCCAGCATTCTGCCATACTGGAGCCAACAACTTGCATATACCTTTCGTACTGATATGTGCCATTCCATGTGCCATTGTAACCACTGGAAGCACATATGCATCAGGCAACAACCATCGCCTATGTTCTGTCAGATCAATCCAACAACCATTCTCATCCAACTTACCCATACTTTCTCTCCACTTGCTTAACTCTTCCTTTGTGGCTTCAGCTTGAAGCGACCTCACACTCTCTATTGTGTTCTCACACATTCCCACATCATTAACCCATCTTGCGGGGCCTGCAACATACATTCTAGTCTTCACATTCTGTGCTGTTTCTCTCGCGGTCTCATCAGCAAACGCATTCCCACGTCCAACATCATCTGTGACTTTCCTGTGCGCACTGCATTTCATGATCGCAACTTGCAACGGTAGGGTCAGTGACTCAAGGAGATCCTTCACCAACTTGCCATTCTGAATTTTAGCTCCATGCGACGTCAGGAACCCACGCTCCTTCCACAGTCGCCCAAAATTATGAGCCACGCCAAAGGCGTATTGGCTATCTGTGTATATATTCACTCTCATTCCTTCAGACAACACACATGCTCTCGTGAGGGCGATTAATTCCGCTGCTTGGGCCGAATTATGTGGCACTCGTGCAGTTTCCACGACCGTGTGCAAAGTCGTGATAGCATATGCAGCAGTCGTGTCACCATTAGGGAGCTTGAAACATGAACCATCTACCCATAAAGTGCCATCACACTCAGTCAGGGGAGTATCTTTTAGATCCACTCTCCCTTTCGTCTCTTCTTCTGTTCTGAACAGACAGTCATGTTGCTCAATCTCATCTGAGTCTGCTGGAATTGGCAACAATGTAGCTGGATTCAGCGTATTGCATCTTTTTATGTGTATGTGATTTGCTAACAGTGTAAGTTCATAACCTGATAATCGCGCACTAGTCAAGTGTTGTGTCTTGGTCCTATTTAATAATGTGTCTACAGCGTGTGGAACCATAACAATCAATGTGTTGTCCATTACCAAACCAGCAGATTGTCGGATAGACATCGCTGCAGCAGCTGTCGCTCTCAGACAGCTTGGCAATGCCCTTGCTACAGGGTCCAAGGTTGATGAAAAATATGCGCATGGCGCGGTCTGTCGCCAAAAGGCTGTGTTAACACTGACAACGCACATCCATCTTTCTCGTGAACATACAATGTAAAAGGCTTACTGTAGTCAGGGGTACCTAACACAGGAGCCGAACATAATGCATTACGCAATTCCACAAAACTTTTCTGGCACTCTTCAGACCATGGGATAGGATTCGGTGTGTCTTTGCATGTTAGGGCTAACAAAGGTTTTGCCAATAAAGAAAAACTAGTTATCCAATGCCTACAGTATGAGGTAATGCCCAAGAAAGCACGCACTTCTCTCTGTGTTCTTGGCACACTCAACTGTGCAATGGCTTAAATTCTTTCTGGGGTCAGTTTCCTTCCCTCCTTCGATAAGAGATGACCTAAGTAGGTCACTTCTTGTCGACAATATTGCAGCTTAGAGAGAGACACTTTGTGATGGAAAGCGGATAAATGGCGCAACAGTGACAATGTGGCTTCTTTACAGATCTTCTCAGTATCCGCGGCAATTAGTAAATCATCCACGTACTGAATCAGGATAGCGCCACTAGGTAAAACAAGTGCATCAAGCTGCGCCTTCAAAGCCTGACTGTATATGGATGGACTCTCACAGTAGCCCTGGGGAGCGCGTTTGAAGCGGAAGCTTCGGCCTCCCAGACTAAAACCAAAAATATCTCTGCTCTCTTCTGCAATTGGGATACTAAAGAAGGCATTCTTTAAATCGATCACTGAAAACCATGCAGCAGAGGCTGGAATCATTGTTAACAAGGCGGTTATATCGGGGACAACCGGAAACTGTGGCAGAAACAATCTTATTAACCTCTCTGAGATCAATCACAAATCTGTAAACAGGTGGCTGTGAAGGATTCGTTCGTTTTAAGACAGGTAAAATCGGGCTATTGCAAACGTTGCCTCTTGTCTCTTCTATCACACCCTTATTAATCAAGTTGCTGACAATGTCTAACAATGCTTTCTGCCCTTCATTAGAGATCTTGTACTGGGGAATACGTGGCAGTCTGACATTAGCCTTTAAAGTCACCACATATGGCGGTATCTCCAAGAGGCCCACATCATTGGGACCAGTAGCCCAAAGGGCATCCGGAAGGGATGACAATTCAGGTGGCATTGTATTTTTAGACAAAAACATTGGGGAAATCACTTTCTTGCCTAATGTAAGTTGTACTCCTGAAGGAGAACAATACAGTGTAGCGTGCAATCTTTTCAACAAATCTAATCCCAGCAAATTCTCACCACAACCTGTTGTCAGAATCAGGGGTGCTTTCAGCTCGCAAGGTCCAACAGAAAGTGACATGGGACTAGAAATCGGGTTCCTAACTGGGGCGCCAGAAAAACCTACTGAAACATTTATATCGCCAGACAAAGGTGTGCCAGGGAGTTTTGAATGCATGATTGAACTCTTTGCAGCACCAGTGTCTAGCAGAAAAGGTTCCGTTACATTTGCTGTAGTTACCTCAACATATGGTCCGCTCTGATCCACTGGCACTGAAACAACTCCCTCTCTCTGTCTATGGCTGTCCTAGTAATCATTATTTTCTGCATCACCATCCTCTGCATAATAATCATTATTATAATACTGAGCCGTATTACTAATCGCGTTAGCTTGCTGATCAAAGCTATTGATGGTATTTTGAGGCGGCAGAGGACGCGCGTTCTGGGGAACACTTCCACGCCCTCTGCCTCTAGGAGCTTGCTGACCACCCCTACCTCTTGCGCCATACACATTACCGTTCCGCTGCATTAATTTAGGGCAACTATATTTAAAATGACCTTCCTCTTTACAGTATGAACATTGGTTGGGACCTACAGGGATACGTGGTTGGTAATACCCATTCATTTGCTGATTGTTCTGAAACTGTTGGGGTTGGTGATAGACACCTTGGGGTTGCCTATAATTATTCTGACCTCCACGTGGCGGATAGGCCTGCTGTAAAAGGACCTTTGTCTTTAGTTCCTTCGTTTTCTTTTCTGTTCTATCTTTCTCGTCTTTATCTCTATTTTCATAATACTGTGCAGTAGCCAGTATTTGCGCTGAAGAAGAAACAGCCCAAGAACTTTCTGAATCTTTTAACTTTTTACACAGGTCAGGAAGTAGATTCTGCACAAACGTATCCACAAACAGCCGTTGGCCACCCTCAGTACTCATATCCTGCCCACTGTGATCAATAAACGTTTCTTCAAACCTAGTAAAGAAGTCTGACACTGTCTCATCTTTCTTCTGCTTGCATGCAGATAACTTGTCCCAATTTACGCGCATCGCAGGCATTATTGTCTTCATATACGTGATGATTCTACCAGGCAGTTCAGCTACTAAAGGTTCTGGTTTCGCACCACCAGTTTGTCTAGCATCAGCAGCAACAATGTTAACCCATGTATCCCCTAGTTCTGCATTGTGATCCACATTACGAATTGATCCCCATAGAGGCTGTGGAACAACATTACCAAACAACATGTCTATGTCGGCCAGATTCATAATGCATGACCCTGCCGTCTGCGACAACTCTTTATAATAACCTGCTGGGTTCTTACGGGGATCAGGCAAGGACTGCTTAAGCGCTAACACCTCAGAGCGCTTCCATGGAACATGCACCCAAACACGCTGGAAATGCGCTGCCACAGCGGGGTTACCACCGGCAGCTGCAACCGCTTCCTTCCATACCGGGGGAACTTCTCTCATAGGGTATTGTCGCGCTTTTACCTTTTTCCCCACAAGGACATCTTGTTCAAACAATGATTGTTGGCAATCATCATTCCTAAAGGACAATACAACCGCAACTGCTTTTTCTACTTCGCGGTCCACAATTATACCAGTTCCAAAATCGAACCTCACTCTACACAATTCCTGCGGGTTCGGATTTTTACCACTATCCTCCAATTCTTCACAGAGATTTCGCACATTTTCTCAAACACATATCTCTGTTTCGGGGCATCCCATTGATGGAAAACGTTGACAACTGATTCCACATCATACAGTGAAGGAAAAACAATCCATCTACGCGGAATGTTATCTATTACCTTTTTCTCATCGGGGTTGTGCAATTGGCTACGCAATTGCTTACGCTGTAAACCAGGAGTCGCACCAGATGACTCAAAGAGAGGAGACATTAATGTAGTAACCACATTAGCTAAGCGCTGTCGCGCTGAAGGAGAAGCTGAGGCGAGAACAGGGGGAAAAACAGAGGGAAGAAAAGAGGATGTAGAGACAGGTACTGGAGTGGTGGAAGGAAGAGTGTTAGGGGAGGCAGTTGCTGAATTAGGCAAAGTCGCAGGAAGTGCGGGGGCAGTTGGAAGCACAACTGGCGGCGCTTGAGAGGGCTGCACTACAGGGATAGGAACCGGCTGCAAAACAACTGGCGGTTGCGGCAAGGCTTGCAGTATATGCACTGGAGGTGGCATATTTACAAGCTGGGGAGGCGCCGTGGCTGTTTGAGCATACGGGGGTGGCGAACTCAACAAATGTGACATCAGGGGATCTTTCTCCTTTTCTTCTAACTCATTCTGCTTAGAATGTGGTAAAGCTGGGTAACATTTGTCAATCCCTAACTTGCGCTGCCTGTGCAATTGCTCACTCATCTTCTCCTCTTCATTGTCTTTAAATTGTACAGCTGCTTGCATCACTGTCATACCTTTCTCTCTCTTATTCTTTTTCGCTAACTTAATTTCCTTTTGTTTGGCTTCCTTTCGCCATAAGCGGAAAGAGTCAAACATCGCCGGCCGGGCTTTCTTCTTAAACAATTTAATTTCCAAATTATCTAAAATATCGGTATCAAAACTACCATTTTGGGGCCATTTTAAAACACCATCTTTCCTGGTGTAGTGGATCCACACTTCGTTATATGCAATGGGGCCTACGCCATGTTTTACATAGAGTTCATAAGTTGGAGTTCCAACCGGAGGAACCGGACATGATTCCTCTAGCTGGAAATCCTTTCCACAACCCAAACAGAATAATCTACCAAATAGTCCAGAACCAGGCATCTTTGCTCACTAGTCTAGATCCAAACGTCAAAGGATTATCGAATACGATATTCTCGTGAATACACGAGTCCTCTGGTTTTGGCGTTTGCAAACTCCAAAGTACCAAATTACCAAATCAAACGATCCCGAAGGATACCAAAAACAAATAGGAGACGCTCCACTTATACTTAACTGAATATTACTGATCGATGGCGTCACCAGAAGACTCTCTCGATTGTTTCGCTCTCTCAGATTCGTCAAGGGTCCAAAACAGGTCGATTAATCAGGGCAGCAGTCCTTCGTAGCCGTCGGGACGCGGAGAACCTCGCAGAAAAGACTTTCGGACCACGTCGACATGCAGGGGTCGATGAAGTGGCGGCCTTCCTCCGGAATTTCCACACGAAGCTCCTCACGAACCTCTGGCTTGGACTGGTACCGCTGAAATCGTCCCGAGTTGGGCGCCAAACTGAAGTACTGGGTATTTTAGACCCAGCGGTGCAGGGGCACACACCCTATGACTTCTGGGTTGACCCTGTTCCAGACCTACAGAAACACAGAGTCTTCTGGGTGAAGTCAAAGATTCATTTATTGGCTGCAGACCAATGACAGGTATCCTAGAAGTACAAGAGCGTGTATGTTCTCAGGAGACTGCTGAAAATCATAGGAACGGACTTCTTAAATACGCTTTTCCTTGCCTCAAGCATACATTCCTAGGTTTTATGATACGGCAATATACAAGTGTACATTACAAAGAAAAGGCAGAGTCATGATGACCATCCCACATTCCAGTTCGGCCAGCCCACAATGATTTACACAGTAAGGTTCAGATCCCACATTAGATGTCAATAGACCCCCCAATAAACATGAGCATCTCCTGTTTTGGGAAACAAGTCATAAAGCAGGAACAAGCAGGTGTGGAAGAGATTAGCCGGGGGATTGTATAGAATGAAAGGGTTTTATGACGGGTCAAGCCCTGATGCTAATCACAGGTGGACGGAGGAAGGGGAGCTCGTGAGACCGGTTTGACCTGGGGCAGCAGAGCCAGCTGCCCAGGTCACAGAGAAGTCAGAGGGAAAGCCCATGTACTGTGAGGCCCGTATTTACTCCATTATAGCCTATGTGAGGGCAATGACAAGATGGCCACTGCTTCCAAAATGGAACCCGCGTAGTGAAGCAGAATAACGTGTACACAGTGCATTCATAGCTAGAACGGTATATAAAACACTCGTACATGCCGCATTTACCATTTGCGGTTTGCTAATACCAAGATAGACAGGGGTAGGGCCCTGTCCCCTACGCGGTCCCGAATATTAAAGTACGACAACCAATGTCTGAGTGTACACATCTTAACTTTAACTAGTGCAGGTGATAGCCATCTCCTATACTGAGAAGAAATACCTGAGATATCAGTTGTCGTTGGCAGGATAGCCAAGTAAAAAAGTCTGAGTATGCTCATCTCAGCTATAACTAGCGCAGGTGATAGCCATCTCCTACACTGAAAAGAAAAGCATGAGATATAAGTTGTCATTGGCAGGATAGCCAAGTACCAATTTCTAAGTATGCACCTCTTAGCTATAACTAATGCAGGTGTTAGCTGTCTCTTACAGTGAGAAGAAATGACTGAGATATCAGTTGTCAGTGGCAGGATAGCCAAGTACAAATGTATGAGTATGCACATCTTAACTATAACTAGTGCAGGTGATAGCCATCTCCTGTGTGAGAAGAAATGCCTGAGATATCATTTGACGCTGGCAGGATTGCCAAGTACAAATGTCTGAGTATTCACATCTTAACTATAACTAGTGTAGGTGACAGCCGTCTCCTACAGTGAGAATAAGTGCCTGAGATATCAGTTGTCGTCGGCAGGATAGCCAAGTACCGAGGTCTAAGTATGCACATCTTAGCTATAACTAGTGCAGGTGATAGCCGTCTCCTACAGTGAGAAGAAAGCCTGATATATCAGCTGTCCTTGGCAGGATAGCCACATAGCAATGTCCGAGGATGCACATCTTAGCTATAACTGGCGCAGGTGATAGCCGTCTCCTACAGTGAGAACAAAGCCTGATATATCAGCTGTCCTTGGCAGGATAGCCACATAGCGATGTCCGAGTATGCACATCTTAGCTATAACTGGCGCAGGTGATAGCCGTTTCCTACAGTGAGAAGAAATGCCTGACATATCAGTTGTCATTGGTAGGATAGCCAAGTTCAAATGTCTTAGTATGCACATCCTAGCTATAACTAGTGCAGGTGATAGCCGTCTCCTACAGTGAGAAGAAATCCCTGAGATATCAGTTGTCGCTGGCAGGATAGCCAAGTACCAATGTGTGAGTATGCACATCTTAACTATAACATGTGCAGGTGACAGCTGGCTCCTACAGTGAGAAGAAATGCCTGAGATATCAGTTGTCTTTGGCAGGACAACCAAGTACCAATTTCTAAGTATGCACCTCTTAGCTATAACTAATGCAGGTGATAGCCGTCTCCTACAGTGAAAAGAAATGACTGAGATATCAGTTGTCGGTGGCAGGATAGCCAAGTAAAAATGTCTGAGTATGCACAACTTAACTATAACTATTGCAGGTGATAGTCATCTCCTGCAGTGACAAGAAATGCCTGAGATATAATTTGCCGCTGGCAGGATTGCCAAGTACATATGTCTGAGTATTCACATTTTAACTATAACTAGTGCTGGTGATAGCCGTCGCCAACAGTGAGAATAAATGCCTAAGATATCAGTTGTCGTTGGCAGGATAGCCAATAACCGATGTCTGAATATGCTTATCTTAGCTATAAGTAGTGCAGGTGATAGCCATCTCCTACAGTGAGAAGAAATGCCTGAGATATCAGTTGTCATTAGCAGAATAGCCACATAGCAATGTCCGAGTATGCACATCTTAGCTATAACTGGAGCAGGTGATAGCCATTTCCTACAGTGAGAAGAAATACCTGAGATATCTGTTGTCATTGGCAGGATAGCCAAGTACAAATTTCTGAGTATGCACATCTTAGCTATAACTAGTGCAGGTGATAGCCGTCTCCTACAGTGTGAAGAAATGCCTGAGATATCATTTGTTGTTGGCAGGATAGCCAAGAACCAATGTCTGAGTGTACACATCTTAACTTTAACTAGTGCAGGTGATAGCCATTTCCTACACTGAGAAGAAATACCTGAGATATCAGTTGTCGTTGGCAGGATAGCCAAGTACAAAAGTCTGAGTATGCTCATCTTAGCTATAACTAGCGCAGGTGATAGCCATCTCCTACACTGAAAAGAAAAGCCTGAGATATCAGTTGTCATTGGCAGGATAGCCAAGTACCAATTTCTAAGTATGCACCTCTTAGCTAAAACTAATGCAGGTGATAGCTGTCTCTTACAGTGAGAAGAAATGCCTGAGATATCATTTGTCGCTGGCAGGATTGACAAGTACAAATGTCTGAGTATTCACATCTTAACTATAACTAGTGTAGGTGATAGACGTCTCCTACAGTGAGAATAAGTGCCTGAGATATCAGTTGTCGTTGGCAGGATAGCCAAGTACCGAGGTCTAAGTATGCACATCTTAGCTATAACTAGTGCAGGTGATAGCCGTCTCCTACAGTGAGAAGAAAGCCTGATATATCAGCTGTCCTTGGCAGGATAGCCACATAGCAATGTCCGAGGATGCACATCTTAGCTATAACTGGAGCAGGTGATAGCCGTCTCCTACAGTGAGAAGAAAGCCTGATATATCAGCTGTCCTTGGCAGGATAGCCACATAGCAATGTCCGAGTATGCACATCTTAGCTATAACTGGTGCAGGTGATAGCCGTTTCCTACAGTGAGAAGAAATGCCTGACATATCAGTTGTCATTGGTAGGATAGCCAAGTTCAAATGTCTTAGTATGCACATCCTAGCTATAACTAGTGCAGGTGATAGCCGTCTCCTACAGTGAGAAGAAATGCCTGAGATATCAGTTGTCGCTGGCAGGATAGCCAAGTACAAATGTCTGAGTATGCACATCTTAACTATAACAAGTGCAGGTGACCGCTGGCTCCTACAGTGAGAAGAAATGCCTGAGATATCAGTTGTCTTTGGCAGGATAGCCAAGTACCAATTTCCAAGTATGCACCTCTTAGCTATAACTAATGCAGGTGATAGCTGTCTCCTACAGTGAGAAGAAATGACTGAGATATCAGTTGTCGGTGGCAGGATAGCCAAGTACAAATGTCTGAGTATTCACATCTTAAATAAAACTAGTGTAGGTGATAGCCATCTCCTACAGTGAGAAGAAATGCCTGAGATATCAGTTGTCATTAGCAGAATAGCCACATAGCAATGTCCGAGTATGCACATCTTAGCTATATCTGGAGCAGGTGATAGCCATTTCCTACAGTGAGAAGAAATACCTGAGATATCTGTTGTCATTGGCAGGATAGCCAAGTACAAAAGTCTGAGTATGCTCATCTTAGCTATAACTAGCGCAGGTGATAGCCATCTCCTACACTGAAAAGAAAAGCCTGAGATATCAGTTGTCATTGGCAGGATAGCCAAGTACCAATTTCTAAGTATGCACCTCTTAGCTAAAACTAATGCAGGTGATAGCTGTCTCTTACAGTGAGAAGAAATGCCTGAGATATCATTTGTCGCTGGCAGGATTGACAAGTACAAATGTCTGAGTATTCACATCTTAACTATAACTAGTGTAGGTGATAGACGTCTCCTACAGTGAGAATAAGTGCCTGAGATATCAGTTGTCGTTGGCAGGATAGCCAAGTACCGAGGTCTAAGTATGCACATCTTAGCTATAACTAGTGCAGGTGATAGCCGTCTCCTACAGTGAGAAGAAAGCCTGATATATCAGCTGTCCTTGGCAGGATAGCCACATAGCAATGTCCGAGGATGCACATCTTAGCTATAACTGGAGCAGGTGATAGCCGTCTCCTACAGTGAGAAGAAAGCCTGATATATCAGCTGTCCTTGGCAGGATAGCCACATAGCAATGTCCGAGTATGCACATCTTAGCTATAACTGGCGCAGGTGATAGCCGTTTCCTACAGTGAGAAGAAATGCCTGAGATATCAGTTGTCGCTGGCAGGATAGCCAAGTACAAATGTCTGAGTATGCACATCTTAACTATAACAAGTGCAGGTGACCGCTGGCTCCTACAGTGAGAAGAAATGCCTGAGATATCAGTTGTCTTTGGCAGGATAGCCAAGTACCAATTTCCAAGAATGCACCTCTTAGCTATAACTAATGCAGGTGATAGCTGTCTCCTACAGTGAGAAGAAATGACTGAGATATCAGTTGTCGGTGGCAGGATAGCCAAGTACAAATGTCTGAGTATGCACATCTTAAATATAACTAGTGTAGGTGATAGCCATCTCCTACAGTGAGAAGAAATGCCTGAGATATCAGTTGTCATTAGCAGAATAGCCACATAGCAATGTCCGAGTATGCACATCTTAGCTATATCTGGAGCAGGTGATAGCCATTTCCTACAGTGAGAAGAAATACCTGAGATATCTGTTGTCATTGGCAGGATAGCCAAGTACAAATTTCTGAGTATGCACATCTTAGCTATAACTAGTGCAGGTGATAGCCGTCTCCTACTGTGAGAAGAAATGCCTGAGATATCAGTTGTCGCTGGCAGGATAGCCAAGTACAAATGTCTGAGTATGCACATCTTAACTATAACTAGTGCAGGTGATAGCCGTCTCCGAGAGTGAGAAGAAATGCCTGAGATATCAGTTGTTGTTGGCAGAATAGCTAAGTACCAATGTCTGAGTATGCACATCTTAGCTATAAATAGTGCAGGTGATAGCTGTCTCCTACAGTGAGAAGAAATGCCTGAGATATCAGTTGTCATTGGCAGGATAGCCAAGTACCAATTTCTAAGTATGCACCTCTCAGCTATAACTAATGCAGGTGATAGCTGTCTCCTGCAGTGAGAAGAAATGCCTAAGATATTAGTTGTCGATGGCAGGATAGCCAAGTACAAATGTCTGAGTATGCATATCTTAACTATAACTAGTGCAGGTGATAGCCATCTCCTGCAGTGAGAAGAAATGCCTGAGATATCATTTGTCGCTGGCAGGATTGCCAAGTACAAATGTCTGAGTATTCACATCTTAACTATAACTAGTGCACGGGATAGCCGTCTCCTACAGTGAGAATAAATGCCTTAGAACTCAGTTGTCATTGGCAAGATAGCCAAGTACAAATGCCTGAGTATGCACATCTTAACTATAACTAGTGCAGGTGATAGCCGTCTCCTAGAGTGTAAAGAAATGCCTGAGATATCATTTGTTGTTGGCAGGATAGCCAAAAACCAATGTCTGAGTGTACACATCTTAACTTTAACTAGTGCAGGTGATGGCCATCTCCTACACTGAGAAGAAATGCCTGAGATATCAGTTGTCGTTGGCAGGATGGCCAAGTAGAAATGTCTGAGTATGCACATGTTAAAAATAACTAAAGCAGGTGATAGCCGTCTCCTACACTGAGAAGAAATACCTGAGATATCAGTTGTCGTTGGCAGGATAGCCAAGTACAAAAGTCTGAGTAGGCTCATCTTAGCTATAACTAGCGCAGGTGATAGCCATCTCCTACACTGAAAAGAAAAGCCTGAGATATAAGTTGTCAGTGACAGGATAGCCAAGTACCAATTTCTAAGTATGCACCTCTTAGCTATAACTAATGCAGGTGATAGCTGTCTCCTACAGTGAGAATAAATGACTGAGATATCAGTTGTCGGTGGCAGGATAGCCAAGTACAAATGTATGAGTATGCACATCTTAACTATAACTAGTGCAGGTGATAGCCATTTCCTGTGTGAGAAGAAATGCCTGAGATATCATTTGTCGCTGGCAGGTTTGCCAAGTACAAATGTCTGAGTATTCACATCTTAACTATAACTAGTGCAGGTGATAGCCACCTCCTACAGTGAAAAGAAATGTGTGAGATATCAGTTGTCATTGGCAGGATAGCCAAGTACCGAGGTCTAAGTATGCACATCTTAGCTATAACTAGTGCAGGTGATAGCCGTCTCCTACAGTGAGAAGAAAGCCTGATAGATCAGCTGTCCTTGGCAGGATAGCCACATAGCAATGTCCGAGTATGCACATCTTAGCTATAACTGGCGCAGGTGATAGCCGTTTCCTACAGTGAGAAGAAATGCCTGACATATCAGTTGTCATTGGTAGGATAGCCAAGTTCAAATGTCTTAGTATGCACATCCTAGCTATAACTAATGCAGGTGATAGCCGTCTCCTACAGTGAGAAGAAATGCCTGAGATATCAGTTGTCGCTGGCAGGATAGCCAAGTACCAATTTCTAAGTATGCACCTCTTAGCTATAACTAATGCAGGTGATAGCCGTCTCCTACAGTGAGAAGAAATGACTGAGATATCAGTTGTAGGTGGCAGGATAGCCAAGTACAAATGTCTGAGTATGCACAACTTAACTATAACTATTGCAGGTGATAGCCATCTCCTGCAGTGACAAGAAATGCCTGAGATATCATTTGCCGCTGGCAGGATTGCCAAGTACATATGTCTGAGTATTCACATTTTAACTATAACTAGTGCTGGTGATAGCCGTCGCCTACAGTGAGAATAAATGCCTAAGATATCAGTTGTCGTTGGCAGCATAGCCAGGTATCGATGTCTGAATATGCATATCTTAGCTATAAGTAGTGCAGGTGATAGCCATCTCCTACAGTGAGAAGAAATGCCTGAGATATCAGTTGTCATTAGCAGAATAGCCACATAGCAATCTCCGAGTATGCACATCTTAGCTATAACTGGAGCAGGTGATAGCCATTTCCTACAGTGAGAAGAAAAACCTGAGATATCTTTTGTCATTGGCAGGATAGCCAAGTACAAATTTCTGAGTATGCACATCTTAGGTATAACTAGTGCAGGTGATAGCCGTCTCCTACAGTGAGAAGAAATGCCTGCGATATCAGTTGTCGCTGGCAGGATAGCCAAGTACCAATGTCTGAGTATGCACATCTTAGCTATAACTAGTGCAGGTGATAGCTGTCTCCCGCAGTGAGAAGAAATGCCTGAGATATCATTTGTCGCTGGCAGGATTGCCAAGTACAAATGTCTGAGTATTCACATCTTAACTATACCTAGTGCAAGGGATAGCCGTCTCCTACAGTGAGAATAAATGCCTTAGATATCAGTTGGCGTTGGCAAGATAGCCAAGTACCGATGTCTGAATATGCATAACTTAGCTATAACTAGTGCAGGTGATAGCCATCTCCTACAGTGAGAAGAAATGCATGAGATATCAGTTGTTGTTGGCAGGATAGCCACATATCAATGTCCGAGTATGCACATCTTAGCTATAACTGGTGCAGGTGATAGCCGTTTCCTACAGTAAGAAGAAATGCCTGAGATATCAGTTGTCATTGGCAGGATAGCCAAGTACAAATTTCTGAGTATGCACATCTTAGCTATAACTAGTGCAGGTGAAAGCCGTCTCCTACAGTGAGAAGAAATGCCTGAGATATCAGTTGTCGCTGGCAGGATAGCCAAGTACAAATGTCTGAGTATGCACATCTTAACTATAACTAGTGCAGGTGATAGCCGTCTCCTAGAGTGAGAAGAAATGCCTGAGATATCAGTTGTTCTTGGCAGAATAGCTAAGTACCAATGTCTGAGTATGCACATCTTAGCTATAACTAGTGCAGGTGATAGCTGTCTCCTGCAGTGAGAAGAAATGCCTGAGATATCATTTGTCGCTGGCAGGATTGCCAAGTACAAATGTCTGAGTATTCACATCTTAACTATACCTAGTGCAAGGGATAGCCGTCTCCTACAGTGAGAAGAAATGCCTGAGATATCAGTTGTGATTGGCAGGATAGCCAAGTACAAATGTCTGAGTATGCACATCTTAGCCATAACTAGTGCAGGTGATAGCCGTCTCCTAGAGTGAGAAGAAATGCCTGAGATATCAGTTGTTCTTGGCAGAATAGCTAAGTACCAATGTCTGAGTATGCACATCTTAGCTATAACTAGTGCAGGTGATAGCTGTCTCCTGCAGTGAGAAGAAATGCCTGAGATATCATTTGTCGCTGGCAGGATTGCCAAGTACAAATGTCTGAGTATTCACATCTTAACTATACCTAGTGCAAGGGATAGCCGTCACTTACAGTGAGAAGAAATGCTTGACATATCAGTTGTCGTTGGCAGGATAGCCACTTAGCAATGTCCGAGTATGCACATCTTAGCTATAACTAGCGCAGGTGATAGCCGTCTCCTAGAGTGAGAAGAAATGCCTGAGATATCAGTTGTCATTGCCAGGATAGCCAAGTACCAATGTCAGAGTATGCACATCTTAGCTATATCTAGTGCAGGTGATAGCTGTTTCATACAGTGAGAAGAAATGCCTGAGATTTCAGTTGTCATTGGCAGGTTAGCCAATTACCAATGTCAGAGTATGCACATCTTAGCTGTAAGTAGCGCAGGTGATAGTTGTCTCCTACAGTGAATAGGAATGCCTGAGATATCAGTTAGTAAAACATGTATTGTTTTTGATTAAAGTACATTCTAATAAAATATTTTGATAAATTGACTTTTTGATCAATGCTCTATTAGAAGATTTGTAGGTGTCGATGCACATGTGCGTAAGTTAAAAAGTACAGAGTGTCCAAAGATCCTTTTGCTGGGAGACTGTTGGGAATTATATGCTGGTTGTGGTACCAAGCATCTTTTGCTTTGATACTACTAGAAGTAAGAACTTAACAAGCTTCCCATTTAGTTGTGGATCCATTGGGTAGAGGCTTGCGAGTACTGCTTGTCTCCGAGTGCGTATGCCTCGTTCATTAAAATGAGTTTTTAGCAGGCCAACCTTTTCCTCATTTAGCTTAATGCAGGATCATATTATGTGTTCAATGTCCTCCTTTCAAACTCCGCATAGCCGGCCTGAGTTCCCGTAGTTCTTTCTCCGCCATGGTGGAAGATTGGGTATGGCTGGCAGGATTCCTAACCTGTGTTTTAGAAAGGCTTCTTTAGACTTCCTAGACTACCCCAGTTCGAAGTATGCCTCTGATCCAAATGATGTGTAACTGGACAGAGTCATCCATGTATGGGTCCTGTGTACAAAAGCGGATTTGTCTTCTATGAGAGAAAGTTTTTTGATAACCTTATATCGGCTAGTTCAGGTATGGCGAACTATTCCTCCAAGTAGGCTTTAGCCTGCGAGGTAGATGTGCTGCTCAGTTCCTGCCAGAGCTGGTGAGAGATATCAGTTGTCATTGGCAGGATAGCCATGTAGCAATGTCCGAGTATGCACATCTTAGCTATAACTAGTGCAGGTGATAGCCATCTCCTACAGTGAGAAGAAATGCCTGAGATATCAGTTGTCGCTGGCAGGATAGCCAAGTACAAATGTCTGAGTATGCTCATATTAGCTATAACAAGCGCAGGTGATTGTCAGGGTATGCCAAGCACTCTTACCTGAGTTCTCCAACTCTTACCGGTAAGGTGCTTGGAGTAGTTTCGCAGAGACGCTATGGGCCAAACTCCCTATAACTTTACCCAACAACCCAAGATATCTAATATACTCTTCAGGTTGATTGTAAGATTGAGGGAGGAGGGCCGGATTCGACGCTAATGAAGTTCCTGTAGTCGACCTGCGAGGCAACAAGAAAAATCCTTAACGCTTTTTACTCTGCTGAAATTCTGATCTTAGATCTTGCAGTTCACCTTTTTTTTGACTAAATATTTATTGCTACTCAGTTCCTACCTGCGATGCTACAGAATTAGACTTCGCGTCCAGGAAGTTGTTGCGAGATGTAGGATTCTGATGTTCTTCCCTGGTTTTCTGCTAGATGTGTCTTGTTAAGCAGTTGTGAGAATCTATGGGTAAACAATATGCCACTATTAATAATTCTGCACAATAGAAGAAGACAACCTAATTGCTTTTACTCTTTTACGCTTTCCTCTATATTCTTGTACACTTACTGCACTATCTTCCTGTTATTTCGTTTTCTTAATCAGTGTTTTCTAAAAAGAGATGAAATAAAACAGCATAGAAAAATACATATTGCAACCTTAATATTTTCATTACATTGTTTTCAGTGTCAAAGTTCTAGTTCCTTTGTTTTCCGTGTCACAAAGGTGTGTCCAAAAACTTAGTATTCTTTAAATCTGTCTTTCTTGCGATGGGCGCCAGAAGTATTAAAGAAAATGTCACTTAGCTTTTCTTCCTTGATTTTCAGATCTCTCCTCGCTGAAGAATGGTGCAAATAACGTGAAGAACGAAGATTCAAGCAGCCGGAACGAAGGCATGAAGAATTCAGGGAGCTGGAGTGCTGAAAAGAAGGTAAGTGGAAACCTAAGGAGGATCGAGTTCAGCGCGATGTTTCCTGATGCAAGGCTGGAAGGCTAAGCGTCTTCCAGAATCCGGGTGTGGCTTAAATACTCCAGCCACACCCAGAGACGTTTGTGGGAAGAGCGTGAGTACGTGCCCTCGCGTTACGTTCCGTTTCCATAAAGACGCGAGGCAAACAAAAGATGAGCAACGTACTGTCAAAGCTGCGAGCGAAATGCGAGCGAAGCATTCCAAATGACGAATGTCCAGCGCTCACTGCACCATGAGTACTGCAGCTCTTATGTACTTCCTTGATTCCTAAAAGTGTTCCATGTTTCATTTTCTGTTCGCAAGCGGCGAGCAGCACAGTTAGAATAACAAGCATTGACAAAGATCACGATCATGACATGACCACATAGGCAAAGCTCATGACATGCCCAAATATTAGCACCATAAACACCACATTAGTAACACCAAGCAGCACATACATTATGGAGTGCAGGATGCACGGGATAGGGGTGGGTTTTTCTATAAAGAAAAGGTCTTGAGGAACGTGGGTTCATGACAGTACCCCCCTCGTAGAATCCCCCCTAAAACCCTGGGAACTGGTTTTGGTTTCTCAGGATAACGAGCATGAAATCTTTTTAATGCCTTAGGAGCATTTTGTAAATTGGCCAAGGGTTCCCAAGAACGTTCTTCCGGGCCATACCCCTTCCAGTCTATAAGATAAAACAATTTCTTTTTAATACGTTTAGAATCCAGAATTGCTTTTACTTCAAACTCTGGAATTCCATCTACTTCAATGGCCGATGGACCAGCTGTGAGTCTAGTTTTGGGATTAAATGGTTTCACTAAAGAGACATGAAATACCGGATGAAAGTGGAAGTTGGATGGAAGTGACAATTTCACACTGACTGGATTAAGAATTCTTTCTATGACAAAAGGACCAATAAAGCGGGGACGAAACGCCTTGTGACTTTTTATTCTTAAGTTTTTTGTAGATAACCAAACTTTGTCACCTACCACATAAGAAGGAGGTTTCGACCTATGTTTATCAGCGAATTTCTTTTGAGTTTCTTTTGCTTGTGCTAAGGATTCTTGTGCCTGTTGCTGAAGTGTTACCAATCGAGTTACAAACTCTGTGACTGATGGGATATCACCTGTTACTTTCTGTAACTCCATAGTGTCTTTAGGATGGAAACCATGATTACAAAAAAAAGGAGACATTCCAATAGCAGAATGCTCTGAATTGTTGTAAGCAAATTCCATAGCCCACAAAATATCGGACCATTCTTGATCGCAGGTACTTAACATACATCTCAGAAATTGTTCTATGGTTTGATTTGTGCGTTCCGTTAAACCATCAGTTTGAGGGTGATAACTGGACGACGTACGCACTTCCATGTTCAAAGATTTTCCTAACTGTTGCCAAAAATGCGAAATGAATTGTGGACCTCTGTCCGAAAGTACAACAGACGGTATTCCATGTAATTTTACTATTTCTTTGACAAAGACTTGAGCTAACTCAAGGGCAGAAGGGAGTTTTTTCAGTGGAATAAAATGAGCTTCTCGTGAAAATTGGTCTATAACAGTTAAAATGGTAGTGAAGCCATCTTTCGTACGAGGTAGCTCTACTATGAAATCTAAAGAAACTGTGTGCCAAGGTTGAGGTGGTACGGGTAAGGGTAACAATAAACCACTAGGGGCCTGATGAGTTGTTTTGTTTTGAATGCACACAGAACAGGTATTGACATAATCTTGAATATCTTTGAACATGGCAGGCCACCAAAAATTTCTCTTAAGTAACAAATACATTTTAGTGACTCCAGGATGAACGGATAACAAAGAATCATGATAAGTTTCTAAAATTCGTCTTTGAATAGATGTAGTAGGCACGTAAACTTGATTGTTCATATACAATAAGTCATTTCTCCATTGCAATGAGGGATACTTAGTACTCCACTCCTCTTTAGATTGTGTTCTCAAAGCCCTTGAAACATCTGTTAACACATTAGTGTCTATCAATCCTATGTGAAAACGTTCCAACGGAAGAATCGGCTGTACTTTGTCTTGTTTTGTATTCAACTCATCACTTATACCAATGCGAGATAAGGCATCCGCCTTGTTATTCTCCTTTCCTGGGCGGTAAGTGATGATAAAGTCATAATCATTAAAAAACTGCGTCCAGCGCAACTGACGAGCAGACAAGGCTTTGACAGATTTCAAAGACTGTAAATTTCGATGATCCGTATATATAGTTACAGGATGTCTAGCCCCTAACAGATAATGGCGCCATTCTTCAAACACTGCTTTTATAGCTAATAATTCCCTATCAGCTATGGCATAATTTTGTTCTGTGGGAGACAGTTTCCTAGAATAATACGCAATGGGATGCATTTGACCAGTGTTCCTGTCTCTCTGAGATAAAATACCTCCAATAGCATATTGTGAAGCATCCGCTTCAACAATGAATGGTTGTGCTGGATCTGGATGTTTTAAAACAGGGGCTGTTGTGAACTGGTCTTTTAACGCTTGAAAAGCTGTTTCAGCTTCTATTGTCCACTCAAACTTCACATTTTTTCTTAACAACTTGGTAATTGGGGTAATTATTTTAGAAAAATTGTCAATGAAACGCCTGTAAAAATTGGCGAATCCCAAGAAACTTTGTACCTGTTTGATGGTAGTGGGGCTAGGCCATTCCGTGATAGCTTGAATCTTTTTCGGATCCATTTCTATTCCTGAAGGACTGAGAATATAGCCTAAAAAGTCTACGGTGGTTACATGAAACAGGCTTTTTTCCAATTTTACAAATAGGGAATTTTGTAAAAGCTGTTGAAGAATGGCTCTTACCTGTTTTACATGATCGGACTTGTTCTTTGAATAAATTAGTATGTCGTCTATATACACAATACAACATATGTCCAGAAAATCTCGTAAGACCTCATTTATAAAAAACTGAAACGCTGCAGGGGCATTACAGAGTCCGAAGGGCATGACCTGATATTCATATAAACCAAATTTGGTCCGGAAGGCCGTCTTCCATTCATCGCCCTCTCGGACTCTTACTAGGTGATAAGCCCCCCGCAAATCCAGTTTCGTATAAATGGTTGCATCTTTGATTTGGTCAAGTAATGTTGGTATTAATGGTAATGGATACCTATTTTTCACAGTTACATTGTTGATGGCGCGATAGTCAATGCACGTGCGTAACTCCCCTCCTTTCTTAGGAATAAAAAAGAGAGGAGATGAGACTGGGGACCTTGAATGTCTTATAAAACCATTTTCCAGATATTCATCCAGGTATTCACGTAAATGCTCATTCTCTTTTTCTGTTAACGCATAAATGCGACTACACGGAAGGGTTGCTCCAGGTACTAGATCTATTTGACAATCATAATCCCTATGAGGGGGTAATGTATTGGCCTTTTTTTTGTCAAACACATCAATCAGGTCACTGTATACTTCTGGAACACCTTCGATGATTAGAACACTTTTTGATTCTTTAGGAAAATCATAACCCTGTATTAACAACTCTGTGCCAGAATAATGTTGTAAACAAGTAGTATGACAAAAGTCGGATTTAAACAAAATCGTTCTCTGAGTCCAATCTATATAAGGGTTATGTAGCACCAACCATGGTATACCTAAGATTAAACGAAACTGAGGAGCATCGATTATGTCAAAACTTATATCCTCAACATGTTTTGAAGCACAAGTCATGGTTAGCAACTCAGTATTGTATTGTATAGGACCTGAAGTTAATTCTTTCCCATCAACAGCTCGTACTATCTCTGGTGTTTCCTTTATGACTTTATGCAATCCTAACTCAGAGAATAAATGAGTGTCCACAAAATTACCGGTAGCCCCTGAATCAATCAGTGCATCTATGGACCAAGTTCTAGTTTTATCAGTTTTAGACTGTAGCAAAACTCTGATACTAAGATGACAGTGTGAAGTAGCTGGGTTTGTGGAGGCCAAACTAGTTTGAACACTCGATAAAGTGACCTCTCTATCTATCGAGTTGTTTAGTTTTCCGACTGTTGTGTAGCAATGACCTCTGTAGATTTTGTTTTGGGTCTAATTGGTCGGGTCGGACATTCTTTTACAAAATGACCTTTTTTTCCACAGTAAAGACACTGATTCAATTTGCGGCGTTTTTCTTTCTCTTCCATGGTTAAGGGCCCTCTAATAGTTCCAATTTGCATGGGCTCAACCAAGTCTAATTTGGTAGATGATTCATTTCTATTGATAGGTTTTTCTTTAAACGAAAACATCCTGTGATCGGTTTTCCCCCTTTCGCCTTTTCTCTCAGAAAGGCGATGATTTAATTTTACCACTAAATCTATAAATTCTTCACTATCAGTGGGGGGATCCAAGATTTGCGTGACCATATCCTTTAAATCGTCTCTCAACCCACGATAAAACAATGATACTCGTTTTTCCTCTGGCCACTCTGCTTCAATTACCAACCTATTAAAGGTTGATATATAATGTAGAAGGTCTGAGGTTCCTTGTTTTAAATTCAGTAATTCATGATCTGCCGATTGCACAAACACATGTTTTGCAAATAGTTTTTTCATAGTATTTTTAAACAGTCGTAAGTCATACAGAATTGGGTCATTTCTTTCTACATAAGGAACAGACCATAAAGCAGCATCCCCTCCTAGATATGATAAAATGAAAGCTACTTTAGATGAGTCATCTGGAAAAGCGGTGGGTTTTGCTACAAAATGTAAATGGCACTGATTTAAAAAGACAGTAAATTTATTACAATCTCCATGAAATCTTTCTGGCGGCGCCAGAGGTACTGAGACAGGTGTTACTACTTGAATTTGAGTAGGAAATGTAGAAGCTGAAGTAGATGCTCCACTGAACACGTGTTGCGCATTAGGTTGAAAAGTCGGTGGTTTTAACACTGGTTTTTTACTTGAAGGAAAAGACCATTGGGTTGGATTTATTTGGGCCTGAGATTGTAACGCTGAAATATCTCTACGCATTTCTGCGTTTTCAGACTTTATTTCAGCCAACATATTAGCTATGTCCTGTAAGGACACCGGAGAAGCTTGATCCATAGCGTCTGGGCGAAACTGGTTACGTGGGCTTAGCCTTCTGTCAGGGTATGCCAAGCACTCTTACCTGAGTTCTCCAACTCTTACCTGTAAGGTGCTTGGAGTAGTTTCGCAGAGACGCTATGGGCCAAACTCCCTATAACTTTACCCAACAACCCAAGATATCTAATATACTCTTCAGGTTGATTGTAAGATTGAGGGAGGAGGGCCGGATTCGACGCTAATGAAGTTCCTGTAGTCGACCTGCGAGGCAACAAGAAAAATCCTTAACGCTTTTTACTCTGCTGAAATTCTGATCTTAGATCTTGCAGTTCACCTTTTTTTTGACTAAATATTTATTGCTACTCAGTTCCTACCTGCGATGCTACAGAATTAGACTTCGCGTCCAGGAAGTTGTTGCGAGATGTAGGATTCTGATGTTCTTCCCTGGTTTTCTGCTAGATGTGTCTTGTTAAGCAGTTGTGAGAATCTATGGGTAAACAATATGCCACTATTAATAATTCTGCACAATAGAAGAAGACAACCTAATTGCTTTTACTCTTTTACGCTTTCCTCTATATTCTTGTACACTTACTGCACTATCTTCCTGTTATTTCGTTTTCTTAATCAGTGTTTTCTAAAAAGAGATGAAATAAAACAGCATAGAAAAATACATATTGCAACCTTAATATTTTCATTACATTGTTTTCAGTGTCAAAGTTCTAGTTCCTTTGTTTTCCGTGTCACAAAGGTGTGTCCAAAAACTTAGTATTCTTTAAATCTGTCTTTCTTGCGATGGGCGCCAGAAGTATTAAAGAAAATGTCACTTAGCTTTTCTTCCTTGATTTTTCAGATCTCTCCTCGCTGAAGAATGGTGCAAATAACGTGAAGAACGAAGATTCAAGCAGCCGGAACGAAGGCATGAAGAATTCAGGGAGCTGGAGTGCTGAAAAGAAGGTAAGTGGAAACCTAAGGAGGATCGAGTTCAGCGCGATGTTTCCTGATGCAAGGCTGGAAGGCTAAGCGTCTTCCAGAATCCGGGTGTGGCTTAAATACTCCAGCCACACCCAGAGACGTTTGTGGGAAGAGCGTGAGTACGTGCCCTCGCGTTACGTTCCGTTTCCATAAAGACGCGAGGCAAACAAAAGATGAGCAACGTACTGTCAAAGCTGCGAGCGAAATGCGAGCGAAGCATTCCAAATGACGAATGTCCAGCGCTCACTGCACCATGAGTACTGCAGCTCTTATGTACTTCCTTGATTCCTAAAAGTGTTCCATGTTTCATTTTCTGTTCGCAAGCGGCGAGCAGCACAGTTAGAATAACAAGCATTGACAAAGATCACGATCATGACATGACCACATAGGCAAAGCTCATGACATGCCCAAATATTAGCACCATAAACACCACATTAGTAACACCAAGCAGCACATACATTATGGAGTGCAGGATGCACGGGATAGGGGTGGGTTTTTCTATAAAGAAAAGGTCTTGAGGAACGTGGGTTCATGACAGTGATAGCCACTTCCTGCAGTGAGAAGAAATGCCTGAGATATCAGTTGTCATTGGCAGGATTGCCAAGTACAAATGTCTGAGTATGGACATCTTAACTATAACTAATGCAGGTAATAGCCACCTCCTACAGTGAAAAGAAATGTGTGAGATATCAGTTGTCATTGGCAGGATAGCTAAGTACCAATGTCGGAGTATGAATATCTTAACTATAACTAGTGCAGTTGATAGCCATCTCCTACACTGAGAAGAAATGCCTGAGATAACAGTTGTCACTGGCAGGATGGCCAAGTAGAAATGTCTGAGTATGCACATGTTAAAAATAACTAAAGCAGGTGATAGCCACTTCCTGCAGTGAGAAGAAATACCTGAGATATCAGTGGTCGTTGGCAGGATAGCCAAGTACAAAAGTCTGAGTATGCTCATCTTAGATATAACTAGCGCAGGTGATAGCCGGCTCCTACACTGAGAAGAAATGCCTGAGATATCAGTTGTCGCTGGCAGGATAGCCAAGTGCCAATATTTGAGTATGCACATCTTAGCCATAACTAGTGCAGGTGATAGCCGTCTCTTACAGTGAGAAGAAATGCTTGAGATATCAGTTGTCGTTAGCAGGATAGCCAAGTACAAATGTCTGAGTATGCATATCTTAGCTCTAAGTAGCCCAGGTGATAACTATTTCGTACAGTGAGAAGAAATGCCTGAGATATAAGTTGTCATTGGCAGGATAGCCAAGTACAAATATCTGAGTATGCACATCTTAACTATAACTAGTGCAGGTGATAGCTGTCTCCTACACTGAGAAGAAATGCCTGAGATATCAGTTGTCGCTGGCAGGATAGCCAAGTGCCAATATCTGAGTATGCACATCTTAGCTATAACTAGTGCAGGTGATAGCCATCTCCTACACTGAAAAGAGAAGCCTGAGATATAAGTTGTCATTGGCAGGATAGCCAAGTACAAATGCCTGAGTATGCACATCTTAACTATAACTAGTGCAGGTGATAGCCGTCTCCTACCGCCAGAAGAAATGCCTGAGATATCAGTTGTCGCTGGCAGGATAGCCTAGTGCCGATATCTGAGTATGCGCATCCTAGCTATAACTAGTGCAGGTGATAGCCGTCTCCTACAGTGAGAAGAAATGCATGAGATATCAGTTGTCATTGGCAGGATAGCCAAGTACCAATGTCAGAGTATGAATATCTTAACCATATCTAGTGCATGTGATAGCCGTCTCCTAGAGTGAGAAGAAATGCCTGAGATATTAGTTGTCGTTGGCAGGATTGCCAAGTACTAATGTCTGAGTATGCACATCTTAGCTATAACTAGTGCAGGTGATAGCCGTCTCCTACACTGAGAAGAAATGCCTGAGATGTCAGTTGTCATTGTCAGGATAGCCAAGTACCAATTTCTAAGTATGCACCTCTTAGCTATAACTAATGCAAGTGATAGACGTCTCTTACACTGAGAAGAAATGCCTGAGATATCAGTTGCCGCTGGCAGGATAGCCAAGTACAAATGTCTGAGTATGCACAACTTAGCTCTAAGTAGCCCAGGTGATAACTATCTCCTACACTGAGAAGAAATGCCTGAGATATAAGTTGTCATTGTCAGGATAGCCAAGTACCAATTTCTAAGTATGCACCTCTTAGCTATAACTGATGCAGGTGATAACTATTTCGTACAGTGAGAAGAAATGCCTGAGATATAAGTTGTCATTGGCAGGATAGCCAAGTACAAATATCTGAGAATGCACATCTTAGCTATAACTAGTGCAGGTGATAGCTGTTTCGTATAGTGAGAAGAAATTCATGAGATATCAGTTGTCGTTGGCAGGATAGCCAAGTACCAATGTCTGAGTATGCACATCTTAAATATAACTACTGTAGGTGATAGCTGTCTCCTACACTGAGAAGAAATGCCTGAGATATCAGTTGTCATTGGCAGGATAGCCAAGTACAAATGTGTGAGTATGCACATCTTAACTATAACTAGTGCAGGTGATAGCCAAATGCATGAGATATCAGTTTTATCACCTAGAAGTAGTTGTTTGTTAGTGGTTGATATTTGCTGGACCACAGAGAAATTTAAAATGCATTTATGAACATACTGTTTGGTATACAATAGGTGACAGATTTACCAACATTTTGCACCATGGTAGTACCACTTTTGTGATGCAGCCACAGTGCAAAATGCTGGTAGATATTTACAAAGCCATGCCGGGGACAATCTGCGCTGCCATGCATGGCTTTATAAAGAAATGAAATACAACACAGTAGCTTCTGCTGCACATCATTGCATTTCATTCTGGGAGGCGTTCCATGTTTGGAGCATGGGCATTCCTGTGCATTCAACAATGGATTTCAAAGGTTTGTAAGACAAGGACTGTGTGAAATCACAGCGCCTTTTAGAGGATGGTGTAATGAGGAGTAAAGTGTCTTCCTCTTCTCATTAGTTCCTCTTTCTAGGCAGACATAGAAAGAGGGAAATTCCTTGAGGGATTGTTTTTGTGCAGGAAGGTTTCTCTTTCTGCACAAAAACAATTCTGCTTGTACTGCAGGCACTCTTGCATGTGGTGCATGGGTGCCTGCGTTGGGACTAGGCTGCCTGAAGTCTGCCAGCGCTATGAGAGTGGAAGTGTGCCATATCTTTGTAGATCTGGCACATTATTGCTCTCTCCCTGTCATGCAACTCAGCGCTGCAATTTGCATTGCTGAACTGCGTTGCGTGAAAGGTTAGTAAACTTGGCCCCAGGTTTTGAGCCTATAAGAAAGAAGAATTTACACATCCTTTTGCATGAACCAGTTTCCTGTCTGAGACTCGATGGGCAGCTGCTGTGGTATCCTTGCAAGAAGTTACTGAAGCAGGTGCTGTGGGTATTCAATGGAGATGCAGAACATCTTTTAATAGACGTGTTGATGAACATGTCCACTGGGGATACGTCTAGTGCAATGTTCTTTCTTTATCGAGCTTAAGTAATAAACATTGTTAGCATGCTATCAGAATATGTGGCTGATGCACTCACTCGACAGTGAATGATTAACATCTAACAGTGTAATGTGTTATCTATACAAAGGTTTGTGTTTAGTGATTACAAAATTGTACTGCGTAACATCTGAATTTTAAATTTAACGGATGTGCAGTATGTCTATTCAAAGTGTTTGATGTATTTTATTCCTGAATACAGATTAAATACCTTGAATTGCTCAGTCTTCCAAGGCTGTCTCCATCTCCCCACTGATACTGGTGTCCGAGCTGCACAGTATTCGATTGGATTCATCAGGCAGCCATGTATCTGCAGGGATTTCTTTCTTACTGTGTGGTTTTTAGATGCTGGTCGAGGCACACAGAAGCTTGTGCCTCAATTTGGCTAGTGTTTATTTATTATTCTGAAATGTGTAAGAGTATTTGCCCCTTCACCCCTTGATGATTTCACAATGGTTCCAGTGATCTACAGACACATAGGCCCAGATTTACTAACATTTGATGCAACGCAGCGCTGTAACACAACCTGCTGCGCTGCATCCACTGCAGAGCGCATATGGCGCATTCCTGCTCTCGCTCTGCGCTGGCACACTGAGTGCCGCCTGGTGCAAATGCAATGGTGCAAGGATCCCTGCATTACAGGCCGGATTGTTTTGGGGCAGGAAGGGACACCTTTAGAATGCAGCACATGTAGAAAGAGGAAACAAACACAGTTCTCCTTATTATGCCTCTGTAGGGATGGAGTGGCATTGTGATGCATTCTTAGGATCACTAACCATAGTGAATCTGGGAATGGGGCAAAATGTGTGGGTGAATGTGTGAGAGTGCCCACACTTCACCCATGGAACGCCCACACTCTACCCATGGAACGCCCACACTCCACCCATGGAACGCCCACACTCCACCCATGGAACGCCCACACTCCACACATGGAACGCCCACACTCCACACATGGAACGCCTTCCCAATGCAGAGTAAAGCAAGGTAGGGATTTGCGCTGCCTTGATTAGTCTGGATTTACTGAGCCACACAAGGCCAATCCAGGTGGTTTTACGTGACTTAGTACATATCACTGAAGCCCTTGCGTTGCCGTACCTATCCTTGTGTGACACAATGGCAATACAAAAGCGTTGTAAATCTCGGCCACATAGCTCCTCATCTCTAGATAGTGACAAATGAAATGAAATGCTATTGTTGTTTCTGTGATCTCAATATTCTTCTGCTTCTCCTACTGCTCTCACCTGTCCTCCTCTCTCCCCCTCACTAGTCCATGAACTCCATACACAAGGCCTGAATCAACAAAGGTAAACGTACACTTTTGTGTAAGTTTACCATTTATTAGTTTCACAAAGGGATTAGCAAGTAGTATCGTTAAAGATGTGGAGTGTCTACACATAAAAAGTTAGGAGTGTTTTTATGTGTGGAGACTGCACTGGTAAAGGATACTAGTTATAAATCTCTGTGTAAACACCAAACAATTGTAAACTTACACAAAAGGCTCACAATGTTTCCAGCCCTTCCCTCTTCAGTGAAGCAGGACCACATCTCCCCCAACCCACCAAATGCAGCAAAGAATTTTCAAAACAGGTCTCATAAGCAATTTGTAAACATAAGAGAGTCAATGAGGGTACTCGATCGGGCACTCAAAAATCATTAATACATTAAGACACCTCATAGGCATAAACTTAAAAAACAATAGGGCATGTATGGGCCTAGATTTAAAAAAGGGCTAACATGCCACACTGTTTTAAATCAGGTGTATGGTGAAAAATAAAACAAAAAATAGATTGACAGACCACCTTGAACACAATTTTAACTTTTATTTGACTGTTCCAGGACACCTGTACCAAGAGAGTACCTGACACTGCATACAATGATACAAAATTGTTAGTACATTACAATTTCGAATAAATAAATTGCTTATATAGAGTTAAATAACATTGAATCTTGAAAATACATATTGGCACACATGATTTGTGTTCATGTTGTGATGGAATAACTCATGTTGCAGCTATGGCTAATCGGGGGCTCTTTACTTTGATTGTATTTCTGGATCCCTCCCTCAATAAGCCTTATAGGATCAAACCCTGTGATTATTTCGGACTCTAGACTGGACATTCATTAACATCATTGAGGGACGGCAGGGAACACTCACCAACTTTTTATTGGTGTCACATGTAGTAGGATAACCCATGGATCCAATCTAACTCATGGTCCATCCTCTAATTTGCAGCCGAAGTCTCCATCTCATTGGTGTAATGTATGAATAAATGAATGAACAAATGGAGTATCTGTACAGTATGCACTAGACAGCGCTTGAAGAATCCATCTATGTGGCTCCTTGTTTCTGTATTGGGAGTGAACAGAAAGGTTTTGAGCCTCTTACAAAAGGCACTTGGAGGGACACTGATGGTATAAAGGAAGAAGATCCCAGAGCTGAGCTCCTACAGATGATGAATTGTCTCCACTGATCCAAATTAAGAGCTGTGTAACATCGGCATAGTGGAGTAAAGAGAAGCCCCAGGATTTGAATTATCGCAGCTAGAAGGTAATCAGGAGGTGCAGGATATTGCTGTAAGGCATCGAGGTAAGATGTTAGCCAATCAAACATATGGGATATATACCCCAGAGAGTGCAGTCTATGACAAGAATGTAATGGCTAACAGTGCCAAAGAGAGCAGAGACCCTTGGACCAAATTCCTGCAGTTATCATAGAGGCCAGAGAAAGAGACTGTGTCTAGGCCACCTGTGGAGTGAATAATAGATTGCACTGAGTCCAAAGCTTGAAAGATATCTTGAAAGGGGGATATTTTTCCAGTAACTTTGGCTGCTAGGGAGTCATAGGACAGTATTGTGTAGTTTCCACTAATCAGTAGGAACTGTGTGCTTGTGGATGACATAAACTTAGGGATAGTGCCAGACTGATTCTGTGCATCTCTGCAGGATATGTTGTCCCTTAGACCAGCTAGCTCACAGTGCCACCGATAGCCCCCCTAAACCCAGACAAGGAGGGTACAGTTCTGGTAACCACTGAACATGACAACCCTGTTCCCTCAGGAACCGTGGTGACAGATCTAGAACATTTCGCTCATTCACTCATGCTCTCGTTAGCTCAGAGAAATATACAACAAACACACAAAGGGACATTTTTAATATTTATTGACCCAAAGTGATTCTTGTATAGAAAATATGTGCTGCAATGATCAGTAGACAGAAGCAGACAAAAGTTAATCCTGGGTGAAGTTTGCGGCGATCCGCGTACGGAACGCCGCAAAAGTTGAAAAAAACTCCACGCGCTACATGGAGCTATGCAAGTAGTGGAGTGGGTTAGAAAAAATGCAGTTAGCGATTAATTTTCAGTGCCGGGTGTTTGTCCGCGCTGTGAAATTATTGCAAACTGCACCATGCACAGCGTAAGCGGGAGCTGCTTCCTTTCTGCTGCTCGAGTAGATTTTCTTCCCAAGCGCCAGCTTTCTCAACACAAACAGACGCATACGCGGCCACTCGCATTGAGAAATCTGACTACCCTGCATTGAGAAATCTCACCTGGCGGTTGATTTCCCTCGCTCGCGCTCGTCAACTTGATGTTGATGAGTGTGAGCAAGATAAAAACTCTGCAAGCTCCATGTAACGTGAAGTGCAGAAAACTCTGCCAACTCAGCGAGCGGAGCGAAGTTCACAGCTGAGACTCAACAAAAGTTATAATAAGTGTCATGACAGTGAACAGAATGAAAAGTTCCACCATTTTGCTGAGAAAACGTATATATGCAAGCATATAGAATAATATAGCATATGCCTACTATGTGAACCCTGACCTGCGTGTTTACTGTGTATGTGTATCTATTGTCAATAAACCCCCTACTGGATAACCCAACTCCATTACCTGGTGAGTAAGAATGTAGGACCCCGTCTTTGTGACGAACTGGACATCCCTCAAGGAGATGTCGGTCAGCTGCTGGGTGATAGTTTCAGAATTTAGGGACCTCTCGAAGTCAGTAGAAGTGCCTCCTCTGACTATACTTGGAAACAGATATTTATATAGAGAAAAAGGCATCCTTGCCTTGGTGTGAGATTCTGATCAGGCTGCCATTGTTTGTATTCTACAGATAGATGTGTTGTCATATGGATGTAAATAATGAGCACATTTGCACCACGTACATGTAGGCCTTGTACACAATGCCAAGGCAACATGATAGTGTTCTCACAAGTTTATTTGTGTAAGCAAGGTCGGTGATTCCAGGAAACTAACCCATGAAGTTGACAATGTTTAAAAAAAAATGTTCGATGAAAAACGACCTACATTTTATTTGGGACCCGTGATTTCTGCAAAAATCAAGTTCTTCGGGCAAAATTATATTTTTTTGTACAAAAAAGATTTTTGCAACAAAAAATCTCTTTCAGTCTGAAATGTTTGCTTGCGGACTAAGTTGTGTGAAGGTGGCAAACGTCACAAATTAGTGAAAATGAGCATGTGGAGTTATAATTTAGCACACCTTCATTTGTATACTATTCATGCTCATTTCATACGTGTTTGTTTCTTCATGCATATTACCCTGTGCTTGCGGACAGTATATGTTTGGGAAACTATCCATTTATCTCACAAAAGATCAAGAACTATAGCTAAGAAATTGAATTCCTGTCACCTGGCGCTGCAGGTCATGTTTGTAATTGTGCACGCTACTATCATTATGTGAATGGAGACAAAAGACAACAGTGGAGTGTCGCACACAAAGTGCAAACACATGTTATTGGCAGGCTGTGGGTGCATAGAAAGGAGGCAACATGAAATGTGTCATCACCATTCGACAGTCGTCTTTTTCCGAAGTCAGGTTGTAAAATATTTATATGCTTTACCAGGAACACGTTTATTGTTGTACTTAATTTGTTTTTTAGGTTTGATCCACACTGGTCATGGATAATGATTAGGCTGTCCGGTTTTAGGTTTAAACCTATAATAACTGATAAAACTCCATTGAAAGAGAAATAGCCCACACCAGTGAAAACATATAAATACTGAAAAAACACCTGCACAACCTCAAACTAAATGCCATTCAAAGAAAGGAAAAAGGGAGTGAAAGAGTCATTTTTTTCCTTCCTGAAGGGGCCAATACAATGTAACTTTGTTATACAAGCTAGCAGTAAGAAAGTCTGGGCTAACATTATTCTGCTTGAGTTTTGTTGTTTAGAAATGCCACTAAAATATGTTTTCTTCTTCCTTTTGTTTTTTTCAGTTCTGTGGTCTTTGGTCTAAAGATGCAGAGTTTAGAAGCATGTTTTAGGTCTTGTTTAATTATTTTGAAAACTGTACAGAATCAGGAAATATCAAAATAATATTTGATTCTTTCACTGATAGGTAAAATGGCTGGTTTCATAAGAATCTTTCCCAATATGTGTTATCACATTTACCCACAGAGAATGTGTAAAAACTCTTAATACATCAGCCCCCAGTTTCTAGTGAGTCAGTATTGATAGTAGGCAAATTGCCAACACCTCAGGCTTTAAACATTCAATTCAATGTATAGTGACAAGTATATGTGAAAAAAGCGCTATCACCAAGCATCCTAGATAGTGGTTAAAACATGACACTAGGCTTTTGGAAAACATGGAACGCAGTGTCACTTGGAATGCTCTGCAAAAAAGGTTCTTTCCAAGTTCAACAAAGATTGGAGTGATATTGTTTGTATTTGCAGTGATTCAGCTACTTATATGAAAAAGTTGTGTGATGCCCTGTCAAAATGTATGCCTAAGCTGAAGTACTTCCCTGTAAGAGATCCTTGCCACTTGTTAGATGGCATGCTGAAAGCATCCTAACAATCTTCAGAGTTAATGAGGAATTCTAATGACTTTTTAGTCCATTCTGGTGCACTGTTTTCTTATGCACAGGAACTAAAACGCAAATATTTATAATTTTGTGCTTTGTGTGGCATCATAAAAAGAATCAGCCCATCTGTGTCCCTTAGCTGATGGTTCTCAGTCCAAGGGGCTATGAATGCTATATTAGCCATGTGGCAACCGTTTACAGACTTTTTGCTGAGTGATGATGCCAAAGGCAAGACATGTGAGGATCTTTGGTCACATATTGATAGTGATGTGAAAAAAACTACACTCTACTGCATTCTTAGATTTTTACAGGAAAACATACCTGCTGTAGTGGACATAATAAAAACCAGAGTCTGAAAACACCCTTGTCTGCCAAGTGTTCAGCATAATTGGTGTAGATTTGAAACGTCTCCTTGAGAGTGGGCTGGGCGACACCTTTAGGGACTTTGGCACTGCAACATGTTCTGTGTTAGAGTGCTTACCACTTGGTAAGCAAAGCAATGATGAAGAGCAATTCAGGAACTTTTATTTTACAATGTATAAGAAATGGCTTGCAATGATGGATAGAAGTGTCCCTTCACCACCAATGGCATTTGAAGTCAATGAAACCTCACTGTGGTACTCTGTTCTAGATCTCTTCTGTAAAGGGGAATTTCCTCAGTAGTTTCAAAGTGCTGCTTCATTTTTGACCCCTTCAATAACTCTGAGGGTATAAGCACCCAGATCAGCGAAATGCTGCAGAACCTGCTCTGAGAATTGTAATCTTCTCAGGGAACCAGTATTGGCATGGAAAGCTATGTCAGTGGCCGCAGTTAACAAATTGTGTACTGGCTGTTTTGGCGTTGCCCATCTCAAGTGCCAATGTTGAGAGGGCCTTTTCACAGAAGTTTACATGGGAAGGAAAGAGCGAGCACACATGCCCAAAGACTCACTGAAGAAGTATTGTATGGTGTACTAGAGTAAGTTTAATTTGCAAAAATCTATTTGGACATCATATACACTATACTTACACTGTCTATATACCATGTGCTATCAGTGCAGAAAGCAAGCAATAAGAAAAGCAACATTTTCCATAAACACTGGAAAAACACTATTTCTGTAGTTTTGAATGGCACGAAAATGTGTAACCACTGATAACCACTGTTTTTTAAGGTATTGAAATCTTTTGAAAACACTGAAAAAACCCCACCAGAATTTACCAAAAATAGAAACTGAAAACAGGAAAGCCTAATAATGATGAATCAGCCCTAAATCAGTCCACCAGTTTGACAGCTGGATTTGAACAGCAGTTAACTCTATAGCGCCAGAAAAAAATATTACGGTAAAAAGAGGTCCAGCTACCTCGCCATGGTATGGACCCGACCTTAAACGTATAAAGGTCAAATGTAGGAAATGCGAACAAATTTGGAGATCGGACTACAGTAAAGAGCACAAAGTGGCCTACACCTTAGTGTTAGAACAATATAAAGAGGCAATTATTGAAGCCAAACGTGCTTACTTTACTGCAAAAATTGAGGAGGCTAGCAATTCACCTAAGGAACTCTTTAAATCTATTGAAATGTTAGCAAATCGCCTCAGGCTAATCAGTTCAGTCCAGACCAAGCACTCTGCAACAAACTGGCTACCTTTTTCCAAAATAAGGTGCAATTGATCTACAACGATCTCCTAAACATGCCTGATGTCACGGATGGTTGTAAGAGGCCATCAGTTGAGGAGAAGGTAGTTCACTGCCAGCTATCTAGATTCCGGTCACTCTCTCAGAAGGATGTGAATAACCTCCTCTTATCTACAAAATCAGGCTCTCCAAACGATCCTTGCCCCGCTGCCACTATGCACCTAGTTTCTGGGAAGATTAGCACATATCTTACCCCCCTTCTAAACCAAGTCTTAGAGTCTGGTATCTATCCTTGTGCTTGGAAAAAAGCATGTATCAGGCCAATCCTTAAAAAACCGTCCCTCGACCCCACGGAGACCAAAAATTACCGTCCAATCTAAGGGCTGCCGGTCGCAGCCAAAATTCTCACAAAAGCAATGACTAAGGAGTTAACTTTATATCTCAACTCCAATAACTTGCTTGACTCTATTCAACATGGTTTTCGGTTGTGCCATTCCACTGAGACGGCCTTGATCATGGCAATGGAGGAGATTCGCAGAGTGATGGACGGTGGAGGCAGAACTGTTCTGATCCTCCTTGACCTATCAGCAGCATTTGACACCGTAAACCACACGGTGTTAGTGTGGCGGCTGAAGGACGTGGGAATTGAGGATACAGCTCTGGCCCTTCTTTTCACCTTTCTAGCAGCACGGGAGCAGAACATACATTGGGATAGTCTACGATCTGACACCTTTCATCTCCCGTGCGGAGTACCGCAGGGCTCTGCTCTGTCTCCGACGCTTTTCAACATATATGTCACTCCTTTGGCCAGACTCATCAGAATGCACGGCTTTACCTTGGTCTCGTAAGCTGATGACTCTCAGCTGGTAATATCGGTGTCCAATGAACCAGAGACCATTGCCAGTAGCTTTCATGCCTGTCTGACAGAGATTATGAGTTGGATGAGTCGAAACTTCCTCAAGATAAACACCAATAAGACGGAGGTACTGGAGTTTGGCAAGGGCCAATCACTGTGGAATCAAACCTGGTGGCCGATAGAGGCAGGTGAATGCCCCCGCCCTTCTGCTAAGGTTAAAAACCTAGACGTGATCTGTTAGACCTGGCACCTTGGCGTGAGTCTTTGATGATCAGCTCAATTTTGCGGCCCAGGTCAATTGTCTGACTTCCTCCTGTTTCTTCTTATTGAAGAGCTTACGGAAGATTTTCCCTTTCACCCCTCAGGAGCTTTGGAAAAACGTAGTAGTAGCCCTTTTTCTCTCAAAATTAGACTACTGCAATGCTCTTTTTATGGGCATTGATAAATCTCAGAGGATGAAACTGCAATCATTACAAAATGCTGCGGCACGACTGCTACTGAACATCCCCAAGGGTCATTCCACTTCGGCGGGCATAAGATCACTTCACTGGCTCCCTATCCAGCAACGAGTGGATTTTAAGGCCCTCTCTTTAGTGCACAAGGCACTCTATGAAGTGGTTCGGCGGAGATCCAGAAAGTGTTCTCTTGGTACACCCCCTGCAGAATGCTTAGATCCACTAATATGAGCCTCATCCACACTCATAAACTTCGGAGATATACCACGGGTGAAATGGCTGAAGCCGCTTTGCCAGCAATTGGGCACACGGGACCACCACACAGCACTACGCATCCTTCGGTCCGATTCTAGGTCGCTCTTTGCATGCTGCTTAGCAAAGTTTTTGAGACAAGCATGGTTCATTAAATGGAAAGCCCTTGCAAGAGTGGTATACTTTTAATCAAAACAGGGACAGCAACAGAGTCTTGATTTACCATTATAGATATTTTGCACACATTCTGCATATGCACTTTAAATGTTAAATCTTCGCTGCTAAGAAAGGTATAGCTTTATATTTTAATATTTTAATAACCTTTAAGGAAAGTGGTCCTCACCATTTCTGATGATGTATTGACTGTTTTTATACTTTTCAATTGTAGAAATAAATTTGATAAATTGATTTACAAGGTTATCTTGTCCTTTTAATACTCTGAAAATGTAACATGGTTCATTAGATTAAGGGCTCAAGTGTTTATTTCATTGTATTAACTGTTTATGCATAATGGAAATGTTTTATATATATATATTCCCGGTTTAAAGGAAAAATGTGTTTTTTAAACTGTAGCTTTTATGACATTTTTGTCGAATAAACCTTATACAATAAAAAATTCAGAGAGCTGAATGAGGTGGCTGGAGTCTATCATACTGTGCAGCCAAACTATGGAACCACTACCATCTACCATGAGACTTCAACCCAACCGGCAGCATTTTAGGAAAACATTGAAATCTTGGCTGTTTCTATCAAATTAAATCCTTGGTTCTACTGCCCACTCCTAGCGCCAAGACGTCCCAGCATTCGAGAGCTTTAACAATGTCTATCCTATCCTATCCTATCCTATATGAGCACGAGTCAGGCCAGAAAGGGCTTCTTAGGACTGTACATTTTTCTCAAGAAGGAACATGATAAAAGAAAACTTAAAAGAGAGAAAGAGCCACACTTAAGTACAGCTTCCCAACAGTAACTGTAAACAAGCATTTGCAATGCAATAGGTCTCGCATTTTTGAGAGTTACAGCTATTGGCATAGTAAATGACAATGTCTTTTACCCATGTGTTTTGGTTTGGAGTGGATGTATATGGTTTGGTGTGGATGTATGTTGTGTGGTGTGCAATTATGTGGGTTGGATTGGGATTGTTATTTGAGTAATTGTGTGAGGTGGAATTGTGTGGTGTGTAGTGAAATTATGTGGAATGGTGAATAGATGGGGAGCTGGACAGGATAGAAAGGAAGTTAGAGAAGGATAGGTAGTTTGTGTGCAAAGTGTTGAATGAAGTCCATATATAGAAGCAGAAAGAGTGTAAAAGAAAGAGAACGATGGGGAGAGCAGGCCACAGACACATAAAGAGGGAGTGTCTGTGTACGCAGGAGACACTCTAAGAAGAGGAGGAGAGCATGACTCTGAGGGATGGAAACCTTGAAAAGGCACAGGAAAGAAACTGTGCTCGAAGACCTGAAGTGAACCACATGAGAGAGGTGGGAAGAATGTATGAGAGAGAAGGGTGAGAGAGTACGAGAGGAATTTTTTGTTGTGGAATTCTCTGGTGTGGAGTTGTGTAGTGGAAATATGGTACGGTGTGCAGTGGAATTATATGGATAGTAATTAAATGGTATTACATGCACTTGAATTAGGTAGAGTGAGAAGGTATCTTATGGAGCTACGTCTAGTGGCATGTTCTGAATTATGTGGTGTGTGGTTACATGTTTTTACTTTTTGGCATGACGTGGAATTATGTGGTGTGTTGTGTAATTGTGTTGTGTAGTTGAAATATGTTGTTTGGTGTGGAATTTTGTGGAGTGTATTTGAAATGTATGGAGTTGAATTGTGTGGCCTGGACATGTGTGGCGTTGTGTGTAATTATGCTTATTGGAATCATGTGTCATAGTGTGGAGGGCATTTATGTGAGTTGCTGGTATGTGGCATAGAGTGCATTTATGTGGGTTGTATTTAGGTCGTATGGAGTAGAATGTAATTATGTGGAGTGTAATTATTTGGCTCTGAGTGGCAACATGTGGAGTGTAATTATATTGTGTGGTCAGAATTGAGTGGCATTCAATTGTGTGGTGTGTGAAATTATGTGGGATGGTTTGGAGTAGTATTATGTGGTATGGTTTGCAGTAGTATTATATGGTGTGGAATTATGTGGCATGTTGTGAAGCTGAATTTATTTTGTGCAATGCAATAGGTTTTGCATTTGGGAGAGTTAGAGATATTGGCTTTGTAAATGACAATGCAATGTACGCATGTGTTATAGATTGAAGTGGATGTATGTGCTGTGGAGTGGAATTATGTGGGTTGGATTAGAATTGTTAGTTGTGGAATTGTGTGGCATGAAAATGTGTGGTGTGGAGTGGAATTATATGGCAAGGTGTGCAGTAGAATTATGTGGATAGTGATTATGTGGTTTTGAGTGTACTAGAATTATGTAGTGTGGGATTGTGCGTTGGAAAGACTGGAAGGGCTAGGTTAGTGTTAGTGGAGCAGCTAACCCTGCTTGATGTAGAACTCACTGCCACTGCAAAAGGTGAAAGCTATGGTACGTTTTAGTAAAAGTAAAAAATTCCATGTAACTGCATTGGATATACTGGAAGGGCTGGGACCGCGTCAGTGGAACAGGAAGTCCTGCTTAAATTGTACACTATAAGGTCAAAAACAAGCTTAGTATGTGTACAGCTGACATCATGCAGTCACATATTTGAAGGTGTTCCCTTCTGTGACAGGGAACAAAAAACAAGGCTCTGTAAAATAAAGGATCGTCCCCCCTAGGGACTTTTGTGACTTTACTTGCTCTTTTCCCTGTTGTGTTTGTGAGCTCTGATGCCCCATGCTGAGGCCTCGTCAGCCTCTGAGCCAATATCTGGCTGTAAAATAGCACCGTGTTATGTCTGCCTGTGTTGTTGGTTGCGTGAGATGCGATGGCTCCTCTCTGACCTCACTCGCTCACACAAGGATTGCGGCAGCCCCTCTGTGTCAGTGTCACTGGGTCCTGCAGAGATCCTCCTCGGCCACCTTTGGTCAGGGTTGAGCAGGCATTGCATGGACGAGGGAAGCTGGGTATACTCCACTCATCTGTCCAACAAGAGAGTTTACATTTTATTTATTTATTTAATGCATTTTTATATAGCGTGGACTTTACCCAAAGGTGTCAGCGCACTTCACACTAGAAGTATGTTACATGAGGAGAATATTACAAATGTCCACGTTACAGAAACAAATGAGAAACAAGAAAAGGTCAAATAAAGCAAAAGATGGCAGTCACTCAAAAACACAAAAAAAAACACAATAGGATGAAGATTGTACAGGCATAGATTACAAATTTATAATAATGAAATCACTTCCTTGAGAGACATGAAAAGGGGCGCATTAGTTCTGGAAGTGTCATTTCAGCTGTCCATGGGGCTGTGTGCAACCATTCACCTCCACAGGGGTAATCGTTTCACCTCGCCTTCAGTCTGCCCTCCCACTCAACCATGCTCCTTAAAGTGCAGTTTTAGCGGGTTTTTAATTCAAATGGAAACTAATAAAGCACAATAGAAGAGACTGGGCAGAAGAACTCCCCTCCCCCATGCCTTCGATGGAATCTCTTCTTATCCACCCAAACACGCCTTGCTGCACCCCCCCCCAGTTGGAAGCCGGGTCCCCAGCTGCTGAGTAAAGACTGCGGCTTCAACTAACGGCCTCTGGATTTCCTTCTCCGTTTATGTCTTTTCAAGAGGGGCATTGGCCGAAGGCGGGTAAGCAGAATTCCTGCTGCCGCCTTCAGTGTGTGAGACAGTGGAGTAACGAAACTTGAGGGGTCCCCCTGCAAAGAACATGGAGGGGGCCCCCCCATGCTCCAGACTCAGTCAGGAGCTCTCAGATCAGGGGCCTGCCGCCCATGCACCAGTGGCGGCTAGTGCATCATAAAAGAGGTGAAGCGAAAAGCTGAGATCCAAGTTGAAGGAGCAAGTGAGTACAACAAGCACACCAAAGTGAAAGAGGAGGGTTCTGGGTTAGCCTTCTCGAGTGGAACAGGAGTTTGATTGGTACATTTTACAACACAAGGTTCAGGAAAATTAATTAGAAGCAAGTCGAAAGATACCAATGGCATAATACTGAATAGCCTGGTTTGCAAAATCCTGTCCCTTCATGGCTCAGTACAGAGTTCTTATGCAGAGCTCTAGTTAGAATAAAGCTCACATCCCCAGATACTCAGTGTAGGACTACTCTGCTAAGATGAATGAATGAATGGGATTTATAAAGCGTAAAACAGCTGCTCCAGCAGGAGCATCCTTGCGCTAATTGAAGTCCTATCTGCTCAGTACATACTACATATAGGTTCAGAGCTCTCCACTCAGCAATTAGCAGGGCGCATTGCTCACCACAGAACCCACTGAACAGTATGTGCCACCCTCTTCTATACAAGACCCTCTACTCACTAAAGGGTTCATTGGTGAGTGCAATGCTTCCGATCAGCACCGAATGGTCTTCACAGCTCCAGTCTCCATGCACAATCCTATCTCTACGTTTGCTGGTTGCTTCTTGTTAGGCTTGGCGCGTTTTCCCCTGACTTTTTGCCTCTACCTCCTGCATTTGTGACTGTGTACGTGATTTTGTTTTTGCTGGTTTAGATGCTATGAGCACTTTGCCACTGCTGGTCAGTGTCAACGTGCAAGCACTCCCTTTGTAAATTGTGATTATGATTGGTTATCAATGATTTACATATTTGATTTACTGGCACGTCCCTGTTATTGGGCACTGAGAGTGCCAGGGTCTGTAAATCAAATGCTATTATGGGCTTGCAGCACTGGTTGTGCCACTGTTGGTCAGTGTCAACGTGCAAGCGCTCCCTTTGTAAATTGTGATTATGATTGGTTATCAATGATTTACATATTTGATTTACTGGTACGCCCCTGTTAACGTGCACTGAGAGTGCCAGGGTCTGTAAATCAAATGCTATTATTGGGCTTGCAGCACTGGTTGTGCCACCCACATGAGCAGCCCTGTAAATTTGTCTCAGACCTGCCCCCACAGTATCTGCATGCACAGTTTAAAACTGCCATTTTGACCTGGCAAGTATACCCACTTGCCACGCCCAAACTTTCCCTTCCCTTACATGTAAGGCACCCCTCAGGGAGGCCCAAATACCCCCATGGGCATGGTGCAGTGTAGGTGAAAGGTAGGACATGTACTGGTGTGTTTTATATGTCCTGATCGAAAAGAGTGTGTATTTCGTTTTTTCACTGTTGAAAGGCTGTTTATCCCATAGGTTAACATGGGAGCTGCCTTGTAACATTTTACAAGTGTAACTTGCCATTGGGGCAAGAGAGAGAAATTGAGTTTAGGCTTTCTGAACTCAGAATTTAAAAACTCACCTTTTAGTAAAAGTTGTTTTTAAATTGTGTGTTTAACCCCTTGCATGCCCGCCCCTTTCCCCGCCCAGTGCCGCGCCTTGCATTAGCGGGCGGAGTTCATGACGAGCTGGACTCGTCATGGGCACAGCGCCACCGCAGCCCATGACGAGTCCAGCTCGTCATGGGCACTGAAGGGGTTAAAAGTCCCACTTTTAGAAAATGGGCATCTTCTTGTTTAATCATCCTGTGTGCCCCTGCCTGTTTGTGTATTCACCTTCTTGTTGTTGAAGTAACAGGAGCTGGGGATGTGCATTCACATTAGACAGTCACAAGGGGGTCTGAGGTGTGCCCTGCCTTGCCTGGGTGACTCATAGCCAGGCTGAATAGACCTTGTCTGCATTTAGAGTGCTGGGAGGGGTTTCACTAGCACCTGAATAGGCTTTGTCTCCTTTTCACAATGCTGCCTCCACCTTCTGTGGTCCAGCTGGACCAAGGAGACCAGGACTGGTTTGGACTGGGCTCAGAGACCATTGCCACAAAAAGACCAATGAGGAAATGGGGTATAAGTATTGGACCTTAAATACCAAGACTTTAGATCACTTCTAGAAACAAGAAGACCATGCCAAGAAGAAGAGTTGTGTGAGGAGGGCTACCATTTCTGTGTGAGGGGTGGGTTGGGCTGCAGTTGCTGTTTCTGTCTGTGGCAGAGCAGAGGAAAAGGTCTGACTCTTTTTGCTCTACTGTGGTATCCTACCTGTGAAAAATCTCCAAGGGCTTGTGTGTGCTTGCCTCCTGTTTTGGAAGACTTAGGGACATCAAAGTCTTTACTGAGACCTACTCTGTGCTTTACTCATTTGGGGAGTTTTTCTTGCATTTGCCTTCGTGGAAACCTCCCTCTGCTTCGCTCCTTGGAAGCTGAGTGAGTGTTTTCTTTCTTAAAGTTCTGGGCTGAGTCCCCACCTGCTGTGTGCAGAGGCCAAGGTCGGAGAAGATCTGGAAGTGCAAACGCGGCCGCTCGTCAAGGAAGCCAACGCAAAGGAGTCCTCAGCATTGTCAGGCAACCCCACAGCCGACAGGATTTCCCGGCATTACCCAGCAACACCCCAGAGGCCAAAGAAGACGCGGCGTCATCAGCAGCCGCCCAGCCAGCCAGCACCGCTGAGAGGAACACCCAGGCGAGACAGAGCAGGATGCTCTAGGGGTGACCGGAGCATGAGCCCCACCCTTGCTACACCAGCCGCACGGGGCCAGCATGCCATACACCCCTACAGTAGTGCGCCTTCCACCTCTGTGCAAATCCGTTGGATGCATTTTCTTTATTTGTCTGCATTTTGCTTCGGTGTTCAGACAGGTGGCTTAATTACCAAAAACAGCAACCTCGCACCGGAACGGTGTGCTCAAAGATCATTGGTACCTTAGTGCTAACAACAACATGGTAATACTGGTGTTGTTCCTTCACTACACGTGGTCATTGTAGATGGTAATATCTAGTATTTCTTTACCCCTTCATAAGACCATTGAACAAGTGTCCTCTTTGCAGGCCCTTCCTATAATGTGCAGTGGCAGTTATTTAATGAAATAAGCAATCTAAAAGTGTGTATTACAATGTTCTAACTTTTATGCTTATGACAATTGCCTTGTTGCCAAACTGATTGAGATTTATGTGATTGTGTTGTAATGTGTTTATATACAATATATGTGATATTTTTATATACTACTGTGTGGAGTCTCTTTTGTAGTGTGTGTAAGTGTGGCACTGGAGTGTGTGTGCGTGTTGCGCAAAAACGCTTTGCACATTGTCTCTGGGATAAGCCTGACTGCTCTTCCAAACTACCAAGGGGATGAGCAGGGGTTACCTTGGGTGTGTAACTCCCTTATCCTGACTAGAGTGGTGGGCTCTGCCTGATTTAGATGCATACCTAGGCCAACCAGAAACTCAATTTCCAACATCTCTTGAATGTTATACCTATTCATTAGGAAGTCTTCCAAGATTTAGGAGAAACAGAAAGAACAATGAAACACTTTGCACAAATGACTAATCTGACAAGAGAGTCATACACCAACCATGACATACACACAGAGAATAGAATATCTGTCTATGGAGAGAAGCAGCTTCCCAAAGGAAGCAGGAGACTTCAGAGACCACATTTGGAGGGATTCTGGCAGAAGGAATATCTGTCTCGAATGGAAGGGACATGTTCACAAACATCCTAAAGTTTTAGGTGACTGAGTGCAGGGGGCACAATGTCTCTGGTACAGGGGCATAGAGAGAGTACCCATCAAGAAAAAAGACGCACTCTTTCAATGAGAGGCAGGAAAAGTGAAAGTTCAAGGGGAGTGATAATGTCAGATCAGAATGAGGGTGTTCCAGTGCAGAAGAGATCCTGTGACATGGGTGAAATATCAAGGAGCCTGTCCGGGGAAAGTGAGGAAAGGTAGGCATAGAGAGAATGCCAGCTCTCAGGGAACATATCAGTAAGGAGGGGATGGTTGCAGGACAAGTGAGCATATCTAGTGACTCAATCAGTTGAAGAATGTGAAGACAGATGGATCGGAGAGATGCTCTTTCAAGTATTACAGATGGTGAGGGAACATGCGCAATATATGATAAGCATGTGTCTCAACACCGGTGACATCTCTGGAGGCAACAGCGATAGGGTTTGTGTTTAGGCGTGTTAGGTATTTGCTCAGAAAATGCATGGATTGCAAAAATGGATTGGGAGGGGAGAGAACCACCAAACTGGATGAAGGCACGGAGCGTAGACAAGATTTCAAGCCCTAGGGCCTAGCTTAAAGTGATAACTGCAATCACACACTGCTCTTTAAATAATTGTGCTTCACACACTACACAAAACTCTACAAATGCACACACTGTAAACTAGTCTGTAAATGCACTGCTGCCATGCTCAACATCTCACATAGCTCTGCAAATGCACTGCTGCCATGCTCAACTTCACACATAGCTCTGTAAATGCACTGCTGCCATGCTCAACTTCACACATAGCTCTGTAAATGCACTGCTGCCATGCTCAACTTCACACATAGCTCTGCAAATGCACTGCTGCCATGCTCAACTTCACACATAGCTCTGTAAATGCACTGCTGCCATGCTCAACTTCACACATAGCTCTGCAAATGCACTGCTGCCATGCTCAACTTCACACATAGCTCTGTAAATGCACTGCTGCCATGCTCAACTTCACACATAGCTCTGCAAATGCACTGCTGCCATGCTCAACTTCACACATAGCTTTGCAAATGCACTGCTGCCATGCTCAACTTCACACATAGCTCTGCATATGCACTGCTGCCATGCTCAACTTCACACATAGCTCTGCATATGCACTGCTGCCATGCTCAACGTCTCACATAGCTCTGCATATGCACTGCTGCCATGCTCAACTTCACACATAGCTCTGTAAATGCACTGCTGCCATGCTCAACTTCACACATAGCTCTGCAAATGCACTGCTGCCATGCTCAACTTCACACATAGCTCTGTAAATGCACTGCTGCCATGCTCAACGTCTCACATAGCTCTGCATATGCACTGCTGTCATGCTCAACTTCACACATAGCTCTGTAAATGCACTGCTGCCATGCTCAACTTCACACATAGCTCTGTAAATGCACTGCTGCCATGCTCAACTTCACACATAGCTCTGCAAATGCACTGCTGCCATGCTCAACTTCACACATAGCTCTGTAAATGCACTGCTGCCATGCTCAACTTCACACATAGCTCTGCAAATGCACTGCTGCCATGCTCAACTTCACACATAGCTCTGTAAATGCACTGCTGCCATGCTCAAAGTCTCACATAGCTCTGCATATGCACTGCTGCCATGCTCAACTTCACACATAGCTCTGTAAATGCACTGCTGCCATGCTCAACGTCTCACATAGCTCTGCATATGCACTGCTGCCATGCTCAACTTCACACATAGCTCTGCATATGCACTGCTGCCATGCTCAACGTCTCACATAGCTCTGCATATGCACTGCTGCCATGCTCAACTTCACACATATCTCTGCAAATGCACTGCTGCTATGGTCAACTTCACACATAGCTCTGTAAATGCACTGCTGCCATGCTCAACTTCACAGATAGCTCTGTAAATGCACTGCTGCCATGCTCAACTTCACACATAGCTCTGCAAATGCACTGCTGCCATGCTCAACTTCACACATAGCTCTGCAAATGCACTGCTGCCATGCTCAACGTCTCACATAGCTCTGCAAATGCACTGCTGCTATGGTCAACTTCACACATAGCTCTGTAAATGCACTGCTGCCATGCTCAACTTCACAGATAGCTCTGTAAATGCACTGCTGCCATGCTCAACTTCACACATAGCTCTGCAAATGCACTGCTGCCATGCTCAACTTCACACATAGCTCTGTAAATGCACTGCTGCCATGCTCAACATCTCACATTGCTCTGCAAATGCACTGCTGCCATGCTCAACTTCACACATAGCTCTGTAAATGCACTGCTGCCATGCTCAACTTCCCACATTGCTCTGTAAATGCACTGCTGCCATGCTCAACTTCACACATAGCTCTGTAAATGCACTGCTGCCATGCTCTGTATCAGTGTCAATGCTGCTCAAGCACTGAAACACGGGCATAGCACAAAAAGCCCAAGTTGAAGCAAGTGGTACTAAGGCCCAGGCAAAGCTCAAGCCACTCATGTAAGTTTTGGCCTGTAGCACCCACTGATTTCACATAAACCCCTCCGCTCACATATAGACTCCCAACATCTGGGAGCTCCCTTGCTATGCAGTACCTCTTTTATGATATTTTAGGGACCGACGGCCACAGGTGTGCAGTATGGGCCTTCACAGGAATGTGGGAGCGACTGTAAGTTACACATGTAGTGGAGGAGAACGATTGAGAAAGAAGACGCTGAGGAGGTAAAGGAGTCATTGAAAAAGGAAAGAGAAGTCAGGATGGTGTGGGAAAGGAGATTTCTTCTTTTACATATATTGACAGCTACACATGGACACACACCTCGGCCGTGACCAACTCATGTGTCACAAATCTTCTATTATTTGGTCACTCCTGATTTAGATTGATCAGGGACTCAGCTACGAATCTTAGTCAGCATAGCAGGTGGCATCAAGGTAATCTCGTAGCTTGCTGTCACCGCAGAGTAGGAACGGGGTCTAGTAAGTGTCAGAACTATAATCATGGACGGGGGCAGTTTTGTGAGGAGACCTATTATATGTAAAGTGCCAGCCAGCAGAAAATTGTAAAAAAAAATCTATATTGTGCACTTCCCTCCAAACTTGAGGCATATTTTATTCTGGGACTCGTTGGCTTATGGTATCAAAAAAATGAAATACCAAGTCCAGATATGCAGAATGCGCTCGGCCGAGCAGCCTGCTATAAATAAGGTATTCCAGGTGTCACGAGATCACTTTGCATTTCTGTGTTCTAACATCGGACATGGAGATGGGTAGCTGTCGCTTGAAAAGCTAAGTTCAAACCTTAATACATGATTGTAAAGTAAAAAAAAATGTGGTCTTGTGTCAACAGCAGGTAACATTAGGCCTCCTTTTCGGTTTCAAATTGTGGCAATGAGGGCGACTTCACAAAGTGATAAAGGAATTTCTCACCTGACTTCACATGGCCATACGCACCTCTCCTGGATCCAAGCTGCCGCAGTGCCAGTTATGCACTGCTGGCGAGTTCCCAGTCAGTAAGTTATCCAGGGCCTGGGATCAAAAGGGCAGGCTTCAGCAGCTCTTCAACGTGATTTAATATTCATATGGCGCTCTCCCACTGTTCGATCATGGGGACCAAGGGAATGAAGGGATGTGTGACACTGCACATCTTTGACGGTCCAAGAGTTCCCCGTTCAGCAGCAAAGTCTTTCTTTTTTTCCTGCAGATTTATATAGCGCGAACTCGACCTGAAGGTATTGGAGCGCTTTACTCGATCACCGTTACATTACACAAGGACTCATTCATTTTTTGGTCGGCGCGGGGAGATTAAGTGATTTGCCCAGAAGCACAGGGTGCTGAGCCGACGCTGAGGCACGAACCTGGTGCCCCAGTTCCAAAGTCAGCCGCTCTGGCCGTAGGGCCACAGCCTCTCCTCAAGTCTCATCTCCTCTCAAGTCTTGCACTTGCTAGCCTTTCACGCAGGATAAATAACAAGACACCAAAGTGCCGACAGAACAGTGGAGTGCACACTCAATCGGCCCGGCTCTGACCAAGGGGTCATACTGCACGTGCGCACAGAAGTCGGTGCATCATGACGCCTTCAATGGCCACGCCCACCATCGTGAAATCAGTAAAGCGGACTGTGCTTCAAAGGCGAATCACTCCATACGCCCGCCCGGCACCTACGTAGCTGCCCCATCCCCCCCCAAAACTCTGACTATTTTCTGTGATGAGCATCTTTCCGGTATTTTACTTTTGCTGCTGACTCCCACATAATATTTAGAGGAACAACCCTTATTACCAGTCCATAGCTGCCAAGGTTTCTGATTGCTTCTGTGTGGCATTTTTATAATTTTAGTGTAATTATGAGTGACATTCAACGACTATGAGTGACACTCTCTAGCATGCCAAATCAAGCAATGAAGACGAGGGAAACATATACATATCAGAAATTACACCCATTGAACAACAACAAACTAAGAAGATATTAAAACTGCTCCAAAGCACCAGAAATGGAAGGGCACTAACCTAGTGCCCTCACATAGGGGTGCTACATGGAGGCTATGCTTGCCAGGCCCCAGAGTCAGGGGTCTGAGGAAAGCGGGAGGTGTGAGAAGGCTCCATACATGGGGTTGCTTCCTGGAGACTGTGTGTCACTGCAGCCAGGTCCCAGAGTCAGGGGTCTGAGGAAAGCGGGAGGTGTGAGAAGGCTCCATACATGGGGTTGCTTCCTGGAGACTGTGTGTCACTGCAGCCAGGTCCCAGAGTCAGGGGTCTGAGGAAAGCGGGAGGTGTGAGAAGGCGCCATACATGGGGTTGCTTCCTGGAGACTGAGAGTGTGTCACTGCAGCCAGGCCCCAGAGTCAGGGGTCTGAGGAAAGCGGGAGGTGTGAGAATGCTCCATACATGGGGTTGCTTCCTGGAGACTGTGTGTCACTGCAGCCAGGTCCCAGAGTCAGGGGTCTGAGGAAAGCGGGAGGTGTGAGAAGGCTCCATACATGGGGTTGCTTCCTGGAGACTGAGAGTGTGTCACTGCAGCCAGGCCCCAGAGTCAGGGGTTTGAGGAAAGCGGGAGGTGTGAGAAGGCTCCATACATGGGGTTGCTTTCTGGAGACTATGTGTCACTGCAGCCAGGCCCCAGATCCTGGGGTTTTGAGGGAAGCAGAGGTGTGTGAGAAGGCGCCATACATGGGGTTGCTTCCTGGAGACTGTGTGTCACTGCAGCCAGGCCCCAGAGTCAGGGGTTTGAGGAAAGCGGGAGGTGTGAGAAGGCTCCATACATGGGGTTGCTTCCTGGAGACTGTGTGTCACTGCAGCCAGGTCCCAGAGTCAGGGGTCTGAGGAAAGCGGGAGGTGTGAGAAGGCTCCATACATGGGGTTGCTTCCTGGAGACTGTGTGTCACTGCAGCCAGGTCCCAGAGTCAGGGGTCTGAGGAAAGCGGGAGGTGTGAGAAGGCTCCATACATGGGGTTGCTTCCTGGAGACTGAGAGTGTGTCACTGCAGCCAGGCCCCAGAGTCAGGGGTCTGAGGAAAGCGGGAGGTGTGAGAAGGCTCCATACATGGGGTTGCTTCCTGGAGACTATGTGTCACTGCAGCCAGGCCCCAGATCCTGGGGTTTTGAGGGAAGCAGAGGTGTGTGAGAAGGCGCCATACATGGGGTTGCTTCCTGGAGACTGAGAGTGTGTCACTGCAGCCAGGCCCCAGAGTCAGGGGTTTGAGGAAAGCGGGAGGTGTGAGAAGGCTCCATACATGGGGTTGCTTCCTGGAGACTGTGTGTCACTGCAGCCAGGCCCCAGAGTCAGGGGTCTGAGGAAAGCGGGAGGTGTGAGAAGGCGCCATACATGGGGTTGCTTCCTGGAGACTGAGAGTGTGTCACTGCAGTCAGGCCCCAGATCCTGGGGTTTGAGGAAAGCGGGAGGTGTGAGAAGGCGCCATACATGGGGTTGCTTCCTGGAGACTGAGAGTGTGTCACTGCAGCCAGGCCCCAGAGTCAGGGGTTTGAGGAAAGCGGGAGGTGTGAGAAGGCTCCATACATGGGGTTGCTTCCTGGAGACTGTGTGTCACTGCAGCCAGGCCCCAGAGTCAGGGGTCTGAGGAAAGCGGGAGGTGTGAGAAGGCTCCATACATGGGGTTGCTTCCTGGAGACTGTGTGTCACTGCAGCCAGGCCCCAGAGTCAGGGGTCTGAGGAAAGCAGGAGGTGTGAGAAGGCGCCATACATGGGGTTACTTCCTGGAGACTGTGTGTCACTGCAGCCAGGCCCCAGATCCTGGGGTTTGAGGAAAGCAGGAGGTGTGAGAAGGCGCCATACATGGGGTTGCTTCCTGGAGACTGAGAGTGTGTCACTGCAGCCAGGCCCCAGAGTCAGGGGTTTGAGGAAAGCGGGAGGTGTGAGAAGGCTCCATACATGGGGTTGCTTCCTGGAGACTGTGTGTCACTGCAGCCAGGCCCCAGATCCTGGGGTTTTGAGGGAAGCAGAGGTGTGTGAGAAGGCGCCATACATGGGGTTGCTTCCTGGAGACTGTGTGTCACTGCAGCCAGGCCCCAGATCCTGGGGTTTTGAGGGAAGCAGAGGTGTGTGAGAAGGCTACATACACATAGCTGCAAAGTTTTCAGATTGTGTGACATCATCATGGATTTGGTGCTCTTGTGAATGACACTCAACTCCCAAATATGTGACACTTAGTGTGACATTTTCCTGCGAGTAAAACCAAGCAATGAAGTGCACAGAAATAAGTTACAATCTTTTGATCAATGAAAAGCCCTAAAACATCTTTCAACTGCTTTAAAACCTTGAAATGGAAGGTTAAAATACTGCTACAAAACTATTTGTGTACCAAGAAAATAGAAAAGTAAAGCAATCATCATAAAACGTCTAACACCCAGATGTCATTGAACTTTATTGCCTCCTAATCATACAGTGACGCACGTGCTGGTGAGATCGAATAAACACAGGGTTGATGTGTTGATGTTCCAGCCAGTAAAAGAATAAGCAAAATCCCAGCCGGTGCATATTTTTACCGTTTTCCGTAAACTTCACCCATATGAATAGAAAGCAGCTTAAATGTGTTCTGACCAACTGATGCTTAAAGTTAACAGACACAGAAATTGCACATTACAAATGACTAAATATGGTTTTGTTTCCAGTTGATATAAGGCATGTCCAGGATCTATGGCTTTTCAGACTCCAATTAATGGCCAGTAATTCCCTTTTGGAGCGGTGTGAACTCTAAGCAGAATGTATGACTCACCAGAGTGCTGCCATTCCAGAGCTGCAGTTTAAAGCTGTCTCAGAGCACACGGCGAGCCCCTGGCAGCTCCCCTCAACAGTGAGAGCTGCAGTTTAAAGCTGTCTCAGAGCACACGGCGAGCCCCTGGCAGCTCCCCTCAACAGTGCTTGCTCTGGCTGGCGACAGTTTTCAGTGATTCGAAGAGACCCCCCTGAATGTTGGTTTCCGGCGGGCCCACCTTAAACAGCAGAGATGTCGTCCTGGGTGCATGCAGGAAAGCAAAACAGGGGGTTCCAGTCACTCGCGCACCCAGCCTGTGAAGGCTTGATTGTTAGCACACAGAGTGCATGGCCAATACTGTCACGTGGACCTGAGCCTCACATACTCTCTTGAAAGAGAAAGTGAATTTTTCCGCCACTCATCCATTGTCTACAGTGATCCCAGCACAGACTGATGATAGTGCTGGGGGACAGAGGGACCAGTCTCCCATGCCGTGCACAGTGCTTGAGGGGGCCCCCCGCACCGCGGGGTCTGCGGGGGCTATTGTTACACCCCTGGCTGGGAATAAAGGATGTCACCGCCACGGTAGCGGTGGCATCCTAATTACCAGTGCAGGGCCGCCGCACCACTGGCGGCCGGTCACAGCACCGCTAGGGTGGCGGGCGGACGCCGCCATCCTAATAGGCCCCTATGTCTCAGATAGTTCAATAGAGAGAACAGCTCCTCCCCATGGAGAAAACTCTCCTCTCCCCCACATTGTCCTCATCTGCCAACTGAGGAGCTTTAAGAGGAACAGGACAGTCCCACTTCTGCAGGGCAGCCTCCTCTGCCCTATCAAGCATGGCCCGAACATCTGATATTGAAGGGATACCTCCCGAGGGACCAGATTCCTCTATATCTCCAGCACTGCTAAACCCACAAACAGAATCCCCCGCCGACAACCCAGAACACCGCCATTGCAAACCCACAAACAGAATCCACCACCTACACCCCAGAACACCGCCATTGCAAACCCACAAACAGAATCCACCACCTACACCCCAGAACACCGCCATTGCAAACCCACAAACAGAATCCACCGCCGACACCCCAGAACACCGCCATTGCAAACCCACAAACAGAATCCACCACCTACACCCCAGAACACCGCCATTGCAAACCCACAAACAGAATCCACCACCTACACCCCAGAACACCGCCATTGCAAACCCACAAACAGAATCCACCGCCGACACCCCAGAACACCGCCATTGCAAACCCACAAACAGAATCCACCGCCTACACCCCAGAACACCTCCATTGCAATCCCACAAACAGAATCCACCGCGGACACCCCAGAACACCGCCATTGCAATCAGCTGGCATGCCTGCAATAAATACTTGAAACCCCTCTGGACCACAGGAAATAGAAGGAAACAGGGGCGCCGTATTGATATAGGCACCGACAGTTCTAAAATCAGCAAAGAATCTGCACAACAGTTGTCAAAACTGCCTAAATGCAGGACAATCCAAACATTACCAATGGCACGCTAGGAACAGCATAGAGAAGGGTTCCCTGCATCGGGGTCAATACAACAGCAGAAAATGACCAAGCTTGGTCGAGCAGGACATGACTGGACCAAAGAAGTTAGACATATAAATTAAAAATACCTTACTGTTCTTACACTGATGTAATCAGCTAGTGTCAATGTGGCCGAAGAAAAATAATACAGAACGTGTGTTATGGTTCTCCCTTATTGGGATTAAATGGCAGGGAATTTATTGTACAGTTTGGAGAAAAATCTCGTGTGTAAGGACTGGGACAGGAAAGAGAGGCATACAGGTAATGATGACATCTGGGGCAGGCAGAGTTGCCTGACAGGTTTACAGGGTAGAAAACACATTTCGGTAATGATACATCAAAATACTATCGAAGCTGTGGCGGTGCTAATTTCATCGTTAGCGGTATCAGTAGTCTGCAGTCAGAATATCGAGTTGGAAATGTCGACTTACACAAATATGGCGTTGGAAATATCGTCACACAGAAATATCGACAGCAAGAATATAGTGGTCAAGAATATCGAATTTAAGGTAAGAAATATAGTTTCTAAAAATATCGAAGTCATTAATATCGTTTGCAAAAATTGGGTTGTTTAAAATATTGATTTTTTCGATAGTGTTATGTATTTTAGTATGCATTTTTAATGTATGCGATCTATTGTTTTGTATAAGTATTATTTGTGTGTGTTAAATTTTTTTAAGTAATCGATTTAAAAAAATTACATTTAGCGTTTTTTAGTCCTGTAGTGGGTTGTGGGTTTATAGGTGAATACGGTGGAAAATAGTTTAATTATAATAAATGAATGATTATTTTTTATTTAGTAATATTTATTTAATTTAGATTTTATAGTGTTAATTGTGGGAAGTAATTTATTAATAATTAATTATTAATTGGTTGTTAAGTAATATTAATTAATTAATTGGTAATTCATTATGGCAATTGTGTTATTTTTTTAGGAACTGGTTGTGAGGTTTATAGAATTAAAGGGTGGGAAGTAATTATAGGGTTTATTAGGATGGTGTCCCAGGGGTGGCGATCCGCCCGCCAGATGGCCCTGTATCACCCCCCACATTATTATTATGGCGAGGGGCACCATGGCGGACGGAACGACCGTCCGACGATTTTCCGCTGGTCGGATTCCCGACATGGCGGAAAAGGCCCTTAATATGGTGGCACATTAGTATGTGGCATTTTCAATGCCTTTCCCTTGCGGAGACTCCGCCATGGAAAGGCATGCGGATTTCGCAAGTAGATCTACAACGGCTTCGACACCCAAGACACTCATACACCCACTGATTCATCAATAAACCTTAGTTAATATATTTAACCCTCACAAACATTTTAAAAAACACTCACAGTCACTGTGTGATGTCATCAGTGATGTAATTTGAGATGTCAGCAGTGATTTCATCAGTGATATCACTGACCATGTCATGAGTGATGTAATATCTGAGGTCATAAGCAGTACATTGCTGGGGTGTGAGTTATAGTTAGCTAAGCTAACTATAACGGCTGAATTTCACTGATTATGTACAAGTGAAATGTCAGCCTAACTATAATGTCCCTGTAACCTTAGTTTTTTTCTGTGAATTTATACGTTTTTTTTAATTCTATTTCCTTACTAGATGACCATGCAGCATTCCAGATGACGCAACGTGTTTCTAGTGTCACGCACTCAGCTGGGCACCTCCTTGACACTGTCTTTTCCAACATTTTCCTGTTAAAAGTCTATACCCCTCTCCTTATGACTTAGACGGATCACCATTTAATTTCAATGACCATCTGCTTAGAAGGCCCTAAACAGCCCTTTTAACGAAACCCTATTTCTAAACGCCCATGGCACAAGCTCAATTCCAACAGAGTTTTAAATCTTCTTTGAACCCGGTGCCCTCAATTGACCTTTAATGTTCAGGCAGCAAACAGTCTCTTCCATGAATGGCTTACTCATGCTCTTGACATGTGCATCGCTGTTAGATCGACCTGTAGTAAGAGAACGGAGGCCAGCCCTTGGTTTAATGAGAAATTGACTTCAGCCAAAAACTGCAATGTCCTTGAACGTACCTGGAGATGGTCCCACGATCCCGCTATAAAAACACTTTACCGAGCAGCCATTAAAGCACATCATACACTGATTCTGAAATCTAGGGCCAAATACTTTGCAAATGAAATAAAAAACAGTAGTAACCCTGCACAGTCATCTTCTCTTTTCTCACTGATCACATAAAACCCGCATCTGTGGTAGAGCCTTCTATAGCTTCTAATGCCCAATGCGAGGAACTGGCAAAGTAATTTATTAGTAAGGTAGAACATCTTTATTTCAACTTTATCTCTGATACTTGGGATTTAAGGTTAGAGGTTCATACCAGTTACACCTTGCCACGCCTCCACTGTCTTCCTCTACTGTCCTTTGAGGAGCTACAGATTCTCTGCAACAAAGTCAAATCAGGCTCACCAGCTGATCCCCTTTAGCCGGATCTGTTTCTTAAGTTTCAGCATTGTCATTTTCCACTCTGTCTTGAGCTGATAATTCTTTCCTTGGCATCAGCAACTGTACCAGCTTCTTGGAAGCATGCCAAGATTATTCCCCTTCTGATAAAACCTGCTCTGGATGCTTCTAAACCTGGAAAATGTGCTCCCTATCTCCTTACAACCATTTCTTGCTAAAATCCCTTAGACACATATGAACACCATCTTAACACATTTTCTTGAGAATAACCAAATCCTGGACATCTCTCAGATTGGTTTTACATCACGACACAACACCGAGTCGGCTCCAGATGCTGTTACTAAGCATTGTCGAGGCTCTCTAGATGAAGGCAGATCCTCTGCTCTGATCCTGCTTAACTTAAGCGCTGCTTTTGATACTGTGTCTCATGATATTTTAGGAGATTGGTATCTGCAGAGCTGCTATTACCTGGTTCTCCTCCTTTCTCTCTGAATGATCTTTTAAGGTTGTTTTCCCCCACATAGTTCAAATTCACATCCTCTGCAACATGGTGTTCCCCAGGGCTCCTCGCTGAGCCCTACTCTATTTAGCATTTATATTGAACCATTGTCCCAGGTTGTGAAAGCCCAGGAACTTACGGTGGTGTCATATGCTGATGATACCCAGCTTGTGATCTCCTATTCCAACAATCCTACTCTGGATCTGGCTAAGTCCCAAAGTGTTATGATGGCTGTTGCGGAGTGGATGGCGGGCAATTTCCTGCAATGGAACTCAAGTAAATCCGAAATACTTATTTGTGGAAAAGAGATATCCATGATTGGGGCGACCATTGGTGGCCCTTTTCTTTAGGGCTACCCCCGCAGACTAAGGCGGTGGGAAAAAATGTAGGTGTCTGGATCGATAATGCCTTGACCTTTGAAGTGCATGAAAAATCAGTGGGAGGCCCCCCGGTTCCTGCCGGCTCCCTGCCTCCTGCAGGAGCCGGCATTGCTTTGAGACCCAGGGAGCTGCTCACAGGCATCTCCATGGATCCAAAAGCAAAGTGAGTTTTCCCTGCTTGCTTCACAGCAGGCAGGGACACAGACACATTCTGCCTTCAGCAAACAAGAGCATTTTGCTATTGCTTGGCAGGATCAAGCAGGCCCTGCGCTTTTACATAGAACAGTGCCCCGGGCTGTAGCAGTCCCAGGGGCAGCGGGAGAGGCTGTAGGGCCTCCCCACTTTATTTAATTATAAGATTTTTGCCCTGGGGAAGTGGCGGTGACTGGGGCTTGGGGGAGGCAATTCAGCCTCCCCCGCATTATTTAATCATAACATTTGTACCCCAGGGAGGAAGTGGTGTCTGGGGTAGAGGGGAGGCCATAGGGCCTCCCCCGTATTATTGAATTGAAAACATTTGTGCCCCAAGGAGGTGGTGGTCCCCGAGACAGTGTTGGAGCCACCAAGCACCTGCACATATAATTAATTCACTGCCACGGGGAGGTGGAAGTCCACCGCATTATTTAATTATAACATTTGTCCCCTAGAGAGGAAACGGTGTCTGGGATTGCAAGGAGGACATAGGGCCTTCCACGCATTATTCAAATATAACTTTTGTGCTCCAGGGTCGTGGCAGTATCCAGGGCAGTGGACAATCCAGTGAGTGCAACAGTAGGGAAAGTGTTGGATAGTGGAGAGGTAAAAATTACCATTCTCACTCCAGTTATTAAAAAATGAAAAATGTATCAAAAATCTACAATATGGAAACATATTATACTGTTAAATAGATATGACAAAAACCTAGAAATATTATATTTAATAGATCTAAAAAATGTTTACAAACGAATACCTATTTTAAATTAGAAATTATTTATAAACAAAAACATTAATTACTACAAAAAATAATCATTTTTATTTCCTACCCTATAACACCGCACAAGTCACAACACACATCTAAATTGTAAAAAAATGTACCTTCATAGTTAACATAATTAAGTATCAATTAAAGAAATAATATTAATTAAACAATATATTAAAACAGATAAACAGTAATTTACTCCCCAAATGTTGCTCCTATAAAACCAAAACTCACAGGGAAAAAATATAAACAATTACCCTAATTAATTATCAATTGAATATAAATGATCAACTAATTATTCATTAATTAAACATAACTTTCTTTCCATCTTCTACCCCTATAAACCCCACAACCCACACCTAAAAAGCATTACACAATTTCCATAATTATCATAAAAATAATAAATTAATATCACTTAACAACCACTTAATAATTCATTAAAAACAAAGTACTTCCCACCCTTTACCACTATAAACGCTACAACTCACATTTAAAACTAATTACACAATTGCCATATTTAAACTTGAATGAATTAATTATCATTAATTCACAAATAATTAATAATTAATTAAAAATAAATTACTTTCCACACTTTACACCTACAAACCCCAAAACATTCTCCTAATTAAATGACACAATTAACATAAATAATTACCAATTAATTAATTAATAATAATTAACAACCAATTGATATTTACTTAATAATAAATTACTTCCCACAATTATCACTATAAAATCTAAATTAAATATTAATGCATTTAAAAAAATAATTAATTTATGGCAATTAGGGGGTCTATTAGGATGGCTGGTGGACTTCAGTCTGCCCGCCACCCTAGCGGTGCTGGGACCGACCGCCAGTGGTGCGGGGGTCCTGCACTGCCAATTAGGATTGGCCGCCACCCTGGCGGTCGCATCTCGCATTATTAACATTGCGGCGGGTGGTGGTGTAAGCAGCACCCGCTGCAATGTTAATAATGCATGTTGTCCATTGGCATGCACAAAGTGGCAGGCACTGCGCAGTACCTGCCACCTTGTGCATGCCAATGAAGGGGGGTACCATGGGCCCCCACCCGCCTGGGGATCTGTGTATACAAAGATACAACATCAAGTGTCACCATGATGTCTTTGTTTGTCTCAAAATTAATGGAGGACAGTCTGTTGATTCAGTTTTTGCAAAATAAACATCCACGAGTACCTGTGTTCTATGTCCTCCCAAAGGTTCATAAAAATGAAACAAATCCACCTGGGAGGCCCTTAGTTTCAGGTTGTGACTTCCTGATTGAACCTTTCTCAAAGTATGTTGATTTTTTTCTAAAACCATTTTTGAATGATGTTCCGCCTCACCTTCAAGATACTACAGCTTTCATCAACGGACTGTCCTCCAATAATTTTGTGATAAACAAAGACATCATGGTGACACTTGATGTTGTATCTTTGTATACACAGATCCCACAGGATGATGGTATAGCAGTAATAACTCATTTTTTGGAAACAACACCCAAACCGGTTATGGTCCCCACGGACTATATTGTGCAGCTGGCCAGTTTTGTACTCGAAAAGAACTTTTTTATGTTTGGGAATGATTTCTTTTACCAAATTAAAGGAGTTGTGATGGGCTGTCCTTTTGCCCCAGAGTTAGCCATACTGTTCATTGCAATGTTTGAAGAAAGATTCATCTATAACAACAATCCCTTTCAGCAGTTCATTTCGAACTGGATGCATTATATTGATGATGTCTTTTTGGTTTGGTCAGGGACACAAGAACAACTCACTGAATTTTACAACTGGCTTAATGCAAGAACAGAGGATATTGAGTTCAGTCTTAATCACTCAAGCCACAGAATGACTTTCTTGGACGTAGAAGTGTATCCTTCGGATGGGGAGCTAGTCACAACTTTATTCATAAAACCAACAGACAGGAATAAGGCCCTCCATTACACAAGTAACCATCCGCGAAGCTTGAAGCAAAATTTACCTTTTGGTCAATTTTTAAGAATTCGTCTGAATTGTCATTTTAAAGATGAGTATTTCCTGCGCACCAGCAATTTGTGTGACAAACTGGTAGATCGAGGCTACCCGAAGAAATTGCTAAAGAATGCCATGAAAAGGGTGTGGTGGACACCGTGGGAGTCGCTCTTACAGAAGAAACACCAAATGCAAAATGACAAGATGGTATGTGTCTCCACATTCTGCCCCAATTCAAATACATTTTTAAAAGTAGTTCATCAAAATTGGCATTTGATTAGAAATTTGGACCAATCCTTTGGTAACGGACCAATCTTTGCTTTTAAAAAAGATAAAAGCATTGCCAACCATGTGGTTCATGCCATGTTGCCTAAGAGTTTCAACCAACACCGAGAAACTATGTGGGTTTGGCTCCGGTTAGTGGACATCATAAGTGTGGTTCATGTTCCTGCTGTGAGCAGACGATTGAAGGAATGCTCCTTTCTCATAATGGGATCCATTGGAAACATGACACATTTACTAATTGTAAATCTAAATTTGTCGTTTATGGAATACTTTGCCCATGTCTAAAACTATATGTGGGCAAGACTAACCAAGAAGTTCATCAGAGAATCACTCAACATAAATCGAGGATTCTAAAAAATATTGAAACTGCACCATTGGTGAACCACTGGAGAGAAAGGGGACATACTGAAAGAGATCTCAAATGGACTGTGATCTCCAAGGTAGTTTCTGATCCAAGGGGTGGCAACCTGGATCAAAAACGAATTCAGTGAGAGGCGATGTTAATAGTTAAATTTAACACCGCAACTAATGGGCTCAATGAGCTTTCTGAATTATACAAACTGTGATTACTGCTTTTGAGGGTCTATTGAAGGTCAGGATTTAGGGTTATGAATTTGTTTCTTTCTAATGTTTTTAATACTAATTTTATCATTTTTGTGATGTGGTACGAAGGTGTTTGCACAAATCTAAGGTTTGGTTGCATTAGATGAACTAACTACCAAGCTGTTGCTTATTAGCTGTTTTTCAGGGTTGTTTGAATGCTGAAACTACATTCCCCAGGATTACTTGGTGTTTTTCCATGAGGCGCTGAGATTAATTATTTAATCATAGAGTCTTTCAGTCACTGCATTAGATCGGTGTGATGCGTGCGTCGTTTGCGCAACGCGGAGGTGAATAATGGAGAGCGAGACCGCTAGTGATTAGGTAAGCGGTTTTCTCGAGCCCCGGTGAAAGCATTATGGATGAAGGTTCGGTGCCCTTCAAAAGATGCGGCCCGTCTCTCAAATATATTAATTCGATCGCTTCCCCTCCCCAAAAAAACGCTGACACTCGCCCTGTCTTGCAGATTGACAGCGTTTGAAAAGCGAGACACAGAGTTGTTTTTCACTGAAGGAGGAACGTGATATAAGGATGAAATACTGAGTCACACCAAAGGTACTTCTTTGAGCTAGTGATGTAGCATGTTTTGTGGAAATTATAAAATACAACTAAGCAGTAATGGAGGCTTTTTTCCTTTACAGTCCCTTCACGAAGCCCAATTTTTCGCTATCCACCACATGCCACTTAACTGCTGAGCACCTTTAAACATTGTAAGTGACTGACCAGCATTGGACCGTTTTTAAATAATGATTTTCTCTATTACACTTTGATTACACTTTGTGTTTTTCTGTTTCTTTTCTCATGACTTTGCAGATATCTTTCTCACTGAACTTTGGATTCAGTCACATGACATAAGAGGTAATTAGACGAATACTGTTGGTGCATTGCAGGTAATCTAAGATGGATGAGTTTAGTTGTATTTAGTGATTAAGATTTGGTTTCTTTTTGTGTTGCAGCTATTGTGGTCCTGAGGAGAACCCCTTAAATAGAGGGTTCGAAACGCGTCGACCTTGCGTTTTGTTACACCAAACAAACTTGGTTAAAGCAGGGATTGCTTTTGTGCACTAATTAACTGGCTTTTGACTTAGTGAACCTTATATTTGTACTTGTATTATGTGCACTTGAAAGACGTTTCTGGTCAAAAATTCTTGGTTGTTTGGTTGTCATCCCTGGCTGTTCTCATTGATTGTTTAGTTATTCTTTGCCAGGTCGAAAGGTTGGAGTATGGTCGTGATGTAGTATGGATGTAAATGTTGTGAATCAGGTATGATAGTAGTCTTTAAGAGTGTTTAACTGAGTGTGGTTAGTTTGCATTATGGATGATTGAATTGGACAAAATATGAATGTTTTTTATTATTACTATTGCTATATGATGTGTAGAGTTTTTTAAATATATTTTTCATGAACTACAAAAAAAATAAATGACTTCTATGCACTATTCAACTGATTATTTGACATAATATCAGTATTAGCAACTTGGTTGTTCTGTGGAACTTTCTAAAAGTGGCATTTTCTGAATTATGACTTAAAAGCCAACCTCATAATTAAAAAGTGATGTAAGTTACGGTTCTTTAAAGACCAAACTCGACTTGCCTACTTGCTCCCAATTGAAAGTTATTACTTATTAAAGGTAGTAAGGTAACCCATTTTTATCCTATAGGAGAGGCAAGCCTTGCAGTAGTGAAAAAATGAATGTAAGAGTGTTTCACTAACAAGACATGAAAAAGCCAAGGGTACGTGTCTAAAGAAATTTAAGCACTGCACCCTGCCCTAGGGCTGTTTAGGTTTACCCTAGGTGTGACTCATATGTATTGAAAAGGAAGGTTTGGGCCTGATAAGAGGTTCATTTTCCAGCTCAAAATGGCAGTTTAAACCAGCACACACTGGCTACAGTGGCAGGCCCAATACATTTTCAAAAATGCTACTTACCTGGGTGGCACAGTGATAGCTACATGCCCACTAGTAGCATTTAATTTACTGGCTCTAGGTACATGTAGTTATACTTTACTAGGGACTTACAAGTAAATTAAATGTGCTAATTGGGTGTAAGCCAGAATTACCATGTTTAAGGGAGATCACAAGCACTAGTAATCTTTTGCAGCGGTCTTAGAAGCCACCAAAAATGAGTACAGAACACAGGAGGGTGAAGGCAAAACATTAGGGGATGACCCTGCCGAGGGGCCGAAGTCCAACCTGTGTCATTTCAAAATGTCAGGCAACTAGATAATTTCAATCTTTCTTTGTGACATCATTAGTGTGTTCCAAAATGTGTTTCTTCAATGGACCCCCTGCACAGATAGTTTGATTGGACAACTTAAACCATATATTGCATATTTGCTTCCTCATGTGATGTTCTTTTTAACTGTTTTACATTCACAGGGCCTTATTTCTGAGGCATAAAAAAAGCTCTTAGAAGTGGCGCAGTGAAATCTATGAGATTTCACTGTGCCCCTTCTACCAGTTCACTGCGTCAAATCCTTTCGCCTGCTTCACAGTAGGCATAAGGACTGATGCAGGCCCTTTTACATTGGACTATCCCATGTGCAATGACACATTGCTGGAGTTGCATCTGTTTTCCGACACACTCCAGCAATGCGTCATTATTGCGCTACCAAATACGTCAGGATTTCTGGTGGATCTGGTCAATGCTTACAACAAAATGTACTGTAAATACATCGCATCTAAGGTGTCGCAAGTAGGGCACAATGAAAAGTTTTCAACCAGCAATGCAACACTTTTCACAAATGAGGACCACAATGTCTAAGAGTAAAATAGTTTCTTTTTAAGCTTAATTCACATACTTCGCCATTCTTGCATTTGTGAAAAACATTTATGTTATTCCCCCATCCCCTTTTCTTGTCTCTAAGGCTTTTGGGCCTTTCATATGTTATAGCTGGTGCATCCCCTACTACATTAAATTGCAGATACGTTAGTTGATGCAACCTTTGATAAATGTTTAATGCAATTATTCCCGGACCTATCGAAAAAACCCTTTTTAAAAGAGACAGAGGCAAAAAATCACTGGGGAACTGTTCCCAGGTCCAACGGATCTCCTCTTTGTAGCCTTTCTTCATAAGTTCTCCTACTTAGGGTAACAAAATAAATCTTTGAACTGCCTAAGTACAAGGGTTGGCATTGGCAACGCACTCTTTGCCTACTTAAAAATGATCAGGAGAGTTAAATGGGTGGGCTCAGGTCGTAAAACCTTGGCGGGAGACTGTGTGGGGCTCTCATTCACATCCCCTAACTTGGTAATGCTAATATTAGAGAGAGCTAGTATACCATCTGTCACGACTAAGCAGATTGTTGTGTTACCTCTTGGTTTTTTCTACCAGCCACCAGTCCTGTCCTCTTTAGAAGCCCTGCCACAACATCAGGTGCACTTTCCTGCATTACAATTTCCCTTGACCAAAATCTCTAATAGGTTCGGCTCACTCTCCACCCTATGTGGTGTGGATTGACTGGGGAAGTCTGACTGGCCCAGCGGCGACAAACTGTGCGGACCTGTCGTAGCTCTAGAACGTGCAGGGGTCCCTTGCTTGGACTCCGACCAGATTCAAAAGTTATGTAAGCCCTGGCCTGCTCGGGCACAACATCCTGGTACTGTTGATGCCCCTATGTCATTGACATGACCTCACAATGACACCGAGACTCCCCTGGAAGCTAACACGGCTTTATATTGGAATTTTGCTGGTCCACGCAATAAAAGTACCATGAGCGAGTGGTTTGATTTCATTACCAAATTTCACATTGTATGTTTACAGGAAACGTGGTCAGTGGACCCGATACATTTAAATGGTTTTAAAACATATCATTGTCCGGCGATCCAATCCAATAGCGGACGTCCTAAAGCGGGCCTGTGTATTTACGTATGAAACTTGCTGGCTTCCTTGAAAACAACTGTATTTGCTACCAGTGCATTTTATCAAATTGTCATTTTACAAATGCCTGCACACTCTTTTATAGCTATTGAAAATTTCTATAACAATGCTTGCAGCCAGGAAATTATTGGTGTTCTCAATTGTTTAGACCATGACTTAGAGATAGCCTTCCCAGTCAATTGTAAAAATTCTTTAATTCTCTGGGGCGGCGATTTTAACATACTTGTATGCCCGCGCCCGTCTATCAAAATCTGTGGCATGACTTCCCCAGATAACAGTGATATTACCCATTTTTCCCACACAGCTTATGGGGACTATCTAAATGATATGCTTTTTAAACATAATTTGTCTTTCTGTAACGAGCTTAGTGGTACCCCGGTTCCAGTGTGTGGTACTTCCAATGGCAGAGGTGAGAATAATGTGATAGATTTTCTACTCTTCTCCCAGCGCCATTCTAGCTTAGTACAAGGATTTACTTTACATGGCATTGCTATTAGCGACCACTTTCCCAAAAGCGTTGCACTGAAAATTAATCTTTTGGCCCAGAGGGGGTATACACATACAGCCAATACTTTGAAGAACATTGATATCTCATGTCGTCATGGGTATGTTTTAAGATGGTCTTTGGTGGATTTGTCTAACTTTCTAGCGATATTAATTTGAGAAAATAGGGAGGCTTTCGAACAATGTCTTGATGAAAACACGGAGGCAGGTGAGTTTATCCAAGCATTCATTCTTATATAAAAGGGCATTGGCGAAGGGCTGTTCATCATGCAGATCAAGATTGAGACACCGCAACCTGGTTGGTTTGACACAACATGCTCTAAAACACACAAAATGCTAATACTCTCTCTAGCTAGAAAGCCACGACAGGTCCTGGATGTAGAGGAATGCAGAGATGTGTACAACAAGGGCATCAAGCCAGTTTGTCTAAGACCAACACTATGTTCTGGCGTATTATCAATTCCCCTTCTTATGACCCTGTGGATCGCCAACGAGCCGAGATAGCCATTACCGAGGCTACTTGGTTAGCACACTTTTCAGACCTATATTCCCTCACTAATGACACTGAGACCTTCCAGATCTCCTTACCCTCCCTTAGTACTTCCCCCTCAAACTTACCTCCTATTCAAAGGAATTATCCGGTCTTCACTTTGGATGAAGTAGCCGCAGCATTGAAGTTTAGCAAGGGCCCGGGCCCGGATGAGATCCCCATCGACTTGTTTGAGTCCAATATTGATCTGTGGGGCCCCATTATTACTTTGCTCTTTGGAGCCTGCCGGGAGAAGGTTTTTTTGCACCCCTGGCCCGAGTCTGTTATCATTCCCATATATAACAAGGGTGACCGTAACAGTCCAACACAATATAGACCAATTTCCCTTTTAGATTCCCTAGTGAAGGTCGCTGGGCTTATTCTTTTGGATCGATTGCAGGATTGGGCAGAATCTAACGACATCCTTTCAGACCTGCAGTACGGCTTTAGACCTGGGCTGGGGACTACCGAACAGGCCATTAATTTGAATTTTTTTAATTGGCAAATATACGTATATTAAGGAAGGGAATTTGTTTTTAGTTTTCGTGGACCTGTCTTCTGCTTTTGATCTTGTGGTCCACGAGAAACTGTGGTCCATTATGACTAGCCTGGGAGTGGATTTTGCAATTGTAAACTTCCTTAGAGATCTGTACGCATTGGCCAGTGGCAGAGTACGATATTAATGGTAACTGTACCAAGCCTTTTAATATAAGAAGACGGGTACGTCAAGGATACATTATTGCCCCCTTCCTGTTTAATCTTTATCCTAACAGTGTAGGGAACACTTTGGCAAGCAAGTGCGCTAGCTAACCTAACCGAAATAGGTCATCGTCCAATTCCGGCACTTTTTTATGCCGATGACCCCGTTTAAATGGCTTCAGCGCTTAGTGGATGAATTTACCATTTTTTGCGGGATCATGGACTGAAAATTAACATTGGTAAAACGTTTGCCATGAATATTGGAAGCATTTTGAAATGTTGTACTTGTGAGCTATGGAAAAACTCAATTAAGCTTGTAAAAAAAAATGAATATTGGAAGCATGGGCTTTAGATGTCGAGACATCTTTATTGAGGGTGAAAAAATTGAGTACACAACAACTTTTTCTTACATGGGGATACTATTTAGTCGTAGTGGGAAGTGGCAATGGGCTATAAAATCTAGATTACTTCAATTTGTTAAAACTACAATAACCCTGCTGCAGTTTGCTACTACCCAAGGAATCAAACATCCGAGGGAAATGTTGACTTTGTACAAGGCTAAATGCAGACCTACTGCTATGTATGGGGCCGAACTATGGGGATATGAACAGTCTCCAACTCGAAGAAAACGCTTTTTGGAGAAACCTTTTAGCAGTTCCAAAAAGAAGTGCAACATGTGTCTGTCACACAAAATTAGGAGTCCTCTATATTGTTGACCTGATTAGGATACAGCCAGGGTTATTATGGCACAAAGTTTGGTCATATGAACACACCACCCTCAACCAATCAATTATTATCAATTGTCTTAGATCCACATCAGCTCTTACAATTAATTGGCTCAAATATGTAAACATTTTTGGGCAGACTTTAGCCACCCTGAATATTTCAATCACCGCGAGAACTTGGCTCTTGTTCCACCAAAAGTACTCAAAATGAAATGTTTAACTTTACTAGAGGAAACGAGACTAGCATCAGAAATATTGAAACCATCTGTCAGAGGAATCAGATGATCTTGACTAGTTTTAACACACAGTTTTATTTAGTTAATGTGTTTAATGCATGTCAGAGGTTCGTGCTGACCTGATTCCGTTTGGATATCTTCCCTCATTTAATCAGCTTTCCCATTATTAATAACTGGTCCACCAACTTGGGGAAGTGTACCTGCGATGAAATTTATCTGCAGAGTACCATGCATACTGTCTTGTTTTGCAAACATGTCCTTGAGGCTAGAAAAAAATATGTTAAACCTCTGTTAAGACAATTGGTTTTGTGCAATGCCGACCGGCTTTTTTGTATTTGCAATTGTTACCTACCATTTATATATGTAATGGCTCGCTTCTTATGGGTCATTGTCAATCATAGGCAGCAGCTATAGTGAAACCTGGAAATGCACTGAGTGTGCCTTTGATGATCGCACTTGTATTTATGTACTGTCATTTTTTAAGCTCTTTTAACTTGTTCAAATTTGTATTTGTTTTTAACTTGTTATGGAAGTTCTAATGCAGCTTTTATGATTCATTTGTGAATTCAAATAAAGGTTATCTTGATTAATTGATTGATTAGTGGGGATGGTGGAGATTCTATGAGGGGAGGAAGTGTTAAAGTGTTTGTTCTATGTCAGTCTTAAATGGCTCGTGTGCATGGATGTGTGGCCAGGTTTAGCAGCTCCACCAGAGAGCACATCAGCTGCACATGTGATGTGGAGCGGAAAACAGCCAACTACTGCAAGTCCACCAGTCTCTTTCTACTGTGTCTTCAATAACAGCCCCTGTAAAAACCAAGGGGTTGCTTGGATTTATTTGCTTAGGTTCAGTTGACATATGTCTCTGAACTTGCTTGCCTTGCATTGTTTGATGATGAGGTGGTACAGAGACAAGTTGCTGAACTAAGGAACCTGCGACCTGGTGCTAACCTGGCTCTAGTAAAGATACCGTTTGGCCTCATTGATGTCAGTTAGTAGGGTATGATTTCTTCTACTGTGACCTGGAAGACATCTGTCAGATGACTTTTTGATCAAGGGTATCTGACTCTGGACCCCTGTGACTACGATGAGGAAGGCCTGCTGCAAAAAGGGCTTCAGGCTCAAGGGCCAGCTGAGACATCCGCAACTTGGTGATACCACTGAACTAATTAAGGCAGGAGAACTACTGGCCAGGAGGGCCGGGAGCTTGTCGATGTTTTTGGTCCACTTCCTCCGTCTAACCCCAAATGTGGACATAGATTGCCTGTGCACGTAGTGTTCACTCAGTAAAAAAATGTATCCTGTTCTATTAGCTTGTTTGTTCAGGGCAGCGGTTTATCTACGAGGCCATGAAAAGCCACGTAGGGTGGCCTTGCGTGGCCTCATGGATATGATTGAGAGACCTGCACCTTCGCAATGTCATCAGAAGTGGTGCTTTAGCGACGCAGGGTACGAGGGGATGGGGAAGCACCTGCAGGCTCTGCACCCGAGACATATGCTGAGAGAGAGAGAACACAAGTCACAGAAGGAGATACAACTGCACCAGTTGACGTGCTGCATCAAGAGCAATACGACAATCACGATATGTAGCACTTTCTACAAATTGCAAACACTTTTATAACTTCTTGGGAGACCAACAAATGTATTTTTGAGACTAATGAAAGACCATTTAAATTCTTTTTTTTTCATTCTTGTTCTATTGTCCTGCGGTGATTCAGTGGTCACCCCGGTGTGACAGGTGACTGCACCCACAGATGTGTGTGAGTTGAGTGGAGCCGTGGTGAGAGTGGTGAGAGTGTCCAAATGATGTGTACGCCCCCTGGACATTGATGTGTGTGAATGTTCTGTGTCATGTGGGTGAGTGTCTATGTGGAGTGTTGCACCACAGCTGCATGGAGGAGGCAACTGCTCCACTTATCTGATGTGAGAAGGAAGCCGTGCTGTGTGTCTGACTTGCTGAGCTAGCCCCACACCTGTGACACCCCCCTGGCAAGTGGCACATGTGCAGAGTGAGCTTTGTATCTGCTGTTGACAATGGCAGGTGATTGATCTCTGCCTGTGTGTGTCTGTGTACTCTGCTGCGGTTTCGTCAGTGGCCTGGGGCATGTGACTGCTTTGCGGTGCTGGCCATCAGCCTTGTGTTGCTTGGGATGCACAGTGTGTGCCATGATCAGGGATTGGTTCGCACCCCTCATGTCACCTGTGTACTTACTATGCCATGTAGTGCATTGGTGCGTCCACAGTGGCAAATGTCCCTATGACTAAGGTGCTATTACTTGCCAGCATACTATGCCCTGTTCAACAAATCAAAGATGTTAAAATGTGTGTCTCTGTGCAGGTGTAGTGATGTTGTCCCACTTTGTCATCCTCACAGGTAACCGCCTACCATAAGGGGAAGATCTGGAAGGAGGCCGTCAAGGCCGTTCAATCGGTGGAGGGTCGCAGTCGGCGCCTTCCACAAGTGAGGAAGAGATGGCAGGACATCCGGTGCTGGACCCGTAGGATCGCCCGGGTCATACTGAAGGAGGAGGCTCCCCGCAAGCATGGCGGGCGCCGGCGCCTGACCCACCAAATGAAGCGTGTCCTGGCGGTGGTCTTCCCTGACCTGGATAGGCGGATACAGGAGTTACAGCAGCAGGAAGGGGGTAGGTACATGTGTGTTTGTTGTGTGTCGCCAGCTTTTGTTGCTGCTCAGTCGCCTGGAGACACTGCCAGGGTATATATGTGCAGTGCATCTCTTGTTCCCCCAAGTCAACCTGTGCTGTTCTTCCTCCCTTCCCCCTCCTTGACATGTGTTACCTGGTCTGTGTGTTATCACTATTGCACATGGTCATCTAGGCTGCCAGTTAATCAAGGTGCACACTGCTTTCAGCATCATGTGTGGGGGTGGTCTGCCTGTGCCCTGTCCTGTTCAGTCATTTGGGGGTGCATAATTGTTGGCACTGATGCTGAGTCTCAACATAGGAGTGTGAGGTTCCAAAAGAACAGACTTGCAGCATGCATTACCAATGTTGTGGCCTCAGACATGATCTGTATTGCACATCTGTGGAAATCTGATAGGGCTCCCAGTTTCAGACCTGGTTAGAGGACATGCATGAAATGGCTTCCTTTGAAAAATTGATCAATAAGCTCAATTATAAATTTCTGGAATCCCAAGGGATTTGAGGTAACTTTTTTTCTGTTCAATTTGGCATGAAAGATTACTGTTGGCATGAGACCCTTTCCTCGTCAGTCACTCTACTTCGTCGCACCCTTTTGTTTCCCCGGATTTCTTTCGTTCTGTACCCCAGTATATCCCAACAGACCAGTGACTAGATTGCCAGGGACCGTGGGACACCTCTTAAAGATTAAGGGCTCACTACTAACTGTACAGGCTGAGCCCTTGCATGTTCACCTATTTCCTAAATATATAAGTATATGAGTTTTCTGTATTGAAGGTCCATTCACTGTCAACATTCGATGTGTTTTGTTTTATGGTAGGTTATATAGCTGTACTATATATTGATAAGATATGAAACTCCAATAGAAAACTGAAGAAATTACTCAGTTTGTATTTGTAGCCTGGCATGATGAGGCAACGGTGTTTCATTGGGACCAGCTTGGATCTACCCGTGTGCCATGTGCCAGGGTTCTGCTTCTTGCCAAAGGGCGCTCCCTTAGTTAGTTAGGCTCCAACTCTAGCCAAGGTGCAGGGTTGGTGAAATCCCCGCTCAAAGAAGGCTTTCTGTAAGGGCCCACAGCACCAGCGATTCACGGGATTGTCAATCCCTGGACCTCTGAGTGGGTAAGCACATTATCGGAAGCTGATCTGCCAGTTTATCAGGGTGACCCATTTATCACAGTCTGAGCTCTGTCAAACGGATTTCATTTTAAAGAACCTTCTCAGTACTTGCTTTTACAAAGCGACTTATAAGAGGAAGGATTGCTTAGGAGGCCAACCTGTGTCAAAATCACATACCCACGTGTCTTTTACTGCAGAACCACTGTTTACTGACCTAGAATTTTGTTGCAACTGAAAGGCATAAGGAAAAATCCTCACAGTCACACTGACTGTGCCAGATATTTTGGTAAAATCTGAACAAACTCTGATGATAGGTGAAGTCTGGAAAGGCAAATACCATTTTGGGCATCATCCAGAGCCCTCCACCTCCTTAAAATGTGGTCTATAACATCAATGGGACTCTCAGGGCTCCTTCTAGGATCACAAGCATACTCGGATTATTTGATAGTTAGCAAATTCATACTGAAATTCCCTAGAAAGATGAATTAATAATGTAACAAAGTTCTCACATACCTAGGCCTGAGAAAGTACCATGAATCAGAAGAATGAAGTAATCAAATTCAATTATTTGTAAACATTACTCACAAGGTTGATTCATAATTGCTAATCTTGCATGTCTCCCACTTGTTCGTAAAATTTGCTTGGTATTGTAACATTTAGGGGTGGGCGGAATTTGCGAAAGTGACTTTCGCAAATTATCGCGAAAATGTTACAAATCTCCGCAAACATGCGGAAATATCGCGAAGATGCGGAAGTTTTTTTCCCGCCCGTTCGCGGTATGTTCTGCATGGTCGCGGCTCGCCAACTTACCCATGCGGTTGCTTGCGGGCGCGGCCATCTTGTTTTCACTCTTCTCGCGGTGCATGATCGCGAGAAGAAAGACGTGATCGCGCGACCAATGACATTACTGCGGGCACGAACTGTCGCGAGACAGCGCAAATGGCTTCCAACAATCCAACATCGTGTGGAGAACGCGACCAGATCGGGAAAACTTGTCGGCGAACGCGGGGATTCAGGTAAGGCGATCATCGCGCGCGAGAATGTATTATTTTACAGCGCGAGCAAGAAACAAATTATCGCTAAGCTGCGGAATGCGGAAATTTTGACATTTTCGCGCGCTCCGCGGAACGCGAAAATGTCAAATTATCGCAATTTCCGCGAGCGGAATGGAAATTTAGCCCAGGCCTACGCAACATATGCCCATACAGTGTTAACAAGTTTAGAAATGACAAAATAATGAGGTAATACTGTCACAAAATGTGGCCGTACAATGCTGCATAATTTGGCTTTTCTAGTCGCATAATTTCAGTTGCCCTGCTGCTTAATTTGACTCTCTCCCGCAGCATAAGTCTAGTGGGCCTGGTTATATGATTTATTTATAAATGTTGTTTATTGCTCTGCTCTGCTCAACGGTTTCCTTTCCGCGATTGTTGAGAACTGGCTTGAGATGTTTGGGTCGCTGTACCTAACCACCTTTATTTTGAGACCGCTATTTGGCACAGAACTACAGAACTGATGAGTAAAAGCGATTAATGGGACAAGTCAAATTAAGCAGCACTGAGTTCGATTACATAGTTAATTTCAATTTGCTGCAGACATAGCTATGTGTAGGGATGGAGGAGTCGATTCAAATCGTGTATGTTAAGGAGCTAACTTCTGACATAAGTGCATTACCGTCTGTGCACCATGACATTTAACAGCAAGTGCATGACTAATATTCTGGCCAGATACCAGAGCCACATCTCGTTGTGCTGTGTAACCTGCCAAGATGTGTATGTCAGACACTGACCATATAACTGAACATTGACACCGTTGCCTGTATATATATATCACCCCAAGTCCAAAGGTGAGGCACGGTAATAAATACCTTTTTCAGGGTTATATTTTCATTATTTTTGGTAAATTTGGCATAAACACCGATCTCACTGTCTGACCGAAGTTTTAAGAAAAATAGCATAAACTTTCCGAAACAATTTAAGTCTGGCATAAAGTGAGCTTTAGCAATATTTAGAACTATTGTCATAAAGAAAAAATACCTAAACCCTACATACCAAATACACATATTGGTTTGAATGAAGTGTCAGCCGCCGGTAAAGCAAATGTTGCAATTCATCAGGGGTTCATGCTACCTTCGTTGATGGAGACGGTGCTGGTGCGTTAGAGTAGGGTTTGCATGATTGATTAAGGAAGTGCAGACAGACTGGGACACTGACGAGGTAAAGGAGTCTCACCATTCAGCTACTCCCAAAACACATCAAGGCGAGTGGTATGTCCGTTATGCGCGTGAGAACCGTAGGTGGAATGCTTGGATTTAATGATTGGAAAGATTAACCTTGTAACAATCGTTGTTGAGCTTGAGGAGAAGATATGTCATGGTTATTTAATATCTATCAAATCTAAACTTGACGGGAGCATCATGAAATGTGGTAGTTATAGAGACGAGGTCTGTAGTTTTTAATGTGAAAGTGCGTCCTCGTTTATTAGTATGGTGATGTGTTTGTGGAGATGGTTTCATATGAGAATTAGCCAATACGTGGATGAATGAATAGATGAGTGAGTGCATGTCAGTATAATTAGGTGCATGTGGATGGATGAGTAAGCTCATTTATGAGTTAATGAGCAGCAGTGGCGGAGGTAGAGAACAGCCTCCTGTCAAAAAAAAAATGATGGCCACAACCATGAGGAACATGGTTTCAAAAATCCAAACACTCATTAATCATTTTACTGTTCATCATTCCTTTTTCTCACTCATTGATCTATTTTTTCCATCAATGCACACACTTACGACTTAATCTGTCCCGCCATCTGTCCATGTATTTACCTACATAATCATTGTACCAACCAATCATCCATGCATTCATTCACCCTCAATCCAATCACGCCCCAAATAATTTACCTATTGATCTATCCAAGCACAGTCAATAAGCCTTTCGTCCCTACGCCGACTCATAATTGCATTCATTCACTCATGCTACCATTCTGGCATTCCTCCACTCAACAATCCACACAACCACAAAAAGGCAGATATATTTGTTTTGCAATACTTGTTCCCTGCTGTTGCCTAGCTGTTATCATGCATTTTGCTGATTAAAATGAAAACGTGCAGAAAATGTTTTCATTTTTGGCTCAGAAAAGCATCACATTGCCTCACCCTTTGATGCAGTTCATTACTGCTACTCATCCCAAGATGATCTCTACCTAATCCCAGATGTACAACTAATGAGCGACTAGATACAAGCACGCTACATTCTCAGCAATTACATTATGGAAGCAGAACATATATATATATGCCTGTTGAATACATCTTAAACATCTTTCCATCCGAGCAAGCTTGGCGATCCAATAGGAGGTAGGTGAGACTTCAGTGAGTTGATGATGCTAACGGCCTCTTCCTGTTTTCTTATCTTCATGATACGTACAATTCCCACAATCTGCTCTATTCTTGCTCTAGTTACCCTTAAAACCATGAACCTGTCTCTTCACTCCAGTGGTGAGCCATTACATCATCATTTCTTCCAAGAACAGTATGACATAGATTGTCCCCCTTGGTAGTATCCTTCTATTTGCTTTTCTGAGTGAGTCTTGCAAATGAGTGAAGAGCGCTTAACACTTTGCGCACAAGCTGTAAAGAACTTGTAAAATCATTGGGTCCATTTCAGTATGTTGTGCAGTTTTCACCCTAAGGTAGGAACTGCACGTTTGTGGCCAGGATAACCTTTGGGATGGTATCAGACTGATTCCATACACCCCCTTAGGGAGTCTTGTCCTATAGTTAGCTCACAGTGCCACTATTAGCCCCCTAAATCCCAGGCAAGTAAGAAATGGGTCTGGCAACCAATGAACATTACAACCCTGATCTCCAAGGAAAAGTATAACAGCTCTAGAAACCTTTTGCTCAGTCACTCGCGCTCTCTTTCGCTCAGAGAAATATACAAGGACTACACGGTTGGACATTTTCAATATTTATTCAACCAACGTATAACATATATGTGCTGCAATGATCAATAGCCAGAAGCAAATAAAAGTTATTAGAAGTACTAGGACATTGATCAGAGTGAAAAGTTCCAAAATTGTGCTGAAACAATGTATACATTTTAAGCATATAAAACAATATAGAAATATGGTGAACCTCCTACTAATCGTCCCATAACCTAAGATTTTAGGGTGTGTGTGTGTGAGTGTTTTGACAAGAATCCCCATACTGGATAATTCAACCCCCATTACCTGAAGAAAAATGTAGGTCCCCATCATGGTCACAAGCCGGAAAACCCTCGTAAATATATCAACAAGCTGCTTGGCCAAAGCATCAGCGTGTAGCGACATCGCAAATAACAGCAAAGCTCTCATCTGCCAACATCCAGAAACTGATGATTATTTATAACAAAACAACAGCTACAATGGTTCAGGGGTAAATTTGCATAAAGAGTGGATTTAACCACCCTACAATATGACATAACGCATGAAAAAGTGCAAATAAATATATAAAGGTACCCACAGACAAAGCCTTCTTGAAAAAAGCTTTTAGTTATAGAAATAACGTATTACAGAACATAAAGGATATTGCAAATAGGACAAACATAAGATTGGTGCTCATGGAGTTACACAGGATAGACATAGGAAAATAGAATTTACAGTTTAACCCCTTGAGTGCCCCGCCCTTTCCACGCCCTGTGCCGGGCGTTTCATTAGCGGGCGGGGCTCATGACGAGATAGTCTCGTCATGGGCACAGCGCAACCGCGGCCCATGACGAGACCATCTCGTCATGGGCACTCAAGGGGTTAAACAAAAAACAAACATAATACCAGAGGAATGATACACAAAATGTCTGATATATCACAAGATCAATAGTACAATGAATGCATCCTCCTAGTTTCCAAAAGGAATGCGGGCTGTTTTTCGACCTTGTCAATTTAAAAGGTCATCATTAGAACGTAAGGTAAGGATTTTGAAAGCAAGGATTAGTAAACAATTTGTAATTTGAATAATAACATTAATGAGTGTAGGGGTACCGGGAGTCATAATTAAAAAAGCGCTCAACCGAAGGCTAACAAGAAGACGTAAAATAAATTATGCAAAACAAGTCAATGCCAACCACCAAACTGATGTGACAAAGCAGAGGTAAAAAGAAGAAATATATTGTGAATCCCAAAGTTCTTAAGGAAAGAAAAGCAGAGGAAAAACACCCACATCATGTGTTTTTTTTTTTTTTTAAAGAAAAGCGAATTTAAGTCCCAAACATGAATTATATTTGAAATAATCAAGCTTTTGAATTGGAAAAAAAACCTAGTTTACACAAACTTGATTAATCACGTCAAAAGTCTCCAGAGGTCCAACTGATATTTGAGCCTCGCCATAATCGTAGGGCTCTGCAGAATAATAGTACCTGTAAATATAGGTGTACCTACAGGCAGACTAAGAAGTTCATGCCAACTCAAAAGGTCACAGGTACCCACCAAAGGACCATTATCTCAATGCATTTTGTAAATTATAGACAAAATAAGTATTGGGTTCATAGCAACGACATTCATCTGACCGCGTCCAAAGAAACGGCAGTGATTCACATTGGAAATTTACTGGAAAAAAAGTAAACCCAAAAACAACTATTAGTACACATGAGGGAGCAGTTGCATTAAGGACAACCAATAATTAGCCTTAATAAATCCAAAAATGTAAAAAGCTGGTCTTAACCGACGAAGGAAATAGCTTCCGGACCAATTTGTGGCGCTCTCCGTCCACATAGAAGCATTGTCTGGGAAACCGCGTCTTAAAGAGCTCTGATCACTATAAGCATAAAGTAAAGACTGACCAGCCCTGGGATTGTATATACATATTTTTAACCATATATATATCATTTATAAGGATAACTAAAAGTATGGTTTAATTAACATTCAAAGGAGCATAAGAAATGGAAAAAAAATGTATTATTATTTTTCAAACAAGTATCGCCTCTCTGAGGTACGTGCGTGTAAATAGAAACCAATATTTTTTCATAGGGATCCTCAAACTCCTTGTGACCTTTGATGGGTAAAAAGCATTTTAATGCAAGACCACAGAGCTACATTCCTCCATAGTGTTAAGACCTTTGTTGATACTGTCACATTTCAGAATGTAGCAGCTCGATTTAACATCATTTTGGATTCCCCTCCCCTCTAGGTGTTGTTTGTATCTGTTCAATGATTTGCCAACATACATCGTTCTCTGTGTGGTTATCCTTGCATTGGGCGTTGATCAGGCAGCCATTGTTTGTATATTATAGATAGCTCTGTCGCCAAATGTATGAAAAAATAGCACATTTGCACAACATATGTATAAACCTTGTACATCGAGTTAGCATGATAGCTTTCTTAAGAAGTTGATTTTGTAAGCAAGTATAGTTTCCAAGAAACTAATCCAGGGTGTCATAGATACAAATTTGTGTCAAAGGTCACCGTGTAAAAATGGATCAACTTTGGGAAATGGCAGTGTTTCGCTCTGGAACACACGAGAAGTATACATCATTCTGAATGTCCAGATATGTGCCACGCTCTGAACCCCTCCTCCTACTCAGCATTTCACCCACTTTCCTCTCCCACCCAGCACCCATTCAAGAAGTACCTAGGCACATTGTTTAATTGCTATTCATAACATAGTGCTAGTGTGAAACGTTTTATGTTTTATGAATGGAGCTAAACTAGGAAAGCAAGAAGTGCACTTTGAGGAGTTGCATTGGCAACAACATGGCTTGACACCTTGATTCCTCCACAAGAAGCCAAGTAAAATGGCTGTTTTCCAAACCTCATCGGTCAAAACTTGAACAAAGTCTTCCTCCTGCAAAACATTGAACACGTGATGCTGCGCTGCGATTACCGGCTAGAAGGCACCACAAATAACACCGAAAAAATCTATATTTGAAAATGCTGAATTACTGCAGTACATTGGGCAACGGTGAAACATGACCTACAAATCCTCGGCTGTTGAGATACTCATAGATAATGAAAACCACCTAAGAGGATCTAAAGAAAGATGGGAGATAAACGTGCATGTCGCAATAAAAACATTCAGGTGATACCTTACCCCTTCTCAATGCACCAGAGATAAACTAACTTTGTGTTCGATAGATCAGTTCTGAGTACATAATAGGACAGAATTGGCAGAGTGTTTCTGAAATCAGGTATGCGGTGCTTTCTGGGAAGGAGAGATAGAAATGAGCGGTTGAACCACATTCGGAATAAATTCAAAAGCATTCTGGTTGACCGGGGAAATTCTTATATTCCCACAGTTTATAGGAAGTATAACTGTACTTGAAGAATAAGGGCTGTTTCTTGACTAGAAGTTTAAAAAAAGAAATCTATTCCTACAAATTAATTGCAGCTATTATCTTGAGTGACACTTCAGGTATGTGAATGATACCTTCATGTTGTTGGACCAGGGTCCATTATATCGTAATGATATCAAGTCAACATCAGAATAGTAAATAACATTCTGTTTTAGTGTATTCTATCAACTATGGTTTGGACCCCTGAAAACAGTCCTTCACCTAATGCAACATCACCTTAACGGCTTTTGGAGCGAAGGCATTTTAATGATCTTCTGCACGGAACAACTTTGAATTTATTACCCATTTTCTATAAACTGATGCTAGCACAATGGCTTAAAACATGTTGAATTTTCAGAAAAGGCGACATAATAAAACAATTGGTGTACATCCTGTCCTGTACCCCCAACATCCTTAAGATTGCTCTGAAAAGGGGGAGAGGTTGAGTTGTAGAACTACACAGGGTGATATATAAGTGTATACATCTACTGGCGGTCGCCAGTAGATAGTTATAGTTAGGACCGAGTTTTCATAGGAAATCTGAAAATTCTATTTTGAATAACTTTGGCGCCGGTTAACGAATCCTCGCGAAATTTTCAAAACTAATGGGGCGCTCCGCTCAGCTCCTACCCTGAAAGTCTCGGGGTGATTTGTCAAGCGGGGGCTGAGAAAAAAGGGGGGTCCCAAAACACGTTTTCCCCATGCATTTTCCCATAGGACCTTTAGTCGAAGGTACATCCCGAACGGCTGAACAGAATTACTTGAAATTTGGCAAAGAGGTAGTCCTCAGGTCAGGCATGTGCCTTTTGCATATATGGTGTCAATCTGTTCAGTAGTTCCTGAGAAAATTGCAGTTAAAAGTACATAAATATCTATAAGCGCGCACCGTGCGCGCACGGTGTGCGCACCATAACGTGCGCGAGCGTAATTCTGATTGGTGGTTACATGTCAGTCAACATTCGAATCAGTCGAAATCAGGAAGTGTCAGCCGCCATTTTGTGTGTTGTGTGTGTGACAGTGAAAAAGAAAGGTGGAGAACGTGAAAAGGGGGCAGGGTAGAGAGTTCCTGACCCCCTAGCCTTTGTCAGGGGGTCCCTGAAAAACTTTTTATTTTTTTTTCAAAAAATCCCGGGGTGCGCGCACGGTGAAAAACCTTAAAAAAAAAAAAAAAACATTTTAAACGAGCCAGTCCATATTACAGGATACAGTCAATCTATAACTATATACATAGGTAGCTTATTGTAAAATAAATATATAAAAAATATAATAAAACATACATAACTTAGCATTTAAAAAAACCTTACAAATTCACTTAAAAAACCATAGGTTTCACACACGTTATAGTTAGGAATTAGCATTTAAAAAACCTTGCAAATTCACTTAAAAAACCATAGGTTTCACACATGTTATAGTTAGCTGGACATTTCACTCGTAAAAAAACATTGAAATTCCCCCGTTATAGTTAGTTCAGATAACTATAACTCGTGCGACCGCCACTCTATTACAAGGATGATGTCATCAGTGATGTCATGAGTGATGCCACTGACCATGTCATGAGTGATGTAATATGTGACGTCATGAGCAATGGATTGCGGGCGCGCGAGTTATAGTTATATAGAACTAACTATAACGGGGGAATTTCAATGGTTTTTTACGAGTGAAATGTCCAGCTAACTATAACATGTGTGAAACCTATGGTTTTTTAAGTGAATATATATATATATATATATATATATATATATATATATATATATATATATATCCTCGCTCCTTATGCACCAGCCTGGCGCACTCATGTACGGTGCCTGTCACGGCGGGGGTGCTCCCGCCTTCGTATCCAGCTCCACACTGTTAGCAGGTAATCGTACCTTTCCACAGAAGACAGCCCTCACAGGGACGATGTTTAACATCGACAAAGGTGAATTGCCGAAACGCGTCAGTTGTGCGCCCCGAGTTCCCGTGAATAAATTACTTTGGAACTCTCCCCCGTGAGGGCTGTCTTCTGTGGAAAGGTACGATTACCTGCTAACAGTGTGGAGCTGTATATATATATATATATATATATATATATAATATATATATATATATATATATATATATATATATATATAGAGAGAGAGAGAGAGAGAGAGAGAGAGATCACCTTCCCAGAATGGTCCTTTATAGTTGGGTCCCTGGTAAATTGGCCACTTTGCCCAAGCCTTAAATAGCCTAGGAACTAGTGCGCACAGCAGAGCTAGAAAGCCAAATGAGCAGATGATGGTCACCTTGAAATTCAGATTTCTAAGAAAAAATACTAAACAAAATGGAATTCGCACACAGATTTTTGCAGTTTGTATGTTGTAATAGATTTAACCAAGGCCATTATAGCACTTCACATGAGCACCAGATCACATTTCACAAGGACATATTTTAATGGGACTTTTTTAGAAAAGGGGAGATTAAGTTATTTGCCTGGAATCACAAGCTGTTGAGGACTCAAACCTGGCTCCCCAGTTCCAAAGGTGGCAGCTTTGGCCTTAAGGTCAGTTACCTACCTTTTAAGTAGACATCGCATATCATGAATTGGATGTATGATGATACAACGCGTACCATCACAACGCGGTATGTTACATCGCGGTCGTGACAACGCAAGTCATTACATCGACTTGCGTTGGAGGGCGCTGGATTTAGGAATAGTGTGAATTACTATTCCAACTCCAGTCTACGTACAGTAGGGAAGGTGTTGGAATAGTAATTCACACTATTCCTTAGTCTAGAGCGCCCTCCAGTGCAAGTCGGTGTAACGACTTGCGTTGTCATGACCGCGATGTAACCATACTGCGTTGTAATGGTTGTGTTGTAAAGGATGTTTCCCCATGAATCCCTATGTTCATGTTTTGTTTGCAACTTTCTACTTCTGTCTGTACCCTGGCCCTCTGAATTACAGTCAAGCGCTGCAGACTCACCTGTTGTGCATATGGATTAAATGGCGGAAAAAACTTAGGGCAGTATTACAAAACATGTTTGATTAGCTCTAGCTCATCTTCTTGGTGGAAAGTAAGGCAGTCCTTCATTCAAACACCTTTTCCCGCGGTAGAATGAAAACAGTCTTGTGGAGGGGGTGATGTGCATTTGGCTGTGTTACATTTTGCCGAAGTGGTAATAGATGTAACTCTTTTTTGTGCTGCGTTGTGTTTATTCTTTTGTTTGCGGCACTTCTCCTTCTCATGTGCAGTGCTTGCTGTGTAGGGCTCGGTTGCGTTGTGTTGCGCCTCGCCACATTTTCTATTGTTTTTATTAAGCTCTATGTCATTGCATTTATGTGTCCTCTGTAATTACTTTAAGATTATCAACAGATAATGTTACAGTTTAAGCCTAAAGTAACACACTCCTTTAGAGCTGGAGTGACCAAAAGCCACTCACCAGAGTCACAGGTGTGAAAGTGACGCTTCTATCGCTCCTCAACTACCTGAGGTTCCAGTCGGCCCTGAAGAGAGTCAGAAACATATCTTATATAAGCGCTTTACGCTGCATCTGAAGCATTACTTCCTGGGACCGTATTGTGCGGCTTGAGCTGCTTTAATAATTAAGACGCAAAGGTAGCTGTGCTGTCTAGTTTGTGGCCTCGCATACACATCGGGAAGCCGGCGCCACTTCTGCAGCAAGAGACAGGGCAAGTGGAGGGGATTTCAACTTCTTCAAACGTGAGCAAAGAAGCTGCAGAAAAAGAAAGACATATTTACAGCTTTGGAATTTGTTGTTCAAATACTATTTTGGTTCAATCATATAATAAAATTGGAACAGAAAGTGGTTAGTGTTCGATTTTTTTTGCGGAACATGTGTCCTCGCTGTGAACTGAATATTGCCTCAGCCTCGCCATAGCCATGTTATTCCTTCGTGCGATTTAAAATAGGGGAAAGTGCTGTATTCAGAGATATCTGTTCAATGAAGGATAGCAAAGTACCACACACTTCAGCTCAAGAGGAGTCATTGCGTTCATCAGTGACGTCAGAGTCTGCTTTGATCTGCGAGACACCAGTTCGAATCCAGGTGAGACCGGAAGCGCATTTTATTCTTCCGGGATCAATAAATAGGGTAATGAAATGTGGCAGTGAATACGAATCTCAGAAATGCTTTTAAGCGCTATATGAAACACACATTTTCATGATAAAATATTTAGGCCCAGAGTTACAAAAGGTGTTTTAGGCACTTCGCAATGCAAAAGAGTCACTAAGCACAGGGACATCTTAATGATTTGGGGGGCTCTGAGCCAATCGTATTTTGGGGGCCCCTGCTCTGAACAGCTTTGAAATTATGATCCAGTTTCAACTCGCATGCCCTCTTTAGCCAGGTCTGACAGTGTACAGGCACACTCGACCAACTGTAAATGTGTTTACATCCAATATTCAGGGATAGTGATCTGTGTTTTTAATATTGTAACTAGGGGTGGGCGGAATTTGCGGAATTAACCTTCGCAAATTATCGCGAGAATGTTTAAAATTATCGCAAACAAGCAGAAATATCGCGAAGATGCGGAAGTTTTTTTCCGGCATGTTCGCGAGATTTTCTGCATGGTTGCGGGTCGCCAACTTACCCATGTGGTTGCTTGCGGGCGCGGCCATCTTGTTTTGAGTTGTTCTCGCGGTGCATGATCGCGAGAAGAAAGACGTGATCGCGCGACGCATGACGTCACTGCGGGCGCGAACTGTTGCGAGACAGCGCAAATGGCTAAAAACAATACAACATCTCATGGAGAACGCGACCGGTTTAAGAAAACTTGTCGGCGAACGCAGGGATTCAGGTAAGGCGATCGCGCGCGCGCGAGAATGTATCATTTTACAGCGCGAGCAAGAAACAAATTATCGCCAAGCTGCGGAAACCGGAATTTTTGACATTTTCGCGCTCTCCGCGAAACGCAAAAATGTCAAATTATCGCAATTTCCGCGAACGGAACGAAATTTTTTCCCAGGCCTAATTGTAACACAGCAGCTGCACAATAATATTACTGCAAATAATCTTTGTGACACCCTGTCATTTCGAATATGTGAGGTCCAGTTTTATTTATTTATTATTTATTTATTTTTGAAACTTATAAAGTGCTCAGCTACCCCCAACGGGGGTGTCCCGGCTCTAAGACAGGCGGCTGTTGCGGACACCACTAGAGGGCTAAAAGCTGGGAAATAGTCAGGTCTTCAGGACACGTCGGGAAATGGTTTCAGATTCAGCCATACGCAGGGACAGTGGCAGGCTACTCCATGGCTTGGCAGTAATAACTGCGAAACTCTGCCACCCATTCTGGACTGGCGGCAACAGGGAGTCATCATGAGGCGGAGATGGTTTGATCTAAGTGAGTGGTTGGACTGAGAATGCTTAAGTCGAGCTTTAATGTAGGCTGGACCCCAACCCTGGATTGCTCTAAAAGCCAAAACCCGCGACTTAAACTGGATACATTTAATCACTGGAACCCAGTGGAGCTTCTTCAGGTGGGGTGACATCGAGTGGCGATATGGGATTCTGAACAATCTGCAGGTGTTTGATTAAGTAGGATGGACCCCCAGCGTACAGACTATTTGCATAGTCTAGATGTGAGGTGATCAGGGCATGAATGATAGTCCGGCGAGATTCCAGAGGGAGAAAAGGGCGAATTTTATGGAGCATGTGCAATTTACCAAACCAAGCCAAGGAGACCTGGTTCATTCAAACCAGAATCCAAGATTCCTAGCTGAGTTTACAGGTTCCGGAGGGGGATTCAACTCAGATGGCCACCACAATAGTGGCAGAGGGGTTTTTTAAATTAAAAAACAACACCTCAGTTTTGTCTGAGTTGAGCCTAAGCGTGTGTAATGACATCCAGGTGGAGATGTTACACAAACAGCGTCTGAAATGAGAAAAAGCTGCTTCAGAGTGATCTTTAAATGAAAACACCAATTGTGTGTCGTCAGCATAACAGATCACTCGGATTCCACAGGATTCTACCAATGTGGCCAGTGGAGCGAGATATACATTAAAAAATAGTGGGTTCAGAGCAGAGCCCTGAGGGACTCCGCAATTCAGGGGTTTCTCCTCGGAAACAAATGGCTGAAGGGAGACTTGTTGAGTGCAGCCATTTAGGAAGGATCGAATCCAAGACAGAGGGGTGCCCTGAATCCCTAAACTATAAAGTCTCTCAAGCAAAATAGCATGAGAGACCGTATCGAATGCAGCAGACAGGTCGAGAAGCACTAACATCGCTGCTTCGCCTGCGTCCACGCATTCGCAAATGGTCTTAGAGACCTCAAGAAGGGCAGTCTCAGTGATATAACCGGATCTAAATCCGGACTGCGAGTCATGGAAAAGATGACGGGACTCGTGATAGCTAGATAGCTGCTCCTGAACTACTTTTTCCAGAACTTTGGCTGGTTTTGGTATGAGAGAAATAGGGCGGTCGTTTTTTTAAAACAGAGGGATCCGATTTTTTTAGAATTGGTATTAACATGGCCTGTTTGCAGGCTGAAGGGAAAATCCCAGTGCGCAGGGAAGAGTTTCAGATCAAATTCAAAGGAGAAATAATATGGGGGGCTAGAGAGATAAATAGTTGTGCTGGGCAGGGATCCTTTGGAGAGGCTGATTTACAGGCGAGAAGTGTTTGTGATCTATCAATGGGGATCGAGTGAAAGGTCGCGAAAGCATCACTATTAGCTACCACAGTGTCTTGGACCGGGAAATGAGGGGTGGGAACAAACATAGAGTATATGTCTAGAATTTTAGCATGAAGGAACTCTGATAGCCCATTACAGAGATCCTAGGTGGGGGGGATCGTGCTTGCTAACGCGGGAGGCTTAGTAAAGTCTTTCAGTATTATAAAAAGGGTTTTTGAAGAATACCGGCAGTGTTGACCTTATTGAAAAAATACCCTCTCATTGCCGAATGTTTAGGTTTGTGGAAGTTCTTAATGGCAGCTTTATAGATTAATTTAGCCTCCGGATCATAAAATAATCTCCAACTCTGCTCAAGTTTCTCACATCGACTTTTTTCGGCACACAAGACCGGGGCAAGCCAGGGGGCTGATGGTTTTTGTCTAGAGGAGACAATAGATTGCAGGGGGTGACGGTATCAAGGGCTGAGGAGAGCCAGCTATTACTTTTAGACACATCTTGTTCCAAATCACCAATCACCTGCAGAGGCGTGCAAGAGAGGGCAGGGGCCATAGTGTTACAAGTAATTTGAAACCATTTCCTACTATAATCCCGGGCCATAGAATAATTAATCGAACAAGAGGATATAGCCAAACTAAACTGGATTAAGAAATGGTCTGACCAGGTAAGAGGTATAGGCGGTGCTGTGGTCAGATTAGGATTGTTAGTGAACAGTAAATCTAGAGTATGGCCGGCCTGATGGGTGGGGCCGCTAACCCGCTGGGTCAAATTAATGGCCTTCCAGAGTTTCTAGGAGCTGGCCCGCTTTAGTGCTGTGGATATCATCCACATGCAAGTTAAAGTCGCTAAGGATCATAGAATGTGGATGTTTAAGTGACAGCTCAGCAGCAATATTATAAAGTTCTGATAGATGTTGGGGCAGGGAACTAGGGGATCTGTAAATGAGAATTCCAGTCATGGCTATGTTAGATGCAACAGAGATGCTAAAATACATAGCATCTAAGGGGCCAATGTTAGGGAGTTTCCTGGAAGAGATTTCCCAGCTAGAACGCAGATTCACGGCAGTCCCACCTCCCACCTTGTTGTAAACCCGGTTTACACCCACAAAACGATAGTCAGTGGGGATAGCTAGGTTGAGATCGGTATTAGAGAGCTTTGGTCAAGAAGAAACATTTGATAGGGATGTTGCATGAAACATAAATAAAATGTCTCTGAAAAATGTCTGTATTATGTAATATACTCTCACACATCACCCATGTTAAAAATAGATCAAAGGAAAACAGTATTTAAAACAATCTACTTAAGAATTATTCAAGGTCATCAGAGAATGACTCTGCAGAACAGAACTGGCTCTATCAGGGCCAGGGGCCCCTGAAAGGCTGGTGCCCTGGGCCAGACCCCACTTTACCCGTGCCTTAAAACTGCTCTGACTAAGCATTGCCAGGAGAGGCAAACAGCTGCAAACAGTGATTGCATGCCCAAAAGCCATTTAGTGCTGCAGGATGCCCCTGGTGCTGCAGCCAAACCCCTGTCTGCGTCCTCCACTAAAGTATGGAAGGGAGGTGTTTCTAGGGCAACCTACCAAAAACGTAAGGTTTTGTGCAAAATGAGTTCTACTTTTCTAGAATCCTAATGCAGTATAGTGGCGGCTCCTCGACGGAGGGAATTACATTGCGCGCGCTGCAATGCCAAATCGGCAATGCAGCGGGCAATGTAATTCGTTGTATTTATTTATTTATTCACTCAACTCCGTTCGGCCACATTCCAGAGTTTACTGCAACATTGGTGGTGTTATATTATTATGTGAGGGAATTCTATTTGTGGTGAAAACGTTGCCTTATTCCCACTCAAAGTACCTTCTTGCATCGCCCTATATATTTTGCTGGTTATTTCTGATTATATTGCGGTATTGATTGTGTACTCTGATTCGCCTCAGCACAGGTCACAAGAAGATCCATCTATTGCAGCTCCTGGAGAAGACAATGTGACAAACTAGTAGTGAAGTGGTATCTAGGGGTGGGATATTTGTATTACTCCCACCCCACAGTGGTCCCACTTCGAACTGCCATACATGCAATTTCGTACATACATTCAGTAAAATTTGCCATCACGCATGGGGTCTTATTGCTTTGTGGTTGATGATGGCCGCGTTTATTTGCATAACATGTATGAGATACTTCTTACGGTACAGTGCAGTGGTTATTTTTGCTATTGCCAGGCTATAAATCAGCGCCATGGGCTGTCATTGATCATTCTGCTCATCTTACAAGCTCATAAAGTATTATATAACATAACATAACATAAATCATCAACATGACAGTTCGTTCATTAGTCCATTTTGCTGTCATAAATCATGTTTGCCGGGCTCGTAAATCATGTGACAGGTCATACTCCCAACGGATGACAGACTAACAAATCCTTACTGACATCTCCAATCACGTTCTGTTATCTGGTTGTCCTACTTGTGACACCTCTTAGTTTGTTCAGGTCATCATACATGCCTTTTTATGCGCTCATAAAGTTCCCTGTTGGATTTTATGGCGATTGCATGGGGTAGGGTAGCCTCTCCCTGGAGTTAGGCCCCAATTTGCTACCTTGTTCGTCCATTTTCTGCCCTGCCATCCGGCGGGTCTGGGCTGCGAGTGCTGTCTCCATTTGCTCCCCTTCCAGCCTACTCACCTTGCCACAAGGCATCCCCAGTTGATTGGCCTTCCTCCTGCACACCGCCCGGCATATGTGCCTCCATAACCAACAAACGCACCCCTTCCTATCCGCCTTGCCTGCCGTCCAGCACTGCAACAATGCTGCTGTTAAATGTAGGTGGGTGCGTTTCTAAATTGCTCTACGCACCGCCCACCAGCTCCAAAAAGTAACCTGTGCTGGGGAAGCAGTGCACTTATAACCCCCTCGTTCTCCCTTCTGGCCGGCAGCTGCGTCACCACTTGGGGGCTCAAATCATTACCTGGCCCCCCCATTAGCCAGGTATTTTCGAGCCACCTTTGGTGCACATTTTTGCCCAGGGAGAGGGTGTGGGAAGGACCCCCCCTTTGTCATTGGGCATGCTGTGGCAGCCCAAACCATTTTTTCCGAGTCCCCAGTGGTCGTTATGGTGCCAGTCTTTGAGGCCCGCTTTGGGGCCGGCCTCTGCTATAGCACTACACCAGGCCCACTCCACACTGACACACATGCAATTCCTTACATATATTCAGTAAAGTTTACCAACACATGTTTTGTCTTGGTTTTTTGTGGTCGATGTTGGCTGCAGTTTATTTAGCATACTATGCATGAAATACTTCATACAGTAGAGTGCCGTTGTCATACCGATCTGACCAGGCTATACATCAAAATCACAGGCTGTCATAAATAACCGTCATAAATCATTCTACTCATCTTACAAGCTCATAAATAATCAACATGACAGTTTGTTAATTAGTCCATTTTGTAGTCATAAATCTTTTTTGCCAGGCTCAGAAATCATGTGAGAGTTCATACTCCCAATGTCTGACAAATCATAAATCTTTTCTAACATCTTCAACCAGGTTCTGTTATCTGCTTTCCCTACTTGTGACACCTCTTAGTTTGCTCAGGCTATCATGCAAGCCGTTGTATGGGAGACATAAAGTTCCCTGTAGGTTTTCACGCTGATTTCGTGGAGTGTAGTCTCTCCCTGGAATTAGGCCCCAACTTGCTACCTTGTTTGTCCATTTGGTGCCCTGCCATCTGGCGGATCTGGGCTGTGACTGCCATCTCAATTTGCTCCCAGCTTACTCACCCTACCGTAAGGCCTCCCCAGGTGAGTGACCTTCCTTCTGAACACCGCCCTGCTAGTGTGCCTCCATAGCCAACAAATATACCCCTTCTTATCCACCACCCCACACGGGAGGCTTGTCTCCTGGTGGATCTCCCGTCCTCCTTGACTTTTATTTCTTCCTCTTTTTTTTTCATGCAGCCCGTCAGTGCCCTGGGTTGAGCCAGAAATCTTTCATCCCTTCTTCCGACACATGCTCCCCATCGTGGGTGCAAAGCCTTGGGTGCCCTGGGTTGATCAGGCCATGCCCGATGCTCTCCAGGCCATTGATCCTGCAAAATCTGCTCACTGAAATGTTCAGTTTCCTCCTTGAGTTATCAACTGCACTATTGACGTGGCGCCTCGCCATTCCAGGATGGATATTCGGAGCATATGATAGTGGTGCTGCCAAATAGCTTGGTTGCCTCTGCAAGCCTGTCTGAATGGCATGAAGGAGGTCCCTCCTCTCCAGCTGCGTGAGGTCGTTACCTCCTAGGTGCATCACCAAGACAATGGGGTGCCGGGTGGCCGCCACCTGTAACCCCCTTTAGGGTCACCGAAAGCTGGTTCCCTTTCATCCCTGAGCCACCCCACTACTGACTTATGTGTCTACTGCCCTGCCCTCCTGCCTGTGACCGCTGTGTAACAACCATGTATGAATCCGGGTTTATTCTGTGTATGCCCACTGGATAATGCATTCCACTGCCTTTGTTGTGTCTTCTGGGTCTCCCAGTTTCTTAACCTACCTTACTTTGTCTATGTATTTCCTGTAATGGTTTGCCTTGCCATGGGTGAGTGCCTGTTGAACTAGGACCAACAAGTCTGTTCTGCCAGCCCCCATACATTTTCTGTGAAAACGAGTCATCCTCAATGCTTCCTCCGGTGCCAAGTCTCTGATTTTGTCCATATGCGCTCGTGAGAGTGCATCTGCTACTGAATTCTCCACCCCTGGAACTTGCCTTTCCTTCAGCTCTCGGTTTCCCTCCAGCTGCAATTTAACCATACAATGCATTAATCTCCATATGTTGGGGGTACCTGGTAGTACTTTTGTTGATTGCCTGGACTACAACTTTGTCAGAGTGTCAGCTTCATGTCCCTCAGATTGCTTTCCCAGACTGACAGTGCGACTAGTATGGGGAATAGCTCCAGGAATGTGATGTTGTTGGTGGAACCCAACTCCTGCCATCTCTTGGGCCACTGCCCCATGCACCACTTTCTCCCTAGTATTGCCCCAAAACCTATGCTGCCGGCTGCATCAGTGAATAGGGCTATCTGTCTGTCTGTTACCCAGCCTTTTCTCCATGTTAGTGGCCTATGGAAGTCTGTGAGAAATGAGATACCTTTCTACCCTGCACCTAGCCTGACGCGTTGGTGCTTTTCATTGAGCCATGCTGTTAGTTGCGTCTGACAAAAGACCCGCCATGCCGGGATGACTCTGGTGGAAAAGTTGAGCTTTCCATTCAACCTTTTCAGTTCGCGAAGTGTTGATTTCTACCTGCCGCACATCGCCTTTATCTCTTCTCAGAACTCCTTCACTTTGTCTTCTGGCAGCCTGGACATTCCTGCTTCTGAGTCTTGTTCTGCTCCTAGGAATTTGAGCTTGGTTGCAGAACCCATTGTTTTTTCCCTTGCCCAAGGTACTCCCAAATCCCTAGCTTGGCCTTGGAACACTGCAAGTGTGTCTCCGCACTCCCTGGACCCTGTCCATCCCACGAATAAGAAGTCATCAAGGTAGTGCAGCTTGCCTCCTTGAGAGGGCCTATCTTGCAGGGGCCATTGTAATAATGTGCTGAACTGCTCAAAGTGGTAACATGACACTGAGCAGCCCATTGGCATTGTTTTGTCAAAGTAGGCTGCCCCTTCCCTGTCGAAATCTAGCAAATGAAAGCTCGCTGGGTAAACCGGGAGGAGGCGTAATGCAGACTCGATATCCACTTTTGCTGTGATGGCCCCTCTTCCTGAGGCCCTTACCAAGTCAACAGCATCGTCCACCATGGCATAAGCCACCAAGCATGCCTCGGGACTGTTACCATCATTTACGGATGTTCCTTCAGGGAAAGAAATGTGGTGGAATGGCCTGAACCAGTCTATCTCTTTCTTAGACACCACCTCCAGAGGCATGGTCACCAGCCCACCAGAGGGGAAGGTAAGAGCCCTCGATCCTTCCGAGCTTCCTATCCTTTTCAATTTTTTGCGGCACCACTGAGTGGCTTTGTTGCAGGCACACGTGCTATGCCTTTAACTCGGCTTCTCTGCCCAGCTGAGCACTCCAGTGGGTGGACGGGGTTCTGGAGGTGGTCTAACTCTTCTTTTTGCACACGCCGTGTAGAGTCGCGTTGCCACAGCCCCTGCTGCCCTCCACCGGCTGGTTTCTTTCAGTGCCTAGTCCTCCTCTGCTGCAGTTGGGGTGGGCGTGGCTTTCGATTTTCCTTTCTTCCCTGGGCCATGACGGTCACCGCTTCTCTACACAGTTGCAATGCCTGGCCGTGGCAGTGCACTTAGATGGATTCTCACTGCTTCCACCATGTGCAGTGCTCCAATTACACCGTCGAAGGATGGTTGTGGACCGCTACTTCACACAGCTGTGAGCCGGGTAGCAGCGGTGCATTCGGCTGGATTTCCTACTCAGAGGGTATTACCAGGCTGTGGCGTTGTGCTGGTTGATGATGGCTCATGGTGAGCTGCTTCCACTTACTGCAAGGCTCCAACGACACCCTTGCAGGACAGTTTTTCGAGTCGGATGCCTGCAGGCAGGAAGGAGAGTGCTCGCTGTTGAGATGCAGTGGTCCCTCGACGAATGGCCCTTCCTCAACCGGTGATCATTAACGGTATCTCCTCTCGAAATTGCTCTGCACGCCGCCCCCAGGTCCAAAAACCAGCTTGTTCTGGGCAGCAGTGCACTTTTACAACCCCCCCTTGTCCCTTCTAGCTGGCGGCAGCATCCCCCTTTGGGGGGTTCAAAACATCACCTGGGCTCCCATTAGCCAGAAATTTTTGCGCAACCTTTGGCTGCCATTTTTCCATAGGGAGGGGATGTGGGGGAGGACCCCCCCTTTGTAGTTGGGGATGCTGTGGTGGCCCAAACAATTTTTTTCTGGGTCCCCGGTGCCGGTTATGGCGCCGGCCTGTGAGGCCCTCTTCGGTTGCAGTCTCTGCTAGAATGCAATTTTAGGAGTTTGTATATCTGTCTAGATTTCTTCAATTTCATTGGTTTTCAGTGTTTGTGTTGGTAGTTGTAGAGCACAAACCTAGTTTCGGAGGAATGGAGTGCTCAAAAGAGAGAAAGTCTCTTGGAAAGATAGATCATTGAGGGAAGGTTTAGGGTAGGCTGTTGGGTCAGGACTAGAGTCCTGATTACTAACGATAACCGTCATTACTCCTAGTCCTTGATGTCACTGTGGTTAACATATGATCAGTCCCTGCTCCAGGGAAAGTGGCATTCCTCGTGTTACTTATCTTTCTATCAACTTTCCAGACGCCACACGTTTGTTGACTTGCCCTTCCTTTATGTTTAATCAAGGGTTAACTTCTCATTACTACCTATAATACACCTCTTCCCATTATTTAATCTGTGTATGGACAAGTATAATAAGGAAGCCAATGGGTAGATGATATTTATGACCACTTTAACCCATAAAGGAAGCAAGTATTTTAGCAATGAAATGCCCAACCCGTGGTCTTCTCCAGCACTTAGTAGCTTGAAATTAGAGACTCGAAAAGCAGGAAAAGTTTAGGGATAATCAATCTATTCTAACCTAACAGCACTTTACTTCCATAAGGCCAACATCTACCTAATTCAGATAAGGTAAGTTGAAAAAAGCCTGTCATAACAACATGATTTCACTTCCTCCAACTGTGGCGTATGAATCTTTAACAAGCTCCAACCTTTTACACAGACCATAGTTAAGATTTCCCATTTAGAGAGTCCCTTTGAAGTCTTTCCAATAAGATAGCTAATACTGGAGTAGGTATTACCGCAGAAGCTATTCTGTAATCATCAGCCCACAACTTTCTCATGATCAGTTCTGCTAAGCTGTGAAGCCATCTCTTAAGAAGTCTTAATGAAAGCATTCAAAAATAGCCGTTCTTGTGGTTCTCCACTTGATCCCTGACCATTCAAATAGCTCTGTTCCCTGAGTAAGCTAACGGCTGATCACATGCTATCTTTAATGTTCTTTTGCGCTCTGACATTTTCTCAGGGAGTTGAAAAATGGCTCTAGTAAAACTGCTGTAGAAAAATCTTCTCTTGATCCTACTGACCTCAATAATTTTAGAACCATCTCACTGCTTCTCTTCTGGTCTAAAAGGTAGGCCTAGGTAACATTTAAATTACAGCTGCATAATTTTTGTAATTTCACAATATCCCTCAAATTACACCATTACACCACTTCATGTAATTAGCTGTCATTCATGGTAAAAATAATTACAGCACACACATTGGAACATTGGTGCTTTTTATTTTTTGCGTCTGTTTCCAGGGCAAAAGTCATCCTCTTGTAATTAAGCATAATTTCATATACCCCTAGTCTAAAGTACTTAAGAAGCTAAGAATTTATCATATTCAAAATTATATGGAAGGCATTGGCAACTTAGACTCTCTCAGTCAGGTGTTGGACCAGTAGGAAGTACTGTCATCATATTGGTCACAGTCTTGGTTGACTTGGACAGACTGGGTGATATGGTTGCCCTAGTCTTCTTAGAGTCATTCGCTTCTTTTACACTCTTCACTACACAATTATATTTTCCAGACTTGAGTCAGCGGAAATCTGAGACATTTGATAATGTTGTACCTGATAGGCTGTTGATATGTAAATGCACTACTACTACTACATAGGTCCAAACTCAAAGCTCTGATCTACAATGCCCCTCTGAGCTTTATATTGTCACCCCGTTTGTGCAATATCTATATGCAAATGCTTGACAAACTACTGAATTCAATGGAAGCAAGATTTTATATGGAAACTGACGGCACCTTGCATCCCACTAAAACTATTGAACTATGATTTATCTTTCTTCTCTAAATTGATCACTCTTCAGCTGAAACAAACTTGGTGCCAAAACAGGATTCCTCCTCATTACCCAACCCAAGCATAGTCTCAAGATCGATCAAAGGATGAAGTATCTAATGGCCCTTAACTGCTCTCCTCACATTATAGACTCTGTGAGAACCTTCAGAATTATCTTAGACAAACACCTGAACATGCAGAATCACATTAGTTCTGCCAGAAAAGGCGCATATTATAGAGCATTTTTAGGACGACTTTAAATCTGCGGTCCAATCTCTCTTGCCCAAATTGGACTGTAGAACTGCTACACGCGTGGGCTTGCCTAGGTACAAGCTGGCCCCTCTAAGGGCCTCCCTAAACTCTGCTGCAGGACTCGTCACTGAAACAAAAAGAAATAAGCACATCTACCTGGAGCTAAGATACCTGAACTGGCTCCCTTACGAGGCAAGAATACAACCAAACATTGCTTGCATGACTCATGAAGCCTTACATTTCAATATGCCTAGGTATTTGGCACAAAAACTAGAGCTATCGGGCAGCTGCAGATCATTGCAAAGTGCAAGTACCTGCTGCTGAAACCACAGATTTTCCATAAAAAGAAAACGTGCAAAAGAGCCTCCTCTGGAATCTGCCTGTAAATCTGGAACTCTCTTCCTCCACGAATCCGATTTAATCTGTCTACAGCCACCTTCAAAAAGAAGTGAAAACACTCATGATGAATAAATCTTTACCCTAAAGTCACGCCTGTTGTTTCATGATCTTTTTCAGTGGATATGACTCATTTGCTTACCATGACCACAGTTTAGCTGACTTGCTATGGAGATCAAATTTATCAACCTAATATTTTTCTTTGTTTGCACCTCTCTCATATTTGTGACTGTTTGTCTTCTCCACCTTCCGGACTCGGTGGAGAGGGTAGGTCGTATTACGGTACTTGAGGAGAAGACGTTCCTATAAATTTGAGGAAGTCATACTCGTGTAAAGCCCACCGAGTACTGTTGATACCAGGATAGTGACTGATTAGGGTAGCTCCTGACACCAACAGGTATAGAGTCTGGACGTAATACGTAGATTGACACATAACCCTAACCTAAATAGGCTGTTGAATGTAGATAGTTATTTTCCATATAGGTCCTGAAGAATCGCGAGTATAACTACTCTAAGCGAGAAACATGTTGACCGTCTATTGTAAATTACATGCCACTTCAACAGGAGACATTACACTCATATAAGTGCCATGTATACACGGTTTTAAATTAAGGTAGGAGGCCATCAGAATAAAACTTACTTTCACCAGGCACTCCTCACCTTATTTTAATCTCACTGGTTTATATCTACATTAACTAGGCCCCACACCCGCACTTCATCTATACGGCAGTCGGATTGAAGATCTCCGCTAAAGTGCCCCTTTTTAGGGAGCCCGTCGGGCATTGCACCGCCGGCCCGACGAGGAGCAGCCCAAATGATGAAGCATGACACCTGCAAGGGTGTGTGAGGGCATTTAAATCCGACATATGGATTTCCAATAAAGTCTATACGGTGCATTTTATTCACCTTAGCTTTCGCGTTGATATCACTCTATTCTTGAGGAACTATAGGAACATCCTTTGCCATTATTGTACTAGGGGCCCCCGTTCCTACTGGACCTCCCATTCCTCTGTGAGTGGAAAACGGCCTCTTCAGTCCCTCTTTTTGTTCTCTTGTTTGTCTTCTCCCCCACATATCTGGTACATACCCTAATGTAAAGTGCTCTGATATCCTCATGTGTCATGTTTGTGCTATGGAAAAAAAAAAAGATTGTGATATTGCAGACATTAGCAAATTTCTCCTTTAATAAAGACACTTCACTGGCTACCTGCCAGCAATTGAATTACATTCAAGTTTATGGTCATCATCCACAAAGCTGTGCATCAAACTTTCTCTGATTTTATAGTATCCAAATACAGTTGGCAAAAGTCCATGCATGAGCTAAGATAAACATCTGCTCACAGTTCCCATAACTAAAACTCTGTCCTTTTGTGATTGTTCCTTTTCTGTCTCAGCACACAAAAGATGGAAGTCTTTACAATCATCTCTTCTATCCAATTCCTCACTAATTAGACCTTTTTATTTACCGATGAATCACCTCACCAGCATTTGCTTCAGACTCGTTATTTCAGCACCACAAGACCACGTGGGCATGCACTTTAAAAATAACATAGGCCTACGTGGAATTTCAATGTTGCAGCAGTAATCGGAATAATTTCAGTAATTCAGTGTTACTTTTGATGCAACATTTACATGATGACTCCTCCTTGCGTAACTTGGGGGAAAACTCCTACTGCAAAAGCCCATTTAGCTAGCGTGAGCAGCCAATAAATCTCTCTGTTCATTTTCTGCTGCATTTAGTGCTATTTCTTAGCATAAAAATGCACCCAAACTTCCACTATGGACGCAAGGATGCATTTCGCACTAAGATAATATTGCTAAATGCTCTGTGACATTTAGCACTATTTTGCGGCTCAAAAATGACCCCTCACATTCAAAATGGATGCAAGTGGGCATTTTTGTGCTAGGAAATAGGGCTAAATGCAGAATTGCTCTTCTCGCATAATTCTGCGTAATCTCGTGGAATTCTCAGGCCATTCTGCATCATCTCTTTGTGTTTGCTTTGTTTGCCCTCAGTTGGCAGGGTATGGCCAAACATGAGTCCCTTGCTCACTTTGTAACTGGATTCAAGCTAGCCTGGCTGATGAGGGGTGTTACCCTGAAACCGGTCCTAGGAAGCTTGTTTAGGGTCCGCGGAAGACCTGGCTTGGCAGTTCGGGCTGGACTGATCCCATGAGGAACAGGGTCAGACTGATTTGCATATGGCTGTGTCTGAACTGGGGTGGCGAAGTGAGCTAAAGAACGATGATGGATTTAACCCAGATCTGTGACTGGGGGTGAGTGTCTGAAAAGTTTCTGAACTCTGTCCATCATCTGTCTGTGTTTGCTTTGTTTGCACTAAGTTGGCAGGGTGAGTCCCTTGCTAACTTTGCCACTATATTCAAGCTAGCTGGGTTGATGAGGGGTGTTACCCAGAAACTGGTCCCAGGATGCTTGTTTATGGCCGAGGGAAGACCTGGCTTGGCAGTTTGAGCTTGACTGTTCCCATGAGGCACAGGGTCAAGACTGAGTTGCATATGGTTGTGTCCGAACTGGGGTGGCGAAGTGAGCTGAAGAATGATGAAGGATTCACCCAAGATCTGTGACTGGGGGGGGGGGTGAGTGTCTGAAAAGGTTTAGTGCTCCGTCCATCATCTCTTTGTTTGCTTTGTTCGCCCTAAGTTGGCAAGTATGCCCAGACGTGAGTCCCATGCTCACTTTGCCACTGGATTCAAGCTAGCCTGGCTGATGAGGGGTGTTACCCCAAAACCAAGTCCCAGGATGCTAGTTTCCGGTCCAGGGAAGATCAGGCTTGGAAGTTTGGGCTGGACTGTTCCCATGAGGAACAGGGTCAAGACTGATTTGCATATGGGTTTATCTGAACTGGGGTGGCGAAGTGAGCTAAAGAACGATGATGGATTCAACCCAGATCTGTGACTGGGGGGTGAGTCTCTGAAAAGTTTCAGTGTTCCATCAATCATCTCTTTGCATTCTGCTTGATTACACTACACAGAAATACACAAGTTACTACCAACCCTATAATAACTCCTAAAATAACTTTACTTAGGGAGAGGAAGTAAGCAAACTCAAGATTGCCTCCATATCCCGTCTCCCTCATTGTAGTCCTTACCATATGCAGATGTGCAAAGAATTAAAAAAAAATAATGCTGCCAATTTTTCAGTATATACTTAAAATTTCAGTAATTATTATAGTGGAGTTAAGAAATGAGAGAAACATTGGACATTCTTGTGTACAGAATAGAAAAAAAACAAAATATTATATTTCAATTCAAGGATAAAAACATTACAACATACCGTATGATAAGCATCTAGAATCATGCATTATACCAGCAAGCAGCAGTAATTTAAAAATGTATGTGGGAACTAGGTTGCCACCCTAAAGTTTTCATCCATAATACATGCTTAGTTTCAAGCAAAGAGGCTGCTTTTTTTGGTGGGGGATCTGACAACCTTAGGGTCGTCTTTTCCCCAACTTTTAGCCTTCCTCCTCCATTTTTCTGGCCTCCTTTTTGCTAGTATTAGAAGGACTCTGCACACTTTACCACTGCCTTCTAATGCTAAAGTGCTTATTCTCTGTCTCATAAACATGATAACATTGGTTCATCGTCAACAGGCATATTTAACTCACTTACATGTCCATAGTAAAGAGGTACTCCCTGTACCCAGGGTCTGTAAATTAAATATTACTAGTGGATCTGCAGCACTCATTGTGCTACCCACTTAAATAGTCCTTTAAGCATGTCACAGGCCTCCCGTGGCAGAGCATGTGTGTGCAGTTTAACATCCCATGCCGTCCTGGTAAAATAAACCTTTTGCCAGTCCCTAAACATCCCTTTTTATGCATATAAGTTATCCCTCAGGCAGGTTCTGGACAACCCAGAGGGCAGGGTGGAATGTATTTAAAAGGAAGGACATATACTTTTAAAGTTTTACATGTCGTTTTAGTGAAAAACTCCCAAAGCCATTTTTCACTACTGCAAGGCCCATCTCTAACATAGGATATCACTGTGATTACCTTATTGCATTCTGCAAGTGCAATTTCCAATTGGGAAGAGATAGGCCCCTCAAGTCTAGTGTCTCTGGAATCTTAATTTAAAATTCTAACTTACAGTGAAATCAAATTTTCAAATTACAATTCTCATAATGCCATGTTTAGAAAGTTTGAGTTAATGACAAGCTCTGGACTTGTGATAAGCTGTGCACTATTCACCTGGTGTCTACTGCGACACTATATATAAATTCCAATTGTGTTCAAGTTACTCAATTTATTTCTTGAAATAACAATATAAATTCATTCAATTGTAACAATGTCAAGCGGTGCTGCTCAATAAAGTTTTTACATGTTGAATGATATCACATACATAATATCTTTGTATTACATAATCATTTGTTTTAAACAATAGATTTGACAATCACTGAATTGCATTTTAATATGCGCGTGCCTAATGCATTTTTCCTTCATCAGGGGTAAATCTGAAATGAAAATAAACATATGTATAAGAAATTGTGTCTCCGGTGGCTCAAAATCATTGATTTATGTATGAATTCTATTTAAATGTACTCAATCCTACCTGTGTTGGATTTCTGTTTGGTGGACACTAAAGAAAACCGAGGGTGGGTAATAAAATTAGCATAACGGTACATAAATGATGGTCATTGCGAAGTGCTAAGATGTTAATGACTACGCTTACCTTGATATAGGTGGGAGTACACACTGTGTAAAAAATAACATAAACACACAGAATGAGCGATAAATTGTGGGCAAGAACGTGAGAAATACTAAGGCTCAACTGTGGCCTCATCCAAGAATATATTAAACTGCAGCGTGCTTACCTCGGTTTTCTTTAGTGTCCACCAAACAGAAATCCAACACAGGTAGGATTGAGTACATTTAAATAGAATTCATACATAAATCAATGATTTTGAGCCACCGGAGACACAATTTCTTATACATATGTTTATTTTCATTTCAGATTTTCCCCTGATGAAGGAACCATTTGGTTCCGAAATGCATTGGGCACGCTTATATTAAAATGCAATTCAGTGATTGTCAAATCTATTGTTTAAAACAAATGATTAAGTAATACAAAGATATTATGTTTGTGATATCACTCAACATGTAAAAACTTTATTGCGCAGCACCGCTTGACATTGTTACAATTGAATGAATTTATGTTGTTATTTCAAGAAATAAATTGAGTAACTTGAACACAATAGGAATTTATATATAGTGTCGCAGTAGACACCAGGTGAATAGTGCACAGCTTATCATAAATCCAGAGCTTGTCATTAACTCAAGTTTTCTCAGTAGAAGCGGACAAACTTCTACTCTGCTGTCGCACCACAATCTTAAAACGCATTTAAGTTGAAAATAAGAGATTACAGGCGGAGTGCTCCCCCTACGACATAACTACAGTTTATTCACTTTGTCCTAATCAGGAGGAGCACCCTTACAATCATGTCTTTTGAATCCATTTCAAACATTACGGACAACAGAGCAACCACAATGGTCTACACGACAGATCAAGCGACTGAAATATATGCTCCAATTCAGGAGGTAAAAAGTATGGATACTCATGGCGGCTCAATTTCACAGCAATTAAAACAATTGGAATACATTGCAAGGAGACTATTAAACCAGCAATTACACGCATCTACCCTGGTACAGTATCATAAGGCAAAGCGGATACCCAGGGGACTTCGTCTTTCAATCAAACCCATGTTATTTCGATTTCACTTGAACCCGACTTTTATGAATAAGTGGTATTCAATCCTTAACCAATGCTCACTGGATCTCATCTTATTAATCATAGAGGAACTTTCAAAATCAATAAGAGAGTTAGAGGAAGAAATCATCACACTTAAAGGAGAACTTCAACTCAGGTTGGAGCACGACACATGGAAAATCAATCTGGAAGGTCTCAACCAAAAATTGGACAAATACAGTAAAGAACTTCAAGAAGGGAAACTGAGAAAATACTGAAGAGATACCATAGATTACAAATTAAACGAAGTGTACACATGGGCGGAAATTTATGCGCAGAAAAGATTTGACCAACGCAAACCTACTACTCACTCTTCTGAAGAAAGTTTAGTTACTGATAAAGATATCTCTACCACCAGAACACCAGTTCAGCCCAGAACATCTACTTCTAATCAGCAGCAAACAACCACCGAATTGACTGAACAGACACAAACTACCCGAGCAGTGTCTTTTTTAGCGCAGGTCCCGGATCATGGCTTACCTCCAGCCATACACAAAGAGCCATCAAGTATAACCGACCGACCAGGCGAGGAAAGGGTAGGCAAATCGCTGCGCAGTGGGAAGAACATACCCTAATAGTAAATATCTCCTCAATAAGCATGACGTCTCATTAAAAAAAGTGTTTTGAATAAAGGACTTTCCTTTGTGCCCACCAATTCAACAAACCGATTGGAAATTGACATAGCTCTATTTAAGTTCATGCGCACATTACGTTTACGGCATTTCTTTTCCAATATTGTCAACAAAGAAACATCACAATTGACTGAAGTACCGGTAAGATTCAAACCTAGAAGCACCTTTCAGGCACCTATTTCGCACAAGATGCTGGAAACTTTTGAAGTAATGGTCAAAAAGGATATACAAGCTCTAAACTTGACTAAAAACAAACACCAGAACTTGACCAAAAATGAAAGAGGTATCATTAAAGCCATAGCCAACAACCCCAAAATCACCATTCAACCAGCTGATAAGGGAGGAGCTATTCTTATCATGGACACAGAGTTTTACCAACAACAAGTTAACAGTCATGTACTCAACCCTGAGATATATTTACCTCTACTCACAGATCCAACAACGGAACTTCAAAGCATTTTTCAAGACATCTTACAAGAAGCACTCACACTGGATTGGATAGATGAATCTACCAAACAATTCCTTTCAACAATGAATCCACGAAGACCTCATTTATACATGATACATAAGATCCACAAAGATTTGATGAAACCACCGTTCAGACCCATAGTATCAGGATGTGGATCATTGTTTGATCCCATTGGAAGATACCTTGATTACCATCTTCAAAAATTTGTGCAGAACTGGTCATCATATGTTAAGGATACCACTGACTTTCTTAACAAACTGGAGCACATACAAACAGACATTCAGCCATCTTGGTTACTTTGCACCATTGTTGTGGTGGCATTGTATACCTCGATACCACACATGGCAGGGATGGAGGCAGTTGAATGGGCAATACTACAAAGAGATGACATCGACGTTGACAAAGTGTTTCTTTTACAGCTGTTACATTTTTGTTTACATCATAGTTATTTTAAATGGAATGACACATATTACGCCCAACTCTCGGGAACCTCCCTGGGTTCTTCGGGGTCACCGGCGTACGCGAACATCTTTATGGCACTATTTGAACATGAATACATCATGAGTAACCCTCAGTGGTGGGTTAATATTCACATATACTGCCGCTTCATCGACGACATTTTTTTAATTTGGAAAGACTCAAGGCAAAAATTGGAAAACATGATTGAAACAATCAACTCATACAACCCCAGGATCCAAGTCACCCATAAGATTCACACACAAATCATTGAATACCTTGATGTAACAATTTTCAAACCAGCTGAAGGAAAGAGTCTAGAAACCTCGATTTACACTAAACCCACGGAACGCAACAATGCGTTGTATCATTCGAGTTTTCATCCAACCAGTCTCATTAAAAACCTCCCGTATTCACAATTTATTAGAATCAAGCGTATTTGTTCTAACCCTCAAGATTGCAAAGCTAATATTGAAGAATACAAAAAGAAGTACCATCAAAGAGATTACCCAGAAAAAACAGTACAAGACTGTATGTGATATCATTCAACATGTAAAAACTTTATTGAGCAGTACCGCTTGACATTGTTAAAATTGAATGAATTTATGTTGTTATTTCAAGAAATAAATTGAGTAACTTGAACACAATTGGAATTTATATATAGTGTCTCAGTAGACACCAGGTGAATAGTGCACAGCTTATCACAAGTCCAGAGCTTGTCATTAACTCAAGTTTTCTCAGTAGAAGCGGACAAACTTCTACTTTGCTGTCGCACCACAATCTTAAAACGCATTTAAGTTGAAAATAAGAGATTACAGGCGGAGTGCTCCCCCTACCACATAACTACATGTTTAGAAAGTTGGCATTTTCTTACTTTAGCCATTTGGTGCCTGCTGCTTGTCTATGATCACATGGCTGGGGTGAGTGATAGATGGGAGTTTTGTATTCCACCTAGACAACCACACAGAGTGGGAGCTTAGGTGGGACCTAATGGGCCACCCTGACCAATTGGGAGGGAGAAGCTGTTCCCAGCCTCAACTACACCTGAATAGGCTGTGTCCTGTCCCCACACTAAGGGGTATTGAGGCCCAGGAAGTGAATGACTAGTTGGTGGCCTCCTGCTGTGCCCCTGTCTTTGTGACTGAGAAGAGCATGACCTCCTGACACCTTGGGACCCTCGGTGAAGGACCTGGGCTGGGCAGCAGTGCGGCCTGCAGTGCAGTGGAGGCCTTGGCATGTCTCTCCCCTGGTTGGGCCTTTTAGAGTGGTGTATGCGCACAAGAGGCCTATAACTTGAAATAGAGCCTGGAGTCATTGACACGTAGCATTGCTCTTGTGTGGCTGGAACCTAGCGGCTCCTCGGGGCTGCAGCCGGACCGATCTACTGGGTGCACAGTCGTCCTGCAGAGTTTTGACCTTAGCCACACCGGAACGTGGGCACTGCCCAGGGGCAGCTTAACAGCCAGTCACTGCAAATGACGTGTGGCGAGTGGGGCCACCGGGGCCTGGCCCTACTGTAGCATGCCGACTGTGCTGCCTGCGGAAAATCTGAATAAATTTGCTAGCGCTTGAGGGAGCGAGTGCCCTTACTTGCTCGTTTGGAGGCCGTCTGGATGCCATTCATTCCTACCCCTTGACGCAACTTCTCTCAACGGGCGGGACAGCTTTGGGACTCCACTATGACGACGGCTAAAGGTAAAAAAGACCGGTCTGTCCCATTTTCTTATGAAATCGGCTGGGAACTCTCAAGGAGCCGGTCCGGTCTCAACTGGGGATGGCTCAGAAGGTGCGGTCACAAGGGAATTTCTGGAAGCCCTGTTTGCTTCCCAGAGGGAAGATATCTTGGCCATAAAGACGGACCTGCAGGTGGATCTCCGGGAAGTACAGAGAGATGTGGACGCAGTCGGTGAATGGGTGGCCGCACTGGAGGACTCATCCACTACCAGGGATGAAGAGATCGCTGCACTTCAACAAGAAATCCTACGGCTGCGGGATCAGCAGCTGGGCCTGCAGTCGCATTGCGAAGACCAGGAGAATAGGTTGTGGCACAACAACGTCCGTATTTGTGCTGTCCCAACCGGAGTAGAAGGGAAAGATCTGGAAGGATATGTTCAAGACCTCTTCCGGGCTGTTCTGAACGCAACAATGGAATCCTCCGTCAAAATAGATCGATGCCATTGAGTAGGCCCCCCCGTCAGCCAAATCGCCTGCCTCCTGACATTCTGGTGTGTATGCATGATTTTCAGGTCAAAAAAGAGATCCTCAAGGCGGTCGGCTGCTGTTAACCTCCACATTTCCATGAGCACGCACCACGGCTCTTCCAGGACCTGTTGCCAGTAACCTTAAAAAAAGAAGAGACTTTTACCCCTTGACCAGCCACCTCAGATCAAAGAGTATATCCTATTCTTGGGGGCACCAGTTTTGTCTCATTTTCCGTCTCGACAGGAAGCTACAAGAAGTGCACTCCATGACCAAGTCCTGTAAGGTGCTTAACTTAAACCCCAATGATCTGACCACCCAGCCGGATGCTTTGGGGCCAGGAACCCCCAGTGACTCAAGACGTGGTCCCCGGAGCAGCCGGGGCCTTGATCGCCTTCACCCCGGCCCGGCTACAATGATCAAAGTGCGTTCTGCAGTTCTCCGGACCCTCGCTGGTACAGAGGGGGACTCTCTGGATCTAATGACTGAGGATAACATATGTGTGGGTTTGGTTTCTCCTCCCTGGGCACGGCAGGAGTGGGGGGACTTTTCACTTGCTAAATGGGGAGGTCCCTCACTCTTTTGGCAGTCTACACTTCTTTCTTGCCCTCTGTCGAGATGAACTCTGTGTGCTGGCCTTTGTTGTTGGTTTATTGTTTTGGGGTTTGTTTACATTGTTATTGGGTGGGAGGGTCTTCTCTCCGGTGAGCTTTTTACTTATGGCCCTTCTGGTTAGGTTCATCCAATCACATATGCTCGGGTGGTCCCTTCCATGGTCTGTTCCTCCCTATCAGCTTCTTAGCTTTAGATATATCATCCCGTGGGTCTTTACAACCTGATGGAAATTAAGGTAGTCAGCTATAATATCCGAGGCCTTAACAATCCTACCAAGTGGAGGGCAGTACTCTCCTTACTTGAGCAAATCGGAGGGGGATATATGTCTTTTTCCAGAAACTCAACTGCTTCACAAAGACAAGCACCGTATGCAACACAGGGGGTTTCCCTTGCAATTCAGGTCTTCAGGGAGGAGTAAGAAGGGCGGGGTAGCCATCTTGTTTTCCAAACACTTTAGTGGTTGGTTCCATAGTGGGCTCTGTGGCAGAGATCAAGGTGCGCCTCTTAGCGCTGAGGCTTCAAACCGGCACCTCCAATCTCATGGTAGCCTCAATCTATTCCCCAAATGAATATCAAGAGAAGTTCCTGACTGGGGTCCTGGCCGAGGTTCTCCACACGCCTGCTTACTTGGTAGTGGTAGGCGGTGATTTAAATTTAGCTATGGACGCAAGGACAGACTATTCTAGCCCGAGGACTGGTGGGGCAGTAGCTTTGTCAGGGAACGGTAAGGAGTAGTTAGTGGACTGTGGGATCAAGGATGCATGGCGCAGCCTCCACCCCAATGATAGAGACTATACCCATTACACTGCGGCCCATAAGTCCAAGCATGACTGGACCACTTTCTCGCCACCCAGGCCGCGTGGGCATGCACTCAGGCATCTACTATCGAAACCCGGTCTCTTTCAGACCACACACACATAACGCTGACTCTTCGTCTGCCTTCCACTCCTTCATCCCCCTCACACTGGTGCCTGCAAGACTCCCTATTGCAGTCCCCACAAGTGGTAGAAGACCTTCGACATACATTGAAAGATTACATAGCACTTGACGATGATGGCTCCACAGCTTTAGCCTCCGTTTGGGAGGCTCTTAAGTTGGTCTTGAGAGGGGCCTTGATTGCTAAAGTGGCTTATGATAATAAGACTCGGCAGGCCAAACGAGAGGAACTAGAATCTAAAGTTAAAGAACTTGAGGCAATCCACAATCGAAAGGGCGCTCCATGGGTCTGGCGCCAATTGGAGAAGGAGCGGCTCCAGTTGAAGCGTATGGATCTGGACAGGGCTGAACATGCAGTGATTCAGCTGAAACATAAATATTATGTGGGATCTAACAAGGGAGGTCACACGTTAGCACACTGCCTCCACAGTAAACGACAGGCACAGGCAGTTAAGATGGTGCGTGGAGAACAGGGTTCCGAGATTACGGATGACTTGGGCATTGCGGCGGCTTTTCGGGCCTTTTACGCGGATCTCTATTCCTCTGAGTCCTCAACTCTTGCGGACCCCAGTGTTTATGTCAACGGGGCTACGGTCACCCCTCTCCCGTCCAATGAAGCAGATGGTCTGGAGGTTCTGAGGGCGCCGGTCTCAGACAGTTTCAGTGCGCTGTTTTACAAGACCTTTTGTGCAGAGCTGGTCCCTCTGCTCACTTGATTGTTTATCTCATTCGCAGATATGGGCGCTCTCACAGCTTCTATGTTACAGGCGCCAATTTCGGCCATCCCCAAACCAGGAAAAGACCTTGTGCTTTGCAGCTTATACCGGTCAATTTCCTTGCTAACATTGATGCAAAGCTGTTATCCAGCATTCTGGCCCACAGGCTGAACCCCCGGATGCCCGGTTTGATAGACCTGGATCAGTCGGGTTTCATTCCGAATAGACAATGTGGGGACAACACTAAATGGATCTGTCACCTGATCAATAAGGTACAGCGCTCCAACGAAGAGGTGCTGTTGCTGGCGGTTGATGCTGAAAAGGCGTTCGACCATGTGCACTGGCCGTACTTGTTTGCCACTCTGGAGCGCTTTGGTCTGGGTGCGAAATTTCACAAATGGGTAGCAAGCATTTACAGCAATCCATCTGCTGGAGTCAGGGTAAATGGGATTCTCTCGAGCGGTTTTGCAGTGGGGAGAGGCACCAGACAGGGCTGATCCCTCTCCCCCTGCTCTTCGCTCTTCATATGGAGCTCTTTGCTCAGAGGCTCCTGGACAATCCACATGCCCAGAGCGTCCTTTTTGGTGCCGACCGCCACTTTATTAGCCTTTATGCCGACGACGTCATTTTCTCGGTAATGCGACCCTTGACTTCTTTGCTGGCCATTGTAGAAGACCTACATGCCTTCGGTCGGGTTTCGGGATTCAAAATGAACCTCCAGTAATCACAGGTACTTAACCTTACCGCAATGCAAACAAAGGAGGATACATTACGCGTCCAATTTGCCTTTGACTGGGTGACGGATGGCATAACATACCTGGGGTTTGTCCTTCATAAGAGTCTAGGTAAGACTGCGGAAGTACATTTTGCTGCTTTACTCTCTCGCATCCGTAAAGATTTAAATCAATGGCAACGTTTGCCTCTTTCGTGGCTCAGGAGACTAGCTGCGGTCAAAATGAATGTCCTACCATGGGCGCTATATCTTTTCCAAACCCTCCCCTTGTTGCCCCCATTGCATATGCATACAAAAGGAGATAGAGCATTTCATTTGTGGTCCGTCTCCCCCAGTTTGCAGAAGTCTCTGTTGCAACGCGCTAAAAAAGAAGGTGGCCTTGCATTTCCGAACATCACTCGATACTTTCAAGCCTCGCTGTTGTGTTATCTCGTGGAATGGAACGGTCCAATGACGGAGAAACACTGGGTATTTATGGACCAGACGGTGGCTGGGTGATCACATCTGGAGGGAAGCTTGGCTACCTAGACCGTCCCGTTCCTGGGGACTATACTCTTCGCCGATCACTCTACTCACCATATTAGTATGGGACAGAGTGTCCAAACAGGCTAACCGTACAACATTCCCTTCGCCTATGTCCCCCATTTTTTCATATCCCGAATTCCCACTCGGGACGGATAAGGGGGCGGGTTCAAGTGTTTGGTGCACTTGTTTGACCTCCAGGGGCATATCCCCTTTGAGCAACTTCGGGCGGATTACGGCCTCACCGATTCAGACCACTACCTTCATGTGCAAATGCTGCACTGGGTGTTTGGGTCTCTGGTACGTCTTTTGGTCAGCAGGTCAATGCTCCCCCTTGAAAAGTGGCTTTTTCTGAAAAAAGATGATCGTAAACTTATCTCTGAAATCTACATGTTTCTCTCACGGGGCTCGAATGGGGCTCGGATGGCCGGACAGAGGAGGTGGAAGGCGAAAATCGGTCGAACCCTGTCAGACAAGGAATGGGAGAATATTTTTTATAGGACCCACCACACTGCACACTCCATGGGCTACACCAAAACTGCATTTAAAATTGTATCTTACTGGTACTACACCCAGGCTCCTTTAACTAAATGGAACTCACAGTGCGATGGTCTCTGTTGGCGAGGCGGAGGGAGTCTGGGTACCCTCATTCATCTGCTGTGGAACTGCCCGAAGCTCACGAGATATTGGGACAAGATCCTCAATGAGATAGATAAAGCTTTTGACACTACCATCCCCAGGTTCCCTGTATACACCATCTTAGGATTGCCCAATGCTCTGACTTTCCCCTTGCACTCTACCAAGGGCAGACAGATTGCCCTGGCATTGAACACTGCACATCGGGTACTTTTATCTGGTTGGAAATCGGACAGGATTCCAGATCACACGCAATGGCTTCAGCAGTTGTCGTCCCTTTTGAGCATGGAGAAACTCTCCATGGCTATCCCAGGGGACAAATCTGAATACGCTAAGATATGGGCCCCCTTTATTTCCATCCTATCCACAGAGTTGTGGGAACTGACATGCCCTGCTTATTTACGGATTTTGATGGGTTCTTATGGCCAAACGCAGTTGGTGACTATCACACCGGACCATATCCATTCCCACAAGTGCATTCACTGGCTCACCTGGAGAGGGGCAGGGAGGGGGTGATGGGAGGGTCTCGGATCTTTTAGTTTTATTTTTGTTAATGTTTCTCTTTTTGTGGTTCTTATTTTCCTTAAATGTCAGAATTTAACGCCCCGGACTTGTTATAACGAGTCTTTGGCTTATCGGGCACTTGCACGCTCAGCATGCTGCCAACCCTTTCCAATGTTCAATATCCATGGATCCTGGGTCACTTAATGTTAATGTTGAAAGTGGCCGTCCCAGGAGGAGTTGTAGGCGGCATGCCTTGTTATCTATCTATATGGACAGCTTGTAATTCATTAGCTCTTATCGACTTTAATGACTTTTATGCAGCCGGCCCGTTGGGTTGTAGGCAACAATACTTTGTATTGTTATGCTATGAGTTCTGCTAATAAAACCGATTTAATTCTAAAATGAATACGTTAAAAATCTTATAGTTTAAAAAAACAGTACTGCTTAGTGTTACATTTGGTAATTGCATACTCATTCATTTGTGGTCCAAATTTGTGCCCGCAGTGTGCTCAACCTACTTATATCTGGGGCTCTGCGTTATCACCTGAGCAGTTTCTGCAGGGGATCACTTTCTATATGTGTCTGGGCCACGGCTTTTTCTTCTCTGCTGTAGGGGCGACAGTGCCCCTGTATTGGTCCTACTAATCCTCTTGTAGTAACACCGCAGTGAGTGGCC